>NC_080076.1:89030210-89662201 GCF_949987535.1 Balaenoptera acutorostrata | reverse complement strand
AGTCCTATGGTCCCTACCCAACCACACCTTGGAGGTGGAGACCTGGAAGTACTTGATGACCAACTCCAGGGGCCACCATCCTGTGCTGCCCCTCGGGAGTGGTGAAAGGAGGCATGGGGGATCGGAGAGGGTGGGGAGAGGGGATGAGGAAAAGCAAACTGATGGAAAGGCGTTTGTACTCAGTGACAGGACCTGGCTCCACGATCCACCAAACTTTCAGTAAAGTCTGTCGAAGACTTAGCATGATGTGTGAGTCATTTTCTTGTGAAAACCCTTGAAGAGGCTGAATCTGGTATCCTATGATGTCACCCTAAGCAGTGCCAGCCCACATGGACGCGGAGCCCTCTGACATCTCGGTGTCTCCTCTGCTTCACTGGAACTGCTGACGTTGTAGCAGAGACCCACTGCTTTCATTACACAAGCGGAGATGTGCTCCTGGGAGACCCGGAGGAGGCTTCATGGCTTCTTTCCAGCCATCTGTTTCAGCAGCTTCCCAAGCTGTGCCACGGTAGACCACCCACACGTTGCCAAAACCAACACAGCAGGGGCTCATCCCATAGATTGTCTGGAAGGGATTCTTCCAGAGGGACACTCCAGCTGCACGGAAGTGTCTTGTGGCCTCGCTTACAGAACTTGCCCCTATTCTAATGATTCTGTTATATATATTCTGTGGTCAGTCTCCATCAGAGAATGCTTGTGCCGACTCTTAAAGATGTATGTGTGTGTGTGTCTGGAGAGACCCGTGTAATGGCAATCGTTGGTCTGGAGGCTCTTCCCTTGGTTGGGAGTGAAAGGTGCTTCAAACCACATGGTGTGACCCCTCTCCTGAGAAGCTGAAGGGAAATGGTATTTGAGAAAGGGCCAGATGTTCATTAGACACTGGCCTGCAGGCTCAGCTCAAGGATAAATGAAATATTCCTTCAACAAGAAATATTGACGGGTTCTGACGTTTGAAGAAAACCAAACCAAACCAACCTGCACTAGTTAGTATCTCAGAAGGAAAGAGTTGATACCCAGACTGTAGTAGCTTAAGGAAAGGACCACTGACAGTGATGTGGGAAGGTCTGTCCCATGAAATGAGACGATGTGGAGTGCTCAGGTTAGCCAGCGTGGGAAGTCCTTACCTCCCCCAGGCCAGAAGGGGCAAAGCAAGAGAGGGGGGACCAGTGCCCAGGGGGAGGCACAAGCCTGGGAATGGCAGCCTGGCAGCACCGTGATCTTGTCTAGAAGCATATGGACCATGCCCAAATATGGCAGAAGTCAGGGGAATGAATGACTCCAGCATCTTTCTCTACCCATCCTCTGACCTGCCACTGTTAAAGACTTATCTTTGAGATCAGAAATTCACTTCTTAGATTCATTAATGAGATGATGGATAAGGGAGGCTGTGTGATCTAACGTACAGCCTCCTGGGATATAGAGTAGAGTGTCTCGCATCTTGACGAAACCCCAGCTTAGATGACCCAATGCATGCAATAGGAGAAGAATGCCCAGTGAGACACAAGAGCTGTGATATTCATCCCAGATTGAGAATCCAGGGAAAGGGGAGACCCTCGCAGGTTGGGGTGCACTGGCTTTACGGAGGAACTAGAATCTGAGACGGGACTTCCCCGGCGGTCCGGTGGTTAGGGCTCCGCACTTCCACGGCAGGGGCGGGGGGTTGATCCCTGGGCTGGGAACTAGGATCCCGCATGCTGCGTGATGCTGCCAAAAAAAAAAAAATCCATAGAATCTGAGCTGACCGCGTGTAGTAAATGCTAACTTCTCAGCCTGCACCCCTATGCCCGCCCAAATCTACCCTCACTGAACTTCCCATCTCTGCACCCTTCCATATGTGCAGATCTTCATGGCACTACCCCACGTTTCCTGATCACGCTGGAGTCTCCCATGCCTTTCTTTGTTATTTCAATCCCAGCACTCTTTTTTTTTTTTCTACATATATTTTTTATTTTTTAATTTTTTTAACATCTTTATTGGAGTATCATTGCTTTACAATGGTGTGTTAGTTTCTGCTTCATGACAAAGTGAATCAGCTATACATATACATATATCCCCATATCTCCTCCCTCTTGCGTCTCCCTCCCACCCTCCCTATCCCACCCCTCTAGGTGGTCACAAAGCACCGAGCTGATCTCCCTGGGCTATAACCCCTGCACTCTTGAATCAAACTGCCTGAGTTTGAACCTGAACTGCCCATCATGCCGGTTGGGTGATCTCTGGCTTGAGATCTGGCTTGATGAGTGAACCCTTGCAAGGCTCAGGCTTTCATGTGCCAAGTGGGGATGCTGAGGTACCTAGTCACAGGGCTGCCACGGGGATTAATGAGAAAACGCACGTAGGTTGCATGATGGGTACACTGCAAGTGTTCAATAATATAGCATAGCTATTATTTGAATATGTATCATATCTGCATGTTTAGAAACTCCTTCAATATTGGCTTCTCTATAAAGCCCTCCCGATGCCTCGTTCCCAAATCCCAGCTCCTTTGCTCCTGTCTCAGCATGGGTACAATCACTGAAGCTCACCCCAGTTCCTGGTGACATAATAGTGTTGGACCCATCTGTCTCCCCTGCTAGACTTCAGTTGACTGCGTGAAGGCAGGCACTTTGTCTTTTTCATTTTGTGTCCCCAGAGCTCTGAAAAAGACCTGGCAATTGTAGACTCTGACAAATGATCACTTTTAGCAGAAGTGGGTTGTGTTGAATCTAACGCAATTGAAGGGTTTTTAGGTGGGGAAAGAGAGTGAGCTCAGCTCAGCGTCTTAAGACTCCAGAGATGGGTGGAAACTTGACCAGATCCCCTGACTTTATAGGTAAATATAATAGTTTTCTCCAGGTCACAAGGATGGGGCATGATGAAGAAGAAAGCAGTCTAGAATCAGGATTAAAACAATGGAGGCAGTGATGAAATTAGGATTCTGATTCCAGGCAGACCTGGATTTGTGTCTGATCTCTGCCTCTGCTTGGGACCATAGGCAAGTGACTTGACCTCCAAGCTTCATTTTATTCTTCTATCAAATGGAAAAAAAGAATAGAACCTATTTCAAAGGATTGTTGCGATGATTCAATGAGATAATACAAGCAAAGTTCTTAACCTCCTGCTTGACAAATTGTAGGTGCTCAATAAAAGAGGGCTGTCTCAGCTGGGAGGAAGGATCCTAGTTTGGAAGAAAAAGAGGTGGAACCAGAGAGAGCATCACAAAATCTAGTTGTAAAAGACCAGGAGGAGCAGGTTGGACTCACATCTTGTAGATGGTGAGCCTCACATGACCTGCATCAGAATCTTGTTGTGTTCCTGTGTAAAAAGGATGCACTTCCTGGGGCCCCATGCTGAACCTTTGAAGCAGAATCTCTTGCACTAGGTGGTTCCCAGGAACTGGCAAGCATGATGAGCCTTCCTGGCCGTTTTGATGGATGCTGTAATTTAAGAGCCTTTACTAAAGGCACCGCGAGTACATTGATGATAGAAATGGAAGTAGGTATTTGTAGGACTACACTGGGAACCAAGCCAGTGCTTCCCTGGGTCTCAGACCAAAGAACCAAAGGAAGCAGGGAACTCAGCCAACAGAATGGACCAAACTCCAGATGCTGAAGCTGAAGTCAGAATCCCCAGAATCCAGAGGAAGCATGACAAGGATTCTTCACAGTACCCAGAGCGCCTGGGTCTCTTCACCTCGCCTTGGACCACATCCATTGAATGAGTCAAGTTCCCAGCAAACTCTCCTGACTAACAGCATCGCCACCCTGCCCCCCTTATTACAGCTCGGCTCTGATGTGCAAATAATCTCCCCTCACAAGATGGTTCTGAATATATTTATGAGCATTGCCAGCCCTGGCTTCATCTTAAGAAATTGTTCTCAACTCCCGTTACTGGATATTTCCTTTCCTTCCACACCGTGTATTTGCCTGTATGAAAGTTAATTGTTTTGCTCTGAATTATTGCTATTTAAAAACTCACTGAGCAGGTTGCTTCACACCTTTGTGGCTTTCCAAGGTGAAAGTAATTTGAGGCAAATCTTGTGGATATAAAGTTTGCACATTACAGTAAGATGAATAGGGAGGGGACATGTCTTTGCGACAAAAAGGGAGCATTTGCTGAAGGAAAACGTAGTGTCTTAGTTTGACTTCATGAAAGTAAGATAAAGTTAACTGTATCATGGCCTAATTAACGCAGCTTGAGTGATGACTTCTTGATAAACTGAAAAATAGGTCAATGATGATTGTCCAGGATTTAAGTAATTGACTGTGAACATGCTGCTGTAACTTAGATTATTTTTGGTGAAAATAGTCATTTCTTCCAATTTTCAAAGTTTATATATTAATATAGGTAAAATTATACACAATAAAATAGCTCTTATTTTGCTTAAATAATGAGATATAAATGGGACAAAACAGAAAGATACAGGGTACAAGGGTTCTCATATCTCTAAGCAAATGAGAACAGGATGGAAAGCCACCTAGATTTGTTCAAAGATGCATGGAGGGCTTCCCTGGTGACGCAGTGGTTGAGAATCTGCCTGCTAATGCAGGGGATACGGGTTCGAGCCCTGGTCTGGGAAGATCCCACATGCCGCAGAGCAGCTAAGCCCGTGAGCCACAACTACTGAGCCTGCGCGTCTGGAGCCTGTGCTCCGCAACAAGAGAGGCCGCGATAGGGAGAGGCCCGCGCACCGCGATGAAGAGTGGTCCCCGCTTACCGCAACTAGAGGAAGCCCTTGCACAGAAACGAAGACCCAACACAGCCAAAAATAAATACATAAAGTAAAATTTATATATAAAAAAAAAAAGATGCATGGAGATCTCTGTGGTCTTGGACCAGGCTGTGTGTGGACAGAGAGACTGAATCACAAGCTTTTACTCTGAGCCAGGAACAATAATAGGTCAGAATTTTCACTCTTTGGTTCTAATTGCTCTCCCTTGTTTAAAATGCTGATTTTTTTCTGCCGCTGGGAGAGGATGTTTGAGAATGGTGATGCATTCGGTAGAAACAGCACCTTGATGTAAACGCCAGCCCACTCCTCCGCAGCTGTGTCTCCCCTCTTTCTCTTTCTCCTCAGTGGAGAATCCTGTTTAAGGATGGGGTTCCTACTTGGGAGGGGGGTGGTCGGTCTGTTTTTTTCTAGGGCGTGGGGCCAGTGTCCCAACTTGAGGAAGCCCAGCCTCTTAAAAGTCACAAGAAGATGACACACACAGCTGACCCTTGAATGACATGCGTTTGAATGGTGTGGGTCCACTTGCGTGAGGACTTTTCCAATAGCGAATATTACAGTCCTGCAACATCTGCTGCCCTGGAGGATCCATGGTCAGTTACACTGTTTTTCTGACTGTTCAGGGGGTTTGGCACCCCTAAGCCCTACCCTGTTCAGGGATCAGCTGTAATTCACACGCAGGTGTGGTAGAATGGTATTGTGATGTATTGCTGGATTGTTCTCCAGTGCTTTTTTTCTTTCAGCCTCATGTGGTTCTCTCTTCATTGGGTCACTTTGTCCTTCAAGAGCGATGACTAAGGAGAAGGACAGAGATAAGCAATGTCTCTGCAGTTCAAGGAAAATTGCCTTAGAACAGAAATCCCAAATCCAATCTTGCAACATTCCGTGGAGTCCTGAACTAAGACATGCCGATGAAATTACTTCAAAAATGCTCGAGATTAAAAATATTTTAATTTACTGAATTTTAGGCGTAGGTCAAGCCTGGGGTCACAAAATCCAGCTTAATAAAAAAAAAATCCAGCATTGGAATCACGTGCACCATGTTTAGATTCGCTCTGAATGACAGGATGCTCTCTCCTCTCTGGTGAGAAGACAGCAATTCAGACACAGGAGGGTTTCTATTCCATGTAGAAATGGGTGATCATTCAACGGCTGCATCTCATAAGCCCAGCGCTCTGTGTGGATCATAACGGAGTTACCTGAGTCTTGGGTGGGAAAGTTAAATCCACACATCCTTTATTTTTCATCCCTTGGGTGTTGTTATCAGGCTATAGGAAAGATTACTGGGTGAAATGCCTGGATGACTTTCTTCATTTGTGGTGGTCTCTGATCAAATTAGTCATGGGGGTTCTGTTACATAATCCTCTAGCACGATAATCTCATCGCAAATGTACTAGAAATATTGGTGCACCTGTTTCATTGAGCCAATCAGAAAACATCATGATATTTGTTTTTGGAAGACCTGGATTCAAGACCAGTTAGACATTTCCTAACTGTGTGATCCCACACATTTTACATAAACTCTGCTTTATTTTTTGAATCAGTAAAGTAGAAATAATGATGATGATAATAATAATAATAATGAAACAATAATACCTTACTCAGAGAACTAGGTATAGGATCCAATGGCATCATGCAAACAGAAGGCTTAATCCCATGGCTGAGTCAAATACATTGTTGAGGGTACAGGCCAATCTGCCATGTCAACAAGAACCAAACATGCAGGGACTTAAACGAGGTAGGAGATATTTATCGTTATCGTACTTAGCAGTCCAGTGGCAGGTGTGTGGTCTTGCACGGTTAGGTGGCTCTGTTCCGTGATGCCATCCAGAGGGACCTAGTTTCCTCGTATCTTGTGGATCCATGTCCTTTTGTGTATTGTCCTCATGTTCAGGGAGGAAAGTGATCCGATTCATGGATGCAAGACCCACAAAGTTGTTCACATCCCATGGATCAAAACCTAAGGACCTAATTATCCCGCTGTATCTAGCTACAAATCGGACTGGAAAAAGTCGTCTTTATCTTGCGGCGGGGGGCATGTGTCTATAGAGCTGAAAGGATGTTGTGGGACCATCAGCAATGTGTGATGTGCAGGGATTCATACCTGGTGCCCTCAATCCTAAAGCCTTCATCTATAACCCTTCACGGGAGGGGCCGTGATCTGCCCGATAATATACTTATGCATCTTATCAGCCGTTTGGGGTCCTGTTACTGTGTATATGGATGTGAATTTGGATTGTTTTTGCTAACTCTGTAAAATGTAAACAACTCCTGAGCCTTGGATTCTGTTGCTCCACAAACTTCTATTTTTAAATTTTTATTTATTTTTAAATTTTTTAGGCAAACTTTATTCTGTGATCACTAAAAATCATATTCACAAAAAATATATAACATATTAAATATAAGCATTTAACCATTAGGGAAATGATCATCATGCATAATCCACTGTGTACGCCAAATAGGCTCCCTAGTTTTTTAAAATTTATGCATACTTTTAAACATGGGAAGAAGAACCCTGAGAAAGTGAATAGGAAGAAAACTGACAGCAAATGATATTTAGAGTCAATCTTAGACCCAGGTGAGCCCAAGTCCGAGGAAGCTGTGCTGACAATTTTCTGCAAGGCACAGCCCCCGAATGTCGGCTGCCACAAACGCTGCAAGTTGTGCCTAGTGAGCTTTGGGGATACAATTTAACATCCAATTTGGAATAGCTGTTAAAAATGGAGAAACACCTTTAGCTCCCTTACTAGTTAGTCGGGCAGATTTCTAATAGTCTCTTGGGATTATCACCATCATCGAGTTTTATATTATTGAGAATCCTAGGTAACCCTCCCCTTGTTTCCCCTCTGGTAACCATAAGTTTGTTTTCTATGTCTGTGAGTCTGTTTCTGTTTTGTAAATAAGTTCATTTGTATCTTTTAAAAAATTCCACACATAAGTGATATCATAGCGATATTTGTCTTTCTCTGTCTGACTTCCTTCACTTAGCATGATAATCTCTAGGTCTTCAATTTGGGTTTTCAGTTCCATTTTGTAGGTATCACATTAAAGAAATCACAAACCTAATTAATTTATTTTCCTGCAGCCTTAGGAGGATAAGCCGATTATTATTTAGGGGATTGTTAGCTGCAAGTGACACTATTAGTCAACAGTGGCTTATAAGAGGTAAAAGGTCTGCATGCAGAAAGCTACAAGATTTTGATAAAAGAAATTGAAGAAGACAAGAACAAATTGAAAGATATTCCATGTTCATGCATCAGAAGAATTAATATTTTTAAAGTTCCATACTACCAAAACCCATCTATAGATTCAATGCAATCCCTATCAAATTTCCAATGACTTTATTTCACAGAAATAGTAAAATCAATCCTAACTTCCATTTGGAGCCACGAAAGAATCCAGAATCGCCAAAGCAATCTGGAGGAAGACGAACAAAGCAGGACATAGCACACTTCCTGATATCAAACTATCTTACAAAGCTATTATTAAAGTGACTTAATTAAAGTCGGTGACTTAACAGTGACTTAATTAAATTTATTTAATTATCTCACATCATAAAAAACTCTGGAGACAATTTAGGGTTCTTTTGGCTACTCAATGATGACAGGGCCCTGGGTCAGCATCTCTGAATTCTCTAGGACTTTTCCTCATGGTAGCAAGATAGCTGCCACTGCTCCATAACCACTTCTCACATGATAGCATCTAAAGAGAAAAGAGCTATGTTTTACCCTCGCTACTTTTGAATTAGAGAGTAAAACTTGAGCAACAACTATAAAATCTGTAGCTGACTTCCCCTTATATATCTTTGGTTAGAATTGTGTCACATGGTCCCCTAGATACAAGGGAGGGAAGGAAAGTGAGTATCTGGCAAAGGAGGGTGATATTGCTATGAGTGTTTTAGAACAACTATGATTCACTCCCTGAGGCCCTGGCACATTTGAATCAAAGCAGTGTCCTGTGAGACAAAAGGGAGGATGGCTTTTGGGAAGATAACCAACAATTTCTGCCACAGTAAATACTCCAGATAAGCAAAGGCAAAGGGAAAGGATATTTTGAGCATGTTCATTACAAGACTCCCTTCTATTTCTCTTTATTATGAACAAATTTTATTGTAAATATTCAAGTATACTGAAAGTTAAGGTTATAATCAACAACCATTTACCTATCACCTAGATCCAGTAGTTAGTATTTTGTTATGTTTATTTTCTGTGTGTACCTAATAGCCATCGGGCCGTAAGTTGCAGACATCATGACACTCGAACACTAAATACTTCAGCACTTCTCCCCAAAACATGAAGTCACGCAACTGGTAAGCAAAACACATTTGTTACCCTTAACAAAAATTTAAAATCTTCAGTATAATCTAAAACTCAGTCTACGTATGTCTCAAATTACTTTTGTAGCTGTTTTTAACTGAACCAAGTTCCAAGTGGCGATCACGTGCAATTCCCTTTCCTTCGGTCTTTTTGTTGTTCCTCTCCCTCCCTCCCCTCTGCTCTTAGTTCAAACTCCTTTCAAACTGCAGCCCAATTAGTCTTTAAAAGTTTCTATTCAGATTCTTCTCCTTGTTCCGAAACCTCTACACTTTCCCACTGTCAAAAGACTTAAGTGTCTCCCCCTAGCTTTCAAGAACCCAGCTTAGCCTTGCGGGTCGTTCAAACACCTGCTCCAGGAAGTCTGGCTGTAGGTGTTGACCTGCTCCATGCTTTCCTGCTGCATGGCCTGTGTATCCCCACCTGAGACCGCCAACACAGTTAAACCCATCTTCAGGTCTAGCTCAGATGCTGGTCTTCCCAGTAGAGCCGATCCCCCAGGTAGCCCCCCTCATCGCTATACCGGGGGTTTTACTGGTGCATTGTCACGTGCAGGTAATTGGCTGGGAAGATGTTCCCAGAAGAAACAGGAGGGAGGGAGCAGGAAGGGGGAGGCTGAGAAAAGCCAACGTAACAGTGCATTTTCAACACTGCTGCTCTACACCCTGCCTGGCCCTCTGAGAGGCAGTTAATGGGCCCATGAGAATGATAGGAAGGTGGGGTGTTTATCCCACCATCCCCTGCTGGAGGAAGTTGCTCCTGGGGGTAGGAATTCTCCATTCTTCCAGGCTGCACTCTGCCCTGGCAGATGTGCTCCTGGTGCTTTGAGGAAGGCTCAGATGACTCATGTAAGCATGAGCTTGCATGGAAGTGTCCCTCACAGTGGCACCTGAAATCGGAATTGTGCCGAGGAGATGTGTTTGTGCTTATTTAGCTCCGTGTCTGTACTCATCAGTTTGGCTTCTCCTAAATGCACACTTATTGCATCTTTAAAGAAATTCCACTGTAGTCAGCGTCCTGAGTACAAAAACTGATGGCCTGGTGAGGACGTACAACATATTCTTCAGGGTAATTGCTAGACTCTTACGTTTGCAGATAACACAGACTAACTTTTAGTGGCTTAAGCAAAAGCCAGAAATTGGTTGCCTCTTGTGACACTGTAGTGATCGCTGGATGCAGACAGGGCTGGAGAAAAAGGCTCAAGGTCGTCGGGACTTGGTCTTTAGCTGGTGGTTCTTCCCCCCGGGGTAGCTTCTTTGGGTTCCATATCAGAGCAAGATTCTTCCCAAGTTCAAGTCCTAGGAAAATCTGATTTTCACTCCTAACAGTAGCAGCAGAAGATGAGAGATTGGACCTCCTCGGTTCCGTTTGGTCACGTATGACTAGAAGTGGGCCATCCTATGTGGTGAGTTTGGGGAGCATATTCAGTTTTCTTTGTTTGGCTCTGAGTTGTAAGCAAAGGCAAAAATAGGGAAGCTGGTGGTTGTGGACCAGGTTCTGAATGTCCTGGGCTGATTGCAGCTGCAGAGGTGCGGGTTTGGCCTCCTGGCCTGGTTGCCATGGAGATGGTGGCTCCGAGTTGTGTTGTCGTCTCTAATCTGGTCATTGTGTTTGTATATTCACTCCCTCAAAGGTAACACCTGTCAGCTCTGGTTGCTCACCCGTACAGTGGAAAAAATAAAATTTCCTTCTGGAAATTAAGTACATGGTGTGTACTAGGTGCTCCGGATATGAATTTTGCTCTGTCCCCTTTCCAACGGTTGTCCTGTCTGCCCTGAGCGGGTCCTTTAGTTGATTACGCTTCATGGCCAAGCATCCCAGCCTTCCCCACGTGCGCTTAACCAGAAAGCTTCTACTTGCTCAGGCAAATGGATACCTCCCTCCCTCCCATCAACTTGCCTTGGACAACCAGTATGGTCCAGGAGCCAGCGTGGAGCTGTTAAGTGCTTGTGATTAGGAAAACATGGGCCAGTTCAGTATGAGTGAGTCACAAAAGACTGGAGGGCAGTGTCAACCGGAGCCCTGTGACACCCAGATCCTGTTCCCATGGGAGGGACCATTTTCCACAAACCTACCTGACCTGGGGCCAGGCCTGCCAGGGGGCAGCCTCATATGCAGCACAGGAGTTTTGACCTGATGTGACTCGCACCTGGGCCGGTCCAGCCCCCCTTAGGCAACCTGCTGGACCCTGCTCCTAGGATGCTGAACGTACGGAGACCGCCCCATCAGCACAGCACCCGCAGTCCCGAACTCCTGGACTCAGGGGTCCTCCTGCCTAGTCAGGGCTGCAGGCGCACCCCAGACTGCCCGGCACGGCCGCCTGAATGAGACCCATAGCTCTGCAGCGTGCTTCTCTTCTGCAACCGTTTGTACGCGTTCACTTCCAAAGACACAGTCACTCAAAAGTGAGCCATTGCTGTAGCGTACGTTGGCAAGTTGTTTCTGAAGCAGCAGAAACCTTCTCAGTGCTGTCTGCTTTCCTCCTCTCTCCCTCCCACCCACACTTTAATTTTAAAATGCTTGCTTCCATCCCAGCCAGGTTTCTGGGCCAAGGAAGCCAGCTCCATTTGGGGGCTGCTGAGAGCCGTGTAAGATAGAGCAGGGGAGGCCAGAGGAAAGACCTGAGGGTCTCATGTTTGCTGGGAGGAGACTCACAGCCTCTGGAAAACTTTTAACTACTTGTAGCATCTATTTGAACAGAGAGTTCAGGAGACCATGCGGCAGAATGTAGTGCTGCACGCTACTCCCTAATAAAACGTCTAGGAGCAATGCGTGTGGCAAATAAAGCCCTCTGGGGAATCGCTCTCAAGGGCCATCACAAATGTCGTCATTCCCAGCAGCAGTTTCCCTCCAGCTTTTACAAGTGAGGTGATTTTCTTGTGTTTGATCAAAATAAATTGAAATGTGGTTTCCAATGAAGGCATCACACGCGCGGAAAAGGGGCTTGCAGGCAAGACCTGGGCACGTGTTCCTTCTGAGACGTCCTCTCAAGATCGTCTCTTAGGACAGAACCAGGCTAATGAGGGTTGGGACTTGGGAATGTAATAGGGAAGAACAAATCGGACTCCATGTTGGATCTGTTTCTTTTACTTTAACCTTTGTATTCTATTCCTTTTGCTTCAGGTTAAGAATGATGCCTGTAGCCTGAATTATACAGGATAGCCTGTTCTCAAGGCTCTGACCTTTATGAGTATAACAATTTTCCATTCATACAGAGATACAAAGTTGCAGAATAGAGAATAACATTTGTCTTGTTGGAGGTTTGTAGGAACATGGTGACCTGACCTACGTGCACAGCTGCAAGAACAAAGGATTCCAGCACCAAGAAGTTAGCAAGGACCAACCACACCCCTCCCTCACCGGCCTTTAAAAATGCTTTGCTGAGGGCTTCCCTGTTGGCGCAGTGGTTGAGAATCTGCCTGCCAATGCAGGGGACACGGGTTCGAGCCCTGGTCTGGGAAGATCCCACATGCCACGGAGCAACTGGACCCGTGAGCCACAACTACTGAGCCTGCGCGTCTGGAGCCTGTGCTCCGCAACAAGAGAGGCCGCGATAGTGAGAGGCCTGCGCACCGCGATGAAGAGTGGCCCCCACTTGCCACAACTAGAGAGAGCCCTCGCACAGAAACGAAGACCCAACACAGCCATAAGTAAATAAATAAATAAATAAATAAATAAAAATTAAAAAAAAAAAAAAAGCTTTGCTGAAACCCTCTGGAGAGTTTGGGGCTTTTGGGGCACAAGTCACCCGTCTCCTTGCATGGCTCTGCAATAAACCTTTCTCTGTTCCAAACTCCCAGGTTACAATTTGTTTGGCCTCACTGTATGTCGGGCACATGAACTGGTGATCGATAACAGGAATAAGAAACTAAGAGGAAGAAACCTAAATTTTGCAGAGAGGAGAAAAAAAAAAAAAAGCATACAAAAAAACAGAAAAATAAATGTACAAACAAAAAACATACAAAAAACGAATATACAAGCAAACACACACGTTACTTAGACCCAACAGCCAGGAGAGGGGGTAGAATCTACACTGTATGTGGCCAGCCAGGCTGGGTTTGTAGTCTATGCAGAATCCTTAGCAACAGTGCTCTGCTGTCCCCAACCCACGTCTGCACTGGAAACTCTACCAGGAACACCAGTGAGAGGCTTACTTCTCTGTTTTCCCTCTGGCTTTTATTCTAGCACATTCCTGAGCCGAAGAAATAAGGCTGTATTCACTTGGGCTGCTTTCCTGCAACAAGGTGGTTGCAAATAAGGCAGAGTTTCTCCAGATAGCAACTCTCTGGGGTCAGCCATCTTTCTGCCTGAACCAAAGTGCTTTACAATTTATTATTACGCAGCAGTGGATTAAAAACAAATAATTCAGCTAATCTGTATTATGTTTTTCTTCGAGGGGGACCTTAAATACAGGTAAAGCTCGAACAATCAAAGAAAACCCAGAGAAATACTGCAGAACTAAGAAAAGACTCTTGAACAGAAGGTCATTACATAAGGGGAAGTTTGCAGATAATTCCAGGCAGAGTTGGAGTATTGGCTACTCAGATTTGCTTCTGTGAAGCTGGTGTCTATTTTTTACACGTAACATTTAATTGTTTTTCTTTAAGAAAGGATCAACATGTTCTTAGAGTAATGTGAAAAAAAAAACCCAGAAAAGATTACATCTAAAAATTAAAATGCTCCTTGCGGCTTTATACAAAGAAATATCTGTTAAAGAATGTACTTTTAGGAAGGCATCTCTTAAAACTGCTTTCTAAAAGACCTCACTACCTTATCAGCACTTCATTAGTCTAACATTTATAGGCAATATAACATATTATTTGAAATAGGCAATATTTCAAAATTGTAAAACATAAAATAGGTTCAGGCATCTGACATTTGCATATAAATAGAAAAGACCTCAGATCCATGCTAGTAGGGAAAAATGATTTTCCATATTTTTCACATAATTTTTGCTAAATTAGTCTTTAAAAAATGTCCTTGTTATGTAACTTGATTATTTTACTTCCTATTTAAACAATGAAAAAAAATTTTTTTTTCCCCAAAGAAATAGCTGCATGAGGCAATTGAACTCAATGAAAAGCTTCATTATTCAACCCTAGACCGGTATAGAGAAGCCCATGGAATGAGGGTTTCCCTGCCCTGTACTCACTGATTCGCGCCCATCCTCTCTAACAGAGTCTAGTGGTCCAATAGGGACCCCTGCTTCCCCCAGGATAACTCAGTGCTTTCTGGAAAGTTCCCTGCAGGTCCAGCATCTATGGGTTGAAACAACTTGAAGTCCAAGAAATGTTTCCCAGTTTATCCCATGCTGTCTTGGGAGGGTTCGGCCTGCTCCTGCTGTTTTGTTTTTTTTTTTTTAATTGAAATACCGTTGATTTACAATGTTGTGTTAGCTTCAGGTGTACAGCAAAGTGATTCAGATATATATCTATATATAGATATAGATATATTCTTTTCAGATTCTTTACCCTTATAGGTTATTACAAAATATTGAGTACAGCTCCCTGTGCTATACAGTAGGTCCTTGTTGTTTATCTATTTTATGTATAGTAGTGTGTATATGTTAATCCCAAACTCCTAATTTATCCCTCCCTTTGGTAACCATAAATTTGTTTTTTATGTCTGTGGGTCTGTTTCTGCTTTGTATATAAGTTCATTTGTATCATTTTTTTAGATTCTCACAGACATAGAGAACAGACTTGTGGCTGCCAAGGGGGAGGGGGTTGGAGGAGGGATGGATTGGGAGGGTGGGGTCAGCAGATGTAGGCTATTATATATGGAAGGCATAAACAGCAAGGTCCTACTGCATAGTACAGAGAACTATATTCAATATCCTGTGATAAACCATAATGAAAATGAATATATATATGTATAACTGAATCACTTTTCTGTACAGGAGAAATTAACACAACATTGAAAATCAACTAAACTTAAATTTAAAAAATTTTAACAATATCTCATTCCCTCAGTCAAGTCACCTCAGCACACGGAAATGGATTTCTCTCTTGGAAGTGGTTCTCAACCACATTACAGTAATAGGGGAACTTATGACCGCTGCCCTGTCTCTACCCCAGACGTGGTTGAGAACCCCCAGATGGAGCCTGGGGGCTTCAAAAGAGGGAAAAGCTTTGCCTGGTGATTCTCAGGGTTTAATAATCAAGTCTTTGTGGCTGTAAATGGCAAAACAGTGAATCTGGATACGGGGTTTAGAGCGATGCTTGCAGGGCAGAAACTGCGTCTGTGTTTTTTAAAAACTAGATTTGATATAATTATTATCATGACCGATTTCGTTTAATCATATTAAAGGCCTACGGCTCTTAAAATCAGCTTTATTACTGAAACTTGAAAAAACCACTTTGCTATTTTGAGAGTAAAACTCCGTATCTCACCTCTGCAGTTGAGCCAGGCTTCTGGATTTTTGCAGCATGAGAACCACAGGAAGAGAGGGCCCTGAGCCTCCAGCAAGGTAGCAGGGCCCATGGGAAGCCAGGGAGTGTTTTTGCTTTGGGTCCCAAATGACATCAGGGTCTTTGCTAGAGGGCCATCTAGGTTAAGGTGTGAGCCAGGTCACAGCTTTGCTAATGCATCCATCACATGACTTACTATTCCAAAAACATTACTTTGCTAAACGTGTATGTCCATATATGAAGACAGTGGATAGTTGGAAGATAACCGCAATGGGTAATGGAATTATGCACATTGTCTTATATTCATTTTTGGCAGCTTTTTCCAAAATAATACTGTTATAATACTTATTTACATTGAAAAAAAATAATTCCTCAAATCAACATTTCAAAGATAGTCTCGTAGTGTAGAAGATGCTTGCAATGCAATTTTAGTGGGAAAAGAAGGATACAGATTCTATTTATGGCATCCCTCTATATAAATCAACTACTAGCAGAAAATAGGCCACGATTTCCAATTGCAGTTTTCTCTGGGAGAAGAAAAGTCAGGATGCTATGTCTCCTTGTTTATTCCTTCCTGGATTCCACTCCCCCCAAACACAATGGATGTGTATTATTTTCTAATTAGAAATCTAGATACAGCCTTCATCTTTTTTTTTTAAAGGTGGAGAACCCCAAGGGTATCATTCATTTCAGGGTTTTTTTTTCATTTTTTCATTTTTTATTTTAATTCTTGTTTTTTTAATTGAAGTATAGTGGATTTACAATGTTGTCTTAGTTTCAGGTGTACAGCAAAGTGATTCAGTTATACATATATATCTATATCTATATCTATTCTTTTTCAGATTGTTTTCCCTCATAGGTTATTGCATTTCAGGGTTTTACAGGGCCCAGCATGTGTGCTGAGCAGGAGGACACTTGGACCTGCAGAAAATCATCATTCCCTCTGACAGGTGTGTTTCCTTCTCCTACTGAATCCACTCTTGCTCTGCTGAGAGACATGGCTTTCCTATCAGATGGGGAAGAAGAATTAGGAAGGCAAAGATACACCACGGCCCTCCAAACACCAAGTCCTTTTTCCCCTGAAAAAAAAGCCTTAAACACATGCCTGTGTGTCTGTCCAAGTATCATAAATTCAGTTTGCCAAAGCCTCTGGGGTTCGGCAGGCTGGACCTCTTAGAAGTGCCAGCCAGGGATTTACTGATACATTTCTGGTGTTGGTGAAGTCTTCCCAACTTGGGGCCTTGCTAAACATTTAATTTTATTATATGAGCTTTACTGAGATATGACTGACAAATAAAATTGTACATTCTTTTTTTTAAATTGAAGTGTAGTTGATTTACAATGTCATGCCAATCTCTGCTCTACAGCAAAGTGACTCAGTTATACACATAGAGGCATTCTTTTTTTAATATTCTTTTCCATTATGGCATAAATGAACCTATCTACAAAACAGAAATTGTGGGCTTCCCTGGTGGTGCAGCGGTTGAGAATCTGCCTGCCAATGCAGGGGACACGGGTTCGAGCCCTGGTCTGGGAGGATCCCACATGCCGCGGAGCAGCTGGGCCCGTGAGCCACAACTACTGAGCCTGCGCGTCTGGAGCCTGTGCTCCGCGACAAGAGAGGCCAGGATAGCGAGAGGCCCGCGCACCGCGATGAAGAGCGGTCCCCGCTTGCCGCAACTGGAGAAAGCCCTCGCGCGAACCGAAGACCCAACACAGCCAAAAATAAATAATAAATAAATAAATAAAGTAGCTATAAAAAAAAAAACAAAAAAATGTGAATGAGAGAAACACTCACCATTTATTTAAAAAAAAAAAACAGAAATTGTACATTCTTGAATTGTACAATGTGATGATTTGACTTAACATGTACTTTGGGAAAGGATTACCCCTCAGGTTACTTGACATACCCATCGCATCCTTAGACACTTTTTTGGTTTTGTTGTTGTTTTGCAAACACTGACTAATTTCACTTAGCGTAATACCCTTGGGACTTCCCTGGTGGCACAGTGGTTAAGAATCCGCCTGCCAATGCAGGGGACACGGGTTTGAGCCCTGGTCCGGGAAGATCCCACATGCTGCGGAGCAACTAAGCCTATGCACCACAACTACTGAGCCTGCGCTATAGATCCCGCGAGCCACAACTACTGAGCCTGTGCTCTAGAGCCCACGAGCCACAAGTACTGAGCCCGTGCACCACAACTACTGAGCCTGCGCTATAGAGCCCATGCGCCACAACTACTGAGCCTGTGCTCTAGAGCCCACGAGCCACAAGTACTGAGCCTGAGCGCCATAACTACTGAAGCCCGCACGCCTAGAGCCCGTGCTCCTCAACAAGAGAAGCCACCGCAATGAGAAGCCCTCGCACTGCAACAAAGAGTAGCCCCGACTCACTGCAACTAAAGAAAGCCGCGCGCAGCAACGAAGACCCAATGCAGCCATAAATAAATAAAAAAAAAAAAAAAAAAAAAAAAAACCCTCACGGTTCATCCATGTTGTTGCATATGGCAGGATCTTCTCATTTTTTCAAAGGCTGAATAATATTCCATTGTATGTATACACTGCACCTTCTTTATCCATTCATCTACTGATGAACCCTTGGGTTGTTTCCACATCTTGGCTATTGCGAATAACTCTGCAATAAATATGGGGGGTGCAGATGGGGGGAAGGCAGTAGAAAATGCCTATTCCGCCATTTTGTTGACCTCACTTGTTAAACATTTGAGTGTTTGAGCTGGTCATGTACACCTAGTGTTCCATTACAAAGACTGTCATTATAGAAAGAAAACAGAAGTTACATTTTTACGCTATGCATAGCATAGACATTTCAGTACATGGGAAAGCTCCCTAGTTCTTTTTCTCTTATCTCTGACCCTGCCAACATCTAACTTTGCTTATGACTCATGAGTAATGATTTATTTCAAAAAATATAAATCAAAACACTCATAAAACAAGAGAAATTCTATTTGAAGACTCCTAAGAAGACCAAAGTGAAATATTTAATCGAGCTTTCTTGGGCTCTTACACACATCCACACCCCAGCCCCAGCTCCACATGTCTTGTCATATGTGTGTTTAAAGTTGTATTGGAAGGGGATGAACTAAATTAGTTTTTTGTTCAGCCAAATGGCTTCTCGCATGAATTATGCATCACCCATGTAATGTACGAAACCTAAAAGCACAAATGAGTAAATGTCACTCCTGAGTTTCCCTCAAAGAGCATTCTGATTCAAAGCATACTATGGACGCAAACACTGCTACTGTTCTTTTAAATGTCAAATAATGCAAAATTTACTCTCCGTACATAGAAATTTGTCTCTCTCTGTCTCTCTCTCTGTTTCTCTCTGTCTCTCTCTTTCGCTCTCTGGGATTTCCATGAAATATTCATGAAGATTAGCATTAGTAAATGAGTTTAGAAAATTCAGTAATTTTTGTCCTATGATGTCTAAATGTAAGTCATCAGTTTGGTGGAGTGACTTATGAACTAAATTACAACCCACCAGCATTGTAGAAAAAGGTAATGTGTTCACTATGCCTATAAGGATCATCAGTATCTAGCAAAATAATTACATTAAACCAGGTTTATATGAGACAGGACTTAAAGGAATTCTAAGTCCTCGGTTTTGCTGAGAATACTGAAATGAAAAAAATCCCAACAACTGGGAGATGTTTATTATCATAGGTTTAAGAGTCAAAATGTCAGGCAGTGACTTCTCGTTATTTTTTTTCCTTAAGGATTTTGACTGTTCTGAGTTCCATTCCCTTGGGATGGTGATCTCTGAGAAAATGGTATCAACAGGCAAGATAGCTGGTGTATTTAACAGGGCAAATGCATTTTGGAAAACAAGCTCAGTTGCAGTGATGCATATCCCTGGGAATGAAATGATGGTGATAATAACCCAGACCAACAAGTGCCCCAGAAACTAGTTATGGACAGAGGCTGTTTTTAGCAGCGAAGCCTTTTTTAAAGGAATTACGTCCACCTGAACATTTGTAAGGGCAGGGATTAGACCATGCCCTGGGCATGAACCTCAAAAGTCAACACCATCCTTTGCTTTTCCATCCAATGAACTACTGCTCCTCCTTACAAATCAGTTATTGCTCTTGTTTTTTGGCCAAGAAGGGAGTGATGGGGCAGACTGTATATACGTATGTGTTTGGGGGGAGGGAGGTGTTGGTCCATGTTTTCTTTTTTCTTTCTTTTTTTTTTTTTTAAAGGGGATTGGGAATCAAGGAGCAGGGTTATTTGTTTGTTTGCTTGTTTGTTTTTTAGCCGCATGGCTTTCGGGATCTTAGTTCCCTGACTGGGGATTGAACCCGTGCCCTCAGCAGTGAAACACAGAGTCCTAACCACTGCACCGCTAGGGAAGTCCCCAAGTCCATGTTTTCTTCATCTTGTGCTTTTGACACATGACTATCCTAAGTAGCGAAACCCAACAGAGTAAGAATCAGTACGGATCATTTTCTCTTTCTTGCAGTGTCCTTTCCTGTTGTTCCTGCATGTCCTTGCTCTCAGCACCTTAAGTCCCAGCCCAGCTTTTACACAAAGCCCACTCTGATTCCTGGCTCTCCGCTTTCCCCTGAAGTCTTCAAGTACTTTCAGTTGGTACTACATCATTTAGGAATCAAGTATGTGCATTTGCTGGTTCAGTGTGAATCTTGTTTTCCGGATGTGGTTACGACTGACCTCGGTGAGGGGAACATTTCCTGTATTCCTTGACTTGATATCTATCTGGATAGGTAGGAGGCACTGGAAAAATGGTGTTTATTGACTGGTTAGAACTTGATATACTAATCAGACTGACTTGCAACTGGTTTTCATTAGCTGGAAAGGATCTGATAACTCAAATCTACCCAAAGACACACAACTTCAGGACTGTGGCCAGGCTGAAAGCCAAGACACTGAGCTGGGGATGAGTGGTGGGGCATGGACAGAGCCCACAGCCCTTTCTGACTGTGACCTGCCAGGACCCTGTGGGTTCTTCTATGAGCAAAGGTGTTCACCTGAGCCAGGGTCTGTGTGGTGGTTATATTATTAGTATTAACAATTCGAAAGGACAGTTAAAAGCCAGAAAATCAATGAGACACATTGTGAGATGTAGGGTCCAGTGTTTTAGTACCTGAAATGATTACACATTTAGACATTATGAATGGGATAGAAAATAAAAGCAATCAAAACTCTGCCCATTGGCAGAGATCTGGCAGGGTTGCAGAGGCTTGCCAGGGTAGCTCAGGATTCTGGATTTAGGGAAAACAACTTTGAGCATAGCCTTAAGTTTTAGGACGTTGTCTGGTGATGCCAATGATGGTGTTACATCTAGAACCACAAAATGTCGCAGATCATTCTCGCCCTCTGCTAACCCTCGACTCTCTTTTCTCCTCCCTCCCCCTCCCTCCTTTTCTCTCTTCCCCACCCCCTCTCATTCGATAAATACACTATGTTCCTTCTTCTTATTTCTTAATCTTTACCCCCCCTTCCTAAAGTGCATCTCCTTATCTCTTTTTTGGAGGTGATACTGAATTTGTTTTTTGTAGTTTTATTTATACTCAGGAAGAGTCACCCTTTTTAGTGCACTATTCTGAGCTTTGATAAATGTCTATAGTTGTGTAACCACTATCACAATCCAGAAATAGAAAAATTCCATCACTCTCTCCAAATTCCTTTGGATCACTTTGTACTTAACCTCTAACCCTGGCAACCACAGAGGTTTTTGCCCTTACAGTTGTCCCTTAGTCAGAAAGTCCTATAAATGGAATCCTATAGTATGGAGACTTGAGTCTAGTTTTTCTCAAACATCAAAAAGCATCTGATCTATGTTTTTACATGTATTCCTTTTTATGGCTGAGTAGTATTCCATTGTCTGCATACAGCATGGTTGGTCCATTTAGTGAATGAAGAACATTTGGGTGGTTTCCAGTCTTGTGTGATGGAGAATAAAGCTACTACAAATCTGAATCTACAGGTTTTTGTGTGATCACAGTTTTCATTTCACTTGGGTAAATATCTAAAGTGTGATTTGGGAGCTGTAGGGTATGTGCATGTTTAAATGTAGAGGGAAATGCCAAATTATTCTCCAAAGTGGCTGCACTGTTTTGTTATGCACTTCGTATTGTTATTAAAAACAACATTCTAATAGGTGTGTAGTACTTTTTGCATTTTCTTCCTCCTTTCCTCCCTCCCTCTCTCCCTCCCTCTCTTCTTTTTTTTAAAAATTTTTTTAATGAAGTATAGTTGATTTATAATGTGTTAGTTTCAGGTGTACAGCAAAGTGATTCAGACATATATATATATATATATATATATATATATATAAAATCTTTTTCAGATTCTTTTCCCTTATAGGTTATTACAAAATTCTGAGTATAGTTCCCTGTGCTGTACAGTAGAACCTTGTTGTTTATCTATTTTATATATAGCAGTGTGTATACATTAATTCCAAACTGCTTATTCCCCCCCCCCCCCCCGCTTTCCTTTTTGGTAACCATAAGTTTGTTTTCTCTGTCTGTCGGTCTATTTCTGTTTTGTATATAAGTTCATTTGTATCATTTTTTTTTTTTAGATTCCACATATAAGCGATATCATATGATATTTGTCTTTCTCTATCTGGCTTACTTCACTTAGTTTGATAATTTCTAGGTCCATCCATGTTCCTTCAAATGGCATTATTTCATTCTTTTTTATGGCTGAGTAATATTCCACTGTATATATGTACCACATCTTCTTTATCCATTCTTCTGTCAATGGATATTTAGGTTGCTTCCATGGCCTGGCTATTGTGAATAGAGCTGCAATGAACATTGGGGTGCATGTGTCTTTTCAAATTAGAGTTTTGTCTGGATATATGCCCAGAAGTGGGATTCCTGGATCACATGGCAACTCTATTTTTAGTTTTTTTAAGGAACCTCCATACTGTTCTCCATAGTAGCTGTACCAATTTACATTCCCAATAGGTGTGTAGTATTATCTCACTGTGGTTTCAGCTTGCTTTTTTCTAATGACTAATAACGATGAAGATTTTTTTCATGTGCATCTTCTTGATTGGTCTCCAAATAGTTTGGTCATTTTTATTAGGCTTTTTTTGCTTTCCTCTGATTAAAATTTGAGAGATTTAAAAAAAAAATTTATTTATTTATGGCTGCGTTGGGTCTTCATTGCGGTGCACGGGCTTCTCATTGCCGTGGCTTCTCTTGTTGCAGAGCACGGGCTCTAGGCGCGCAGGCTTCAGTAGTTGTGGCTCACGGGCTCAGTAGTTGTGGCTCATGGGTTCTAGAGCGCAGGCTCAGTAGTTGTGGCACACGGGCTTAGTTGCTCCGTGGCATATGGGATCTTCCTGGACCAGGGCTCGAACCCGTGTCCCCTGCAGTGGCAGGCGGATTCTTAACCCCTGTGCCCCCAGGGAAACCCCTGGCCTCGTGATTTTTAAAGGGTCCCAGGGACACGTCTGTGCAGCAAGCTGTGGCCCCTCGTTGGCTTACCGAGCCCTCCCCACACCTGTCTCCCTTCTACTAACCCCATCCTGAATCGCAGCCTCACCCTAACCCTAAAGTAAAATTCACCTCTTTCCCTTTGCAGGGAAGGTGACTCCTTTCCCCTCTGCTACTCTGCAATTCAGCTCACACCGCACCCTGAGCCTTGACCCTCAGGATCCAAGTTTGGAAAAACTTTCTTGCAAGTTCTTGTTAAATTCCTAAACAAAAATATGAGTTTTCTCCAATCTTTGCCCAGGGTAGGGAGCAGAGGTGGTTTTCCTTTTCCTTCTTTCTTGTTTTCCCCCAAATACATTTGTAAAAAGTGCAAAACAGGCAGAAACAAACAGATGACTATTTCCTAAATCGGGGTCAGCAAACTATAGCCCTCGTGTAGAATCCGGTCACCTGATGTTCTGTAAGTCAAGTGTGTTGGACACAGTCACACCCGTTCGCCGATGTGCTGTCTGGGGCTGTTTTCCTGCTGTACCTGCAGAGTGGAGTAGTTGTGACAGTCTGGCCTGAAAAGCCTAACATATTTACTCTCTGGTCCTTTCTAGAATAAGTTTGTTGACCCTCCTCTAAACTACTGGGTCTTAGGATCTCCTGGGTTGTTGATTCTGGAAGACCAGGGTGTTAGGGCTCATGTAAAACAAAGGATTAACCTACACACTGAAATTCACTCCTCGTGAAATTGATTTTGATCAATTCCAGTTTAAATGCTTTCATGTCTTTGACCTACATAGATGGTAAATGTCAGCCTCGAGAACTGGATAAACTAGGCAGATCACACTCAAGAATCTCAGGATATTGTTTTGGAAGAGATTCTACCACCCCCCAGTCCTTAGCTCTCCCCACGACACATGCAGACTCACATCATCAACATTAAGGTTCTTCCACCCACAGATCTTATCCTAACAACTTGCTTAGCAAACAATGCTTTTCTTGAAGAGCGGCTCAGAAATGAACTTGGCTCTGTCAGCTCTTAGCAGCACATCAAATTGTGCCTGTATATTTACTCAAAAATGTGTTCATAATGGCTTTAAAATGATTACTACGGCCTCAATCTCAAATGCCACCCTTTTACCTTATTTTACCCTACTTATAACTGCCTGGAAAGATTTTTTAGAGGCCTTGCACTTTTATTGGGCCAGAAAAACAAACCCAAACCTGGTACCACATAAATGTCATCTGTCACCTTTTGTTTATTTCTGTTGTGAATGCAAAATAGTATCAGAGTAATTCAAGATCCTGCTGCCGTGGTAAAATCGAAAGAGATAAATAAGATTGTTGTCTTTTCTGTTCTGCCTGGATAGATCCAAACACATCTGGAGAAATCTAAGGATACAAATGAGAAAGTATGAGGGAAAGACACAAGAACATGTAATATTAAATAGCAAAGTAGGTAAGATGAAGAATATGAAAGAGGGTAAACCCAATCAGGGGTCCTACCTGGCCAGGTATTCAAGGAGATGCGGTAATTCCTTAGCTAGGAATCTCCCAGCTGGTCCAGTCTTCAAGGGCAGGATGGTGTGAGCAAGTGGGGTCACCCGCAGCCTGCTTCGGGGGCTCAGGAATAGCGCATGTTGAGGTCCCTGCTTTGATTTCTCTCAACCTCAGAGAACAGAGGAGGGTTCTGGCTGTTGGCGAACTTTCCCCCAACATCCCGGTAATGAAACCGACATCACTATGCTTCCCATTAAATAGTCACTCCAAGGAGGTGACACATCAATCCTCATGTTTTTATTTGCAGACACTGAAACCCACAGAGCTGAAAGAACTCACCCAAGATCACAGTACTTGTAAGGGAGCTTGGATTTTTTTTTTTTTTAATTTATTTATTTACTTTTGGCTGCATGGGTTTTTTTTTTTTTTATTAATTAATTAATTTATTTTTGGCTGTGTTGGGTCTTCGTTTCTGTTCGAGGGCTTTCTTTAGTTGCGGCGAGCGGGGGCCACTCTTCATCGCGGTGCGCGGGCCTCTCTTGTGGCGGAGCACAGGCTCCAGACGCGCAGGCTCAGTAATTGTAGCCCATGGGCCCAGTTGCTCTGCGGCATGTGGGATCCTCCCAGACCAGGCCTCGAACCCGTGTGCCCTGCATTGGCAGGCAGATTCTCAACCACTGCGCCACCAAGGAAGCCCCGGGAGCTTGGATTTTAATTTTGGGGAGGGGTAAAAACAAAAAAGGAGTTTGCCTTAGGGGCTCATCTTTTCCACTTGTGGGAGCCTGATGGGTGTAGCAAGAGCAGGGATCATAGGGGATCTGTTTGAGGATCATCTCCGCCTCTTCCCAGCCCTGTGATCTTGGGCCAGGTGTGTACTTTTTGTGTGTCCCCGTCCCTCATTGGTAACATGGGTGCAGTGGAAGCTTCGTTCCGTAGGTGCGTGTGGATTAATTTAAATGAGGTGCTATGCACGCAGGTCTGGTTGGTGGTCTCAACCCCCAAATAAAGGGGCTGTGACTCTCCCCTGGAGGTAAACTTCACTGCACTCAAGCTTGTATCCCTCCCAGGGCCAGGGACTGAGCCCGGTCAAAAGCTTGCTGGACTGAGCTGGATTTGCATTTTGGCCCACGGGTTATGGTTTCACATCAGGCCCTGAGTTAGTGAAGGGTACACACTTGTCTCTCCTTTTCTTTTATGATGGAATCTAAGACCCCAGCCCTCTCTGAGAAATTGTACCAAAATAGCACACGCTTTCTAAAAATGTACAAGTATCATTATAGGTGAAGCTGGAGTGTTATTTCACAGCCAGATTGGGGATCTTGGAAACAAAGGCCTTCGTGGACGTCAAGGACCCTAAACTCTCTGGGACGATCCTTGTTAAGTCACGGGTGCCTCTGTACTCCGGGCTCTGCCATGTCACTGATCGTCCCAGTACAGTATGTCCCCAAACGTAGTTCGAAGTTGCAAACTTTCAAAGATGTGACTCGTGCATTCCCGTGTCCAATCATGTAAGTTAGTTTACATGTTTGGTGTATATTGTCATGTGCGTGCATCCTCTACAAGTGGTTGTGCTTTTGTGTACTTTACTGTACAGTACTGTATAGAGTACAGTAGTACAGTGTCTTTATTTCCAGCTAGATTTGCAAGAGGACGACTTCATTGAACTCCTTGCTGTGCAACACGAGGAGCTTACTGATGAAGACCTGATGGAATTGGAGGCCCAGAGAAAGGACGAAGAGAGACAGGAGGAAGAAGAAGTAACTGAAGAACCGAAGAGATTCACAACGCAGGAAGTGGCAAGGGGATTTTCCTTATTTCAGGAGGCACTGTTAGTTTTGGAGGCACAGGACCTGAACGTAGAACGGTACACGAAGGTTGCAGCTGCCATTCAGAATGCAATCCAGTGCTACCGTGTCATCTACAACGAGAAAAAAAGAGCTACTACCCAGACATCACTGGATCGTTTTTTCAAGAGGGTGGATACACTTGAATCCAGCAAGGAACCAGCACCTGCGCCATCAGTGTCAGGCGTGAGTGCAATTGCAGCTCGCCCTCCGTCTCCTATTGCTGACGATCCTTCAGCTCTACCATCTCCCTCCTCCTCTCCCTCCTCCAGTCAGTAACTCTTCCTGCCTGTTCACTCGATGCCAGCCCCTGGATGCCAGCTCTTGTACTGCGCTACTGTTCTCTTCAAGGGACTGTCCTGTAAGATTAAAAATGTTTGTTTTTTATGTATTATTTGTGTGAAAAGTATTATAAACCTATAACAGTGCAGTACTGTAGAGCCGATTGTGTTAGTTGAGTACCTAGGCTGACTGTGTTGGACTTAAGAACGAACTCTCGGAACGGAACTTGTTCGTATGTAGGGGAATTACTGTAATTGAAGGAGGCAGATGTTGTTATGCAGCCCTCTACTGAGAGCGGATGTGAGATGGGGAAGGGGAAACCAGAGGTGAAGATGCCCAGGACTGTGTCTCTGCAGGTGGAGCTGGGGTTGCAACTCAGCTCTTCTGACTCCACACCCCAAACAAGCTCCCAGCGGCCAGGTCATTGTGCCTTTTAGACACGGGGAGCACATGCACGCAGATGCATGGATACACACACTACGCATACCCCACATGCACACACATGCCACACACATACATACTCACACGAATAGACACATTCACACATACACATACACCACACACTCCCAAACATACACACACACCCTGCGCCTGCATATACAACTCACACACACACACGCACATCATATATGCTTGCAGACATACAAACACGTGCACATGCACAGATTTACACACACACACATAAATACAACACACACTCATACACTCACGAGCTTACTCACTATACACTATACACACACAGAAACTCGTACACACATGAAACACATACACATAGAGGCGCACACACACACACACTCCTAACATGGCAATGCACTCCTCTCTGGATATGTGAACATAGCGTCCCATTGTGTACCCTGATTCACACCCAGGGTTGAGGGACGGCTCCATCAGGCGCGAACGTCTCGTGGAACTGATAGGAAACTGAATCGGGGCTTCCTGTCACCACCGGGGGCTCTGACCCCTTCTGCACTTCCAGGGCGAGTCACCCTGTGTCAGCGCCGGTTCCAGCGAAGCCGTGTGACCACAGGACAACACAGCAGTTCCTCCAACTCTTCTGAGACTTGACAAGGCACCTGCCTGTCCCCTCTGTCCACACCTCCCATGACAACCGTTGCTGATGACGGTGACGGTTCACAGGAAGACAGCCCGCTCTCAGGCACAGGGCTAAGCTCCTTACACATCTTCTCCCCCAGTAGGCACGTGTAATCCCTGTTTCAGAGGTGAGTACGTTAAGGCTCGGCGTCGTCAAATACTTGGCCCAAATCCACAGCTCGTCAGCAGCAGATTCAGGATTTGCAAACAGCTCTCAGCGTGACCCTGAACGTGTGCTCTGCCCTTTCACCTGGCATGTGGGATGTGGGGCGTTTGCATCCCTCCCCAGGGCCAGGCTGGCCTCAGGGACTTAGGCACCTCACAGTGTTGTGCAGGTGACCTTCTGGTGCTCCCAACTCTCCGTCCTAAGATATCACTCAGCTTCCGCCTCTGGGGCAGCTTGCTCTGTGCTCACTTGCCTGGAGAAATAAGATCTATTTCATCTCATGAGAGTCGATGGCTTCCTGTCCAAAGGCAGAGTAAGCCTCAGTGAGGTAGTGAGCAAACCGCCTCTGGAGGAGAGCAAGGGCAGACCAGAGCCTCAGAAAGTGTGTGATGGGGGAAGAGCCAACAAAGGCCATTTGGCCTGAGTCTCATAATTGCAAAAGACTTCAGATGAAAACATTGGTGATTCAGCAACATGACACAGACCCTGACAGGATTGAAAGGTAGAAGTTCTTCAGGCACGTGGCCCATTCCTGGACCTCATCGCGTGCAGAGGCAACATAATCCCACCATATTAAGGCTGTTGCAGACACATCACTATGTACTTTGTGTGAGGGCGGCCCCATGTCAGCTTGTTAAAAGAATATACGTAACTATGTACCGCATTCTATTAAAACCTGTTTTGGAATTCCTTTCTTAAAGAAAAAAATCATTTTCTTGGAGCTTTAAAAAGTTGGGAGGTGATCCGGCAATCACACGCCTTGGTATTTACCGAAAGGAGTGGGTAACTCATATCCACGCAAAAACCTGCATACAGATGTTGACAGCACCTTTATTCATAACGGCCAAAACTTGGAAGCCAGCAAATTGTCCTTCAGGAAGTGAATGGGTGGGTAAACGGGGGTCCATCCAGACAATGGAATGGTGTTCAGGGCTACAAAGAAATTAGCTCTCAAGCCATGAAAAGATGTGGAGGAACCATCTTGCCAAGTGAAAGAAGCCAGTCTGAGAAGACTACGTACTGTATGATTCCAACTCTATGACATTCTGGAAAAGGAAAAGACAGTAAAAAGATCAGTGGTGGCCAGGGGTTGGGGGAGGGGTATGAACAGGCAGAGCACAGGGGATTTTTAGGGCAGTGAATCCATGGTTGGAGACCATAATGATGGCTCCATGTCATTATACGTTTGCCCACACCCACAGGGTGTACAGCGTGAGGGTGAAACCTAATGTAAACTGTGCATTTGGAAGCCCCGTGCTTCCTGCAGCCTCTGAGAGGCCACGGATGGATGACCACGTAGTGTGGCGGAGGTGGAGGGGACTTCAGTGTTGAACGAGGGGGTGACTGTCTAGTGTCCCTTCCTGCTCTCAGCCTCTATGGCCCCTGGAGATGAGCCGATGGTGGAGTCAGAGTGATGGTCCAGATCCTGTCTCCATCAAGGGATGCTTTGCTCCATCACCCAGGCTGACTTCAGGCACAAGGCGGGCCATACCTCATCCTGCCTTCAGTGGCCAGCAGCAACTCCACTGGTTTTCTTGCTGTGGTCCAGAACATTCCTTTTATACTTTCCATTAGAGAGACGCTTAAAACAAGTGTCGACTGAAAAACAATGCACAACCTAAAAGTTGAGAATTACGTTTTACTGGGAGGAGTTTCTGAGGACGTCAAGCCCCAGAGGTAGCCTCTCGAATAGCTCTGAACACCTGCTCCAAAGAGGTCAGTGGGGAGCCAGGGTACACAAAGGTTTTTGCAGCAAAGACCAGGTAGTGAGAACATCAAAATATTGCTGTTAAATAAAGAAAACCAGACATTGCAAGTTAATGAATTTAGCACTTTTCTATGTACGGGAAGATGCAAAAGTCTGGGCTCATTGAAACCAGTCAAGGCATGGTAGAAATGATTCATTAACACCAAAACTGCATTTACAGCTCAAATTAGAGCCACTTTCAGCTTCCTGATATACAAATACATGAAAAAAAAATCGGGTAAAAGAGAAAAATTAAAGGCAGTTGTGAATATCTGTGTTTGGTTCACTCAGTAACATCTCCCACATTCCAGTAAAGATTGCTCAAATTCCCACGAGGACCCATCCTGTCCCCCTCCCGGCCTGTCTGGCGGGGGCATGTGGGATGCTCACCCACCCCGTCTCTTGGCCCCAGAGCTGTTCCCATCTCCCAGGACTTCCCTTCTTGTGCTTTCCCTCTCCTGCTCTCAGCTCTGAGTTCGGGATGAACAGAGTCCTGGGCTTCTTGCTGTACCTGCTGACAAGGAGCAGCTCTCTCTGGGGACCACTGAGCTGGAAGGCTACAAGCCCAGAGCTTGAGGCTGCCTGAGATTGGAGCCAACCTAACCAAGCCTTGTTGTGATGGGGGCAGAAAGATCTGAGAACATAGTTTCAGCGTTTCCTGGATCTCCAGGACCCAGAAACCAGATGTACCTCTTTACTCTGACCTTGAGCCCACTTGAGTTGGTAATTAGGAGTCATTTATTCACCACATTCGACAATCAGGAGCATTTCAAGGAAACGTTACCCACAAAAAAGACTCCAAAAAATATTTTGTAATATTTTTGCGCAAAAGACTTCAGAATAGATTTATACTCAGCATTGCCCGTCTTGGTTATACGGGTTTTTTAGTTCCCAGAAGCTGCTAAGCAGCAAATTAGAAGGACAAGCTGCTGGAGGAGGTCTCAGGGAGAATAAAGAGAAGGCTGGTTCGAAGAAAGCCTTTGAAGAACAGTAAAAACAGAGCCAAATGCATGGCAGGCGGGGATTCTGTTCAGTGGAGGGATGCACCACCTCACACACCTGAAAAGTTCCCCAATGTGTGACTTGCACACCCACAAACTGAAGTGAAACCAAGCAGGACCATTTGGGGCCCTCCCAGGGACAAAAGCTCCTGTGTGTCCCCTGTTTCTTGTTTGTAGGAAAAAGGCTTCGTCTTCCTAGACCTTTCCTGCATACCAAAGGGCAGATTCAAATAGTTACTAATTAGGGGAGGGAGAGGATGCAGAAAGAAAGGAGGAGCAGTTATGAAGCAACAGTGCAGCCTTGGGGCAGGGTCCTGGTTCCTCCTCAGTGGGTCCACAGAACAATCTGATACATCTCTGAGTTCTTCTGCAGAAACTAAGGCCCCCACCCAGGTGGAGGATGGTAACTTCAGGCTGAGCCTGAAGCACGTGGACCCCAGACTGGTTTGAACCAGAAGGCTGATGATTGAGATTCCCAGAATACCACCCCATTACCTCCCCACCAACCAGTCAGAGGAAGGTCACACACCCTGCATCCCTGCCCCCAAATTTTGCCTATGAAAACTCTTCCTCCAAACCCATCAGAGAGTTCTGGTCTTTTGAGCAGGAGCTACCCATTCTCTGCACCAAACTCCAACGTTTCTGTTTGTTTGGCCTCACTGTGCATCGGGCACATGAACTTGAGTTCAACAACAGAATGATTAGGGGCTGGAGCCTTCACGATTCCCTGAGTTTCAGTCACCTTTCCTTTTTAGCAGCCTGCTGTATTCACAGCTAGGTCCATACACCTAGTGCGATGCATTTAAGGTGCTCATGAAATATTCACGTTTTAAAAAAGACACTTAATGACTTGTGGTTTTTTAGAAACCTTAACTCTCTGGAATGCCTTCTTTGCTTAGGAACCCCATTCTGTCAGGAAAAGCGTTATTTTTTTATTCAAGGGTTTCTTGTAACAAGTATAAGAGATGGTAAGGTTCAAGAATCGTTCCTTCCACTTTCTGAAATTCCAGGCAATTCTCCCTTGCATGATGTACAGGAAATCTGACTTTACAAAAACCTTCTTAATTCTACCAGGGCTTGATTCCATCTCTTACTCCTTATATTAAGGAAAATACTAATGTACAGAATTGTATCCTCGGTTCCCTTCTCCATCTGTATTTTGGCTGTGACTGCTTTGAGCAGCTTGGGGATTAATTATGCGGCTGCACATTTTATTTTATTTTCTGTGCCGTCTTCCAGAGGCATTGCTGGAGGGGACTTGTCTGTGGGGAGTCTGGCTTGCTCTGGGATAAATGACAGAGTGCATTTATAAATGATAAATTTATGATAAATGAGTGATCGCAGCCAGCAGTTTCTCCTAAACCAAATGATGTCCCCAAGGAGAGAGCACATGGGTCACCGTCCACACACGTGGCAGGTTTGCATTTTCCTGCACTCTGTGCTGCCTGACAGTTGCCACCTCGGGTCCCCTGGTGTCCCTTCCCCAGGAAACTGACCTGCAGCCAATGGCATCTTCCTCTGCACACTGACCGAGCCCAGGAGGAACATCACAGCCCTTGAAACCCACACGATGCTGGGGCTGGGGCAGGGGAACCGCGCAAAGTCACTTGAGACGCTCGTGGTTTCTCTCTGCCTGTAGAGGAGTGTTCCGGTGAGATGGTGAAGCAGAATGGAAAACAGAAATCAAAACCAGCAGATTTCAACTTCCCAGAGTCCGTCTCCTCTGGAGGATGGCTGTGACCGCTCCAGCCCCCAGGGTGGTCCCTGCACTCTGTGAGCGCTGGTGGCTGCAGGTGTCCTGAGAGACAGAAAAGCCATGAACTGCTGGGAGGAGAAGCCCTGGCATCCATCTATACCTGGACGAGCATCCCCTGGGAAGGAGGGAGCTCCTTCATCAATTCCGGCCGCAGCGGGTGCCTGAGCGCCCCGTCTGGAGAAGGCGACACCTCCAGGGGGGTTCCTGCCCCCACGGAAGGTACAGAGAAGGCAGACTTTAAAAGGATCGTCACAGGTGGGGTGTGGGCTCCGAAACAGCATATGCACAGGGGACCACGGGGTGCTCAGTGCTCTGTGGAGGGAAGAGGAGCAACAGTGGGGAATCCAAGGGGGGGGGGGTGGGGGGGGAGAGGAAGAAAAGGAAGCGAGGAAAGGAAACGGGGAAGGGAGGGAAGACAGGGTGAACGCTAAGGAGTTTGGTCTTAACGTGATCCATTTTTAAAAAAATGATTAAGCTTTTTTTTTTTTTATTGTGGCAAAATATACATAACAGAAAATTTACAGTTTTAATCATTTTTAAGTGTACAGTTCCGTGGCATTAAGCACATTCACACTGCTGTGCGAGCATCCCCAGCATTCCTTTCCAGAACTTTTGCGTCTTCCCGGAGTGTAACTCTGTCTGCATTAAAAGTCAGCCCCATTCCCCCTCCCCCAGCCCCTGTCCCCCACCCCCCACCCCCCCCCGCACCGTTCTATTTGTCTCTGGGAATTTGAGTCCTCTAGGTGTAGATAAGGGGGATCATTCAGTATCTGTCCTTTTGTGTCTGGCTTCTGTCACTCAGCATCACGTCGTCGAGGTTCATTCATGTTAGAACATGTGTCAGTTTCCTTTTTAAAACTCAATCCTATTCCATTGTATGTATCAACTACAATGCACTTTAATTTTTAAAAATCAGTTATAGGTTTACAGAAATATCGAGCAGATAGAACAGAGTTTTCGTATACTCCCCCCCATCTCAGTTTGCCCCTTTAACATCTTGCCCTGGTGTGGTCCATGTTACGATTGATGGGTGAACCAATATTTATACAGTATTACTGACTCAAGTCCATAGGTTACATTACGGCTCACTCCTTGTGTTGTATATTCTATGGATTCTACCAAACGTCACATAATGTCACATGAGGTCAAATATCCACCCTTACAGTGTCACCCAGAAGAGTTTCACTGCCCTGAAAATCCCCTGTGCTCCATCTCTTTATCTATCTTCTCCCTTCCCTCCCCGCCTCTGGCAACTACTACTATTCACGATCTTTATAACAATTTTTTTATTGAAGTATCGTTGATTTACAATGTTGTGTTAGTTTCTGCTGTACAGCAAAGTGATTCGTTTATACTTTTTTATACATCTTTTTAAATATTCTTTTCCTTTATGGTTTATAATAGGATATTGAATATAGTTCTCTGAGCTATACAGCAAGACCTCATTGTTTATCCATCCTATATATAAAAGATTATACCTTCTAACCCAAACCCCCTCCCTCTTGGCAATCACAAGTCTGTTCTCTATGTCTGTGAGTCTCTTTCTGTTTTGTAAATAAGTTCCTTTGTGTCATGTTTTAGATTCCACATATAAGTGATATCATATGGTATTTGTGTTTCTCTGTCTGACTTACCTCACTTAGTATGATAATCTCTAGGTCCATCCATGCTGCCGCAAATGGCATTATTTCACTCTTTTTGATGGCTGAGTAATATTCCATTGTATATATGTACCACATCTTTATCCATTCATCTGCTGATGGACATTTAGGTTGTTTCCATATCTTGGCTATTGACTATTCACTATCTTTATAATTTTGCTTTTTCTAGAACCTCATGTAGTTGGAATCATATGGAATGATGCTTTTTCAGAGTGACTTCTTTCACCTAGTAATATGCTTTTAAGGTCCCTCCATGTCTGTTTGTGACTTGATAGCTCGTTGATTTTTATTGCTGAACAATATTCCACTGTATGGATGTACCACAGTGTGTTTGCTGCATGACCAATTTTTAAGGAACTTTGGCCTTACTTAGGGTAATAGATGGGGGAAGCACAGGAGCAGGAGAGAGACCAGTGACAGGGCTTCATGGTCATCCAGGCAAGAGGGGACAATGACTTGTACTAGGGAGGTTTGGGGGGAGGTAGAAAAAGTGGACAGATTCCAAAGATATGAAAAAGGATTTGTAAGTGACTCTGGAATTTAACTGTCCATCTTTGGGAGCAAGAGGGCTTTGATTCTCATGTGCATAAATCATGAACATCTTCTCTAAAGCAGAAGCTTCTCTCGTGGCACTTGGACAATCCCAACAGGTACCAAGCCATTGATGGAAGGGACAGGAAGCCTCAAGGATGCTGTGTCGGAAAGAACACAGCTTCTGGGTCAGGAAACATGGGTTCCAGCCCACCTCTGCCTCTGTTGGCATGACCTTGAGTCCATCCTTCCCACAGTATGGCTCTCATTCATGGTTGCAATTAGAATTTGGAGCTTTTAAAAAACATAGAAGTTTTGGTATATGTCCATCAAGAGATGAATGGATAAAGAAGATGTGGTACATGTATACAATGGAATACTACCCAGCCATCAAAAAGAATGAAATAATGCCATTTGCAGCAACATGGATGGACCTAGAGATTATCATACTAAGTGAAGTAAGTCAGACAGAGAAAGACAAACATCATATAATATCATTTATATGTGGAATCTAAAACACGGCAGAAATGAACTCATTTACAAAACAGAAACAGACTCACAGACGGAAAACAAACTAAAAGTTACCAAAGGGGAAGCGGGGTGGGAGGGGGGGAGGGATAAATTAGGGGTTTGGAATTAACAGATACACACTACTATACATAAAAGAGATAAACAACAAGGACCTACTGTATAACACAGGGAACTATATTCAATATCCTATAATAAACCATAATGGAAAACAATATGAAAAAGAATATGTATATGTGTAACTGAGTCACTTTGCTGTACACCTGAAAAGAACACAACATTGTAAATCTACTGTACTTCAATAATAATAATCATAATAATAATAAAAGCTCTGATGTCAGGCCTCCACCTCTAGAATTCTGCTTTAGCCCCCCAGATGACTCTCAAGAGCAGTTCTGGAGAAAAACACAAGTCCACGGAACCTGCCATAAGCAGTGGTTGTGACCCGTGGGCAGAAGGAAGGAATCGACTTTGCATAGGTTGGGGTTAGACTAAGGAAAAGGCATCCTAAATTTAAATAGGATTCTATAGTACTTTTCCCTGGGATCCTTGTATTGCTAAAAAGATTCCTTTTAGTTACAAGCAGTATGAACCAGCTGGTGTCAGCTTAAGCAACAAAGAGGTTTCTTAATTAAAAGGCTATGTTTGGGGGAAACCCAGGGCATGGGCACAGCCAGCTTCGGGAAAGAACAGAGCAGGGGACGGCTGCCCCTGGAGCACTTCATCAGTAATTATACATTTCTCAGTGACCACTCTGAGTAGCCACGAGCTGGCCATTCCAAATTCCCGACTCTAAATTATGCTGGAATGAAGGCGACATACCTGCCTATAGCCACGAGGTTGGTGGTGGGATGGGCAGGTCATAAAAATAGATAAATAAATCAAATGCATAGCAAGTCAGGTGGCAGTAAGTCCAATAGGGGAAAAATAAGGAGAAAAGGGCCACTAGTGATGGGTGGGACTGGTGTTGAATTTTCAATACAGTAGTCAGGGAAAATAATATTTTTTAAGTGTAAGTATGTCCCATGCAATATTGGGAGCACCCTTATACTGAAAAAAATGCATTATTCATCTGAAATTCAAATTTAAAGAGGGAAAGGGGGGGATGGATAAATTAGGAGATTGGAATTGACATATACACACTACTATATATAAAATAGATAACTAATAAGGACCTACTGTATAACTTAGGGAACTCTACTCAATACTGAGTAATGGCCTAGATGGGAAAAGAATCTAAAAAAGAGTGGATATATGTATATGTATAACTGATTCACTTTGTTGTACAGCAGAAACTAACACAACATTGTAAATCAACTAGACTCCTATAAAAAATTAATTAAGAAAAATTTAATTGGAGTCCTGTATTCTTACTTGCTCACCTTGGAATCCTTCTAATGTTAATCACGTTGGTTTGAAGGCCTCACTGAGAACTTTGAGTAAAGACCTGAAGAGGCAAATGAAGGAGTCACGTGGGTGTCTGGGGGAGGGGTGTTCGTGAGTCATGAGAAGGCCATGGGACAGGCTCATATATTGTGCTTGAGGAACAGGGAGGGGGCAGCCGCTCTAGCTGAGGGAGAGAGTTGGAGGAGATGAAGTCAATGGGGCAAATGGGGGCCAGGAAATGTCAGGCCACTGTCAGATCCTTGGCCTGGGCTCTGGTGAGCTGGGGGCCAGTGGAGGGAAACATCCAACTTGTGTGACACCATCCCTTTGCTGTCAGGATTAGATGGTGGGCAATGGTCACAGCACAGGGCTTTAGAAGTGCCTACCGCAGCCACTCGAGACAGGCAGGGGGCCAGGACTGGGCTGTCAGCAGAAGCAAAACCGAGGCCTGGTCAGAGCCTGAAACCGAGGAGGACCCCGTGGGGCTCCTGGGCACAAAAGCCTTCCTGTGTCCCCCATTTCTCGATTACAGGAAATAGGCTTCATTCAGCCTTCATGACCTTCCCTGGGTTCCAAAGGGCAGGTTCAAACAGTTGCTAATCAGGGAAGGGACGGGATGCAGAGACAAGGGGGGAGCAGTCAGGACACAATAGAGCAGGGGGATGGGATGAATTAGGAGCTAGGGATTGACATATAGACACTACTATGTATAAAATAGATAACTAATGAGAACCCGCTCTATAGCACAGGGAACTCTACTCAATGCACTGTGGTGACCTAAATGGGAAGGAAATCTAAAAAAGAGGGGATATATGTATACATATAACTGATTCACATTGCTGTATAGCAGAAACTAACACAACATTGTAAAGCAACTATACTCCAATAAAAATTAATTAAAAAAAAAGAAACTATAAAAAGAACTATAAAACTATAAAAAAGAAACCTTGGGGCAGGGTCCTGGTTCCCCCTCAGGGGATGCACAGAACAATACCTTTGAGCTCTTCTGAAGAACTAATACCCCCAACAAATGGAAGATGTTCACTACTTGATAAAGCAGTTTTCATTCCAGAGAGAAGGTCACAGTTTGATAACCTCGAGAACCACAGAAGCTCACCAGGAGACCACCTGAGGCCAGATTAAAGGAATGTAGGCCCTGCACACACCCTGATCCTTATCAGCAACCCCGCCCTTGACCCACTGCTGTAAAACTCCTCACCAAATCCCCCTGGCTTGGGACACACAGTTTTGAGGGCATGAGCCCACTGTGGCCCCCTTGGCCTGGCAAAGCAATAAAGCTAGTCTTTTCTACTTCACCCAAAACTCTGTCTCTGAGATTCGATTTTTCACCGGTGCATAGGGGCTGAGTTTTGGGCATCAAGCCCAGGTATATTTTGAAGATAACGTCCAGGACCAGCTACACAATTTTCCAGGCCTCATGCAAAATGAAAATGCTGGGCCCCATGTTTTAAAATGGTGAAGAATTTCAAGATGGCAGCCACAGAGAGTAAAACCCCTTCTTAGTGAGAAGCCCTTTGTGACTGCCCAGGCCATGTGCCCAGGAAGCTGGACCTGGTCCTGGATTGCAGACTATGTGAGAGTAAAAGAGGTCTTGGCCTTATGAATTCCACTGATGGAGTTGGCATTGACTGAGATGCAGAGGCTGGTGGAGTAGATTGGCTGGGGAGATAGCAATGAGGAACAGGGAAAATGTAGAAAAGCTTTTGGTTCTTGAACAATCCAGGTCATTGAAAATTAGTCATCCCAGTTCCACAGAAATTTTAATTTTAGTGCTAATCAGTGTCAGTATCCTCACAAATGCCTTTCAAAGTGGAGACAAGATATAAAACGTTGGGTAGATCTGCACGTGAGTGAAAGATGGACACAAAGAAACGTGCTTTGTCATTTTCTGGGCATGACACGAGTTTTAAAAATAATACTGTATAAGATCTTAATAGGCAAAATACTATAAATTGATAAGAACAATTAGAATTTATAGGTTCAAATAATGCCTGAACTTTTGTTCAGGTGATTTTTCCAAAATAAAGTTTATCATTTAGGGTAGGCTTTTATGTAAAAAAAAAAGTTATAAATTCCTTTCCCTATAAAAATGATTTTTAAGGTGAAATAATTGTTTTATAGAAAGCTAATAATTTTTAATTGTTTTATTGTTTTTAATGCTATGTTATAGCAGATTCTCCTGGGTTGTCCTACAAAGAATTATATTGCTGGTAAAGAAGAAAAATTTTGCTTTCTCTCAGCCAATATTTATGCCTCTTCTTTTGTTTCACAGGAAAGTATAACGGGAAAAACATTCACCATAGCAACAAAAATCCTAAAGTACACATAAATAAATAAGGATAAACTAAATGAGTGTGTGAATTATATGAAGAAAACTGTAGAACTTTAAGGAGCCTTGATGCCTAGCGAGATGTACCTTTTCATGGGATGATTCTATATCACAAAGAAATCCTTTCTTCCCACATTAATCTATATATTCAAAGCAACTCTTGTAGGATTCTAATACGGATCTATTGAATTTTGACAAATCATTTTAAAAGTTCATTTGGTATGAAATAAAATCCCAGAAAAATTTAAAGAAAACTTATTAGAAGGGTCAGCCTTATTAGCCACTCAAATAGGAAGTAAACTTAAAGTAATTTAAACAGAATTGTACTGATAGAAATATGGGCAGCTTCATCAAAAAGAATATAGTCATGATACAACTCCAAGTATACAGTTAACCCATGGATGACACGGGTTTGAAAAGTGAGGGTCTACTTATATGCAGATTTTTACAATAGTAAATACTACAGTCCTACACAATCTGCACTTGGTTGAATCTGAGGATGCCAAACCACGGATACAAAGCAACTGCATCTACAGAAGGCCAACTCTAAGTTATACACAAATTTTCGACTTTGGCACCCATAACCCTCACATGGTTCAAGGGTCAACTGTATGTTGAAAGTGAAACAGGATGGAAATGAAATCACTGGGAAGAAAAGGATTGTTATTCAACTATCAACTAGGTACTTAGAGAATTAAAAGCTGGCTCCTTATCCGTTTCACCAAGTACAAATCAGATTGACTAAATTACTACGAATGAAATTGTTAGCATAGAAAAATATTAAAATAAGACTTTTCTTAACAAGACAAGAGAACAAGAATCTTATGGATGAAACAATGGGAAAACAGCCCAACTGGAAACCCAATGATAATGGAGTTCAAGGGTCAGCCTCTGAGAGTGGGAACCCGGCAGAGAAGGGCAGAGGATGGGTCAGGTGGTGGAGAGGGTGGCACAAGAAGAGTGACCAGCCTACTGGGCAAGCTTTGCATTTCAGGGGTGGTGGAGTTGGCCTGAAGACCTGCTCACATTTTCATGTTGCCATTTTCTGGTTGAATATTTATAGTCAATGTATGAAACCTTTCTGAGTTTGCCCTCCTCACCTGAATAATAGAGGTCATTATTTTTGCTTTGTTCACCACACCAGTCTTTTCACTATTAAATTGGTAGATGTAAAACGCTATACAAACTGTAAAGGACTGTAGGTCCCAAGAACAGGACCCAGTGTCCCCATGGAGGGACCTCCTTCACCTGGATCCAAGACAGTCATAGAACTATATAGATTGCACCAGCTACTGATTTTACATTTCTAATTTCTCACATGTGTTTTAATGAATGGATTTAACTTTAACTGGACATTTATATAAATTTATTTGCTCTAAGTAAATACAAACATGAGTATCACACATATTGTTCTGTTTACATCTCCTCAGATTCACTGTGGGATCCATGAAGGCAGGGGCCGATGCTTTATTTTTGCTTCCAAATCAACCAGCTCTCTGCCTGGTACTCAGTCTGTAGTTCTTGAATGAAATACATGGGGAAGCATGCAATGTAGAGAAATCATCACAGAGAGTGTCAGAGCACCATGAGTTCTTGGGGTAGACTATCTCCTTTCAAATAATGCTTAGAGTAGAATAGGCTCTACATTTAAAATAAGGTTGAAAGGCATTTCACAATATTTTCCAAATCCCACCCTCCTACCTGGATGGGAAAGACAGCTTATTCAGACATAATGTAGTGGAATCATTCAGAATATTTAGAATCAGATCCAGAGGCAGAGAGAGAACTCCATGCTCAGTGGTTAACCAGAGTTTCATAGCAAGCAAATAAAATCCAGTTCCTTTGGAGTGACGCCCTCCAGAGCAAAAAGCACAGGCTGTTTTGTCCTCACAATTACAGCTACAAGGAAAATTGGGGTTTTTGGTTTTTTTTTTTACAGAAGGAGCCCCATTGTGGTCAGGGTCATGGAGGAAGCCACGGTGGGCAGTCTTCAATCAACAGCATTATTTGTGAATGAAAGGTCATGATCCCTTTGTTGTGAAAACAGTCTTTTCCATCCCTGAACATAAAATCCTCTTCACCCCATCCCAGTTACCTTGTGACTCCACAAGGGACCTTTGTCAGGCAGTAATGATTCCAAGTTGATTTAATAAGGTGGAGACCAGGTACATAATTCAACCTTTGTCCCATCCATTTACAGGTACTTTGATAGCTGTCACCACCCTTAGAGATTGTAAAAGGGAAAGGCGGTCTTCTCAGGCTCCTGGACGTTACCTGAGAAAAGGTTTTGTGACATATTTGGTACAGAGTTTTTCTTCCTGAATCACTCCCAGATGCTCTGGGATGCAGAGTCCACCAATGGCATTACTGGCCGATGAGGAGAATGGAAAAGCAAGGTTAACTCTTTGAATTTTGGGGATGAGCTGAAACAATTCTGGAAGAAAAATGAACCAAAGGAAGCAGGTCTGAGATTTGAATTAAAGCAGCGGGCTGCATGGGGGCTGAGCTGCCTCACGCCTGCACCGGTGTGTCTGGGGCAGTCCGGGGCCCCCAGAAGCCCAGAGGGGCAGTGGGCCAGGACCTGGGCTCAGACTGTGGCACATGGACACTCAGTGGGTGACCAGCTTGCCTGTCAGTCCCGGGAGCCTAATTCTCTGACATCTGTGCAAAGATTGAAACTTGTCAGTAAATTGTTACCAAAAGAAAGCAGGCACATGGACATTTCAATAAAGCATACTAGGGAGTTAGAGAATTCTTCTGGATTTAGAATCTCTGGTTTTGAAAACTGCTGCAACATTGCAAACAAAATACTCACAAGCTTACATATAGATATTAAATTTAAAGATCATTGCATTCAGTGGGAAAAATGTATTTTCATATGATGCTTCTGATGAATTAATTACTAACAAGAGGCCAATTACAATTGTTCCTTTTAATGGAAGATAGAACATACAATGTATTTTGAATTATAAACAAGTTGTGAAGCCACTTTCGTTTTCTTGTAAGGTCTCCATAAGTTACAGATGGCTGAGGAAACATTAAAATGCCTTTGTGTAAATTCGCGTTTAAAATTAAATTCAGACATACCAAAATGATTTGTATAAAGAGTTAAATATTTTTCGAAAAGTTGGTTTACAAGAATGATCACCTCATGATGTACTAAAACATATATCACAATAGTTTACCAGAAATTTATGCCAGATTTGTCACAATCTATAAAATATTTTCTTTTCCCCCAACTTTACTGAGATATAATTGACATATAAAATTGTGTAAGTTTCAGGTGTACAACGTGATGATTTGATACACGTATGCATTGCAAAATGACGACCACATTAAGGTTAGTTAACATATCCATCATCTTGCATACCTACTTGCATACCTACTCTTTCCTTAAATGGGACCATTTACGATCTCTCAGCAACTTTCAAGAATACAATACAGTATTGTTACCCTGTTCACCGTTCTCAATAGTTCCACTAACAGTTGCATCAGCAGAAATATTATTCTCAAAATTAAAAATTATCCCAAATCTTCTGTATTTGACAAGAGCCACTGAAAATGAAATTGCTAAAAGTATAAATTTTTATTATCTAATAAATGAATTTGCAGAAAAGCAAGCCAGAAAAAAATCTTATGATCAATCAAGATATCACATTAAAAAGTATTATTATCCATTGTATAATATTATGCTACCAAACATATCTTTCATAGGTAATAACATATTTTTAAAGGAAAGCCTTTATATCTTAGCACCTTTTTAAAAAAAAATAAATTTATTTATTCATTTTTGGCTGTGTCGGGTCTTTGTTGCTGTGCGTGGGCTTTCTCTAGTTGCGGTGAGCGGGGGCTACTCTTCGCTGTGGTGCACAGGCTTCTCATTGCGGTGGCTTCTCTTGTTGCGGAGCACGGGTTCTAGGCGTGCGCGGGCTTCCGTAGTTGTGGCACGCGGGCTCAGTAGTTGTGGCTCACGGGCTCTAGAGCGCAGGCTCAGCAGTTGTGGCGCACGGGCTTCGTTGCTCCGCGGCATGTGGGATCTTCCCGGACCAGGGCTCGAACCCGTGTCCCCTGCGTCGGCAGGCGGATTCTTAACCACTGCGCCACCAGGGAAGTCCCAATACATCTTAGTACCTTTGACTTCACTTTTCTTTCTGCTTTCTGTACAAGGGAATGTGCATTTTCATTTTGCAATGGTCCCTGAAAATTATGTAGCTGGCCCTAATATGTGTCTGTAAAGAAGACATACAACAAAATTAGCGTCACAAATACTGACGTATATTGTATGTTACAAATGACGTGTCATGAAAAATTAGCAGAGGAAAGTAAGCAGGCTCTGAAATGCGCAGGTGCAGCAGGATGCAAAGTTGATAGGATGTCAGGATACACCTCATGGAAAACCTATGAGATTGTTGACTTATTTTGTTGCACACTCATATATATCCGGCGTTTAGAAAAACAAAAGGGAAGCAATTGTTAACTGTTATATTACAGGCTATTGTTCTGATAGGCAAGTGTTACTGCCTATCAATAACTGAAGTTTGACAGGTAGAAAATATTTACTAAAATATGGAGAAACACTAAATGTGTTTAAAACAATGATTGTTAACAGATGAGGACACTGAGGCACATGAAGAGAAGGAAAGTTTGGAGACAGAGTGAAACATCCTTAATAATGAGGAGGTCAGTTTCTGCTGAGGGCTGACTGCGTCATGCATGGGGTAAGCACTTTATTCTCATAATTAAATTTAGTACACACACACACACACACACACACACACACACACACCCTTTTAGGAAAGAACTATTATTTCCCAGTTTTATAAAGGAGAAAACGAATGCTAAAAATGTTAGTTAGCCTAAAGTTACCGAGTTGATAAATGGCAGATGGGATTTGAACACAGATAGATTCATCTGACTCCAAAGCCCTTGGTTTTAACAATAATTCTATTCAGGGGCACCTGCACATGCCACTCAGCCCTTAACTCTGATCACCACAGCATGCCACCTTGGACATGGAGACTCTTCACAGATGTTGGATGGTGCTTGAACCTGGGCTTCCAAAATTCAACCAGAGGCTCTCTCAGCGTGGAGGGGGCATCTCTGGCACAGGTGGGTGGTGACTGTTGACCACAGAAAGACGCCCAAATCCTCTGGGAGAAGCACCCCAGTGCTCTGCCTTTGTCCCTCAAGGGGTGCTAGAACATCCATCCTTCTGTGGCAGAATCCCTGACCTTGAGCCAAACCTGAAAGGACCAACCAGGAAGTAGGGATAAAAAAAATAAAGGAGTTGACATGGAGCTGACAGACTTGTACACAGAAAAACTAAAAAAAAAAATTGTTTAGAGGAAAAAATATAGTAAAAGAAATTAAAGAAGACATAAATAAATGGAAAGTGTTCACGGATTCTAAGACTTAATATCATTTAGATGACAATACTAACCAAAGTGTAGTGGATGTATGTGGGTAATGATTGCAAAACAATATGAATGTACTTAATGCCACTGAGCTATAAACTTAAAAATTATTTAAATGGTAAATCTTACATATATATTTTTTTACCATGTAAAGCAAGTGTACCAGTAAAAAAAAAAAAAAAAAAATCTTGTGCAAGGTCACAGAGTAAATGATGGACCCCAGATTCGAAAGTAATTGTATGTTTTTCAGAGATGGAGCTGTTAAGATTTTGCCTTTCTGTTTATTGTAATTGTCTCTCAACTGAAAAAAAACAAACAAAAAAAAAAATAGAGGAGTTGACTAAGTGTCCATCAATGGATGAATGGATAGAAAAGATGTTGCAGATATATATTCTGTATATTCTATTATATATATAATAGACTACTACTCTCTCTATATATTATATGTATAAAATAGAATACTACTCAGCTGTAAAAAAGAATGAAATCTTGCCATTTGCAACAACATGGATGGACCAGAGGGCATTATGCTAATTGAAATAAGTCAGACAGAGAAAAACAAATACTATGTGATTTCACTTATACATGGAATCTCAAAACAAAACAAAACTATATAGATACAGAAAACAGATTGGTGGTTGCCAGAACATAGCAGAGTTGGGGGGATGGCCAAAATGAATGAAGGGAATCAAAAGGTACCGACTTCCAGTTATAAAACAAATAAGTCCTGGGGATGTAATGAATAGCATAGTGACTATTGTCAATAATATTGTACTGCATATTCAAAAGGCGCCAAGAGAATGAATCTTAAAAGTTCTCCTCACACACACAAAAATTATACCTTTGTATGGTGACCGATGGTAACAGACTTATTGTGGTGATCATTTTGCAGTGTATGCAAGTATCTAATTATTATGTGGTACCTCTGAAACTAATATAATGTTGTATGTCACTTATATCTCAAAAAACAAAAAAAAAAAGAGGGAGAGAGAATTTGACAGTCACCGACCAAGCCCTGGCTATTCCAGGCTGATCACTACAGCGGTGGTGGTTTCGTTTCTTGGGCTGGTGATTCCAGGGGTGGAGGGTCAGAGTTTACTGTCATATATGGTCTTACCATCGTCCATTCTAAAATTCAGGCTCTCGCTTATCACCCCCGTATTTCAGAAGATAGAGCAGAGGTGAGATAAAGAAACGTGTTCACATCTAGTAGCTACTGTGAATGAAAACCGTTGCTACATATCAGTAAACAAAGGATGTTACAGTCATCAAGCCACTACCGCCCGCCCCTGAAGGTGAGCCCTGAGGGACCTCAGGATGGAGACAAACAGGCTGTCCACTGCCCAGCCCTCAACCACTGCAGCCCCCCTCCAGCAGTGCACCCTAAGGGGACTCAGGATGGGAAAGAACTGGATACTGGTCCCAGATAACTGAGGTGCACATCAAAGGAATGATTTCAATGAGCCCGGACTCTTGTATCTTCCCATCCATAGAAAAGGGCTAAATTCCTTAACTTGCGATGTCTGGTTCTCTTTAATGCACAGTAATCTTTTGACGTTCTACTACCTGGTCTTTGCTGCAAAAACTCCGTCTGTCCTAGCCTCTCCCTGACTTCCTCAGAGCCGTCCCTCAGAGCTCTCCGAGAGGTTGATTTCCAGGCGTAAGTCCTCAGTTTTGTCCGCCAAGTAAAACATCATTCTCTACTTTTAAGCTGTGCATTTTTTTTTTTCAGTTGACACTACCAAGTTAGGATTTGAACACAGGCGATCCTGCCCTAAAATCTAAGTTCTTAGCCCCCGCACTGCCCCCTCTCTAGATAACCTGGCCTCTCCCGACTGACACCCCACCCGATCTCCTAATGTAATCATAATCTATGGTGTGCAGCTGAATAAGTCATTTGTGCACCAATCACGGTACCGATAAGGGCTGCACTGCTTATAATAAACGAGCTAATTGCAGACTTCCCAAGGATCATTTGTCCTGAGGCGTGTGACGTGTTTGTGCTCACTGATCTTGTCACTTGCCCAAAGCAGACTAGTGACAGAGCGGTGACTGTGGGCAGGGTACGTCCCGGCCGGGTCTCTGTCTGTCTCTCCATCCTGAGGGCATAAGAGCTCGGTCTGTGCTTTTGCTAAATAAGCAGCCTCCATCCTTCCTAAGCCCAGATTTACATACCTAAAAATTCAACAATGCCACATACATAAGCATTAGAAACCTCAACAGACGTAGCCTTCAGGCTTTTGTCAAACTCAGTCACGTTTTGATAATGGTGTCTTCCCCAAAGCACCATTTTAGCAGCAAGTCTTCAAGATTGTTCGCATCCAAGTAGTTTTAAAGGCAATTCTTAATGTTCTTCGACTTCCCTTATTTATTTTTCTCAAGCCCATTTTCCCACCGCATCAGTAAACATCTAAACCTTCTGTCAAGGCCACTTAATTAGCAGCTGCACCGACTGGAAAGTCTCCCCTTATGAGCACAGAGGCTGCTTTCTTTGTGGCGGACAGGGAGGGTCCCCGAGAAGACTCCTGCTCTTGCATTAATTACCGTTCAGAGCCGGCTCTTCACGCACAAAGACTTCAGCCCTTCCGAAGATTTGCCTGTCATTGTGACTGGCTTATCTTGGCATTAAATTGCTGTCCCCTCCGCCTGCCGATCCTCCAAAGATACTGTGCTTGAAACTCAAGAGGTAAGCAAACAAGTGAGTGTCTTGAGTGAATACAAGCCGGCTCCCTCGAGGCTCCTGGGACACTGGAGAATTCTGATGTGCTGCTCGTTCATGCAGAGAACAGCCCCCGGAGCCCTCTGTGCCTATAACCACCAGGAAATCGTGCAAGAGGCCAGCCACTGAAGTTAAGCTTTGGAGGTGATTTAGCATTGATGGTTTTTCTAATTTGGGAATGGGAGGGCTGAAGGAGACAGGAGAGAGAGGCTGAAACTAAACGTGGTCCCTGGTTCCTGTGTAGGGAAGGGGATTAGTCAGGAGTGAAATCTCAAGGATCAAGAGCGAAAGAAAGAAAAACATCAATGTCATGAGATTCTAAGTGATGAATTGTTTTGTTTTTCCTTTTGTATTAGTTAATGGTTAAGCAGTGAACATGAGTTATTTGTCTGGTTTTTAAAAAAGAAAAGATTGAAAGAATAAACATCCCACCTGTACCATTCCTATCAACCTGTCTCCCTTTTCGTCCACAGTCTCACGCCTCCCATGTTGGATTGTCATCCTCAGGGCCATTGCCTATGGTCACAAGTGAGTAGAAGAAGCCCCAAGCAGTAGGTCTCAGTAACTGTGCCACAAACAGAAAGGAAATGGGAAAGAAAAAGTAGGCTTTTTAAAAATTATTGGGAGGCTTTTCCCAAAGCCTCTCAGCAGAAAGTCCAGTTTATCCTCGTAGGTGACATGCCCATCCTATCTGCAAAGGAAGCCAGGAAAATGAGGGTCTGACAAGGGAGGGCATCTGGAGGGTGGCGATTAGCTGTCAGAGCTTATCCAGGGCGGCCAGGCATGGGATCAGAAAGAAGGACAATGACTGCAGTTGAGGGAGTTAGCAAACGTTGGCCACTGCCTTCACCCTCCCCGTGTCCAGAGTCCCCCAGAAAACCAGGTTCGCCCCAATCTAGTGTGGACTCCCTACTCCATTCTGCATCCACATCCTTGTCCACATCCTCGTTCACATCCTTGTCTACGTCTCTGTCTGCATCCTCGTTCACATCCTCGTCTATGTCTTTGTCCGCGTCCTCGTTCACATCCTCGTCTAGTCTTTGTCCGCGTCCTCGTTCACATCCTCGTCTATGTCTTTGTCCGCGTCCTCGTTCACATCCTCGTCTATGTCTTTGTCCGCGTCCTCGTTCACATCCTCGTCTATGTCTTTGTCCGCGTCCTCGTTCACATCCTTGTCTATGTCTCTGTCCGCATCCTTGTTCACATCCTTGTCTATATCCAGCTTTTTGCTGCTGATTCCGTTCCCTCAGCATTGGGGATGTAGCTGAGCAGGACCCTATGAGGCCTTCCCAGAATAGACCTCCACCCATGTCCTCCACCTGCCTTTTGTCTTCTGTAGAAAAACTTTAGTCAAAGAATAAATTTAATCAGAGAAGTGACAAAATGTAGAGAGAAAGGAAAACAGTCAAGCAAGGCAAAATAATAATACTTTAGCCATTAAACAAAGTCAAGGACCTTTAGTTCTTCCTCAAGGACTACAGATACTATCTGAGCCATGTCCTTTGAGCTGCTTTGCAGATACTGAAACCCCCTACAGGTGGGAGAAGTTAACTGTATGCTGCCCACCAGCATGGAGACCCCAGACTGGTTGGTACCAGAAGGTTGATGATGCCGACTCCTAATTACCTCCCCACCAACCAATCAGAAGAATGTCCATGGGCTGACCACACCCTCTTCTTTGAACCATTGCTATAAAACTCCTCACTACCCCCTCTAGGGTGGGACACACAGTCTTGCAGACATTAGCCCGCTTTGGCCCCCTTTGCCTGGAAAGCAGTAAAGCTACTTCTTTCTACTGCACCCAAAACTCTTTCTCCAAGATTTAATCTGGCACTGGTGTACAGAGGCCGAAATCTAGGCATCAGGGACCCACTCAAATCTACATGCCCACGTCCACTGACTCAGGTGAGTTGGCCATCGACTGTGAGTCTGAGTTTATATTGTGTTGAACTATTTGTTTTTCCTGAGCCAGCAAAAGACCCTTCAGTGGACCTTTGGGTTTTAGACCAGATTTTCTTTTTTTTACACTGGCAACACTTCCCTGGAACAACGGACATACTAAGCTAATTCTTCAGGAAGTTTGTGGCTTTCCAAGGACCTCAGGAAAAAGAGGAAACATTATCACTGTTTGATCCATCAGCCAAAGCCATCGTCTGCAGCTGGCCATCACAATGGGCCACCTCCATCCCGCTGATGTTCCACTACCAACACCCCTTGACATTGACCATGGCCCTTTCTTGTCTTCTCCTTCAGAAGCAAACACAGCACTTCCAGGAGGTGGGTCAGAAAGTGACACAGGAGATGCTGACATGCCTCAAGACATCCAGAAGGCCACTTCATCCTCATGGAGTGAAAGGACAGCGAATTCTGCACACAATGGAAGGGTCCCAGGGGTCTGTGTCTTTGCTGGGCTTGGATTCTAAAAACAGCATGGAGGGAGAAAGCAAGAGTGGTGAAAATAACTGAATAAACCCAACAGAGCAGTTCCCTTCTCAGGTGGGGACACAGCAGGTGCTGTAGCCAGCAGGCCTCTAGAGACCACGTGGTGTGAAACATACGTGTCAGCTACATATCAGGATGACGCTTGGTGCTGGGAGATGCTCCCACTAGGAGAGGCCCTGGAACTGAAGCCAGGTCCCTCCCCTCACTGCTGGGGCAGCAGATTCTGCTGGGAATGTGGACAGAGCACCACTGAAATGATTTCTCATTGGCTTTGTGTCTCTGTAGCTGAGCATGCGTCTAGCTGTGTTATGTTGTCACATTATGTGTGACGCTTCTCCAGGGGATGGACTGGGAAGAGGTTTAACTATTAAACAAAATAAAACAAAAAACTGGGCAGGACTGAGGGGAGGTAGCAGGAAACCCCAACTAGAGTTTAGTAGAATCACAGAGCAACAGACCCAAAGTCGGCACTGGGTCTGTCTCACTCTGCTCCCTCTTCGACCTGCTTCTGCCCCACCAACCCTCTCCAGAGCGTGAAGATTTTTTTAGAGTGTCTGAGCCTTCAGGACAGAGAACTGTACAAAATCACTTGGTGATAAAGATTGATGGTGGCTGCAATAACTTCACTGCTGTTAAGGCAGAAGCAAAGGCTTGCTTTTTATTTCTCCAAGAAGTCTGTCTCCATCTGACTTATTTCATTCAGCGTAATACCCTCCAGGTCCAACCATGTTGTCCAAAATGGCAAGATTTCATCTTTTTTTATGGCTGAGTAGTATTCCTTTTTATATATACATGACAGCTTCTTTTTTTAATTTTTTTTTATTTTTGGCTGTGTTGGGTCTTCGTTTCGTGCGAGGGCTTTCCCTAGTTGCAGCGAGCGGGGGCCACTCTTCATCGCGGTGCGTGGGCCCCTCACCAACGTGGCCCCCCCTGTTGCGGGGCACAGGCTCCAGACGTGCAGGCTCAGCAACTGTGGCTCACGGGCCCAGTCGCTCCGTGGCATGTGGGATCTTCCCAGACCAGGGCTCAAACCCGTGTCTCCTGCACTGGCAGGCAGACTCCCAACCACCGCGCCACCAGGGAAGCCCTACATGACAGCTTCTTTATCCATTCATCTATGGATGGGTACTTAGGTTGTTTCTGTATCTTGGCGAGTGTAAATAATGCTGTGATGAGCGTAGGGGTGCGGCCATCTTTTCAAATTCATGTTTTCATATTCTTTGGATAAATACCCAGCAGTAGGATTGCTGGATCCTACAGTAGTTCTATTCTTAATTTCTTGAGGCACCTGCATACCGTTCTCCATAGTGGCCGCACCAATTTACATTCCCACCAACAGTGCATAAGGGTTGCTTTTACAAACGAATGTACAAAACGAATGGATAAACCAAACCAAACAGAAACAAACACATAGGTACAGAGAACAGAGCAGTACTTACCAGAGGGGAAGGGGCGGGGGGGAGGGCAACGTGGGTAAAGGGGTCAAGTGTATCGTGATGGGTGGAAACGAAATTTTTGGTGGTGGGCAAACTGTAGTGTATACAGAAGTAAAAATGTAACGCTACACATCTGAAACATATAAAATGTTATAGACCAGTGTTAGTGTTACGTCAATTAAAAAAAAGAGAAAAGAAGTCTGCATTTCATTGGATTCTGGGAGGAAGGACGGGAGACAGAGGAGGAGTGAGCCTGAGAGGGACTTTGCTCACAGCTATGCCGTCACCCAGCGCCCTGCACTGCCGTCCACAGTGGTGTTTGAAATGCTGACACTTGTTTTCTCCTCCCGGTGCCCCTTCATCCCACCTCCCGTGGCCCTGCTCTCAGCCTGGGGGCTGACTGTGGGCTGTTTTAGGCCCCAGGGATGGAATGTTACGCCAGAGAAAGGAATCTCTTTGATTGTGAAAATTCCTGAGAAGGATGGGGGATCTTCAGGGCGCAAGAGAAATGCTTACTAAGAGCCGAGTTTCCTGTCTCCAAAGGACACTGAAGGGTTTCTTCCACTGGGGGTAAAGGGGAGGGTGGGAAGTGGAGTGAACATGATGGGAGAGGTTAGGGGGCACATGTCCTAAAGGACCCCATTGAAAGGGTCCTTGCTTGATTACAAGGTCAGGGAGGGCTCTTCAGTGGGAGGGTTGGAGGGGTCTCTGGGGACTTGTCCTCACTGGTGAGTTCCAACTTTCTGGAACTTCACAGATTGCCCGGCTCCGAAGCCTAGATTGATTGATTGATTGATTGATTGACATTTGCTAACTTCAGTCCACCTTTTCTAAATTTTCCTGAAGTGTCAGTGATCATCACCAAGTCCCTTCCCACTAACACAACTGCTGGAATAATCTAGCCACTGAAAATTAAACACAAATCAAAAATAATGTACCCGGATGCCAAAAAAGAGACCTCCCCTTTTCTTTCAGTATTTCCTTTAGGAAGATTCTACTTGTTAAGTCCTTGCCCTGTCTATTGGAGACGTATGTACATCTTTTAAAAAGTTTGAGGGGCAGATCTTCTAAATAAGCCTCTTGCTGGCTTTGCAGCCTCGGGATGTCTTTCTTGGAGCCTCCTCTTTAGAATGTGTTGAGTAAAAAAAAAAAGCACAACCTAAACGTTGAGAGTTATGTTTTATTCTGCAGACATTCTGAGGACTTCAAGCCTGGGACACAACATCTCAGGTAATGCTGAGAAACTGTTCCGAAGAGGCAAGGGGGGCGGGTAGTCGGGATACATACGAGTTTTTGCAACAAAAGACCAGGTGTTGAAACATCAAAAGTTTACTGTGAATCAAAGAAAACCAGACATCTCAAGTTAATGACTTTAGCGCTTTTCTTTGTATGGGAAGAAGCAAAGTCTGAGCTCACTGAAATCATTCCTTTGATGTGCACCTCAGCTATCTGGGGCCAGTATCCTGTGCTTTCTCATCCTGTGTCCCCTCGGGGTGTACCACTGGGCGTGGCTGCGGCAGTTGACTGACAGATGGGGGGGCATCCTGTTTCCATCCTGAGTTCCATCAGGGCTCACTGTCAGGGCAGCTGTAATGTGACGGCTCGATGGCTGCAACATCCTTTGTTTACTGATGGGGCAGCAATATTTTTCATTCACAAATGTAAACCTCCAGGAGGTGTTCGCCCTGTCACCCTGTCTCTGTGGGAGTTTGTAGGTGCTTGGCATAAAACAGAAGCAATATTGTAACAAATTCAATGAAGGCAAAAGAAAAATGGTCCACAGCAAAAAAAAAAAAAAAAAAAAAAAATCTCAAAAAAAATTAGGTTGGCCTGTTTCTTTTTACTGCTACTAAAGGTAGCCTCATTTAATGTAGAACAATTACAATTCCATAGGCGGCTGGCATTTTATTTCTTTTGGACGGTGAGGAATTAGAGAATTAAAGAAAACAGGTGTTAGGGGTCGGAGGGGAAGGAATACGAGGTTTTCTGGAGGCCCTTCTAGAAGGTGCATGAAGGCACTTTGGGAAAATCCTAGGGATGTCAGGTGGAAGGCTGGAGCCATCCTTTGAATGACTGACCCTGCGTTTGTTCTGGCTCAGGCTCAGATTCCAGGCATATTCCCTGTCCTCTCAGGTGACAGACACAGACCTGCCTCTACCTCAGGGAAGGTGTTACTGGGATGTAAGGACAGGTAAGTGAGCTCTGAACTTGGGGTGTCTTCCTCAGCTTCTAAGGTGGCTCCCATTCCTTGGCTCATGGCCCCCCTTCCTCCGTCTGCAAAGCCAGCCGTGTTGCAGCCCCTCGCCTCTCTCCTGTGCTAGCTCTCCCCTGATCGCTCCCTCATCTTAATGACACCTGTGGACCTAGCAGAGCTGCCCCAGGATCGTCTCCTTCAGGCAAAGTCAGCCATCCACAACCTTAAGCCCTCTTGGGAACTTTAACGCCCCTCTGCCACAAAACCTAACATATTCAGAGGTTTCAGGGGTTAGGATGTGGGCATGGCTGTGTCCAGGTGAACATCAGTCTACCTACCGCAGGCTCTGCCAGTAACTAAGACAATATTTCTTCTCCTATCTTGAATCTTTTGTCTCAACTTGTTCAGAACTCAGATTAAAAAGGAAAGTGCTTCTTATTAGGGGAACATCTTAGAGGCCCCAACAAAGGTGAATCATTCCATGGCAGCCATACTCTTGATGGACCCCAAGCTTCGTGCTAAGGACTCGGAGATTCACACCTCCCTGGGCTCTCCCACGGTGTCTTACAAGACATGGGCAAGACATTAACCAGTATTCCTAGTCGTTAAGGATGGTGGTGAAGTCTTACAGGGCGAGGGTCCCAAAGGGCGGGCCTGCAGAATGAACTTAGGTTAGGATTCCGAGAGCCCGGGAACCTGTGTCCCTTCCCTCATTGTTCAGAGGACGCTGCCAACATTCGAATCTAGCATCTTGCAAAGGGAAGGAGCGAGAGAACTGCCTGATTAAGTAAATAAAACAAACATGCTTCTCGTTCTGCTGGAGACAATGGCGCACATGAGATAAACAAAGCACGATGCCAATCACGTCTTATTTCCCCCAAGCAGGACTTTGCTTTTAGCTCGAGTCAAAAATAGATTCCCATTTACAAGTACTTTCCTGTCAATAAAAATCCATTTTCAGCATGCGTTTGCCTCTCGCCTCACGCCACATGCGGATCCTAAAGAGAAAAGAATGTTCTGCTTAAAAATAGCAGCGTCTTCCTCTGTGTTTCTCTCTTCTTCTCCCTGCACTGCCTCACTTTCCGTTCACAGACGTGCCTCTTCTGTGAGCAAACCTCATTTGCTGGGGCGGGGGCTTTGTTCAGGGTAATGATAGGCTTCCAGACTCCACAGGAGCTGCTGGAAGTGCCAGATATTTGGATGCTGAAAAAACAAAGATGCCCAGCAGGTAGTGATGGATGGGTACTCTGGGGTCTCCAAGCAGGACAGAGCCACCGGAAATGCCAGTGCCAGGAACAGCAGCAAGGAAAGCCAGCTGCGAGGCAAAGAAGGGGGGACACACGCTCTCGTATTTTCCACCAGGACAGAAGGGACGCTACATCCTGGAAGTTTCACACATTTCCCGATCTGTTCAAAGGAAAGGATGGGTCCTGGCCCGCTTCACAGGTGAAAGAGATCTGGCCTCTTTCTCCTTCCGGGTCTTGGGTGGCTTCCTTGAGAGCCTTGGACTTTGGAGTGTTCAGCTCTTACTTATGTGGTACATCGAACATGTTAAATTGAATGTTAGGTGAATGATTCAAATTCCCAGATTTGCATTCGTTGCCCTAATGTGGTCACATCCATTTTCGCTGAGCTTCTGGCCTCCTGTGTTATGTCTCCGGCCCTCGGATGGTATTCAGGACGGTCATTGGGAAACGGTCTTTTGGATCTGGGGTCTCGCTTAGAATATTTTTTTTCCTTGTCTTTAGTAGTGGGTTTTATAATGATCTGTATTACTTCCAAATTGTTAACGGCCATATAGGCAAGCAAAGACTTACTTATGCAAACCAACAGTTGCAGAGGCAACAAGAAATGTGTTTTTTGAGGGTGAATTGAAGGAAATATGTATTAGTTGGGACTCTTGGTTTCAAGAAATGGGAATTGCTAATTAATATTGTCTAAGCACATACAGGTCTCCGTTGGCTCTCATACTGGTTTTTCTCCCTCAATGTCTTTTTTTTTTTTAATTAATTAATTAATTTATTTATTTTTGGCTGTGTTGGGTCTTCGTCTCTGTGCGAGGGCCTTCTCTAGCTGCGGCGAGCGGGGGCCACTCTTCATCGCGGTGCGCGGGCCTCTCACTATCGCGGCCTCTCTTGTTGCGGAGCACAGGCTCCAGACGCGCGGGCTCAGTAATTGTGGCTCACGGGCCCAGTTGCTCCGCGGCATATGGGATCTTCCCAGACCAGGGCTCGAACCCGTGTCCCCTGCATTGGCAGGCAGATTCTCAACCACTGCGCCACCAGGGAAGCCCTCACTCAATGTCTTGACTCTGCTTTTCTATCTCTGGGTTCCTTTCTTGCCCAACCACTCCCCGTGAAGCTATTCATAAAAACTTCAGGGCTACACCATCAGCAAGCCCAGAAGGAAGATGTCTTTATTTTCCTCCATACTACCAGTTCCACAAAAGCCTTGGAATTGAATTTCTTTGGCTGTGACTGGGACGTGTGTCTGTCCCTGAATCAATCCGTGTGGCCAGGAAGTGAGGTACTCTGTACTCTGATGGTGTTATGGGTGGGGAAGTCAGGTCCATCCAGACCAAATGTGCTGAGAAATACATACTTGGATGGACAGCACAGCACACAAATACAGAAAGAAATGAGCATAAAACCAGATGGCTTCTTAGACGTCAACATGACAGTCTCTACTCTCAGAAACTTTGAAGTCTTTGAGGGGATATATGAAAATGCAAGGCTCCCTGCGATAAGATGCATACCAAGAGCTAAAAGAGAGGGTGAAGAGTATTTGGGTATATTTCAGTTAGGATGATTTCAAAAGCAAGTAATGAAATACTCAAGTAAAAGTGTCATAACCATAGGGCTTGTTTTTATTTCATTTGGTAAGAAGCCAGGGGGGAGGCAGTTCCAGAGATGGTTTGATGGCCCAAGAGCATCACTGAGGACCCAGACTATTTCCATCCTTTTGCTCAATACTTACCATCATGTTTTGTTTTGCTTTTTTCCATTCAGAGGCCTCTTTCCTCATGGTTGCAAGATGGCTGCTTCAGCCCCAGACATCATGCCTTCTCAAAGTATCATCTAAAAACAGGAAGAACAAGGGGTGGACAAAAGCACTTCTTATACATCTCTTTCTTTACATCAGGGAAGAAAACCTTTCTCAAAAGTAATATGAAGCTGTCCCATTATATCTCCTTGACCAGGATGGGTCTTATGGACCAATACTTTCAGAGAAAGCTAGGAAAGTGCATCTCTAACATTTCAGTCACTATAATGGATGGCAGCTTTGCCCAGAAGGAGAAAGGGAAATGATAAAGTCATGGATGAGAGAAAAACTCCAGAAGAGGGAGAGTTTCATAGACGTGTGACTTGAGAGCTCGCTATTAAAAAGTACTCAGGAAATGTTTAAAAGAGATATACCAAGAAGCGAAAACGACAGTACAAGAAGGCGATCAGAGGGTACAAGGGTCCCTAAGGGAAGCTCAAACTCTGGGAACAAAATTCTGTCCACTAACAACAGAAAAATATTGGAGCAGAAGACTGTAAGGTTGGAGAAGCCAGTCTGGGCAAGATCAAGGTCAATTTGAAGGACTAGAATCTGGGATTTCAGTTTTTAAGCGAGAGGTGGATGGGTCCCATGTAGAATCACCCCATATGACATCTGGCCCCTACCTGTGTTTTATTTGTCTTGTATTCTGGGAGGGGGGGAAATATACCATTGTCAACATTTAACAATCGAGAGCCAGAGTCTTAGCTTCTGTAGAAAAACTGGAAGATCTGCCCACACTGGGCTCATGCCCTTCCTGAGAGCAGCCAACCTCCATCCCCATTAGACTGGGCACGCCCACCCCAGTCTCCCAGAGTCTCCCTCACCCAGCTTCACTCCTCTGCAGTTCCTGGCTGGACTCTGGAGGCACTAGGGGTGTGACCCCAAGATGAGGCAAAGGGGGCAGGTGTCCGCCACCTGCAGGTAAAGTTCCAGGAGCAGACCACGTGTCTCAAGGTAGGTTACGGGTCACACCTGCAGGTGCCAACATGACGCCAGGAAAACTGGAACTCACACACCTGTCAGGCGTCTTCTCACTTTGTTCCCTGCTGTGATGCAGGCTCTGCCCCCACGGGAGTCCAGAGGTTGGATTCCAGTGTAACTCAGTACCAGTCCAAACCATGAGGGTTGCATTGTTCTTAGACTCTGTTGCTTTCATTTATTTGGATAACTGTAAATTTGCTCTAATGTCTTTGGATTAATACCTTGATGACATGAGTAGGTGTTACTTCCTGCCTCCCCCCAAAACAGTGAAGTCAACCAAATTTTTCAGCCATCAGCCCAGGCTGCTGCCCATGACGGGACTGAAGGCACTTCTGGGCTCAGAGACCTACCTGTTTTCAGGGTGTACATGGGATGCGGTTTTACCTTGAATCGCAGATTCTGCTGAGGATGTCCCGCGTGGATGATACGTTTTGCTCCTGAATTACATTTATAAATTGTTTGCCATGATTATCAGCTGTCTCTGTTTAATGGGACTCCCCTTATCAACGCAATAATTCAGCATCTATAAAGGTCAGCAGTGCACATGGTCGGCCCATTTTTAAATTAACTTCTACTGAGTCATTATTTAGTCCTGATTCTCTACTCCTATCAGATGCTACGAATATTCTGAGCATGGACTTTCTTTGCTATATGCCACGGTCCCCGTGGCAACTGAGATAATCCATATATACTGGGTTATCCATTTAGAACAGAACTGGTACATCCTAAGGGCTCAGCGAATATCAGGTATTGATATTATTAATAGTAAGTTCTTCATTATTTCACTCAACAAATGTTTATTAGACATTTACCCTACTGTCATGCCCTATAAGTAAGAGGGGATGGAAAAGGCAATTTATTCAGACTTACGTTGACTATCCCAGGTTTCACCTCCTACAGGGACATGGAGGGATGTTTTAGGGAAGGGTAAGGTACAGTCCCTCCTCGAAGTCTTCTGAACAGCACCTAGTCTGAGCGTCAGGACTTTCATACTTTCACACTTTCAACTGTGAAGTTCAATAGCGATTAGTTGCTTCTCATTGTTTTTCAGTTGATAATTGGAGATGAGCCACAACGAGGCGGGTTCACCTTGGAGAGAACACAGATCCACGCTACCGTGTGCTGCCACTAGGTGGCGATCCGTGCCTTCATCACCAAGCTCAAACCACCAGCCCTCCTCCGGATTCCTTCCATTACGATTAGGAATATCAATACTATTAGGACTATTTTGTTAATCAGATTGGAAATAGCAGGGCTCTTTTACTGCAGTTTTCCATGTCACAGATGTTCTTAAACAGATTACCCCCATTTCATCTTCATGACAACCTTGTGAACCTGTCTTGTTAGCTCCATTTTGCAAGCAAGCGGAGGGAAGTTCAGAGAGGTGGTTTGATTTGCCTGAGACTCCAGGAATTAAATAGCGGAGGTAAGGGCTGAACTATCTCAAGTCAATCAGATCTTCTTATTCCATACATTTAGAGTTTTAGGAGTGTTCCTAACTTCCAAGTTTTTAATTATTAATTAATTAATGATCCTTTATTTAAGTAGCAAAACTTAATGCCCTGAAGATGTATGTTTAAGATTATAGAGACAGAACTCTTTGCAGAAAACAAAATAGACCTTGTAGAGTTTCGGACCTGTTATCGGTTGGATTGTGTGCCCCAGAAAGGGGCCCCAGCACCTCTGAATGGGACCTTGTTTGGAAACAGGGTCAGTGCAGAAGATCAAGTTAAAATGAGGTCATGAGGGTGGGCCCAGTCCAATATGACTGGTGTCCTTATAAAAAGGGAAACTTGGATGTAGACAGACACACACACAGGAAGAAGGCCATGTGAAGATTGGGTTTATGCTGCCACAAGCAAAGGATTTACTAGAAGCCAGGAGAGGAGCCTGGGGCACACCCTTCCCAGAGCCTTCAGAGGGAGAGGGACCCCGGCCCCGCGGACACCTTGATTTGCAAGAGTAAACTCCTGTTGTTCTAAGCCGCCTTTGTTACAGCAGCTCTGGGAAGCGAATACAGTACCTTTCTCTTTAATTTGTGTTCTTGCTTTCTGTTATGGCTTCAAGGAGGGAAGATATTATTTCCCCCTTTCTCTTGTGCCTCCTGGTTCTGGTGGTCTCCCCACCTGTGCACACCTGGTCCATCCCCAGCTTGGGCCATCATGTCAACGTGGTCCCCACAGATCCAGGGAGCGTGGCCGCCACTGTTTCCACAGGCAGAGCAGGGACCACCCTTCCCAGGAGCGTTCATGGGTTGAGGAATTGCTAGGGGCAAAGCAAAGGGAAGCCTGGCTTTCTGGAGCCCTGCTCTGACTTCCTATTTCTTTTCTGCACAGATGAGGTGACGGTCAGAGAAAGAGGGGTTTAAGATGGACCTATGCCCAAAACACACATGCTCCTCTGGGACCTACGTTTCCCATGCGGGAGGAGGGCAATTTCCCTCTATTCTTAGAAAAGAAAGGACTTTTCTCCTCCCAAGCAGTGTCCGAGGGCTTAACTACTGGACCTCCCCAGACACTTACATGTGATGTCCCCACTTCAGACGTGCTATCAGGGCCTCTGCTTCTCTAGAAACTTCTACTATGACCTGATTGCATTAGCTTCATATGGCTGCTGTCACAAATGGCCGCAAACTGGGTGGCTTAAAACAACATAAATTTATTCCCTCACCCTTCTGGAGGCCTGATGTTTGCAGTCAAGACATTGGCAGGCCATGCTCCCTCTGAAGGACTTAGGAAAGAATCCTTCCTGCTTCTCCCAGCTGCTGGTGGCTCCTGGCGTTCCTTGGCTTGTGGCCTCAACTCTCCCATAGCTGCCTCTGTCACCACATGGCCGTCTCTCTGTGTCTGTGCCTCTGTGTGTCTTCTCCTCTTGTAAATAGATACACCAGTGACTGGATCCAGGACCCATCCTAGTCCCGTATGACCTCATGTTTACTAATCACATCTACGAAGACCCTATTTCCAAATAAGATCACATCCTGGTGTGACCAACTGGTAACAGTGATTACATAATGCAGAGTCACAGAGGTAGCCCCAGAAAACGGCTGCTGTGGAATTTCCAGCATAACATCCTTGAAACAGAAAGTATTAGAGAAGCTTTTATGAAATACCTTTAAAGTAATTTAATTTAAAGTAATTTAAATTTCCTGGCTATTATCTATGTATATATCTAAACTCCTCCTGAGTCTATTTCTAATTTTAGTGGCATCGATTAAAGACAATGAGATCCATATAATTTCTGTACCTAGGAGAAAGCTGTTCTTTGTTTTTATCTTTGCTCCCTGTGAAAGGCACTAAAATATTTCCTTAATAGATCATCCCTAGAATTTTCCTTCCTCCCTCCCTCCATCACTTTCCCTCTCCTCCCCTCCCTCCCTCCCTTTCTCTCCTCTCCCCTCCCTCCCTCCCTCCCTCCCTTTATGCTTTTCTTCTTTCTTCTTAGCTTTGTTTAAGCAACCAAAAAAAAAAAAAAAACAGGTAGCTTTTTACAGCCAGATGGACTTTCTGTCTTCACAGCTTTTTCATTCCTGTTCTATGTTCCCTTTGGGTTGTACAAACAAATAATTTCTTTCAAGTTGATATTTTGTCTATTTGGAAGGAAAGCACGGAACATATTTTTCTACTTGTCAAAAGTACATTTTAAATGCCTAGGCAGCTAGAGAATAAAAATCACTTGGTATGAATAACTAATCATGTCTTAAAAGAGAACCTCATCTAACTTGCTGAATCAGTTCTGAATCCTAAACGCCGAGTGCCCTTATATGTGAAAATACTATTTTCTTTTTGTTTGTAAACGTAAAGCTGCTTTTTCTTTTCCTTGGTATCTTCTTTGACCTAATCACACAGTTTGCTTAAAGGCTAGCTATTTATGGGAGCTTTTATCCAAGAACACAACTTTTTCTCCCATGCTCTCTATCTAGCTAATGATACTACTCTTTTGAGGTCTATTAAGGAGGATATTTTGATTTGCATGCTTTCATCTAAGACCCCAGTTGTCCCTCTTCATAATAGATACAGATTTATTGGGTGTGTATTCTGTGCCATGTACTATATCAGATGGAGGCTCAGAGGTGAATTGGATTCAACCAATCCTTACCCCCTAGGACTCCACATTCTGGTGGGAGCAGTAGATACACAGAGACATGCTGATAGCACAGTGTGGTGAGAACCGGATAAAATATGCTCAGGGCACTATGGAAGCACCAAGGAGGGCCCACCATCAGCCAGGTACAGGGCGGTGGTGAGTAAGCCAAGCCTCCAGACGCGGATTCGAGCAAAGGCAGTGACTGGGGCTGGGGTGGGTGGGAATTCCAGCGAGTGGGGAAGAAAGTGGGCAACAAGGAGCCCCATCCTCTGTGGAGGACACACAATTTAACTCTACGGGGTCATATCCATGCCAGTTTCCAGGCTGGTAGTCCCAGCGTTATGGCATATGAAACCATAGAGTGACATGTCACTTGTCTGTACTTCCTGTCAATCTATAATCATCTCAAAATTCAAAATTCAAAAATAGAAATGAAATTGGCACACATTAGCATAATGACTGACATCTAAGACCGTGGGTGACCTTGGTGATTTGCTTATAACCAATAGTCTTAAGACCCTATTACTACTTTAGACTTCAACTCACTCTAAAACTTCTACTCAGTGGAATGAATTCATTTCATCACTATTTCTGAACTTGACTTGAAGAATATAGCTCTAATAGAAGAAATGAAATATCTGCCTACAAACACCCACTACGTATGCAAACAAGTAAAGCATTATCCCTAGTTTCCCTTTTACGTCCACTTTTCTCTATAGAATAGCACTGTCAACTCCCCATCTTTTAAGAACTTCGCATGTCAATAAACCACAGTTGTTGTAATTACCACTGTTATTTTTCTGTTGCTCAAGAGTATCACTGCTGTGTCAGTGGAAGCTGTGGAGATTTTTAGAAAGATCCACAAATCTTTGGATACGCCTCCCATCTAGAGGTGGTGCCGACATTGAAGAATAACAAATAAAGTTTAGGACTTCCCTGGTGGTGCAGTGGTTAAGAATCCTCCTGCTAGTGGAGGGGACACGGGTTCGAGCCCTGGTCCGGGAAGATCCCACATACCACGGAGCAACTAAGCCCGCGAGCCACAACTACTGAGCCCACGCACCACAACTACTGAAGCCCGCGCGCCTAGAACCCGTGCTCCACAACAAGAGAAGCCACCACAATGAGAAGCCCGTGCACTGCACCGAAGAGTAGCCCCTGCTTGCCGCAACTAGAGAAAAGCCCGCGTGCAGCAACGAAGACCCAACGCAGCCAAAAAAAAAAAAAAAAAAAGTTTAAAAAGGAGGACAGTGGAGATTGTAATAAGAGCATCTCATTCCCTGGAGAGGTGGAGGGGGTGGAAGAAGCCATAGATGCACTTGTCTTTGCGAATATCTCAGACATTTAAGGATCAAGTAAGCTAAGCATGAGAGAAGAAGCGAATCCAAGTGGAGGTCATCCCAGTATCTGAAGGCATGTTGGCCCTGCTAGGCAGGAGGAACATGGCAAGAATTCAGAACAGATAGAGTAGTCCATAGATCAATGGAATCCAATCAGGGGTGAAGCAACCTGGAAGATAAGGTTCAAACTCAAGTTGGAATTAGCTAATAGATGGGTTGCAGAAGACCTCCACTTGGAAAGTGTGGAATATTCTAGAAAAATCCTGAACAAGGTTGTCTGAGTGGTAAGATCTATCACCTGGGTGTTTGAAGGCTCCAGATCACTTGTTCTAGTCAAAAAAAAAAAAAGTTGTCAACAAGGAATCTCAGCCCACTGAGAAGAAAATCCTAATTACTATGAGATGATGAAGACATTTGCTTGAGTCTGGAACCTCAGTTTGCTGGAAAGGGTAGAATTATTTCCTTAGTGAGTCTAAAATCCAGAAAGGGTAATAATTAAAAATAGTGCTGATAAAGTAAATCAAACCTGTTTACTAATATTTTTGTGTTAAGCTTAAGTATTGTTGGGAAATATTTTGTATGTAGCCTGCTTATAATATTTAAGATAATCTGTCACATTAGGAAGAGATTAGATTTGTGATTCCAGCTGAAACAGAATTTTGCAATTAATTTTAGTTTGCAATTTTAAGTTGGAAAGTATACGATAATTTCCCTAAGTATAAACAAGACTGGAATGTTTAAAAGAACTTGAGAGTCCTCTATAAGTTTATTTATGAGAGTTACAGGGCTGTTTAAGTATATAAGAGAGCTTTCCATGTTAATGAGGCATATACATTGCTTAAAAAGAAGACAGATACGTGAAATTTATGAATGTGTTTTGAAGTATTTAAAGGAATTTAATTTACTAACTTATTAAAACTGTCTTTTATTTTATTTCTTTTAAAATTCTTGGCTGCATCCCACAGCACGTGGGATCTTAGTTCCCCCACCAGGGATCAAACCCGCGCCCCCTGCATTGGAAGTCAGAATCTTAACCACTGGACCGCTGGGGAAGTCCCCAAACTACCTTTTAAAATGTTATAAAATAGTAGAATTATACATAGAATATTAAAAGTATTCAGTTGAACTTCAAAGCTTCTGTAAAATCATCACTTTTGCAATGTTTAATAAGTAGAATACTGAGAAGAACAAAAACAGAACAAGTAGCTGTGAATAGTCTTTGCTTGGATGACACCTTTTTAAAAATTATTTTTATTTTTATTTATTTATTTTGGCTGCACCGGGTCTTAGTTGCGGCACGCGGGATCTAGTTCCCCGACGAGGGATGGAACCCAGCTTCCCTGCATTGGGAGCGTGGAGTCTTAGCCACTGGACCACCAGGGAAGTCCTGGATGACACCTTTGTGGCATCAAAAATCCAGAGAACTGAGCAATCACCAGGAGGCAGGATCGTCTAGGTGGGGGCAGGATTGGTGAGCCAACTCCATCAGCTGGAACTGGCAGAAGTCAACTAGAGGAGCTGACAGCAGCCTGGGAGCTTTTCAGAACACAGTTGTGAGTGTAAAGACTGTAAAACACAACACGACCTGGAACGAATAATGTTTGTGGAACTTTAAAACGCACATATCCACACATCATCACTGTGTTCTTTTCAAAGTTAAGAGTGGAGGGCATACCTGAAACGCATCAGAAAGGGGGCTCTGGTGGGCCAAGTGTCATGATGATGGGGATGATGATAAGGGATTATGGGAAAGCATCGCGAGACAGGGGCCTTGGGGGGTCCTATAATGATGACGTGAAGTAAGGTGTGTGCCCACCTAAACCCCTTCTGACCTGAGGATAAACCAAAAAAAAAACAGACAGGCTCAACAAATGAACAGACAAACACTTGCCAGGTGTGTGATTCTCATCGGAGTCTCCTCAGCCAGGGCCTTCCCTGCAGCTCTCCTGTTTGCAAATGGCAAACCAGTTGGTGGGAAGATCCTCAGAATCATCCAATTCAAAGGGAGGTGGGTTAAGTTTCTGGGTGGCTGTGATTCTAAAGGTAACTACTTTTTCACGCCGGTCCTATGCTTACCTATCTGGTAAACATGGAGCCATAGTGATAATTACAAGAACAGTAGAGTTTTTATGTTGAGATCTACAAGTCTAGATTAGACTTCATTTTCTATTTTAAAAGTGTTGTTGCTTTTTCCTGAATAGAGGTCTAATTACATTTCCCAGCCTCCCTTGGGGTTAGACCGCATTTCCCAGCCTCCCTTGCGGTCAGACCATATTTCAGTGTTGCAGGAGCTCTCATGTTGTTCAGTAAATCATACAAACCCCCAAGCGCGGCAGGTCGGGGTGCCTCCCCCACCTGTGGACGCCAGAGTCACAGGACTATAAATTGCTCCTGGAGCCACTTTCCGTGATTCCTGACACAAATCAAGACCTGAGTCATCAAATAGTGACAGCTGTTAGACACTGAGCCTTTGTAGGACAGGGATTTGCTGTTTCTTTTCTTATTGCTATGAAATCCGTCCTCCTGATAGGAAGCACTGTGGAGGGAGGTGCTTACTCAGGGCATGAGAGACCCGAATCTCACCACGGAGGCTGCCGCTTACTTCTTACGCCTCTGCTGGAAACAGAATTCCACAAGGACCGGCGGCCCTCAGCAGGACAGTGGGTTTCCGAAGCCGTCTGTCCTCCCTGGGTCCGTCACGTCCCTCACTGCTCCACGATCATTTACAGACAAACCTACAGGCAGTAACGGCCTGGGAAAGTGTGGGAGGGACCCATCTGTCCCGGAGAACTTGAACTGTGCCCAAGTTAATTGGCTAGAAATAATGCCCTCAACTGGGAAAATTCACAGTCTTTAGAACTCTCTTTCCCAGGGAGCAAAACATTTCCGATTAAAATATTTCAACTTCAACTGCTGTAATTCAGACTCCTAAATCAGTCCTCCATAAAAAGAGCGACTTCTTCATGAAATAAATCAATTTCGAGCAGATTTTTCATTACGTGTTATGTATGCCTGTGCATACATGTGTTTGCTTTTTTTAAAAAAAATAAAAATGTATTGAAAGAGTCACTTTCATTGGGAATACAACTTTAGAACCAAAACCCCCAATTAATTCTTTCACTGCTTTGGTTTCTGTGATTTTTGCAGTGAAGTGTCCAGAATGAGGGCAGTCCCCTAACCTCCAAACAGATCAATGATCCTCTGTATCCGCATCTTCAGTGGGACACGTTAGGTGGAGAAACGATAGTTCCCGTCCTGTTACAGCCTTCACGCTGGGAGACAATACCCTTTTGATACCAGTGGCTGTTAGAGGGGCTCTTCATGAGAAAGGATCCCCCACCGTCACCTTCACAAGCATCCCCTCTGCCCTTCATGGGACTTGTAAGCAGCACAGATCCTGTCCGAGCTGGAGCGCTAGACTGTCCCATGCCTGATGGGCGGGCTCGGCACCTGCAGGAGGGCTGGCTGCCGCTGGCCAAAGTGGCTGTCCGTGTCTCCTGCAGGCTGCCCAGCCAGTCACCTGCCTTCTGGATCCAGCCTGGAACACTCTCGCCAGCAGGGGGTGAGTGTACGTGGTGAAGTTGAGTTTCTTTTTTTAATATTTATTTATTTGGTTGCACTGGGTCCTAGTTGCAGCTTGAAGGCTCCTTAGTTGCAGCACGTGGGCTCCTTAGTTGCGGCATGTAAACTCTTAGTTGCAGCACGCATGTGGGATCTAGTTCCCTGACCCAGGATCGAACCCTGGCCCCCTGCACTGGGAGCGCAGAGTCTTCTCCGCTGCACCACCAGGGAAGTCCCAAGTTGAGTTTCTTCAGCTGAAGCAAGGTGATACCTTGGCAAGTTCTCTCTCCACTTGTACCTGGGGTAGACGTGAATCTTTTCTAACATGGAGATTCAGTGCTATGCCTGTACCTGGTGTGAAGTGCTTGCTATGCATATGTGTGTATAAATATAATTATATGTGTGTGTGTGTGTATATATATATATATAGTCACTATATTATATATTATATTAAATGTATTATATACTGTTATATAATATATATTGCTACTTATAGATATATAATATGTATGTATGTATATATATAGAGAGAGAGGGTGCAATTATTATAATTCTTATGTTCCTGCCTCATTGCTTCATTTGGTGGATAAAATAACTAATATGAGGTAAATGGAATACAGTTCTTTAATAACATAGAATAAGTTGTGAGCAGTTCTATGATTAAGTTTTCAGAGCAAAAGTTACTGCAGTACTTTGAAATATTTCAAAATATTTCATTTTGAAATAAGAAAAGTTATCTCCAAGAAAATGTGGGAACTAATAACAGATGTGTTAACAGTCTAACCCATTCAATAACCTTGGCAGCCAACAGCAAGGCTAGTTTTTATTCAGCTTACTGAAGACCTGTGAAATTAAGTGGGTCTTACTGAATGCATCTTCAGATTAGCAACTAAACCTGCCTTTTAGCCCTACCTGATATAATGACATTCAGGCACCACTGGATTGTTATATAGATTAGTGTACATTTTCCGTTTGGCTCAAAATACAAGGTGACAGCAAATGGATTTATTTGACAGAGGAACAGGGAAACGATAGGGAAATCGTATTAGCCTAACCTATGTGGAACAGAAGAAGGCAGTTATTAAAGAAATGGATACAGTTCTGGGCAGAAGGGATTCAAAAGCAGTGTTGATTTGGAGAAATGTTGCCAGTGAGGAAGGGTATGGAAGACAGTCGTGAAATCACACATCTCACTGCTGACACCCACCGGAATCTGAGTCTGATGATTCAGCCAATCATCAGCCAGGAATGAGGATGACAAAAACTCCAGGAGCCCGAGGTAGCAGAGGGCCAGCAACAGCTTACTTCCTACCTTGCCCTTCCTCTGGGTCTCAAAGTCAGCGTCAGTCCAGGGACCTAGTGGAGAACGGCTGAGCTGGAGAGCATGCGTACCTCCCCAGGTGGGGAGAGGGGTCCCGCTCAGTCCCAGCAAGGGCCGTCAGGCGGGTCACGTGGCCCCAGTGGGGTCAGTTCTTCCAACTTCAAGAGGATGCAGAAATTTGGATCTTTATATGAAAATTTCCAATGTATAGATTTTGGCAGCCAATCCAAAACACTAAAAAAAAAAAAACAGTGCAGGACTTCCCTGGTGGTCCAGTGGTTAAGACTCTGCGCTTCCACTGCAGGGGGTGTGGATTCGATCTCTGGTCGGGGAACTAAGATCCCACATGCCCCTTGACCAAAAAAAAAAAAAAAAAAAAAAAAGCAGTGAGCCAAGAAAACAAGGCTGCAGGTTGCATCCAGCCTTGGACCATCAATTTGTCCACTCTCTTCCATCTCACGGCAAAAGGCTTTGTGTTTTCCTTAAGATTTGAGGCTGTGTATGCAGCTGTTGAAGAGGTTGGGGAACTGGAGTGTCTATGTTTGCCTCACATGAACCGTGGGTCCTCTTTTACGGGCAGACTAAGATTCTTGGGCCCGATCTTGACCTTGAGGCTGCCTTTTCCTCTGTGTCAGTAAAGTTAGTGGATCTCTAACATCAGTGATGTCAGTAGTGGGCGTGTCAGCCAGAGTCTCCACCAGAACATGCAAATGAGGATAAGTTGAGGGAAGCATATTCCCAAAGGGACTAATGACAACCTTCTGGGCAAAGGGAGTTGCTTGGGACAATGAGGGAATTTGGAGCTAATATTAGCATCCCTGAGATCCCCTCTGGGCCCAGAGGGTCAAGGGCAGGAGAGTCACCATAAGTTGGAAGAAAGGAGTCATGGAAGGCAGCCGTCTTTAGAGAAGCAGCCGACTTTGACAAGACAGAGCCAGCCTGGGGTGATGAACTCACTGGCCATGCTGCACTCTCGCAGGGGCTCACGACCAAACCCAGCAGGCAGCCAGGGACCACGGAGCCCACGGGTGGTGTCCACACAGGTCAGACCTCTGTGAGCAGAGAGCAGAAAGATGGAGGCTGGATCTGGGGGGGGACCAACATCTCAGAGGATAACCCTGAAAATCAAGGTTATAAAAACAAACTGTTGCTCACCTCTAGCTAGAGACTCTCACCTGGTGAAGGGTCACAGCTGGAAGCTGCTGTCTTTGTGTGCAAAGGGAGATTCACAAGGGTTAAGGTGGTTCAAGACGCATGAATCCCCATGGGAACTCTCAGTATGATCCAAAAGACTCAAAAAATTGAAATGGCAAAACAGCACCCTCACCATGTGATGCAAATCATATCCGAGCATCACCGACGTCTTCCCGCCATCCCTTGGGTTGGGGAATGGCTGGTCTCAGGGATCCCAAGTCCCCATTAGGAGTTTGGGATACCCACGCTGCCCTGGGCATCCACTGACCCCAGCTCTGCATGGATGAAGTAATAACTCTAGGCTAAACCTCTTCTTATGTCACAAATGGTTGTGTTTCATTTCAGAAGAATGAGATGTTTTACATAAAAGCCATTCTGCACTCGAGTCATAAAAGAACCAAATGTGTATGATGCTTTTCAGAGAATTCTATTTATTTCAGAAAAATATGCTTTATTCTACAAATATTTATGGATCTTTTTGTCTGCATAGCTCTTCAGGTTAAAACAATTCTAATCGATAACTAGTCTTACACATTTTGCATTGCCCTATAGCAAGTATGAGTACATCGTAACTGCATAGAAGGAATGGCTAAGTGTATTACAGTTGATCAAATGTGTGATGAACGGCTTTTACATGTAAATTCATTCTACAAATATTTATTGCGTACATATATGTATTTAATATATGCTATTGCTCTACCAAGATTTTTTTTAAAGAAACCATGCATGCCTATATTAGGATTAATTAGCTATCCAAAATAATACCTTTGCCAGTGGTGTACTGATGTTTAACAACAGGCTCTCTGAAGTTTATTCTACATGATACAGATGAGGGCCATGTAGCCCATAATTACAAATAATAAAATGTATAATATTCTTTATTAAAAATTCTATACAGCCAATTGATTTTTTTATTAAAACTTTATTTTTTAGAGCAGTTTTAATAGTAATTTTTTTAAAAAAATTTATTTATTTTTATATTTATTTTTGGCTGTGTTGGGTCTTCGTTTCTGTGCGAGGGCTTTCTCTAGTTGCGGCAAGCAGGGGCCACTCTTCACCGCGGTGTGCAGGCCTCTCACTATCGCGGCCTCTCTTGTTGCAGAGCACAGGCTCCAGACGCGCAGGCTCAGTAGTTGTGGCTCACGGGCCCAGCTGCTCCGTGGCATGTGGGATCTTCCCAGACCAGGGCTCGAACCCGTGTCCCCTGCACTGGCAGGAGGATTCCTAACCACTGCGCCACCAGGGAAGCCCCTAGAGCAGTTTTAGATTCACCGAAAAATTGAGGGGAAGGTACAGAGATGTCCGTGTGCCCCCTCTCCCCACCCATGCACGGCCTCCCCGGTTATCAACAGCCCCACCAGGTGGTACATTTGTTACAACTGATGCCCCTACAAGGATACATCATCACCACCCAAAGGCCACAGTTTCCATGAGGGTTGTCTCCTGGTGTACATTCTATGTGTCTGGACAAATGTATAAGGATGCGTATCCACCACGACAGTCTCATAGAGAGTATTTTCACTGCCTTAAAAATTCTCTGTGCTCCCCCTCTTCATCCCTCGCCTCTCCTACCCCTGGCGACCACTCATCTTTCTCTGTCTGCCTAGCTGTGCCTTTTCCAGAATGTCACGTCGCTGGCATCAAACAGTGTGTAGCCTTTTCAGATTGGCTTCTTTCATTTCATACTATGTATTTCAGTGTAAGGTAGCTTAAAAGTAGTTAAGGTGGCTATAAAACATCTAAGAATCCCTAATTGCCTTCCCAACCACCTTTGGGAGCACAGAATCTAATTTTCTAAACAGTCATAGCCATTCCCATGAAACCATCTCATCTTGAACGTCAGAAAACAGAAGAGCGTATTGTTTAGAGAGTGGGGGTGTGGTACTGTGAGAGCTGGCTTCAAAGTCCCGGACCCACCGCTTACACGGTCGTCACTTAGCAGCCTTGAGCCTCAATGCTCTCATCTGTCCCGTGCACTTAAGAGCACACACCACATGGATTTTTTGTGAGTGAAATGAGATCACGTTTGTCTTACACTTAGCACCGTGTCTGGCGGTGGTCAAAGCTTAATGTTTGAAAAATGTCAGCAGCGATATCGTTGCAGCTTGGGCTGCCTGGGAAAAGTCTCTCAGATGCCATTTAGCATGGAGGATGGTTATTAAATGATGCCCCTGGGACCATCTCCTGTGGAAGGGTGAAGGAAGCAGAATCGGGCAGGGGGAGATGCTGATCACCGGGCAGGCCCGGAGACAGCCTCGGCTGACACCCCTGCCCCTCAGCCCCCCTCCAGCAAGCTCCGGAATAGAATGGTCCGGCAGAAGTGTCTCCATTGAGACTGAGATGGCCAGGCGTTGGTACCCCTGCATGGATCCATCCATCGCTGGATGTGGGGAAGGGCGTGCTCTTAGGAAAGGCAGCTCTGCAGGTCGTTCTTGAAGGGGGCTGGCGGCTGAAGACTTTTAGCTGACAGCTCTCCCAGCAGCTGGGACAAAAGCACCTCCTTGAGCAGGGACCAAGGTGATACTTGGCAGTTCCAAGCACAGCAAGGGTAATGATGGTGAGGACAATGATAAAGGGTCTGAGAAAGAAGCAAAGCTGCCCCTTTATGAGTTAGGATGATGGGTCAGAAGGAAACCACTTTCCTCCCGGCTCAGAAGCTGCTCTGCCTGTCACTTTCATGTTCTGTACACCCGCCCTCACCTGCTTGCTGCAGATTTAGCGCTGATCTATTTTAAGATGTGTTTTCAACCGTGCTCCAATGGGGGCTATGTGGAGGGCTCTCGGAGACCAGTTTCAGCATCTGTACAATTTCTTTTAAGTGCCACCTGCCCCCGGCTGTGTAATGGGCTTGGGTAATTACAGCTGACACTGCAATCAGCTTTCAGCTTGAAACATGCGGGGGAAAAAAAGCTTCCAAAGAGCCTAGCTGAAGTTTATCTTCGAGTTCATCTTGTCTGTGGATTTTTATCCTTCACCACCATCACTCGTAAGTGAGCCCAGCTTGTTAATTAAGAGGAAAACTGGTCGGGCAGGGATAGAAATGTTGCTTCCTGTCTCCAGAAAGAGACCTATTAAAACTTCAAGCCTGGGTTGTGACATGGCCAGATCAAGACCCTGCTGCCTGTACTGGGTTAAATGGTGTCCCTCCTCCCCCCAGACTCATGTCGACCTGGAACCTTAGAATGTGACCTCGTTTGGAAATAGGATCTTTGTGGATGTACGAAGTCAACATGAGGTCTTACTGGATTGGGTGGGCTCTACCTCCAGTGGCTGGTGTCCTTATAAGACGAGAGGACACACAGGGAGAAGATGTCCAGGTGAGAACAGAGGTAGAAATTGAAGTGATGTAGTTACAAGCTAGAAGACAGGCATGGGACATAGTCTCCTTCAGAAGGAGACCAGTCTTGCCAACACCTTGATCTGGGACTTCTGGCCTCCAGAACTGATGAGAGAATAAATGTCTGTCTTTTAAGCCCCTCACTTTGTGGTGCTTTGTTACAGCAGCCCTAGGTAATGAATACAGTGCCCAAAGAAAACCAAGCTATCAACCATTAAATAAATAGCCTCCTGAGGTCAACAGGCTACACACATCTTTTGAAACGTACCATCACAGAAGGCTGTCAAGTGTTGGTAAATGGTATTGCCAGTGTCAAGGGTCTGCTAGAGGTTAGATAAGAAATGGATCAATTAATGCCAGAAGATTATTAATTACTGCCAGATTGACTCTCTGATGGTATTTTATATAATTGCTTCTATTTTATTTTTATTTTTTTTTCCCTGCCTCCTCATGAGACTGGAAGCTCCCTGAAAGCAATGGAACCTGTCTGCACCGATCATCATATAATTCCTAGTGTCTGGACCAGTGCCAGGGACATAGTAGGCGCTGAGTCATTCCTTTACTCATGCAGGTGTCGACTGAAACAAAACGCGCAGCCTAAAAGTTGAGTGTTATGTTTTATTCAGCAGACTTCCTGAGGACTCAAGCCCAGGAGTCAGCCTCTCAGATGGCTCTGAGGGGCCGCTCCAAAGAGGTAAGCCCGGGGGGCGCCAAGATATATAGGAGTTTTTGCTGGAAACAAAACAAAACAAAACAAAAAAAACCAGGTAGTTGAACATTAAAAGATTACTGCTAATTAAAGAAAAACCAGGCATCTCAAGTTAACGAATTTAGCGCTTTTCCATGTATGGGAAGATGCAAGAGTCTGGGCTCACTGAAATCATTCCTTTGGTATGAACCTTAAGTATCTAGGGCCAGTATCCTGTTTTCTCCATCCTGAATCCCCTTGTGGGCGAGTTGGCTACAGTGGCTGATTGCTTTACTAGCCAAGCTGCAACATCCTTTGTGCACTGAGATGGCAGGCGACATTCTTTGTCCACACAGGCAACACCCATTTTTTGAGGTCCTGCCACAAGACAGGCAGGGAGGTGGGTAATGGTGTGTGTCTATGTGCAGATCAAGCCCGGTCCCTGCTTCCAGCTCGGAGACTAGAGTAACTTTCAATCTGTGACGTCCAGGACATTTCAACAAATTGTAATGAACAGAATAGAGTACAATAGAATAGAAAACATCAGCGTGCATTGTATAGTGTATGTTGTAATGTTAGATTTTTTTTAAATGTTTAGGTTTATGTATATGCATTTCTTCCCATTGGTCTTAGGCAAAAAAGGGTTAATTGGGTTAGCAGGACAGGACAGGCAATAAACAAATCACTAGATGAGTGGCTGTGGAATATCCCTCCTAACCATGGTAAACGCACCTCCAGGCGAGAAATTTCAGGATGCCTTTGGGTTTCATCTTTTCATTGCTTTCCTTCAATTCTAAAACCTGTGGTTCATAGGCTTTTTTCTCCAGATTCCTTTGCTGAGTGTTATGTCGATATGGATTCTTGTGTTTACAGGAGACCATAAATAGAAGGGAAAAATGGGCAGCGCTCTTCCACCAAGGAGGGGAGGAGCGGTGGGGAGGTGGGGGGCAGGGCACTTCACAGCTGCCCTGTGACAGGGTTATCTCCTGGCATCACTTTTAATCCTCAGGAATAAAGCACAGCAGGAGCTTAGCAGACACCCTATCCAGCTGCCTGGGCTGAAGCAGGACCTTTTTGACACCCAGGCTCTTGAAATCCCTGTGAACATTGGAATAGGTACCCGAGTCCCTGCCCGCCCCCCCCAGAACACAGACCTGTCAGAGATGAGGAGACGATGCGTCAGATTTGTGGGCCCTCTTTCTTTCAAAGGAGCATTTCTTGTGTGTCGGCGGATGCTGGGTCCTGCTGGTAAGAAAAGGCTTTAAATCTAAAAATAAATCATGTTAACATTTTTTGAAATACACCATCGGGACATTCACCATTGATTTTAGTTTTACACAGACATTTGCTTTCTTAAAAAGGCAAAAGCTTAAAGCCTTTGGCAAAACACTCCCTGTTTCAGGTGTTTCATTTGTCTGAGACTCTGTTCCTCAAACTGGATTCGTTTGGGTCCAACCATCCAGCTCTGCCCTGGGCAGGTAACAGCTGTTCTATCATTTGATATATTTCATTTAAATTGACATGCCTTGCTGAACTATTTACTCCTGGTTTGTCCTAAGTCAAAATATCCATGGAACGATGCATGTGATGCACTAATTCTGCTTCTCCCCTAACATTCAATTACAATAAAGCCAACTATTAACATAAAAACAAAGCTTGAAAGCAAACATAGCAAGATAGGAACAGAAACTTGGTGTTGCATACATGGGTGTTCATTCTACAATTATTTCAACTCTTCCTTTTTTTAACGTCCACCATAAAATGATGGAAAAGAGCGAATGCTTCTCCGTGTTCCCTAATCGTCTCCCGCGCTCTGCGCGGTGTTTGTGATGCATTTTGTTCATTACTCTTCAGCCTGAATACTTGTTTGCCGTACTTGAGTACTGTTGGTTTTTTTTTTATTCACTTAACATTTTTTTTTTTTTTTTTTACAGTTGAAGAATATTTAACTTTTCTTAAAAAAAAATCTTAACCATGAAAGGAAGAAAATAAAAGAGTATACATTATTTTAACAGCAAAACAGTCATTTCCATATCTGTATTTTATATATATTATATATATTTATATATATATATATGTATATATACACCTAGCACAGTGTGTATATTCTATTAGTCTGTGGGGAGTGGAGTGGATGTGGTAATAGGGGCCAAGGCTGTGGTGGCCCCTGGGGATGGTCCTAGGTTGTTAGTTTAGGGACTCCAGCATTCAAACCCCTACCCCCACCTCCCCGGGGCCCAGTTTTCAGCTCTGTACCTGATACACTGGTTTTCTATAGGGAGAGGGTGGGGAAGGGTGGACACAGGTGGGGTAAGAAGTTCCCCTGAAGATGAGAATTCCTAGGAGGGAGGGAGTAGCCCAGCACCGAGCTGCAGAGGCTAGGCTCTCCGGCCAGGTGGACATGTTTTTTAAGTGAAGGCACCTTTTAAATTTGAATACATGTTCTGGGTCTGTATTTCCAGGTCCCTCTGGCCTCAGGATTTCCATCTTTCTGGTGCAAATAAGATGACTTCCTGGCCTCCATCTCAGGAAGGAGGTGGGCGACCCTGCAGAAATAAGGGCTGAAGTAGGGAAGCCATTCCCAGCCTGGGTTCTGAGAGTGGACAGACTCAGGTGTTTACAGCTTCACTCTCTCAGGTCCGTTCCGGCTCGTTTCCCAGGGCAGCGGCGATCCCCTCGCATCTTTACCTCTGGCATAACCTTAGAAAACAGGTTCGTCCCCACGTGGGCCGGCAGCATTATGCACGCTGCCCTGAGAGCAGAGGTCCCCTGGGACTGGGACGATGTTTTGGGGCATCAGTGCAGAGGTGCCCAAGCTGTGGAGCTGTTTCCTTATTAACACAGAAATAGGATGAGAAGGATCCTAGTTCTGCCATCCTAGCTTTATCCCTCTTCCTGCCTCCTATATTGCATCCTTTGGTCATTTCACTCAAAGTCACTTTCTTTTCTGGGACCCCCTAGAGACGGGTGATTGGGCCAAACCCTTTACAATCCTAGAGGCCTCCCTACCCAGGCAGATGGGATACAGGTGCACGGATAGAAAAGTAAAACCAGATTCGTCTGAGCATCACGAGAGCAAATTCTGGTTTTCCTCTCTTCTCTGCTGCTTCCTAGTGGTGAGCGCTTGTGTGGTCTCCCATCCTCCCTGTGTCTCAGTTTACTCATCTGTAAAAAGGGGGTGATAATAATCACAGCCACCCGCAAGGAAAAGGAGACAATTGAATGTGTAAATATTGGTAAAGTGTTTAGAATAGTCCCTGGTGCAAGGGTGCAAACAAGTGTTAGCTACTATTGTTATTATCCAACTGCCAATATGTTATCATTTCCTGGTAAATATGTTACAAGTTGTAAGCAAGGTAAGAGGAGAGAAAGAATCCATTCCCATCATCGGCCGTGGTGTCCTCTCCATGCATTATTTATTTCTCATATTTTACTCACAACATCCTGCAAAGAGGGCACTGCCATCCTCATATTTCACATGATAAATATGGAATTTTAATGCAGGTAAGCTGCTTCTAAAGGCACATTTCAGGTGGGAGGCACAACCAGATGCGCCCACAGGGGCACCTCGTTCTGAAGCCTGCACTCTTCTTATCTTAGCGATTTGGATTCACATTTCATTAAAGTTGCACCTTATCTTTTCACCAAACAGCGCTGTAATAAATACAACTTTGTCTCAAGAATTGCAAAAATTGGGGACACAGTTTCGTTGCCTGGTCCGGGAAGAACCCACATGCTGCGGAGCAACTAAGCCCACATGCCACAGCTACTGAGCCTGCGTTCTAGAGCCCGCGAGCCACAACTACTGAACCCGCGCACCGCAACGAAGAGTAGCCCCGCTTGCCGCAACTAGAGAAAGCCCGCAGCGCAGCAATGAAGACCCAACACAGCCAAAAATAAATTAAAAAAAAAAAAAGAACTGCAGGGCTTCCCTGGTGGCGCAGTGGTTGAGAATCTGCCTGCCAATGCAGGGGACACGGGTTCAAGCCCTGGTCTGGGAAGATCCCACATGCTGCGGAGCAGCTGGGCCCGTGAGCCACAACTACTGAGCCTGCGCGTCTGGAGCCTGTGCTCCGCAACAAGAGAGGCCGCGATAGTGAGAGGCCCGCGCACCGCGATGAAGAGTGGCCCCCGCTCGCCGCAACTAGAGAAAGCCCCCGCACAGAAACGAAGAGCCAACACATTCACATACCATCCCTGCTTTCCAAGAGAGTTATTCCTTTAAAAAAGGTCTAGATTCGCTACAAAGCTTAGTCCATTTAAATTCACAGGATCCCAACTACCCTGAAAGGACAAGGACGATTTCATAAGAACCAAGAGTCGGTGATTACTGTGGTGTCTGTTCATTCGGCAAGCTGAACTCATGTCGCCTACTGCCTCCCATGCTAAATGTGGGGTTTAGGAAGGCAATTACACAAGTCCATGGACAAAACTCTCAGTTTAAAAGGACAACAGAGCCATAAACCAACAATAAATGTGCTAACTTTGTCAGGATTTTCTTTGTTGAAAGCGGTAAGAATGCTGATTAGTTGACTCATACTTTGGAGATCTTCCATGGCTTCAGAAACTGGCTCCTGTGATGCCATCAGGCTGTGGTCTCCTTGTGTCTTTCCTCTGCTTTCATTTGTATAGTCCTCACTTTTAGGCAAGTCCTCTCCATAGAGACCCCCATACGCCCCAGACTGCCAGTGTGCTAGAGATAACGTGACCAGGATAGCGAGCCTCTGTTCCAATGATTCTAACAGTGATGGTGACAAAACCCAGCTTGGTTCGGTGCATGGTTCCCACCTGAGCCAATCACCAATGGCCAGAAATATGGGGTACTAGGATTAGTTGCACCTGGGTCTGGTACCAGCTCTGGATCTCTAGTGGGGGCCACTCTAGCCAAACCTCATGGTCCAAGAGCCAGGATGAGGTGCTTCCTCGAAGGTGAATGCAGCCAGGGGGACCCTAGGAGGGGAATGGATGCTGGGTGGGAGGGCATCATAGCTCCAGTTGGACCAATGTTGTGATAACAATCTCAAACCACACAGGAGCATGGAGACAGGCACTTAGCCACGGGGCATTACTTAGGGCTAGAGGCTGGGACAGCTGTCCCAATCCCTGAGGAACAGGGAGAAGTGGGCCAGGTGAAGAGGAAGAAACAGGTAGAGTGTACAGGGCAGAGGGGACGAGCAGAGAGGCAGAATTCAGAGAAACAAAGGCATAGGAAGGAAACTTCCAGTGACTTGGATCAGCTGGAAAACAAGAGTAGAGCTGAATCCAGACCAGGAGGGCCTTTGGGAGCCGTGTTACAGAGTTGGAGCTTTAACAAAGGCTGCCAAATGGATGAGTTTTTATAGGTTTTCTCCCTGCGAAACAGATTTATATTTTAGAAATCTCCCTTTAACAGTTAGGAGGCATTGAAATAATTAAGATAAAAAATGAATGGAAATGAACAGTGCAGCAATGTAGCTAGAAGGGAGTGGGATGGTTTTATATTATTAATGTGGTTGAATGGCTACAAAATACTGACTGACCGAAAGAGAAGAAAGTTCAAGATAAATCACAGGTTCCTGGAAAGAAAGAGGGTTCTGGAAACAGACATTTGGTTTTCTAATTCCAGCTCTGCCCTGATTAGCTGTGCCACCATGGGCAAGTTCCTTAACCTCTCTGTGCTCCAGTTTCCTCATCTGTCAAAATGGGGAACATAATATTACCTATGCCATAGGGTGCTTGTGAAACCAAAGCACTTAGAACAATCCTGGCCACAAGTGTCAGGTGTTGTTATATTATCTTTATTTTCATTATTCTTTGCATCAGAGAACAAAGGAGGAAGCAGAATCTAGGGAGAAGAGAGAGGAGAGAGGACCACGAGAGGGCAGGGTGGGGGGCACCATAGAAAGCCTCTTTCTGTTGTGATGTTCACGACAGGGCTGGGTGATGGGTGAGGACACTGTACCATGTGGCCGATGTGAGCAGGGGACAGTGCCACTCTGAGCCATATTGGAGTTCCAGGCAACAAGGAAAGTGTCCATGCTCATATATGTATTTAATGTCAGCTGACGTGAAATTCACTTAACATGAAATTAGCTACTTAATTGCAAGGAAGGGGGATTCAGAGCACTGCTGCTTGTCATAGGCAGACTTGTAGAACAATTTGAAGTTTTATCCATGTGCATGTATTGTTTTGATGACTATTTTGAATGTCAACATGTTAATAAAAGAATTTAGCACGTTAAAAAATTAATCATTTAAAAGCAAACAATTTAGTGAAATTTGGTGTGTTCACAGTGTTGTACAAAACCTACCTCTTTTTGGTTACCAAATATTTTCATCATCCCAATAGGAACCCTGTACCCCCTAAACATTACTCTCCAATCCCCTCTCCCCCTATCACCTGGTCATCAGCTATCCAAATTCTGTCTCTAGGGATTTCCCTATTCTAGCTATTTCATATAAATTTCATAATAAGCAAGTATTCAGATAAATGCATGGATACACATGTTCACTGCAGCCCTATTCACGATACCCCCAAAGTAGAAACAAATGTCCATCCAAATGTCCATTCATCAGTGGATAAACAGAATGTGGTCTATCAGTACAATGGAATACATATGATTCAGCCATAAAAAGGAATGAGGTTCTGATACTTGTTACAACAAGGATGAATGTCCAAAACATTATGCAGCCAGATGCAAAAGGGTCCATATTTTTATGGATCTTATTCACAATTGCTTTTTCCACTTAAAAAATTCTGGCACATTGAAAAGTCAGGGTATTAAGACTCAAGACGTTCTTTCTAAATTTAAACATTTTATTTCTAGCCCAAACGTAATTTATGATAACTTTACTTTCCTGGCTTTAACGGAAGCAAACTCACCACTAATATTTAATTAAAACCATGAACTACTAAAACACTGAAAAACATGTATATAGGGGCACACATGTTTCGTTTTGTCTCCACTCCAGTACAACCCAGCCTGGCTCTGCTGAACTCTGCCTTCAACATTTTGATATTTTGTCCATCATGAATTTTTTTGCGTTCATTTTGACTTCTTAACATATGACATTACAATGATTCAATGATTGAATTATTAAATTATGTGCCTTGATTGTTGAGTGTTTTGGCACTCCCTTAAATTCTGTGCCCAAGGCAAGCCTAACTCACCTCTCTCCACTGGTCCCAGCTACAATTCAGCCAAGGAGCCCTCAGTGCCTGGTGTCTGGGCTGTTCTGAGGCCTTTACACCTGGGGGCTGGTGAGATGCCCTGATTCTGAGCATTGCTGGATGGTCACCGGGTGCTGATTCTGTGCCAGGACCTTTCCAAAACATCCATCTCTCGAGTTGGCTTTATTCTCCAGTGGTTTAAAACTAGAAAATTCATCATTAGTCCTAGCTTTCCACAAGTGCTCATTGAATGACTGAGCTTGCTTCGTTTCACTTGCAGAATTGAGGAAGCGTGGGTCCACTCCCCTGCTGTAGCCCCAGGCCACCTATGGCCAGCCCTCAGATGCATCAGTTTTTTCTGAGTGATGCTCAAAGCATTTTGTTCTTTCAAGCCTCAAGGATCAGTCCCACCCCGCCAAGCTCCTGTCCGTCACCCAGAGATGCCTTAGAGTCCAGTGGAAAGCCCATAATGCAGTCATTAATTTGTTCTCTATGTTTACTACCTGAATAATAGATTCAGTGTCCATTGTCTCCTGGAAAACAATTAATCATAAACTTTGCAGGGTGGCACAGGCTTGATAAGGTGGCCTCAGAGCCATGCCTGGCTGGTTGGAAACCGTGAAGATGTTCAACAGTCCCCTTCAAAAACTATTCAAGACATTTAATGAAGACATTTTTTTCCCCTCTGTAGTTCTCTTCGGGGAGAAAAAAACCCCCAAAAAACGTAGCCAATAGCTTTTTCCTCCCGATTGAAAGGGCTTTCATATACCCTCCACCTTCTTAATGGAAGAAAGATTTCTATCTCCTGGCACCTGTTTATCTGTAAGATGTAAGGACCAAGTGCTCCAATATATGTGCCAAAGCGAACAAAACCATTTTTTGAAAGCAGAAAAGGTCTCACATAGAGCGAAAGCCAAACCCATCCTTCCTTCCTCACTTATTAACTTTGGCACCTGGTTTAAAAGGCAAAGAATCTGAACAAACAGCTCTTTAGAAAAGAAAACAGCAAGAACCACCACCACAACCAAAAGAAAAACGGTTTCACAGATTTGGCAAGCAATTCCAAACTCTGAACGTGTGCCTCAGAGTTGCCCAGAAAAAGCTGCAGCTGCCTGTGGCGGGCCCTCATCACACTTCTGAAGCTGGACTTCAGACAATTTGTTTCCATGATCTTTCTGTCAAGGTGGGTTCTGGAAGGGTCTGGGGAATCGCTTTCAATAATTGGCATAAACTTTTCTTTGCAGGAACCCTGATGACATACCGTTTAAGTGAATTTCACTTGTTCCATACCAATGGGAAATCTGAGCAGAGTCTGCTATACTGTGGGTTTCCTTTTTGCAGCTAATAAAAGCCAATTCCTGAGAGGATATGGATTTGAAAATTGTGTCGTAGTCACCCTCAGACACCCTTCCATTAATTAAGTAATTAATCAATCAATGAATCTATTTATTTATTAACCTTTAAAATTAAAGTATAGTTGATTTACAATGTTGTGTTACTTTCAGGTGTACAGCAGAGTGATTCAGTTATACATATCTTTTCCCTTTCAGACTCTTTTCCTGTATAGGTTATTACAAAATATTACGTCCTTGTTGTTTATCTCTTTTATATATAGTAGTGCTTATATGTTAGTCCCAGTCTCCTAATTTATCTCTCCCCCCACCTTTCCCCTTTGGTAACTATAAGTTTGTTTTCCATGTCTGTGAGTCTATTTCTGTTCTGTAAATAAGTTCATTTGTATCATTATTTTAGAGTCCACATATAAGCGATACCACATGATATACGTCTTTCTCTGTTTTACTTAGTACGATAATCTCTAGGTCCATCCATGTTGCTGCAAATGGCATTATTTCATTCTTTTTTATGGCAGAGTAATATTCTATTGTATATATACCACATCTTCCTTATCCATTCATCTGCCGATGGACATTTAGCAGATGTCTTGGCTGTTAGGAATAATGCTGCAGTGAACACTGGGGTGCGTGTATCTTTTCATGACACCCTTCCATTTAATCTAATGCATATCCATAAATAAAATTGAGAAGGAACAGGATTTCACCTTGCATCAGTCATCGCTTGAAAATGGGAAGAGTGAGAAAAGCTGGCATCTCCTTGGTTCACACGGACAAGGGAAAGTTTCTAAGTAAATTATTAAGTAGGGAAAACTTAGTTTGGCAAGTTAGCTTGCCGCAGTAAGTCTGCTCCAGGTCTGGAGATCTTCAAAATGTACAACAGCAACAGAAACTAGAAACATACATCGATTCTATGACCTCATTTAGGCAATATTCAAACCACACCTTCACATCTTTGAAACACTCTAGAGTGTTTTTAACCTTGAAACTCACTCAAATAAGTACTTTTAAAGTTCTTAGCTTTTTCATTATAAAGGTAATACATGCCTTATACATACATCAAGTGAAATTTAGCCAATGGACAGCCCCTTCAAAATCCACTTTCAAGGAGGAAATGCTGTTAATCATTTCTAATGATTCTTCCAGATATCTCCACTCTGTACAACAAAGCCTTCTGTCTTTAAAACATTTATTTTAAAACGCATAGAATTTTTGATGATTTTTTTTTGTCATATACATATATCATGTGTTTTCCCACTTCTAGCATGGCTATCCACAATGGCACTATTAAGCTTGAGTTAGAAAAAGCCTCTCTTCCTTAAGACACTTTGCTGCAATCTGCAAGGAAATTGCCATGATGAACATAGAATTCTATGATGACTACCTAGAGATGGATATGAAGGACACCCCCCTGGAATTGTATGATACACAACCTGCCCAACTGTCCATGGTGATCCTCTACTAATTTTAGGGCCTGTGCATCTCCACAGCCCCTTGCACAGTGTCTCCAGATTCCTGAGACCTCACTTCCTCGTGATCATCCTTGTGTGGTTCTTACTTTCGAGCTACTCCCATACCCCTTTTTTCACTGGAGATTAAATTTTCCTTTCCGAAGTTTCATACAAATAGAATCTCATAGTACATGCTTGTGGCAGACACCAACCTGCCCTGCTTGGCTCTCCTACTGCAGGGAGGAGAGTTGCTCCCTTCTTCCCCTGGCCCCTTGGTCCCCACATTGCCTCTGCAGAGAGGCCATGCTTACCCCAAACTGTCATAGGGAACAACAACTCTGACTCCATATTAGATGTTTCTTTTACTTTAACCTTTGTATTCTATTGTTTTTGCTTCAAGTTAAGATTGCTGCCTATAGCCTGAAATACACAGGATAGCCCATTCTCAAGGCTCTGACCTTTAAGAGTATAACACTTTTCCATTCACATAAAGATACAAAGTTGCAGCACAGAGAATAACATTTGTCTTGCTGGATGTTTATAGGAACATGGTGACCAGACCAACGCGCACAGCTGCAAGAACAAAGGATTCCAGCACCAAGAAGTTAGTAACGACCAACCACACCCCTCCCCTTTTAGTATAAAAGAAACCTGAATTCTGATTAGGGTAAGATTGTTCTCTAGGATGTTAGTCTGCCATCTTCTTGGTCTGCTGGCTTTTCCGAATAAAGTCACTATTCCTTTCCCCAACACCTCGTCTCCTGGTTTATTGGCCTGTCATGTGGCTAGCAGAAGGAGTTTGGACTCGGTAACAAGACTACTCCCAGCCAAAAAATGTGCAGGGTGAGGATACCAGTGCTGGACCACTGCCATGGGACTTTTATTTTTTTTATTTTTTTATTTTTTTAAAAGTTTTTTAATTTATTATTTATTTATTATTTTTTATTTTTGGCTGTGTTGGGTCTTCGTTTCTGTGTGAGGGCTTTCTCTAGTTGCGGCGAGTGGGGGCCACTCTTCATAGCGGTGCGTGGGGCCTCTTACTATCGCGGCCTCTCTTGTTGCGGAGCACAGGCTCCAGACGCGCAGGCTCAGCAATTGTGGCTCACGGGCCTAGTTGCTCCGCGGCATGTGGGATCTTCCCAGACCAGGGCTCGAACCCGTGTCCCCTGCATTGGCAGGCAGACTCTCAACCACTGCGCCGCCAGGGAAGCCCGGGACTTTTATTAAAAGATATTTTATCTTGAGACCCACCTGGCAGAACTTTCCCTAGAACTGCATTGCATTTTGGGACTCTTCCTCCAAAATGCTCCCTCCTTCCCCCTCACCTTTCACAGGTATCAAACCTGCATCATAGTATGAAGGTGTATACTGGTTATACCTGCTTTCACCTCTTTGATCTTTATAGGCACGTCTTGTAATGCCTCCTTCCATCTTAATGTCTGCTTCTTGGAGGATTCAAATGAATAAAGATGCATTTTGGCTGCCTGACGACTTTTGCTCAGCATGTTTCTGAAATCCATCCGTGATGCTGTTTGTCAGGATGGAAATGGAAAGGACAAAAATGATTTTGAAAAAAGGAGAATAACGTCTTCTAAGCTTTCTAATGATCATTTGAACTCATCTCAACCTACCTTCAAATAATATTATATCAAGTCCTGTATGTCTGAAACTTGACAAGAGAATGTTTCTGAATCTCTTATCTCATGCTTTGTAATGTTTTTGTCAAACATTTTATTTCCACATATATTTTAAACCTCACAATTCATTGATCTTCATACTTAGACTTTAAGAAGTAAGTTGCCTTTTAATTTAAAATTGGGAAAATATTTCTTTTATATTTACCCACATATTTGCTAGAGTCTAGTACTTTTAATTCTTTTATTAAGATTCTTCTTCTGCCTAAAACAGGGGTCCCCAACCCCCAGGCCCTGGACCAGTATTGGTCCTTGGCCTGTTAGGAACCGGGCCGCACAGCAGGAGGTGAGTGGTGGGCAAGCGAGCGAAGCTTCATCTGCCCTCCCCATAGCTCCCCGTCGCTCGCATTACCACCTGAAGCATCTCCCCCCCACTACATCTGGTCCATGGAAAAATTGTCTCCCATGAACCTGGTCCCTCGTGCCAAAAAGGAGGAGGCCCTGGAACATTAGAACATGAATGTATATCCAGTGCCTTCAAGGGTACACAGGCCAGTCCCCCAACTAATAGTGGGTTTAACGGACACTCAGCCCTTGATGTTTTCCAACATCATGTGATGAGTTAGTTGAAGACCCAGGACTGGAGCCTGTGTCCTGCGTGTTTACCCACCATTAGCTGCCTTCTCATTTGTGCCATGATTTTGCTCTCATTTAATCTGATTCGTGCAGCTATTTTTCTATCTCTCACGCATTCATTCATTTAATAAGTATGATGTCTGTGCTGTGTGCAGGAAATATACCCGGATAATTGACACAGACTCTACTGTTTTCTTTAATTACTAAGCTTCCATTTGCTGGCCTAGTGGTTAGGATTCCGGGCTTTCACCACCGCGGCCCGGGTTCAGTCCCTGGGTGGGGAACTGAGATCCCACAAGCTGTGTGGCATGGCCAAAAAAAAATCTTGCTTCAATTCTTTATTTTAACCTCATCATTTTCAGTTGATACATCTCACATAGAGCCTATTAGAATCTATATGAAAGCTAGCTCAAAAGCAATCTGAATGTTATATACATTCTCGGCTTCTGATTGCCTTTTCTTTGGGCTCAAAACTTATTTTACACTCCCAAACTTATTTTATTTAAAAATGAATGCTTGATTCCCAGCATTAAAAAACTATAAAGAAATTATAAAATACCTCCTTGAATACCTGACTTGAATTTTCTTCTAATTACACAGGTTGAATTCTTTTCAAATTGCCATTTTAATGTGTGTATACAATAGTACCCAACGATATAGCCGAAGCTGGTCCCATGAATGAATTGTGATAAAATTTCCTACTCCTGGTATTTTCACATTGTTTAGGATAGCAGTTTCTTGGCTTTGTATTTGATCAATTGCCCTTATGTGTTTTGAAATTGGATTAAGGACTATATATGGCCATAAATGAATAGGAAATTTAGATGGCTGTTCTCACTGAAGCAGAGAGTGAAAACAAAGTTGTCGTATATTGCAGGACTTGTTTGTATGACATTTCCAAGATCAAGGGCAATGTAGCAGCTGCCAGCCAACTCTCCTGTGTTTAAGTCAGTAAGAACCTGACAATTATTTCAGATTTCATATCTTTGCTTTACTCCTGCTTCTAAGTAAGAATCTGCTTGTACTCACAAGACGATAAGGTATTTAAAACACACACACACACATACATAACAACTGATTCTGGGTACAGCTATTGACAAACATTCAAAATTCATTTTCTTAAGATCACACTTTGATCAGAGGGCAGCTAAGTCCTACAGAAAGCCTTATGGGTAACACAACTTTTAGCCTTGCCCCATGGCATTAATGCAGGTGAGACCCATTCTAACCTCTAAAGACACTTCAGCGTGATGACAGGGCAGGTTTTCATTTCTCCCTTCATGAATTAATAATATTATGATGTAACTTTTATTTGAGAACAAGGAAAATCTTCTTCATTGTCCTTGGTCCCAGGGGACCATTTCCCATGGTGTCTGAGTTGGACTTCTCTACAGAAAATCTCTTTACTGCATGAGCCCTGCAGACCTATCAGGCTGGTTAGGATTTGCTAGGGAAGAGGAGTCAAGAACTCCACAAAATAAAGAAATAGACTTATGGTGGCTTGAATTTTGGGAATTCCATTTAAAAGCACAGGTGATTTGAGAGTGGAGGAACAGGAGAATGAATTCATAGTGGTCTCTGTCTCATTTCAGCCAGAACCTTTAAGCACAAAAACCTACATCAAAATTTATCTGAATCTCTACATCTCCCATTTGGGGATGATTGGTCAGACCAGTCACATATCATTAAAATCTCCGGTGAGTCAGTTACTCCTGGTCCTGGGAGTGAGTTAGGTGGGGGCAGGAGTAGAAAAATTTAGAAAGACAGGAGGGAGGTACAGGAAGAGAGAGACGTTAGTGGACAGAATTGCAATGAAGTACGCCACATTTGTGGAAATCAGAGTTAATGTGCCCTAAGGGGCTCTAAGGGTTGCAATGGGCATCTAAGCAAATTAGGAAAAATGTCAAGTGTAGGCGAGTTCCAGAAATCTCCAGGGATCTTGGATTCTGCCCCCAGTTCATTTTTGCAGGGCTTGTAGCCAGTCTGCATGATAAATTGGTCTGTGCTTATGTAAATACCACAGTGCCTTTCTTATGATGCCACGCGGTACTAGTGAGTGAGTGGCTTTTTACAGAAACTGGAAGAGAATATACTGATTATTAGGACTTTCAATGTATAACGTTTCTACGTCCAAACATTGATTGTGGGGTATCATTAGAGCAAAATAGCATCGGAAAGGAAATTCATTTGGTTAGAGCTGATATTCTCCATAGCCATCTAGAAACACACTTGTGTGTTAGTATCCATTGTGAGATGAAAGTATTAAAAATTCCTTATATGAGCAAATATAAAGTGAGGTTCTCCCGAAATTACCCCCGAAATAGCATTTCTTAGGATGGTTAAGGAAGATGCATAAGTTCAAAATGACCTCACTCAGTGGTATTTTTGGAAACATACATGGGTCAGCTGACCCTATCCATGAAAAAGAACAACAACAAAAAAAAACCCAGGTAAAGTCATTCAGTATAGATTTTGTGATTATTCCCAGGAGGTTGACCTCTTAAGAATGATCGTTTAACTTTGTTATAAAGCAGAAACTAACACACCATTGTAAAGCAATTATACTCCAATAAAGATGATTAAAAAAAGAAAAAAGAATGATCATTTAAGGTGAGATCAAATGGAGAAAAATGTTCTGTTGTAATGAAGATGGGTATCTGTGGCCAGGAACAACGTTTCCAGAAAAGAATTATACAGTGGGCTTTCCTCAAATAACCAAGAAATAAGAGTAATGTACTCTGGAAAACTGATTTAGGTGAATCCAAGACTAATGAAAAATATGCCGATTTGGAAAGGATGTGAATTAAACTGTTTGATGAAAAATGATTGGAAAATACGCTGCTGCCGAAATTAGGCCTCTGTACACTGGTGCAGGATTAAATCTCAGAGGCAGAGGTTTGGGTGAAGTAGAAAGAAATAGCTTTATTGCCTCAACAGGCAAAGGGGGCCACACCCACACCGCGCTAACGACCTCAAGATCGTGTGTCCCAACCTGGAGACGGTAGTGAGGAGTCGTATAGCGTTCAAGGAGCAGGGTGTAATCAGCTCGTGGACCTTCTTCTGATTGGTTGGTGGGGAGGTAACTGGGAGTCGGCATCATCAACCTTCTGGTACCAACAGGTCTGGGGTCTACGTGCTGGTGGGCAGCATGCAGTTAACTTCTCCCACTTGGAGGGGGTTTCAGCATCTGCAAAACAGCTCAAAGGACACGGCTCAGAATAGTGTCTAGTCCTTGAGGAAGAACTAAAGGTCCTTGACTTTGTTTAATGGCTAAAGTATTATTATTTTGTCTTGCTTGACTGTTTTCCTCTCTTTCTGCATTTTCTCACTTCTCTCATTAAATTTATTCTTTGACTAAAGTTTTTCTACAGACAAAAGGCAGGCTGAGGACAGGTAGGGGTTTATTTTGGGAAGGCTTCATAGGGTCTTGCTCGGTTACAATATGAGTGTTTCCATAAATGTCACTCTGAAAATACACGTGATAGTAAATGAATGACATACGTAAGTTGACTCTTATCCATATCTCTAAAATTTTACCTATATAAGTTGGCTAAAGAAACCTTTAAAAAAAAACTATTCTTATAATTTGAGAAAATGGGGCTGGCCCCCTTATACCTGGGTGTGACTCCTACAGCGGATATGGTGATGCTCTACCCAGGTCCCCTCATCCGGAGTCACCTGATGGGAGCTCAGAGCTGAGGGCCTGCATGTGAATGTCTTGGGCCCTGTTCACCCCTCAAAGCTCTGCACCTTCCCCGGAGGAGCCTGCATCCAATGATGGTGGATGAGCAGATATGCGTGCTCAGTGCGAGAATTAATCCACACCAAGTGGTCTGTGGAATTTATTTTCTAACTAATTAAATAAATTGGACTGCAGGTACTTTTCTGTTCAAAACTCATTACTGCATTGTTCTATGTACTCCCCACTCCTGTTTTATTTATTTTATTATTTTTACTTCATTCCCTACTCCCACCCCCATTCCCATTTGGTCCATAAGCACAATTCTAGCAAGTTTGAAATATGCTCTTAATACACAATGCATACATCCTTGAGGTGTGCAGCGTTTGTGTGTGTGCATGTGTATGTGCTTTTCATCTATCTATCTGATATTTCACCTCCATCCTTTCTCTTACATCTTCTACTTCAATATTGTTTTTTAGATATATTTTTGATGTGTGTGTCCACCTAGAGATTTTTTTTTCTTTTGGCTGCATGAGTGTAGTTGAACCTAAATAAAAGATCTAAATATCTGAAAATCCATCATCATAAAATATTCCCTGAACCTCTGGTAAATAGAACGGGGCTGTTCCTTTCCATCCATCAAGTTTCAGGCTGCTCTGAGTCAGCTCAGAAAAACTCTCCCTGCTTCTCATGGGTGAAGCGTGCTTCTGTATTGAGTATTGAATTGACGGATGATTTTTCCCTCCCTGTTTTCCATCAACCAGGGATGCATTTTATTCCCTTCTTGACGAGAACATCCTTCAAGACCCAACTCAAAACCCACCTCCTCCAAATCTCCAGATTCTCATTTTCCACGGAAGAGCTGGGGCTCCCAACCATGAGAGCTGTCTGTCAACTCCTCTCTCCAACATTCCCATGTTCTGCATCTACCTTAGACGATGCTTATTTCTTCACATGCCACGTCCTCCCTTTCAGACCATGAGAACCACGAGGGCAAGGGCTGTGTTCTAGCTATTTTCTGATTTCCACAGTCACATTCTGGCACAGAGATTGACAGCAAATAATCAAAGAAAACTTACTGGAAAAGTAGAGACCATTTTCTACTGAGGCGAGCAGCAGACAAATTGTTTCCTCTCCCCAAATCTGCCTGGTCTCCCTGACAACTGTGAATTCCCTCCTGTGGTGTAACTAACCACAGATAAACACAGACAAGTGTGTACCACAGCAAACACATTTGCTTAGGATACATGTTTGATCGCTGGAAAAATCAAGGCTTAGAGCACCTAAGTGAGTATGAAATACATGTTGTAGTAGCTTTTATCTCCTCTCTAGTAGGATTACCAAAGAAAGATAAAATAAACCCACGAGTATACTCTGAAAATAGCAACATAACTCAACCCTGTGTCCTCAAAACAGTTTGACTTAAAATTGAAAGGAACTATTTTGTCTGCTGTTAAGAATATAAAAGTAGGACAAGCTATAGGAGATCAATTTTAAATCATCTGAGGCTACGGGAAAGATTTTTCCCTAGGCTTTTTTGGCATTGGGATAAAGTGTGTTTCTGCGATGGCCTTTTAATAAAGAAATCATGCATTATGCAAACATTAACATTTAAACGAATTAGTTAATTCTTGTAAGAATATAGAATTGAATTATGACTTTCTTTTTATGGATATGATGCTTTTACTAGAGTAAAACAATGAGAGTTATGTCTTAGGCATTAGCTCACACTGTTGGAGAAAAACTCATTTTCTGTTTTTCTCTTTTTGGATGAGGGCACATTATCAATTATTTTATGTGTGAAAATTTTTTTTTAAAATAGTTTTGTATTTATTTATTTATTTATTTTTTTGGCTGTGTTGGGTCTTCGTTTCTGTGCGAGGGCTTTCTCCAGTTGTGGCAAGCGGGGGCCACTCTTCATCGCGGTGCGCGGGCCTCTCACTGTCGTGGCCTCTCTTGTTGCGGAGCACAGGCTCCAGACGCGCAGGCTCAGTAGTTGTGGCTCACGGGCCCAGCTGCTCCGTGGCATGTGGGATCCTCCCAGACCAGGGCTCGAACCCGTGTCCCCTGCATTGGCAGGCGGATTCTCAACCACTGCGCCACCAGGGAAGCCCTGTGTGAAATTTTTTAATGTGAACTCTCTCTTAGTGAATGTGGCAGGTTTAACAATGTCAGGCCATGTATTCACCTCTCACCACCATACTGGGGGTGATCACATCATCCCTGTTTTACAGATGAAAAAGCTTAAGCCCCAAAGGTCTGCTCTTTGCTCCTAGATCAAGAGAGACTGACAACACATTCATTGTTGAGGCTTCTTGTTGAAAATGAGTAAATGCCAAACAGGAAGGCAAAAAATGTATATATTAAAGACTTACACTGAAAAAAAATAATGTTTTAACCCCATAAAACACATTATAATATTACTATGCTATTAACAAAATAAATCCAAGTGGTGTGTGTGTGTGTGTGTGTGTGTGTGTGTGTATTTTTCACTTCAAAAGTGTACCCTGGAGGCACTTCATGAATGTGAGGTCAACTTCCCCATCATATAGGAAGAAGCCCGTTGTTGATGTACCCTGGAGCTCTTTCTTCTTTTGCTTTCGGAGACGTGGGATCGAGGACATGGGATTATGTGTGAGCTAATTTTTAGTTCACGATGACCTTGGTTAAGCTTTTTCCTCTCTCTGGACTTCAGGTCAAGTTTGAATGACGAGGGCGCTGGAGAAATGATTCCTTCTCTGTGTCTTGAAGAAAGAGTAACACCTCTTTGGACCAGGTTTGGTCTGCAGACACGTGGCATGCTTTGTTGGGGTCCTGAAGTCTTTTAAACATTTTCAAGTCAGGAATTGAATATTGGAAAATTTAACATAAACATCCAGACTTTTTTTGTCTCCTAGAATATCTGAAGTTCTGGCCCGCTAGCCTGCATTTCTTCACAGGCTCCACTGTTTGGAGCTGAGGACCTTCTACCCTTTCAACAGGGTGTGCCCTGAGTGACTCTGGTTTGCCAGTCTCTCCTCAGCCCCATTTCTCTTGAGAGACGGGACAATGTCATTGCAATATATCATCTTGTTTGCCTGCTTCTTGTCTTCCAGTAGAGAGGAGAGAGGATTCTTCCTCTTGCATGTGTCTTTCTCAAGGCAGTGCCAGTCATCAACTCTGAAAGATGTGGATTTCAAGAAAGGTACCCTGGAGGCGTTTGGATGTGCTATTCTTCTCCCGAGAATATGAACACATTCTTTTCTACAGACAAGAAATCCCACAGGATTTGCTTTTTCTTCAGTAGTCTTTGTATGTCTCACCTACCTTTGTTGCCTGGATTCAGTTACAATGAAACATTCCTATGCAGGGGGTGGGGAGAGGGAGAAAGCAGATGAAACACCCCTATTTTCTCACTGTGTTTATCCTCTGTTTTGGAAAATCCCAAACCCATTACAAATACAGATCCTTGTGCAGCACAAGTAATCATAACAGCAGCTAGTTACTGATTCTTCATTGCTTCCTGGAAGCTGTTCTGTGTATTTTCTCTCTTTTAATTTTTTTTGTTTGTTTTGTTTTTTAATTGTGGTTTAAAAAACCGTTAAGACTTACCATCTTAACCACCTTTAAGTGTACAGTTCAATAGTGTGAACTTATATTCACATTACTGGGCAACAGCTCTCCAGAACTTTAACATGTTGCTAAACTGAAAATTTATACCCATTAATCAACTCCCCATTTCCCACTCCTTCAGCCCCTGGCGACCACCATTCTTCTTTCTGTCTCTATGAATTTGACTTCTCCAGGTACCTCCTATAAGTGGAACCCTACATCACTTGTGTTTTTGTGACTGGCTTACTTCACTTAGCATAATGTCCTCAAGGTCCACCCATTGTATTATCTCATTTAATTCGTAACACAATCCTGAGAGGTGGGTCTTATTTATAGATGAGCAAAATAAGGTTCAGACATGTGTCCATGAGACACGACAGGGATTCAAATCCCATTTTAAATTATTCCCCAGCGCTTACCTATCAAAACAGGGCTTTTAAAACCAAGATCTTCTGGGAGGTCCACAGTATTTTTCAGAGGCTCTGCGGTTTTCTACAAAGGTATTTAAAATTTAATTTTATTTCAATGGCACCCTTCCTTCTTTCTTTTATTTGGGAGTAGAGCAGGGCTCAGGTGCTAATTCCTAATTGCTCTCCTCATCTCATGATGCAATACGATCACTGGTCTATAGGAATCCCTGCTATTGGTTAATTTCCTTCCGCTTCCTCATCTGTTGATTCTATCTGCGTGGGTTTATTTCTGGGCTCTCGATAATGTTCCACTGGTCTGTATTTTACCGCATCACTCCCTTATTTTCTGATTTACAGCATATTATTGAGAAAGCTGCTCTGATTCCAAATTCTTTTTAATGCGGTAGAAATAAAGCCCCTGATTCACCACAATCAAAGAAGACTTGGTTTGCTGTCTGAAGGCAACTGGAGAAGTAGATAGCTGTAGCTCAAATCCCTAATCTCATTACTTCAGGTTTACCTAACAGTTCCAAATATTTTATTTTAAAAATTTGTCTATGTTGTCGGTATATTGTGTGTGTTCTGATTGCTGCATTGCATTCCATTATAGGCATCTATATCAATTTCCATACCCATTCTTTATTTTTTTTAGGTTGTTTTCTTTTTTTTAAATTTTATTGAAGTATAGTTGATTTATAATGTTGTGTTAACTTCTGCTGTACAGCAAAGGGACTCAGTTATGCATATATATATATATATTCTTTTTCATATTCTTTTCCATTCTGGTTTATCACAGGATATTGAATAGAGTTCCCTGTGCTCTACAGTAGGAACTTGTTGTTTCATACCCATTCTTTAATAATGGAGAATTAAATTGCTTGCATCTTCCAGCTAACACTAACCATTCTGAGACGATTTTTCTTATTCCTGTTTACCTGCGGCCCAATGCAACAATGACTTCTAATTAATCTGATTCACTAATTTGGTCTTCAGAATGACCAAACCAGATTCACTCTGCCCCAGCAGTGTGCAAGCCTCCCCACGTCTTTACATGCTTACCAACTCTTGGTATCAATCCATCTTGCTCATTTTTGTCTACCTGATGGGTGTCAAATGGTATCATGTTCTCATCTCTTGAATTCTCAGTTTAACAGTTAACGGGAGTACTTCTATCAATTTAGAACTTTCCTTTTGTAAGCATCTTCGTGGTTTCTGGCATATTCGGGTACATCTAGATGACTGTTTTAAAAGCAAGTAGTGTCTCACCATTTCAGCTCTTCATTAGGGTTGATGCTCATAACAGTTTTGGCATAAATAGATACTCAGATTAGGACAGCATTTAACTTTTCATGCAACTTTGCTCAAACTAGAGATTGTAGACTCCTGGGGATGCAAATATACATTCCCTCGTGTGGACGAGTTGGGAAAGACACCGCAATTTCTCTGTTTGTGGAACCTGCATCATTCCACTCTGCAAGAGTGAAGCCCCCTCGGGTGATCTGGGTATCAGTAGTTATTAGGAGTGTTCACTGCGTGGATGGAAGAGGGAGGGGCAGTTTTCTGGGAGGTAGGACTTTGGGTAGACGCTGAGGATGGGGAGGAATTCTCGCTGTTTCTGACAGAAGCTCCACAGTGCTAAGCACATTTGATGAATGAAACCGAGAAGAATGAAACTCCATTAGCTCTTCTTAAACTGATTTTAGCAAATGGTTTGCAGCCTGGGGAAATAAATCAGAATATGAAAGCATGTAAACAAAGTAACTTAAACAGTAAACAGGTACCTAATCTAAAGAATACAAGGGCAAATGCCTTCCCTCAGATACTCAAATACCATTTTTCCTACCAGTTTGACATTATTCTTGTGATTTTTTTCATAGTTTATTTTAAAAATCCATATTTATAGTGTGAATTATTGGCTTATTTTGTGTTTACTATTCTCTGTACTAGTCAACCTTAGTAGAAATTAATGCTTAACACCTGTGCATGAAATTCTTGACGATCTCTGATATTTGTGCCCTTCTTATGGCTAATGAAAAAAAAAGTGTCTTTTACTAAAAGAAACAAAAGACTGTTAGAAAAACATTTCCTTTTTATGCTGAGCAGTCTTTTCTATAAATGTCATCTTTCTTTTTCCAGTAACCAAACTAACTTTTATAATAGAAAAGAGAAGGGAAGGCATGCCTATTTTTGCTCCAGGGTAATGGAAAATTGATACCAATGCAGGTTAAATGACCTGAGTCCTGTGGCTCAGCTGTGAGGACACCCATCACTCATATTGGTCAAGTTGCAGTGTATCCATTTTGAAGAGGAAGGATGCTGAGAGTCTAAGAAAAGAGACACATTTGGTCCTTGACCGTACATTCAGCACCTAATTTTAACAGAAGCATGTCTGTCTTTTGCAGAGTTAATAGCAAAGCATGGTTTCCACCAATCTCATTGTCCTTTGGCAGACTTATCCTTGTGAATTTGATTACTTTGGTGGGAAAACATTCCAGAAAACAATTACACGTTAAATAATCATCATGATAGGTACTCTCTGCTTGCAGTAAAATATATAAAAGTTTCCAATTTCTCTCTCATCCATTAAAATGGAGGCCAGGGAGTGATGCAATGCAAATTTCATTGGCAGAACGTGGTTGTCACGTGGGCTTCAGAAGAAAGTAGTTCATGACTTATGGTACTTTATTTGAATCTCCTTTTTCTCACTTATTCTAGAAAAAAATGCTCCATAATTCATGGTAAATAATACAGAACCTTTAGTGTTTATGGAGTAGATTCAAGATACAGAACGCTGGGTCAGGAGCATTTATTCCTTCCAATATTTTTTCTAAATTTTTTAGCACTGTGGGGTAGATAACGTATATACATAACTTTTAAGTTTTTGCTTTAGCAAAGTCCAATTCACTAATTATCTCTGTGTGTATGCAAGAACTAAACACACACGCACATGCTCACTCACACATGCACACATATGCAGAGATAATTAGTATATTGTGCCTTGAATTATCGCAAAGCGAACACACACATACACACATGTAACCATCACCAAGGTCAAGAAAGAAACAGCAAGGAGCTCCCAGAAGCCTCCACAGATCCTCCTTGTAAACACTGGCCCCATATTTTCTGAAGGTAAGCATTCTCCCGTTACCCCAACACACAAATACGTTTCGCTTATTCTACAGTTATCTAAAGGTGGAATCATTAAGAATATGTTATTTTACATGGGGCTTCCTACATTCAAGATTCTCTTTGGGAGAGCCATTCATGCGGTTGGGCGTACCGTTAGTTCATTCATTGACTGTTACGTGAATATACCAACATGCTCTTGCCCAGCTTACTGTTGTAGACGCTTGAGTCGCTTCCAATTTGGGATCTTTTGAATAACACTGTAAAGATCATAGATACAGAAAGAAGGCTATGAACATTCTTGCACATGTGTTTTGGCATCCTGTGTCTGCAGTTTTGGGGGTTATGTACCTAAGGGTGAAATTGCTTAGTCGTGGGGTGTGTATAAGTTCTACTTGAGTAGATAATGCTAGAATAGTTTTCCGAAGTGATTAAATTAATGAGTTAATGAGTTTTCTAGTTTCCAACATCTTTCTAACACATAGTAAAGCTTTTAGCATTTTAGCCCTTGAGGTAGTCGTGGGTGATAACTCATTATATTTCACAGTTTTAATTTTCACTGTCCTGGAAATTAAAGAGGATGAACCCATTTTGATATATTTATAGGACATTTGGATATCTTTTGCGAAGTGACAATTCACATCTATTGCCTTTTTTTCTGTTGGGTTGTATATAATTTTCCTATTGATTTTAGAATTCTTTATGTATTCTGGACATGAGCCATTTGACAAATACATGTATTGAAAATAATTTCTCCTATTCCTTGACTTCCTTTTGGATTCTAAGTTTAACATAGTCCAACTTATAAATTTTAACTTGATAGTTACTGCATTTGTATCCTGTTTAAGCTATCTTTGCTTATTCCAAGATCAAGTAGCTATTCCTTGAGGTTTTCTTCTAGAAACTTTATTGGTTTAATATTCATTTTAGATCTACAGTACAGCTGGAATTATTGTGTATGAAATTAATGTTCCCAGATTATATCTAATGGACCCTGTGCCACCGACTGAAAAAAATCATCTTTCCCCACTTCTCTGTGTTGACAGGTATATGATGAATTGAGTGACTATATATGTGTGAAGAGAGTCCTGGATTCTCTACCTGGCTGCATTCATCTGTTTGTCTCTTCTTGCATTGATATCACACTGTCTTAATTACTATAACATTAACTAAGTCTTGATAGTTGAGAAAAGATTTCTTCTGCCTTTGTACTACTTATTCAAGGCATTTTTTTTCTTATTCTTAGCCTTTTACATTTCCAAATACATTTTTGAATCAGTATGTAAATTTTGACAAAAAAGTATCTATTGAGATTTTTGTGCATTGACTCTGCAGATTATCTCGGGGGGAAATTGACATCTTTGCAATATCAGTTATTTTAATACATGAACAGAATTTCATCCATTTATGTATTTTGAAAATTTCTCACAGTACTGTTTTGTCATTTTCACTGTTGTAGTCTAGCATGGCTTTCTTTTTTTTTTTTTTTTTTTTTTTTTTTTATTTTTTATTTATTTATTTATTTTTGGCTGTGTTGGGTCTTCGGTTCGTGCGAGGGCTTTCTCCAGTTGCGGCAAGCGGGGGCCACTCTTCATCGCGGTGCGGGGACCGCTCTTCATCGCGGTGCGCGGGCCTTTCTCTATCGCGGCCCCTTAGCATGGCTTTCTTTAGATTTATACCTAGGTATTTCATGTTTATGCTGTTGTAAATGACATTTTATATCATTTTATAACACTTTGTTGTTGTGGTATATTACTGGTATATAGAAATACACTTGATTTTTATGTATTGATTTGGTAACCAGCAACCCTGCCAAATTTACTCCCTAATTCTAATATTTTTTCTATAGATTTTTGTAGATTTTTTCATAAATATGTATTTGTGAGTGCATATATATTGAACATGTTATGTGAAAATGATGTGTTTTTTTTTTATATTGTTTATTAGCTTAAATTTTTTTTTCTTGCCTTGTGGACAGTCTGGGCCCTCAGTTTAATGTTGCATAGAGGTGGTGATAGCTGCAAGCTTATGTCATGCTTAGATTCAGAAAGACAGATTTCAACACATGACCATTAGATATAACAGCTGATGTTAGGTTTCTGTAGCTATCCTTTATCACAGTGGTCAGCAAACTTTTCCCTTCAAGGCCAGATAGTAAATATTTTAGACTTTGTGGGGCAAATACAGTTTCTATCACACCTTCTTTCTCCTCCTCCATTTTTTTTATGACCATTTAAAATTTTATAAATCTATCTTAGTTTGCTGGCCATATATAAACAGCAAATGGGCCATTGGACGAGTGGAGATGATAATCTGAAAAATCCTGCTTTCAAGTTGTTTTTCTTTTCCTTTTTTGAGTGTATAATAAATTTTATTTTATTAAAAAAATTTCTTTAACTTGAAGTATAGTTGATTTAAAATATCGTGTTAGTTTCAGATGTACAGAGATCGGGGAATGGATTCAAGAGGTAGCTACAGACATAGAATTAATAAGACTTGGTAATTGCACATGTAGATATGTGCACACAAGTCAACAACAAAAAAGCAAACAACCCAGTCAAAAAATGGGCAGAAGACCTACATAGACATTTCTCCAAAGAAGACATACAGATGGCCAACAGGCACATGAAAAGATGCTCAACATTGCTAATTACTAGAGAAATGCAGATCAAAACTGCAATGAGGTACCACCTCACATCAGTCAAAATGGCCATCATTAAAAAGTCTACAAATAACAAATGCTGGAGAGGGTGTGGAGAAAAGGGAACCCTCCTGCACTGTTGGTGGGAATGTAAGTTGGTGCAGCCACTATGGAGAACAGTATGGAGGTTCCTCAAAAAACTAAAAATAGAACTACCATATGATCCTGAAATCCCACTCCTGGGCATATATCCAAATAAAACTATAATTTGAAAAAAATACATGCACTCATGTTCATAGCAGCACTATTTACAATAGCCAAGACATGGAAACAACCTAAATGTCCATTGACAGATGAATGGATAAAGAAGATGTGGTACGTACGTACAATGGAATACTACTCAGCCATACAAAAGAATGAAATAATGCCATTTGCAGCAACATGGATGGACCTAGAGATTATCATACTAAGCGAAGTAAGTCAGAAAGAGAAAGACAAATACCACATGAAATCACTTATACGTAGAATCTAAGATATGATACAGATGAACTTATCTATGAAACAAAAACAGGCTCACAGATATAGAGAACAGACTTGTGGTTGCCAAGGGGGTGGGGGAGTAGGGGAGGGAAGGATTGGGAGTTTGGGATTAGCAAGGGCAAAGTATTATAGGATGGATTATATAAGATGGATAAACAACAAGGTCCTACTGGTTGGGGAACTAAGATCCCATATGCCACGTGACATGGCCAAAAGAAAAAAAAGGGGGGGGGTCACAAGTTTAAAAAAAAAAAAATCCCAAGATCCTTAATTGAATCACATCTGCAAAGTCCCTTTTTCCATGTAAGTTAACATATTCATGGGTTCCCGAGATTAGGTTGTGGACATCTTTGGGGGGACATTTTCCAGCCTACCATAGTTCTCAGGGATCATAAGATGACTGGTGACCAACGTAAATTTTTTTTTAAATGCAATACTCTGCAGTCAACAAGTTTCCCCAGTCCTCACCTATCTGTACATGCATCAGAGCCGTCAACAGAAACGAGACTGCATCCTGTATTTAGTATCAAAGTGGAGAAAACTATCGACTAAAATCGTATTGATCCACACGAAAGCATTTACACAGTCGTCCATGGCAGTCTTATCTGTAAAAGCCAAAATTGGAAACAGCACAGATATCCTTCACCTGGTGAGTGTTTAAACACACTGTGGGAATCTCCATGGAATACTATTCAGCAATAAACAGAACTGGATTATTCATACAACTTGGATGGATTTCAAAGGCATTATGTTGGGTGAAAATAGCCAAGGCTGAAAGGTCACACCCTGAACAGTTTCATTTAGATGACATTCTTGAAACAACAAATGTATAGAGATGGGGACAGATTAGTGGCTGCCAGGGGTTAGGGGTTGGTGGGGAGCAGGAAGGCGGGTGTAACTGTGAAGGGATCGATGAGGGGGACCTTTGTGATGATGGGATAGTTCTGATTCTGGCTGTGGTGCTGGCAATGTGAATCTCCATATGGGACAAAATGACGGAACTGGTCACACACATGGTCCCAATGCCAGTTTGCTGGCTGAGGACTGTAGTGAGAGAAGTAACCACTGGGAAAATGAGCAAAGGGGACATGGGACCTCCCTGTAACTTTTCTGTGACTTCCTGTGAATCTATAATTATCTTAAAATAAAAAGATATAGAGAACAGACTTGTGGTTGCCAAGGGGCAGAGGGGGTGGTGGAGGGAAGGATTGGGAGTTTGGGGTTAGCAGAGGCAAACTATTCTATATACGATGGATAAGCAACAAGGTCCTACTGTAGAGCACAGGGAACTCTATTCAGTATCCTGTGATAAACCATCATGGAAAAGAATATGAAAAAGAATGTATATATATGTATAACTGAATCACTTTGCTATACAGAAGAAATTAACACAACATTGTAAATAAACTATACTTCAATAAAATTTTTAAAAAGTATGTAAATCAACTATACTTCAATACAATTAAGTAAAAGTAAGACGGTGATTGCACATCTAGATATAGAGCAAAGGACTGGCTTACACAGGCTTTTGGTGATCCTATCTGTTTCGAATATGAACCCCTTGTACAAACCTGACTCTGACCATGTTGGGACAGGACCTGGGTGTGTCCAGGGTAGACAATGTAAACGTCCCGTCCCCTGTGCTCTGCTACGTGTAGCCTTCCCCCCGGAAGCCTCTGCTTCTCCCCTTTTCTGCAAAACCCTGCTTCTTCCGCGGCCCCGCCTGAGTCTTCACTGCCGTGATGTCCGTCTGGACCAACCCCAGGGTGGAATACGGGTGCTCCGTCCTATAATGCTGCGTGCACATGGGGTAGCCCTGGCTGTGGTCATTTTCTCTTCCACATTTGGAAGCTAGTTTTTTAAGAGGCTCAGCAAGGCTGGGAATCATTTCTTATATCTTCAGAGTAATTGAAGACGTCTGAAGCTCTGACGCTCAATTTGCGACAACATGGATGGACTTGAGGACGTGCCTTTGATAATCAAACAGGTAAAACAAATGGGTGACGCGGTTGGATTAAGCCAGTGATTGCTAACATTCCTTCACTGTTCCCCAATTAAACATTTACCAGTTATCTATTTTAAAACATGCTCTGAGAGATTGGCCGGCAGTTGTTAACGATGAAAGATGGATGGTGGGTACTTGGGAGGTACTATTCGTTCTCATTTGAATATGGATGAAAATTTCCATAACAGTAGAAGAAATGTTGCTTGCATCAAATGAAACACATCCACCCCTTGTATCCAGACCATGAGTCACCCTTTTGTGGCTTTTGCAGTGGCCTCTATGTAACACCCAAATGATGGGTGTGGAAGGAAGATGCCCAGCTTCACCCTAGGACTCAAGGAAATCAATTTATTTATGGGCTTCCCCCAATAAGGCGCACCCCCTGCTCTTTCTTTTTTTAAAATACCCGTGTGTACTTTTTACGTACACGTGTGTGTCTTGGGCTGGGCAACTTGGGTCTCAGTCTATCCATGAGGCAGTTGATGTGATCGATGGGTGATGGGTGATGTGATCGATGGGTCTATCCATGAGGCAGTTGATGTGATCGATGGGTGTTTAGAACAGAAAAGCTGGCTGTGAGGTCTGCATATGTCACTACGGGTTACATGTCTAGAGCGTGGACCCCAGCTTGGCTTGGCTGTGAAGTGGGAGATTTACAGGTGGCTGTCATGACTAAATAATACAAGATTTTCAAATAAACCCCACAAACTGTGCTCAGCTTTGCCTATAAGATCATGATGCTACAGACACACCAATAACAGCTGCCATTTATGGAGCATTTATCTAAAGAAAGCCTAGGGCTAGAGCTGGCAGACATGACCACCGTTAACCTTTGCAACAGCACTCGGAAGGGATATTGTTACAGTACAAAGAGAGATAAGAAAACGGGGATCCGTGGGGTGAAGCTCCTTGAGCATAGACACCAAGGCCGGGATGAATCCGAGCTTGCCCTTCACCACAGTCTGCCTGCAACTTGCCCCTGCATTTCAAGGACTGACTGTAGGGCACATGATCATTTCATTGTAAACCAAACTGTGACCCGCAGGTGTGCTTGGGGTACAGGACCCCGTATTCTAGTTCAGTGAAGTTCAGGGAAAGGAAATTCACTGTACGTTCCAGCCCAGGAACTGTGCCCTTCAGGTCCACATCCTGTCGGATTGACTGGGAGGCCAGTGCATCAATGGCCAAGCTGGCCTGCGCCCCCTTCTCTGCCCCTTGTATGCTTTGCTCAGCTGCGTTGCTGGGGGGCCCTGGAAACAGCGCTCACAAAACACACAGGGACAATGTGTGTTACCCAGCTTGGGGACTGTTCAGATTTACGACAAATGTTGGGTGAACTCAACTTTATTGTATCAACTCTCCTATATTCCCGTGAGCAGTTTTCAATATTTGTCTTCTTTTATAGGCTCGACAGTTGTAGACCTGTGCGAACGTGTTTTTCAACACGTGCAAAAATCACTCAATTTGATCCCAAAGGCTAATGGTTCCCCAAAGAGGATGATTTATGGAGATGTGAAAAGAAATGAGGGACATCTCATAAGGTCTGTGCTGCGTCCTCAGAATGCGTGTCTGAAAATACGACATTCAGATATACTGCTTACTTAAAGAATGACTTCATATCGCTTTGAACTAAAATATCTTTTATCTCTGGAGTCTAGTTGAAAGAGTAAAGAGAAGAAGAAGCGTCAACTGTGGAACTGGTAGATCCATTAAATCGAAAATTAATGGAGATGAATTCGTGAGATGTTATTGACGACATCAAATAACCTTCCTCCAAAGCAGAGAGAAAACAAATCAGAAGCACCTTGGCACCATTTCATATTTGAAATCCACACACTTCGTTTTATTTTTCAGATAATTAGTCATATTTATGCACTTCTCCGTCTTTCTTTTCGGAATGACTTCTAACGAGCTTGAATTTCCAATAAATGGTTCTGGGGTAAGTTGCTAACCCTAATAAAGGGAACATCACCATGCAGGGCTTCTGTGTGGGGAGCTCTGGTCCTCCTGCCCGATTTCTGAGTCGCTCCTTTTCATTTAGACCCTCCATCAGGGTCGACCCGAATCCGTGCCGCCCGGGAGGGGCCAGAACCGGCATGTTGGAAGGACTGCATCCCAGAGGCCGGGTTTGCTTCTGTCCAGTGGTCAGGAACACATCTGGCCTAACAACCAAGTTCAAAGATGCTTCCAGACGTGGCATCATTCACTGTTTTAATGCCAGCACCTGCGAATAAACTTCAGTGTCGACCTCTTATGTTTCAAAGTGCGTGATGCTAAAAATAGAACAGAAAGGTGACTTTGGGTCATTGGTGTGGACACACGTTCTTTTCATTTGTTAAAACGATTATCCGAGTGATACATTATTTATAAAAATAGTTGAGTGCAGAATATACAAAATAAATAAGAGGCTTGAGCTGTCACGAGCACCATCTTTGTGAGGAAAAGAATGTTTCAAAGATGTCTACGATGCAGCAGTAACCCTGGTTCCAATTCAAACCCTGCTGATCAACTCTGATATTCGTCTCTTATCTTTCAAGGTTCATAGTGCTAATCATGGGCTAAAGAGGCTTTCTAGGTGGTACTGTATGACTTGAAAATACTGTTTCCAAAAGCTATTTTTTTTCTCTTTAGACTAAGCAAGTACTGTAGCTTTGCAAAAGAAAAGTCTAGAAATATATGAAACAAATAGAAACTTAAGTATTTTTTCACCAGCATATGTCTCCCCCACCAAATCTCATTTTCTAGATGATTTTTTTTGAACATTAACCAGAACACTTTCTGTGTTTTTACTAACACACACACACACACACACATTCATGCATAAACACACACAGAGACACTCATACACATATACACACCCAGGAAAGATCTAAAGAAAGACAGCAGCAGTTTTGTTCTTTTGCTACAACTACAATAAATAATGCAGCTTATTTCAAATGAATATAAGCTATCCTTTCTAATATAGTCTCTGGGAATTTGGTTGGCGTAAGCTGTGATCCCGGAGTCCAGCTTAACCTGGGCACTGATAGACTAAATATTCTGAATTCATACGGTGAGCAAGGATTGAAAAGCTTTCAGCATTGTCAAAACTCATGACAACGTAGATTTTAGAGCCCATGGTCAGAAGTTACTACACCTATTATCATTGAAAGTAATAATTGAAATAATAAATACAATTATAGCCACTGATAAATGACTAAAAATTCAAATTAAAAAAAAAATGATTGAATATCTACTGAGACCCATTGAGTGCTTGTTACTTAGGGCAGAAATCATAAATATGGCAGAGCTTCTCCCTATTTCAGAACTCACTTTCTGAAAAGGGAGGCCCACATGTGAGAGAGGAGCAGTGAGTTTCATTGTGCACAGGCGTTGGGCAGGTAACAAGGGTGTGCGGGGGTAAAATATGTGAGGCTGTAGGACACGGTGAGACTTTGGGATTGACTGAAGGGTCTGTGCCCTTCCAAAGTTGATCAAATAGTTAAAGATGTTCTGGGCGAACAAAAAATAATCTGGGCTGGATTTGACCAGTTGGCTGACAGCTCACATTTCCTGGTGTGAGGAGTCAAATATAGGATATGGAAATACTGGGCAGAGAAGTAAGAGGAAATTGAATTTTTCATGTGGACGCTAGGGTCTCCAGTGGCCCTTCACCAGGGACCAGAGCTCCCACATGTGAAGTTCAATGCCTTTGCTCCAAGTGAGGCAATGTTTCCTTCCAACCTTCCCCTTGGAGTCAGGATGGGGCCTAGGTATGATGGTCTGGAATCCCACCCTGGTTTGGCTTCTTCCTTCCCTGACCTGGTTCCCCGTTCCCTTGACCTGAAGGCATGTCCTTATTACATCACTTGCTCAAGAATCCTCATCCTGGGTTCTCCTCACAGGGCTGCAGCTCTAAGTCTATGGTGCGATGGTTAAAATGCACACTCTAGGAGGGATGGATTGCGAGTTTGGGGTTAGTAGGTGCAAACTATCATATACAGGATGGATAAACAACAAGGTCCTACTGTAGAGCACAGGGGACTGTATGCAATATCCTGTGATAAACCATCATGGAAAAGAATATGAAAAAGAATGCATATACCTGTATAACTGAATCACTTTGCTGTACAGTGGAAATTAACTCAACATTGTAAATCAACCCTAGTCCAATAAAATAAATTAAAAAAATAAAATGAACACTATGGAGTTTTCCAGCACGAGTTCACATCCTGACTCCAATTGACCACCACCTGGACTGAGCAAGTTAGTCTAGGAAACAGGGTTAGCGTAGCTGTTAAATGAAAGAATCCCGATAAGGCGATGTAGGCAGGGCACAGCGAGTGCTCAGTGATCATGGCTATTCTGTCACCAGAAAGGAGGAAGGATGAACTCTACAGTCTGCTGCCCCTTCTGTAATCCGAAGAAATGGATTTCATCGGTAAAGACCTGATGAAAAAAAAAAAAAAATCCCAGGTGAAAACTGAATGAGCTCATATTTTTCAATGGGCATGCCTGGCCATGGGAAAACAGGATGCTGCAGAAAGGAGAAGGGTAGAGGGTCGGGTGTCAGAGAGGAGCTGCAGGGGAAGAGTCGTGAGTAGCCCATGTGCTGATGGTATTTGCGTGTATGTGCTTGTCATCGTGAGGGATGTGTGTCTCCTCCCAGACCAGAAGAGCCGTGAGACAGCAAAGAGGAGGGAGCAGTGCTGAGGGTGTTGGCTAATCTGCAAATCCTCCTTCAGGTGAAAGTGCTTCTTGTTTGGGAAACAGAGGGGTTGAAAATAAGTTTTAAGATTTACTGTTGGGAGGGATGAATGGGAAGAATACTACTGATCCAGGAATGTGACTCCTTCCATGACTGGGGCTTTAGAAATGGAGTGTTCCGTTTTTCACAGGAGTGAGACAAAGCTGGATGTTCAGAGGTCCAGGCATGACTGGCTTCAGAAAGATTGCCTTCGATGGGGGGGGGCCTGTCTGGTGTGTTAGGGAGAGGTTAAGTGAAGTCAGTGGAAGCGAGGAATAAAAATGAGCCTTCACGTTTTATGACATTTTAGTGCCCAGGCTGAAATTGACCAGAAATGACACATTCTTTTTTGTGATATCCGAGGGTTTTGGATCATTTCTTTCTAACCTACATCCTCTCTTTACTCAAGAGTTAGACCTGACCTTCTGCACACAGCCCTGTGAGCTCCATAAACATCCCTGCCGCTGCTGTTGCTGGTAATAATTATGTTCAATCTCATCAAGGACCGACTATGCAGGTGCTAGTTAGGTTATGTGTTAAGTGCTCCATATCATGATGTTTTTTTTTTGAAATCTGCACAAATACCTTAGAATTGGTAAGTTGAACTATTATTCTCATTTGACCCATGCATAAACAGCTGTAGAGAGGATAAGAGATTTGCTCAAGGGCACACAGCTTGTGTGTGAAAAAACTATGATTCTGAACTCAAGTTTTAACCTGTTATCCTTTGATAATGTATTCAGACTGTTGAGTGATACACTAACAATTAATCTTGGACTATTTTAGGCAACTGGTTGGAAAATTTTCAGCTTCCTAAATTCATAATTCTGTGGAATTGTCAGATTCTTTAACCCTCTCTATCCCCAGTCTCTTGGTGTTAGCCAGGATACTGTGGGCATTTAAGCTGGTTAAGGGCAGTGCTCTGGTTTTAATCCCATCTCTGCTGTCCCTAACTCTGTGGTCCTAAACAAGGACATTTACTTCTCTGCATTTCAGTTTCATCACCTGTAATAAGAGGATAAGAATCTCTGTCACATGGGGCTGCTGTTGGGATTAGGTGGGGACATATAACTATTAAGCCCTTGTCATAATGCCTCACACCTAGTGGGTACTTATCAAATATTAATCATAATGGACATCCTAGCTCTTTAACTAGTGCTTTAACAAAGACCATTAGTCATACAATTTCTGTCTCAGTAGTGTTAACCAGTGTACAACCCTAGGATAACGCTGGGCCCTCCCTTGGAAACTGTTAGGGCAAAAAGAATGTATAGGCAACTTACAAAAAAGAGGAATACAAATGGCCAATGAATATGCAAATATGATCAAAATCACTAAAATTCAACAAAAAAGCAAATTAAAATCAGGAGTGTCAAATAATTGGATAATATCAAATATTGGCCAGCTGTGGGAAATTGGGGAGTATTATTAAATATTGCTGGAAACTGAATTGACGTAGTTCCAGTGGAGGGCTATTTGGAAGTATCTGTTAAAATTAAAAATAGGTGAACTCTCTGGCCCTGCAATTAAACATTTGTTTTAATATCTCAAGATAATATCTCACATACATATATGCCCGAGTGCCCACTGCAGCATATTTTGTTGTAGCAAAAAGTTGGAAATAAGCCTAAATGTCCATCAAACTCTTATATCTCCATGGAATACTTAGAGGAAATTGAAAAAAGGAAAAAAAAAAAAAAAGAAGAAGAAGAAGAGTTACAAATACTGAAGTAAAAAGAATCCCTAAGACATGTTCTGTAGCTCTAAAGCTCATTATTGAATAACTCCTGCAGTATGACAGGTTGTAGGCAAATACCCACAAAAGCATTATATGTTTTAACTCCTACCCTTGGTGAAATATGTTAGTAAAATCTCAGAAAAAGATCTGGAAGGCTATGTACCAAACTGATCCCCATAGTTACATCTGGGCATAGGGAAGAGGGATGGAGTGATAATCCAAGGGAAATTAGCTTTCTCTTTAGTGTTTCAGTTTTTTTTTTTTTTTTTTTTTACAAGGAACATATCTTAGTCTGTTCAGGCTATCGTAACAGAGTACCATAGACTGGGTGGCTCATAAATAAATAGAAATTTATTACTCACAGTTCTGGAGGCTGAGTGAGCAGATTCAGTGTCTGGTGAGAGCCTGCTTTCTTTTTCATGGCTGTCTTTTCCTCAGAACTTTACATGGTGGAAGGGGTAAGGGAGCTCTCTGGGGGCTCTTTGATAAGGGCACTAATCTCATTCATGAGGGCTCCACCTTCATGACCTAATCACCTCCCAAAGGCCCCACCTCCTAATACCATCACCTTGGGGGCTAGGCTTCAACAAATGAAATTTAGGGGGACACAAACATTCAGTCCGTAACAGGATGCTTACTAAAATTTGCTTATGTGATTAAATGGTTTCAAGAATCATTCAGATTTTTCCATAACATTTTTTTCTATAACATTTCAGCAAAATGACTTTCTGTCTGTGTCCTGGTCCCTGTGTGAATTGTTTTCACGTGTTTATCCCCAGCTCACTATCATCATTCATACCAAGGCTCTATGATGTCTGTACTTCCCAGAGTCTCCTGGGCAGGTACATATCTTGGTCCCTTTCTTGCAGCCTGAGGGATGCCCCCGCCCCCCGGTGGCCTTTCTAGGATGTCACATTCAGGATATTCACAGCACGCCCACAGGTTCCCAGCTCCCCCTCCTACTCTCACTCTCCCTCTTCCCATCTCTCTGATCTCTGGGCATATTGAAATCCCCACCCATCCTTCAATTGCTATCAGAAACTCACTTTCTTCCAAAACAATGTCCCCTATTTCCTATTAGTTCAAATGAACTTCTCCCACTGAATTCAGCCATAGTTCTTCCTTTTGCTGTGTGCACTTAAGGAAGCTATAGCATGTAAGGTTGAAAAATCCCAGGAGAGGAGGTATCAGCGATTGGGTTCAGATAGCATTTCTGTAAATTACTTGTGTGGCCTCAGGTGTGCTATTTAGTATCCCTGTCCTCAGTCTTGTGCATCTGTAAAATGGGTGTAGAAGTATTATTTCCCTCAAGGCTTAAATGTGTTAACATTGGGGGGGGGAGACATAGAAAGGATTCAGTGGGCAGTAAATGTGCATTAAATGTTAGTGGTTAGTATCACCATTAGAATAAGCTCTTCTGCTAGAACCTAAGACCTCTGAGAGAAGAATCCCTATGTCTTTACTTTTGCATTTCCTATAGCACTGAACTTAAGTTAACCAGGCACACAGCAGACGTTCCCTGAACAGATGGGATTCTTTTCATTGCTAGTTCCATGGGGTGGAAAAAGAATGTTCTATTAGCCAACAGTGACAAAGGATCTTAATTCACATTCCCTCTTCTGGTGCATTACCAATGCAATACATAAGCAGGAAGAGAAAAAAAAGAGAAGAAAAGTAATTCCAGTGGACTGCATTTCCTGGGCCAAGGCATTTCTAGGATACAGTGGTATTGGATGTTTCATTTTCTTTCAAGTAGTAATAAAATAATGACTCTATGTTCACTGAGAATTTCCCTTTCGGACCCTCTGACAAACTCATCGGTTTTCCCTTTCCCAGCTGGCTGCTCACAAGGGTCAGAAATCTCCTCTCCCTTTAATCCAAGTTGAAGGAGACAGCTGGGGTCACTGTGGAGAGGCGTGTTACCCGAGCCGGGAGGCAAGACCTGCTTTATCTCAGGGTCACCTGCACTTATGTGTCATCAATAGCACCTCAGGCTCGGGGTCCTGAAGACAGGGGTCCACGTATCTCACTGCATCTGTGAAGCAGCCAAGAGAGGGTGTTAAAGTACGTGCCACCATGGGGCATTAACTCACATGCTAAGAAGCGTCATTCCTGGCTCAGCTACTCCCTTAAACATGATTTCAGGATCATTGCTTCCTTGTCTGCAAGCAAAGGCCAGCAGTCATCATTCATTCACGCCCTAAATGTCATTCATTCTCACATCCTCTGAAGATAGCAGAGGCCAACAGGAAGAAGAAAGGCTCCTCTTCTTTCCTGGCAAGGACTCAGCCAATGAAAAGCCATGGACTCTCTTTCCTGTAACAGCGCCCTCTGCAACTTCCTTTTCCTCTCTTTAAAAACATTTCCTTCCCTCGCTGTGCTGGGATTTGCCTGTGGCTCGCCATGATTGCAGACCCCAAACTGCAATTTTCTGCATATCCTGAATAAAGCCATCTCTACTGGAGAAATATCCGGCCGTCTTTTTGTTTTAGGTCACCAAATATAATTATATAGACTTATTGTACATAGGCAGAATTAATTTAGGAAGATGGACTCTCTGAAATATGTGTTTCTAATCCCAACTTTTGTGAACCAGAGAGCTCTTTGTGACAGTTTGAAATTCATTAAAATCTGGAGAATTGGGGGCAGATCTAATTATGTCCATCGCCCTTCCTTTTACAGAGCAAAGCTGTTGTTAATGTCCGCTTTAGGAAACTCAAAGATAGTTGAAGCATAAAAGACGTCTCAGCGGTTTTATTATTCTGAATTTTAGATGTTAGTTTCCTCAACAGTTCTGATGTTCCTGTGTCTCTTAAGAATTCACGGAGTCCTGGCCGTCTTGCAAGGCTTCTTCTGAGTCTATTCTCCCTGGAGGCTGGGTCAGCCTAAGCTCTCGGACAGGCAGTGCTAGCGGCCACTGCTACACTTTGAACAACAGCACCCTGTGGAAATTTTGCTGGGACCTATGATGAGACCATCATTATTTATTCTGTTGCCACCCAACCGGTTGAAACAGCATTCAAATAAAATTCAATCGAACTTTGTCTATGCCTTCAGAAGGGGAAAAAACAGAGTGGGAAATTATAATAGCTATTCAGAAATTCTACCTGTTTTTCATTCAGCTAGAAGAAATCAAGGTTTGTAATAGCAAAGGATAAGCTGCAAAATTAATGTCTGATACAATGAGTTAGGCTCTCTGTTTTCATAATATTTCACAGCTAGAATACTTTCACTCTCTGAAATATTCTCTGCTTGTTCTTCCCAATACTGATTTCAACTTTGAAGAACCAGGGGATTTCACCCCAAATCAAGACAAACAGGATTTTTTTTCTTAGAGAAAATATTTCAAAACCATGACTTACCAACCTATTTGCAATCTCAGATATTATCCAGCCATCCTAAATTCGACTCTTGTATGATAATGACAGTGAAGCAATGCTCAGTGGAAAAGGGGATGCCTAATTAGATTCATTTGATTCAGGGAGCATTTCAGTAAAAACATTCTACACGAAGAATGTTTATTTTCCCAAGTCTTAGTCTAGAAGCTGGCTTTATTTCAGTAAAAACCTTATGATCATGACAGTTTTTGTAATAATCAAATACTTATGATCTTCCAATCATGAGTATTTTTATGGACAACTTTTTAGCTAAGTGCTTTTTAAGTAGACCTGACCTGCATTTTTCAGTTTTGTCTGCTGGGAAAGTGGAGCAGATTGAAATGCACACATAACTCCTACAAAGCTACCGTTTTCAGCTCTGATTTCTGACACTGGAGGTTCTTAATTTTCTCCAGCCGAATGTGGTTTCTAATGCAAAATTGGATTTCCCCAAGACTCTAAATCTAGCTGCGGAGGGCTGGAAATATCACAACCTCAAGGAAAAAAAAAAAAAGAGTTTTATTCACCCTAATGACACAATAAACTCAAAAAGAAACTACATTAAGACTGGGAAACACTTCTGTATGATACTAGAATGGGGGGCATTTGTCAAAACTCACAGAAGGTCATGGGAATGTAAACTGGTGCAGCCACTATGGGGAACAGTATGAAGGTTCCTTATAAAACTAAAAATAGAGCTACCATATGATCCTGCAATCCCACTCTTGGGTATATATCTGGAAAAGACTAAAACTCTAATTCGAAAAGATACATGCACCCTTATGTTCACAGCGGTACTACTTACAATAGCTAAGACATGGAAGCAACCTAAATGTCCATCGACAGCGGAATGGATAAAGAAGATGTGGTACATATGTACAGCTATAAAAAAGAATGAAATAATGCCATCTGCAGCAACATGGATGGACCTAGAGATGATCATAGTAAGTGAAATAAGTCAGATAGAGAAAGACAAATATCATGTGATATCACTTATTTGTAGAATCTAAAAAATGATACAAATGAACTTATTTACAAAACAGAAACAGACTCACAGACATAGAAAACAAACTTATGGTTACCAATGGGGAAAAATGGGGGGGGGGGGGATAAATTAGGAGTTTGGGATTAGCAGATACACACTACTATATACAAAATAGATAAACAAGAAGGACCTACTGTATAGCACAGGGAACTATACTCAATATTCTGTGATAACCTAGAAGGGAAAAGAATCTGAAAAAGAATATATATATATGTGTGTGTGTATATATATATACACACACACACATATATATATTTACTGCTGTACCCTTGAAACTAGCACAACATTGTAAATTAACTATACTTCAATTAAAAAAAAAGAAAATGTGTTTCATGAAGTTATGGCTGAAAACAGCCCAAACCTGCAAAAAACCCTCACAGATGGTACAACACCAAGAGTGAACCCTAATGTAAACTACGGACTCTGATAAAGATATGTCAATGCAGGTTCGTTGATTATACAATTGTGTGCATTTGTCAAAACTCAGAAATGCCACTAAAAAGGGTGAGTTTTATCACATGCAAATTATACCTCAGCAAAAGAGAGACAATGATTTTTTTTTGAATGGCTAAGGATAGAAATAGAGAAAGCATCACAAAAATAGAGTTTATCAGATGATTATAGGCACTATATAGAGACAGATGAAGCAGGGCAGAGCCATACTGAATGCAGATGACATCATTGGATGCTGTAGAAGACAAGCTCAGGTCTGGTATCCACCATTTTAAAATAAATCTCTTCTTTTCAAAAGAACTAAGATAGATCTGCCCATCCCCTTCCCCTCACTTCCTGCCCCAACTGAGAAATTTTGCCTGCAAATGTCTCCCTGAGAAAGGGAGAAAAGCAGACCACGTCCAGCCTCGGAAGCGCCAGGTGTAAAGGGGAAAAAGTGCTATTTGTGAGTGACACAATGGGATTGAGTTAATATTGAGCGAGGCGTGTGGGGTCTGGCACATGTCAAGCAGGCTCTTAACAATTCAACTTATAATACATGCTACTCCTGCGTTTAAAAATAGTCACATCTCTTCCTCGAAGTACTTCATGTTTTTAGTCCCATTTCACAGATGAGAAAGCTGAGGTACAGAGAGTTTAAATAACTTGCCCACAGACTCACAGCTAATGTCAGAGCTGGAATTTAAAGAAGCTAGTTTACCAGCAGACTCTATGCTCTTAAAAGCTGACTGTGGTCCCTTCATGCTATGCCTGAAATTAACTATCCAAATAGCCAGTTGAAACAGAAGTTAATAGATATGACCAGGATCATGTTGATGACGACCAGGGTTCTGGGCCTTCCCCAATCAATAGAAATTGATACGAGGCCAGAGAAGAAATTCAGGCAAGGCTTTACTGGGGCCCCTGCTGCAGCGGGGGAAGCGAGAACAAGTAACAGGTTCTCTTGCCCGCTGGCTCCTTGAGGGGGAGGGAGCTGGCTCCTTATATGCGGAGAGGGTAGGGGTGTGTCCAGGGGCCTGGCTGGAGGCGTGGCTTAGGTGGTCTGCCCACCCCTTTCGTGGTGTTGATTGCAGGGGGCATGCGCAGTGCCCTGCTTTTGCTCCCAAAACCCTGTTTTTGTTCCCGGCTCTTCAGAAGTGGCAGTTGAATTGTTTTGGTCTTTTGTATCTTTTGGTCCAGAATTTGCCCCAACTGCACAGGCAAGCAGTTATCTTTAGTCCCATAGAGTTTCTTGGTATCTTGTTGCTGGAGGAGAGGGGTGTCGAGGTGCAGCGTTGCAGCAAAGGGGCCCAGGCCCCAGCCCGTCTCAATGTGACTTGCATGTGTGAAGAGTCAGGGTCAGCGGTGCAGCTGACCACCCTCCGCGGTCTTCACAGCAGTTTTTGCACTTAGCAGTGGACTGGCTACCTTTGGTCCCTTCAATGTCTACACCCCCAAAGGAAGCCCCCAAATGCCTCTTCAAAGACTTTTTCCACCAGAATTACTCAGTGGTGGTTTTTCTCATTACCTTGAAAATTTTCTCACCTGAGGGGCTGCTTATTGCCATATTTGATCCTAAAACATGCAACAAGTTCTCTAAAGAAGAGAATATTAGATAACGAAGAGGCATTGTATCCAAAATGAACCTCTCTAAACCAAGATTACTGTGTATTTATCATTTGAAACGATTTAATTCCCCTCAACAAGCATTGATCGTTGGTCTGCGATGTTTCCCACTGTATTGGATAGAGATGAAATATGGTCACATAAAGGTCAGTTGAGCTGTTGGATTTGTGGGTTTATAGTTTTCATTATGTTTGGACAGTTTTGGGGACATTATTTCTTCAAATATTTTCTTTCTCTCTTTACTTCTCTGTCTTCATATTAAGCTCTTTGATGTTGTCCCAGAGTTCACAGATGCTCTCATCCTGCATTTTGGGGGATTCTTTTTCTCCCTGTGTTTCATTTTGGATATTTTCTATTGTTATGCATTAAAGTTCAATAACCTTTTTTCTTGCAAAGTCTAATCACTATTAATCCTTTCTAGTATATTTTTTTATCTAAAACTGTTACGGAATTAGTTGTATGGACCCCGACCTGAGCCCTAGCCTGGCCGAAGCCCCCTATCTCAGTGGGGAAGGTTCTTTTCCTGTTTGGATTCACACAGCCAGTAAGGAAACAGATACTGGGACTGAAACAGCACAAGCTTTATTCAGTGGCCAGAGAATGGAGAAGCGGGAACTTAGTTTGCAAATCAAATTCTCATGGAGGGTGGGGGGCGATCAAGGCAAGATTTTAAAGGTAAGTTAACGAAGAGGAGGCATATGCATTGATTTTTCTGGGAAAAGGCAGAGTTCCTCCTGGAACTGGGGTGCCACCTCTTTTTTGCCCTTGTATGGTCCTTTGGCATCTGGGTCTGAAGCGGGTTCGAACCATCCTGGCATGGATGGGTGGGGATCTTTCTATTATAATTATAATTATATATATATATATATATATATATATATATATATATATATATATTTGTGTTTTTTCCAGGTTTCTTTGCAACTCTGAGTTACCACGAGGCCCAGTTTACGCCAGTGACGGAAAAGTGGAAAACCTTAGAAGAGACACCTCCTTCCCTCCAAACAAAGCAAAACATTTTGAATAGAAGATTTTGATAGTCCTTTCTTTTTCTTTCTTGCGATTTAGGTGTGATGTATGGAGACAGAGCAGCCATCCTGTGGACATGAGGACGAATATCACATGCTGATCTTGGGTGAGAGCAGGAGACTGGCCTTTTGATGGCAACACTGAGCCAGCACAACAGCCTTAAACTGCCTGTTTCTATGTGAAAACAGAATTCCTTCATATATTTATGCTGCTGTAATAGAGACTGATGTTATTTCCACTTAAACACAATACCTGATAATATTTTGTCCTCACTTATAGATGAACGAATGACATCTTTTGGCTTACTTCTCAATAAAGGAACTCTGAAAATTTACATTTTTTACAAACCTTTCTTATTTTTAATAGAAGAACTTCACTTCTTATCTATAAAAATAGAGACAGTGGTGTATAATAAAAAAAAAAAATCAATGAGCTTTGGGGTCTCATAAACATAGGTTGAGTCCTGGCTCATCTACTTTTAGTTGAAGCAGAGCTGCTTCTCTGTGGCTTCTTCGCAGTATCCATCAACCTTGTGTTGGTTGTTTTATTTCTCTTTTGGTTTGTGTCTGTGGAATCGCATTCACTATGGAGGTCAAGAGTCATAAAAAAAAAAAAAATCCCAGTCTGCAAAATATGCGACTATGATCTTCTAGTCTTTAAGAACCCAAGTAAGAGAAGCTCTTGTACCCTGCGGTTCAGCTGAGGAGTTGCGAGCTTACAGGTGGGGAACACATCCCCAGCTGAACTCTGGCTGTTGTTCATTGCTGTGGTCCTTTGTTCTCCCAACTCTTGGAACATCCTGGTGGAAATTGGATTGAGTGGGATTCTCAGGTGGGAGTTCGTAACACTCAGTTGCATGTGAACGGCTAGTCAATGAAAACTGGTCTCAGAGAGAGTCTGTCACAAAGAAGTTAAGAAAACAACTCTGTGAACTTGGCTCCTGTAAGCCCGTGCAAAATTACGGTTTTTCAGAATAGCATTAAATTGTCATAGCCCGATTGTTCCCGTGATTATGTAAAATAATTGAGTTATGTTGGCTCAAGCTCATAAAATAAACTTCTTATGCAAAATGTATTGACTAATAAAAGATGAGCCTTTTATTTCAGATGCCCTTGCCCATCTAAATCCTAATAATTTTTATTTATTTTATTCACACAAAGCTTTTTTGATATTTTAGTTTTTAAAATGTAATTACGGTTTAGGACCCTCATGGACTGTTGTTAAACAGCAATGCTGGTCACGTCTTCTCCAGTTATGATTTTCAAAAAGCATTTCATTCAAATGAGTTTTGCACCAGGGTTCACCCTGTGAATTGAATCTTTGACAACAGCATAATGTGCCACCTGCTTCTTCACGGAGTTTCCAAGAATCTTTGTACTGTTATCCATCACTGTCTGGAAAACACCATTGATCCTCAAGGATGGGGAAATAGGGGTTAGAGTGCTATGAATACGGAAACAACCTCAGGACAGAAAGTGCCCACAGTTCTTTTTAAACAGTTCTTTAAACCTTCTGATTTTGTATTGAAAAAAAAATAATGAAACGCTCGGCATCCTAGAAATAGTGTGGGTGAAAGAAAATGGCTTCTGAAGAACCCCTTTGGTGAGATTTCTTTTCAGCACTGCAGTCACTCGGCCAGATGCAACGTTCTTAAACACCCACCTGGACCCCCTCGTCCTGGGGAACTCTGAGGCACCTGGGAAGCCCCCTGGGTAGAGGGCAGTGCATGTTGTGAAAAGATCATTTAAGGGCACGAAAGCCCCTGCGGAAGCAAGTGGTTTACCTGTGGCCTCCTACAAAGTACACTGCATCCATGAAAATGAGTGAGGGAACCATAATGTGTTATTCAATTTCCCTCTAGTTAAAAAAAAAAATCATTTGCCTGGATAGCACAGGGAACGATATTCAATATCCTGTGACAAACCATAATGGAAAAGAGTATGAAAAAGAATATACATATATATACACACACACGCACACACACATATATGTGTGTGTATGTATAACTGAGTCATTTTGCTGTGCAAAAGAAATTAACAGAACATTGGAAATCAACTACACTTCAATAACATTTTTAAAAAAATCATCTGCAATCAATTTCATCTATAGACTCTGACTTTATCATTCCCAGGACAATGCTTTGTGCCCCAGGCTCCCCAAAGCGGTCTCACTCTCGTGCACACTCCCCCGTGTTTCAAGTTTGGAAGTTTTCTCCCTTCTATTTTTGTATCCTTGCGACTACAAGCCCCCGGTGGGGAGACAATCCACTGATGAGAACTGATTGTGTTTTTCCCTCTGCAATGAGAATAGTAGGGGAAAACACACATTTGCATTGCTGTTTCGAAATTAGTGTGCTAGAGTTGCAGGGGATTTATCCATGGACTATAGGGCAGAAGTCCAGACAATGAATCAGGTTGTTTCATGAGTGGCACGTGAAGTCAGGTCCCTCTGACAGCTTTGAAGTTACGGAATAAACTCAGAGAGGCCAACAGTCTGTAAGTTAATTATGACAAAGTGGGAGGTGAAATCAATTTCCTATGGAGTATAGTTTGCCACATAAGCGATCAAACATATTTTTCTATGACAGTCATCTTAACAAACACCACTTCCCCTAGCAAGCATTCACCATCTCAATGTTATAAGTCAGCGGTCCTGCCGCTAATGAAACAAACCTTTTTAACATCCAGGAAACCTTTTTGCTCTTCTCTATAAATGATTTCCATGAATCTCAATTTTAGGATGATAATACACCAGGTTAAGTGTCAGCCTCAATTTCATGGTAACTGGTGTATAAATACTCAGTAACAACCCTTATCGCTACAACATGATGTCAAGTACAACCTGTAGTTTGCCCTCTCAAAGCACCTGAGTCCACAAGGTCCATTAGTCATCTGAACCTTTTAGCTGTTGGCTTTCACTATAATTTCTAGCCAACACTGAGCTAAAGGAAAGGGAGCAAGCTTATAATTTTCAGTTTTCCCGAAAGTCCCTTAAAGTAACACTGAACAAATTTTCCAGACCCGTCTTTCTGAAAATGTCACTCACATCCTGGCATAATGCTGGCACTTTTCTGGTCGTTGATCGGATGCCTCTGTCTTCATAAAAGAGTGTTAAAACCACAGATTTGAGTGTCATAAAAGCCCTTCTCCCTACCTAGTCCCCGACATCTACTATGTGGTGGGTCACTAAACATATTTAATGCTCAATTTCCTCATCTGTAAAATAACAGTAGTAACTACCTAGTAGGGTAGGTGAGATTAAGGAGATGGATGAAAGCCCTTAGCAGAGCACCTGGGACTTGAACATGTTTAATAAGTGTGTATTGTTTATAGTGAGTTTTATCTTGTCCTCACAGACAAGAGAAGACGCTGGGCCAAGTTCAACCATCTATCTAGGTGACCTGAAGTACTTGGACTTCTCAGACACATGTGATGGAACCACGAAGAAAGAAGGGGACTGCTTTTTGACAACCAAAATTAGGTTAAATTGGAATATTTAAATAGAGAGCTTTTAAAACAGTATTTTCTTTTTTGTCCTTTATATTATGGTAAATCATTCAACACAAAATCTGCACTCTGAATGGATTTTTAAGGACACAATATAATATCTATAAGCACAAGGCTGTACAGCACATTCCTGGAACGTAGTTATCTTGAATAACTGAATTAGGATCCTTGAGAAATATTAGCATTCCCTTTTTCATCACAGCACTATTCGCAATAGCCAAGATGTGGAAACCGCCTAAATGTCCACAGATGGATGGATGGATAAAGAAAATGTGGTATAGACATGCAATGAAATAATCAGCCTTAAAAAAGAAGGAAATTCTGCCATATGTGAAAATATGGATGAACCTGGAGGACATTATGCACAGTGAAAAAGCCAGAAACAGAAGGACAACTGTGGCATGACTCCACTTATATGAGGGATCGAAAATAGCCAAACTCAGAGAAACCAAGAATAGAATGGTGGTTGCCGGGAGCTGGGGGTGGGGTGGGGGAAATGGAGAGTTGTTAGCATGTAAAAAATGCTATTTTCTATTTGTCAATTCATTAACTTTTTCAGGGATCCTGACTTGGGAAATGACAGCAGATTAAGGAAAAAAGGCTTTCAGGGATGTCTGAGTGGGACATGAAATGGCTCTAGCCATCTGCAGCCCGCTTGAGGACAAAGCATCACCAAGAATGGAGACAGGAGAGATGAGAAGAACTTGGGTCTTTGAGGACTTATTAAGCCCCTGAAACACTTAGCCCTGAAGCCATTCTTACTCTGGAGTTCTTGTTACATTACTGAAAAAAATGTTGCTGTGATTAAGCCATTGTGAGTTAGGGTTCTGTCATTTATGGTTGGAATCACCCAAACTTGCAAAGACTGTGCTATATATTTTTAAAATTTATGGCATACAACGTAATTTAAGAGACTTGTGTACACAGCATAGGTTATGAGAGCCAGGTGGTGGGAATTGATTGTCGTTATCTTGGATTCCTATTTATTGATGGGAAGAAGGGAGGAAAATTAGGAGAGTTATTCTTATATAGAAAGATGGGTGATGACTGAGTGTAGATTACAAGGTGTGCTGATAACAATTAAAACACAGAGTTAATAATATGTCAACTTTCCACGACATTGTAAATCAACTATGCTTCAATTTAAAAAAATAAATAAAAAGAAAAAATTCCCATCTTTCATTAGATTCAAGTCCTCATTCCAGCCATTAGACTGACTTCTGAGAAGGAAGGTAAATTGAAAGATGGAATCCCATCTCTTTATCTTTTTATTCTTATGAGATCAGTAGTCCACTCTCACAGGAGCACACCCCCTTTTTGTTTTCTGACTCTCTGATTATTCACTAGTTCTAAGGGACTGAGGTCACTGAGTCTCCCGCAGACACATGGCTGGGATACGGGTCACAGAAGTGGGTTTGTGTTGTTGTCCAGACAGTGTTTGGAATACAAAGAGTTTGTTACCCTTCCCTGCAAATTGAAGATTTCACAAAGAATGTATCTGGAATTCTGTCCCAGTTGCCTCAGTTTTAGGCAAAGCATGGGCGACCTTGCTGACCACAATCCCCACTATTCCCTAATGCCTTATAATCGCCCACCATTCTCACTCATACTGCTTTCCTGGGCACCTATTAACATGTTAGTTTACTACCTACATAAGTCATTTTAACCCTGTGCCCTGTTTTTTCCCTTGTTAGAATGGTTTCACCACCAAACAGTCGACATAATAACATTCTATTCCAGGCACATAGGTGTTTGTAAGAGAAGACAAAACACTAGTGACAGGCAAATTTAAATTTTGCTGGCGAAATGAGAGATCTTTCACTTTATTTTTATCATATAAGAAGGGAGCAATAATTTTTTGTAGAGTGGGGAAACTTGATTTACTCTATTATTTTTTAAGTTGACATTTATCTCTGAAAATTATCTCACAGTTGAAGAAATAATATCTGAACAGGATCAACATGGTGATCTTAACATTTGTAATCATTTTAATACTCTTAAAGTAATTGTTAGTAATGTTGTAAAGGTCTGTTTTTCAATAGACCCGAATTTGATTAAGCAAAAAACTTTTAAAAGGTTGTTTGTGAAAGTTTTTCTTCTTAATATATTGATGAAAGCTGTTTAAAAAAAAAAAGAAAAAAGAAATAATGTGCCATTTCAAAAGCTATTAGAGAAGCTGGAACTTACCCAGCACTGTTTGTAACCATATCCAGGCTTTAAAACATCACTCTAGCCCTGTCTCAATGTAATATGGAGCTTTTGATCATAAGGCATTGAAAATCCCATCAACCATCACTAACCTCCACCACCTCAACAGTGCTGGTAATTTAAAATGTGTTTGGATTGGAGTCATCTTTCAATTTCTGTGATTTCTTGGGCTTTCTCAAGGACTTCACTTAAAACATGGTTTAAAAATTGCTTGATAATATTTCAGAAACAAACAAACAAAACGAACAAACAAAAGAACTCATAGAAAAAGAGATCAGATTTGTGGTTACCAGAGACGGGGGCGAGGCAGCTGGTTGAAGGCAGTCAAAAGGTACAGGATGTAAGGTCTGTATCTTATAAGATAAATAATACAAAGGATGTAATGTACAACGTGATAAATATAATGAGCGCTGCTGTATGTCATATATGAAAGTTGTCAAGAGAATAAATCGTAAGAGTTCTCATCTCAAGGAAAATATTTTTGTTTCTTTAATTTTGTATCTATATGAGGTGATGTTCATTTAAGTTCAATATCTCACTAAAACCGGAAGAAAATGCAAATAAAATAATGGATACAATTTTTTTTAAAACTTCAATAAAATTGCATTGAATTACCAAAAAAAATTGTTTTCATCTTAGTTAAGGATTGGTGTGGTTTAATTTTAATGTGGTCACGTTCCTTTCGAGAGAAAAGTCTCACACTGTTAATAGAGACACATGATGCTCTGATATGTATTCCTCATTGATTGACAGCAAGCAGAGATGTTTCAGTCTGAGAGGACGCTGTCATTAGTATCAGGTGGGGAAGCAGGACAGGACTCACAGAGGAGCTGGTCCTTTTATAAATCATGAGTCCCTTTGGGTTAAGAATTAGATTCAACAAAGGGAGCTATCAAGGATTTCATGGTTATAAAGAATATTACCCACTGAAATGTGGAACAAAGAGAAATAAATTTCTTTGTTATTCACTAAAGATGAGGATTTGGAAGGCTGACCGAGTGAATGAGTGTGAGTAGAATAACGGGGTAAGGATTATGTCTGCTTTACATGTAGGAACTAAGAACATTTTGGGGCGCTGATGGTTTGCCAATTGGGAATTCTGGTCAGTGGCAGATAACATAGATCTCCCCCAAAATAGGGGTTTATTTTTCTCTCACATATTATGGAATCCAAAGGCAGGAAGTAGGGCTAGTCCAGTGGAATATAACTGCCACCAATATCCACACATATCCTGTCTTTTTCTTTTCTGGCTTTTATTCTCAAGATTACCTAGCTGTCACAAGATGGCTTCTGGACACCAGCCATCACTTCAGTATTCCAGACAGGAAAAGGGAGAAAAGCAAAAGGACAACTGCCATCTGAGTCAGCTCTTTACCATAGTTTTCTTTGGATGTCTTATCTAACAACTTCACGACATTCATTTCCATCTTATTGGCCAAAATTGAGTCACAAGGCAATGTCTACCTGCAAGAGAAATTGCTACAGGTGGTTTTTGTTTGTTGGTAGGTTTCTTTAGATATACTTGTTCCACTCCCCCAAACTTAGGACACTTTTAGTGAGGAAGAAAGAGTGAATAGATATTAGACAGAAAGATCTGGTTTTAAGACCAGTCTGCAGAATTTAATGAATATCAGTGTTGTATGTCCCACCTACAAATATTGCCACACCTGAGGTCTACCTCTTCTATTTCTTAGTATTTATCTATAAACTGACATATTGTTGTACTTAAATCCATTTATTTAAGAGGGGGCATTTCATTAAATTCGAAGTGGAAAAATTGCCATGTCTTGCCATAAAAATAAATACAATAAAGATGAACAAATTTATAAAATTCTAGCTATATAGTCTTATTGCCAAAATTCTGAGCATGGATCATATCTCCATTTATTAAACAAGAGATTATAAAGTGTTAAAAATTGCTGTCACCAAAAAGGCTATTTCTCCGTGTCCCACCAAGGCTCAAGGAGGTTGCCAGTGGGGAATAAATCCTCATAATGTTATTTCATGTCATGGCTGATGCCACCTGAAATCACCTTGAGTTCCAGGCAAAGCACGTGTCCTCTGTCTCAGCAGCACTGACTTTCTCCAAGAATTTTATTTACAGGTGAGAAATGCAGCCCATGTAGGGTCTGTAGGTTTGTCTCAGAGGAAGGGCTAAGACACATGTCACTAATCTCTAAGTTCAAGATCATTCCAGTGCATATCATCACCCCTTATCAACACCAATATATTGAAGAATTCTGAAGTCCCTAAAACACAACCTACTTGGCAGAAACAGCAACCTGTGAATTTGAGCACCAAATATGTACCCAGCACTGTGAAAGGTAATGAGCAAACACTGGTTTTTAAGCAAGCGTGGTATCTGCCCTTGTGGAGTGCAAAACCCCCATGAAACCACCACCACATGGCTGATTTATTGGAAAACAAAACAAACAAACAAACAAAATAAATTCCAGTGTAGGAAAATGCCTGTGATTCACTTCAAAAGTAATAAAAGCCCATTAATTTCTGACAATGGGTCCTGTGGATGTTGATTCACAGTTCTCAGGTATTAAAAAGACCCTATCTGTCCATTTGACTCAATCCCTCCATAACGAAAGCACATGATTTCTCTTCTCTTGACATAATAGCATTTAATTGAACTGGCAGAGAATAGTAGCACAGAGAATTAAAAGAAATTCTCAATTGCTTCATTACTGCCTATAGAAAAAAAGATGCATCTTTAAGTCAGACTTGATGGCCATTTTGTTATACTGCAAAACGCGTTTCTGAGAGTCTATTTAGGGTTTTGAGATAGCCCGTGAAATATTAAAATTCAGCCAGACTGTGGGCATCTAGCATGGACTCTGGGACTGAATTTTGTACTGAAACTCTCATTAAGTTAATGGGAACAATGGCCACGCAGCAGTGAGGGAGTCTGGTTTCCAGTTACGAGGAAGGGTTAAAATTATATTTTCCTATCATTTTTTTTTCTTCTTGAACTCATAAGTCAAAGCTGAGGTTTAAAACCTTACAAAGCCAAGATGTGGGTGGAGGGTGAAAATAGGTTCATTTCTTAGACTGATAAAGCCTTTAATAGGTGGGAATCATTTGTGGGCCAGTTATCCAAGTGTATTCTTCCATGCCTCCAGGTACGGGCACGAGTCCATGTCTTAAGTAGCGAAAGGTGGTCCCTCTGGACCACCTTGAGTTCAGACGACTGTGAAAAATATTCAGAACCAGCCACTGCCGGCCCCATCAGGTGGAACTCAACCGTGTAAGGAGAACTCATCCGGAAGAACTGGATGCAGATCAAATCCAAAACCAATTCCCAAATCTAGAGGTCTTAATCTGCTATCTGGCGGGTGTATTTGCCCCTGGAGACCTGTTCCTTATCTACTTGCCTCATGCAGTGTTGACCTGCAAAACACTAAGAAAAAGTGACTTGTTTGCCACCTTGAAAAATAAAGATATTTGAGAACAAATGCTGGAGGGTATGGAGAAAAGGAAACCCACCTACACTGTTGGTGGGAATGTAAGTTGGTGCAGCCACTATGGAAAACAGTATGGAGGCTCCTCAAAAAACTAAAAATAGAGTTGCCATACGATCCAACAATCCCACTCCTGGGCATATATCCAGACAAAACTCTTTCAAAAAGATACATGCACCCCTATGTTCATAGCAGCACAATTCACAATAGCCAAGACATGGAAGCAACCTAAATGTCCGTTGACAGATGAATGGATAAAGAAGATGTGGTACGTACATACAATGGAATACTATTCAGCCATAAAAAGAATGAAATAATGCCATTTGCAGCAACATGGATGGACCTAGAGATTATCATGCTAAGTGAAGTAAGTCAGACAAGGAAAGACAAATACCATGTGATATCACTTATATGTGGAATCTAAAATATGACACAAATGTACTTATCTATGAAACAGAAATAGTTGGTTGCCGAGGAGAATGGTGAGGGAGGAATGGATTGGGAGTTTGGGATTAGCAGATGCAAACTAGTATATATAGAATGGATAAACAACAAGGTCCTACTGTATAACACAGGGAACTATATTCAATATCCTGTGATAAAGCATCGTGGAAAAGAATGTGAAAAAGAATGTATATATGTGTATAGCTGAATCACTTTGCTGTACAGTAGAAATTAACCCAACATTGTAAACCAACTAAAGTAATTTAAAAAAAATAAACACATATGGCGTCAAACTCCAGATATCTGATACCCCTTGGTACATCTGCGAAATCAAGGACCACATTTCATTGGAGTAACAACCATGGAGTTTTTAGATAGGTGTCTTCATTTTCTGAGGCTGCCACAACAAATTACCCAAACTTGGTGGCTTAAAACAACAGAAATTTATTCTCTCACAGTTCTGGAGGCCAGACTGTGAAATCAAGGTGTCTGCAGGACCAAGCTCCCTCCGAAGGTTCCAGGAGTGAATCCTCCTGGCCTTCTGTAGTCCTGGTGGCTCTAGGCATTCCTTGACTGTGATTGCATCACGCTGATCTCTGCCTCTATTTTCACATAGCCTTCTTCCCCTTGCCTCTGCCTCTCAAATCTCTTTCTCCAACTGTAAGGATACGACTTGTTGGATTTGGGGTCCACTCTAAATCCTGAGAGCCTTTTTTTAAAAACTTTTAATTTTATACTGGAGTATAGTTGATGAACAATGTCGTGTTAGTTTCAGTTGTACAACAAAGTGATTCAGTTATACATATACATGTATCTATTCTTCTTCACATTCTTTTCCCAATTAGGTTGTTACTTAATGTTGAGCAGAGTTCCCTGTGCTATACAGTAGGTCCTTTTTGGTTATCCATTTTAAATATAGATGTGTGTACACGTCAATCCCAAACTACCTAACTAGCTCTCTCCCAACCCTGGTAACTATAGGTTCATTCTGAGAGCCTTAATGTAATTTTACCTGCAAAAACCCTATTTGCAAATAAGCTTCACAGGTACCAGGAGTTGGACTTATCTTTTGGAGGATCACTATTTAACCTACTGTGATGGAAATCGGATCTCCAGCATCTCATGGTAACTCCCATTCTTTTTTGTCTTGTATCTGGCCAAACTTACCTTGCCTACCTGGTCTGTGCATGCATCTGAGTTTCTAGGACTTGATTCCAATGTATCTTACAGTGCATAGTTTTGAACTGTCAAAAAAAAAAATTTCTCTAAACGAATGTTGAAAGGCAGGGGAGACTTTATCCAAAGCTATTGTGATAGGGTAGAGACACCAGAACTCATTCACAGCTCAACTTCACTGAAACAAAGAGTGGGAGAATTTTTAAGAGCAGAGGAAGGGGTATCTTAGGTCATCTGTGTGTGCTAATTGACTTTACACAAAGAAATGTGGACTTTTTCATATCTTTAAGGTGGGAGGGACTTTCACAGCTTGGAGCAAGGCTCCCACTAAAGTTTGGCTTCTTCCCCCCCATGGAGACTGAGAATTCTATCTTCCTTGATGTTACTTTTCAAAGGGCTGGCTCCCAGGTCCATTCCTAGGATGAAAAAATGAAAAGAGGCTTTAAAAAAAATTACATATCAAAGGAGCAGAGAAAGAATTTCCCATTACAAGTTTTCTAAAGTAAATACTCTAAGAAAAGAGATGTCAGGAGCCAAGAGGGAGGAAGAGCCTATGTAATGGTCAGTCAGAGGTAAACATTCAGGTCGTCTTGGTCAGAGCTGACCCATCTTACCTGGCCCCTTCCGTTACATTTATTCAATTAGATGATCTCTACTTTCTAACTGCAAGTTCCAGGACATTTCTGAGTCTCATTTCCTTCATCTGTAAAATAGAACAGGGATTTCCCTGGTAACGCAGTGGTTAAGAATCCGCCTGCCATTGCAGGGGACACGGGTTTGAGCCCTGGTCCGGGAAGATCCCACATGCCGCAGAGCAACTAAGTCCGTGAGCCACAACTACTGAGCCCATGTGCTGCAACTACTGAAGCCCGCACGCCTAGAGCCCGTGCTCCACAACAAGAGAAGCCACCGCAATGAGAAGCCCACACACCGTGATGAAGGGTAGCCCCCGCTCGCCGCAACTAGAGAAAGCCCGTGCGCAGCAACAGAGACTCAACACAGCCAGAAATAATTAATTAATTAATTTAAAAAAATAGAACAATAAGGTTACTTAATTCATAGGGTTGTTACTAGGAGGATGTAAGATCATATAGCTAAAGTACTGTGGGGTCATGGGAGTGTGGACCTATGGCATCCAAATGCCCCTATGTCATTTCAACATGACAGACAGTTCTATTCCCTTTTTACTTGGTCTCCTTTGAAGATAGAAGGGGCAATTTGACTCACTTCAGGTCAACAAAACCTAAGCATGAATCTCTGTGGGACATTTCTTGGCAAGCTTTTGTTCTTGGATAAAAGGGGATACATGACTGGCATCACCTCTTCTGGCTCTTTTTTGCTGTGATTATGATGTGATGGCTGGAGATGTAGCAGTCGTCTTGCAACCATGAGGAAAAAAAACACAAAGTCTTGCAGGGGGTTAATTTCTTTTAACTGCTGAATTAATTTCAACAACTTCTAGACATTTTATTATGTGAGAAGAAATAAAGCACTAAGTTGTAAGCCACTGTGATTAATTTTACTGTTACTTGCAGATAAACTCAATCCTGCTTGACAGACAATACCACAATGGTCTTCACACTTTGGAATGGATTATACCTCGTTAAACACACATCTGCTTCTTCTACTACATTGAAAGGTCTTGGAGACAGACCCAAGTCTTATTTACTTCTGTATTCTTCAGAGCCCAAAGGAGAAAGAGTTTCTATAGTATACTTGAAAAGAAAGCCTTAAGAATATTGACAGTTATTCCTACATTTAATTAAAAGATAAAACATTCATAAGCATTCACTGTGCCTGGTTCTGGGCATTAAAGAATTAAAAAAAACAAAAAACAAGAAAACCCCACAGTCTCTGCCCTCAAGAAGATTACAGATTTCTGAGAAGAAAAATGGATTTCTCTAATACAACAAGTTTGTTGTAATAGAGATATTGCAGAGGCTAACAAGGGCACAGCCATTTACAAAGAGGTTGTATCTATTGGACGCTTGCAGCTGTAGCAACAGAAATTCTGACTCATCAGGCTTTTACAATAAGGGGTCTTATCATCTCCCTTGAAAAGCCCAAAGCTCCATGGTAGGAAGTCGGGCTCCAGGGTTGACACATTCAACAGCTCGGCCATGTGACATGTCCCTTCATCTCTCTGCTCTCCATCCTCAGGTTGCCTTCCTCCCTACACTAGCAGCAAGATGGCATCAGAAATTCCAGGGGCCAAGAACAGACGTGAAAATCTCCTCATAAAGGGAGGTGTCAGAAGGCAGTAGATTCTGGATATGTGACCAACACTCTTCACTGCAGATACGAAGAAGTCTATATTCGGTAATAAATGATGTCATTCATAAAAATTCCAGAATGTCTGAGCACACGTTATATGGATCATTACAGAAATTACAAATACAGTGCTTTATTTAGTATGTCAGAGTTTTCCAAAGCTGACATTTCAATTCAGAAATGTGTGTGTGTGTCTGTCTGTGTGTCTATATGATCAGGCCACGCAAGATGGCTGTTCTCTTGCTCTCTGTACCTCTTCTGCTAGACAGTGTCTGTTTCACCTACACCCACTCACGTGATCGACCTTCCTACATACTTGACCTTGGCCCCAGCTAGTGATTGTTCTAGCTTTTAGATCAGGACATCTCCCCTCTGAGAGCTTATCAAAGGGGCAGTGAGAGGTGTACTCCTCTGCTGGTTTCTCTGGCAACCGACGAACCAACCCTGAGGTCAGTTCCCCCTGTAACTGGTAACCTCCCCTTCCTCCTGGTAGCAAAGACTGCTGCCCTGTCCTGCCCGCCGTCTGCTGCACGCATTGGGGTGTTGCTCTAGGACCTTGCTTCACACATGTAAGATGCCCTGTCTGTTTGTAGCATGGAAGAACAAAATCTGACTCCATGTTGGATCTGTTTCTTTTACTTTGACCTTTGTTGCCATTGCTTTTGTTCTGTCTATAGCTATAGGCATACATAATGGCCTGCCTCGGGGAACCCTGCCCCTCTGCGTGAATGTTAAACTAAAGTGCCTTTGTTCAGCTCACAGGGAAACACCCTGCCCCTGCCCACTTGCGAATGGCTGCAGAAAAGAAGAAATTAACACATCCTTTCCCAGAGGCTGGCCAAACCATGAGACGTTTTCCGAGACTTATGGTCTTTTTACTTTACTTCCTCACCTCCTCCCCTTCTCTGCTCTATAAAAGAAACTAGCATCCAGACCCTGATAAGATGGTACTCTAGGATGTTAGTCCACCATCCTCTCGGATGCCCGGCTTTCCGAATAAAGTCGCTATTCCCTGCCTCAACACCTTGTCTCCTGATTCATCGGCCTGTCATACAACGAGCAGAACAAGTTTGGACTCGGTAACACATTAAACCACTGATGTCTCTGTGGCTGACTCCAGACTCTTTCTTCAGTCTCAAGGCTGGGCAAGTACAGGTCTTGCAGGCCTGCAGGGTGCTGCCCCACAGTGTCTGTGTGCGATGTAAAGAAGAAATGGAAAGACGTTTTGCATTTTTCAATAGATAAAGCCCTGGAAACAAAAACAGGGATGATTTCAGGGAAATTCAGCTCCCTTCTGGAGGTATACGAACATTTCTCCACAGTATTTATTCAACAGCATTTTGTTGATTTCACACTATGTGCCCAGCATATATCTTCATTTAAAAATGGAAATGTAAAGAGTCACATTGCTAGCCATTTCCTCTATGAGGAAGAGCTGAAAAATTCATGCCAACTGAAAACACCACCTCCTCGAATCCACAGCTATTTGCTATAGCCCAACTGCATTTCAGTAGCAGTCACAAATTGGAGAAATCCACTTAGTGTGAAGAAATACAATCATTTAAAAGACATTTTCTCTAATGGAGGAATTCTTTGTAAGTAAAGATTGAATTACGGAAGATCCCATTTATGGGGAAAACTGAATATTTAGAGTTCATGAAATTGAGAGGAATTGATTTTACAGAATTGGAAGGAAGACAGAAGAAGACATTTAGCCCAGACCAGTTCTTCCAGACAAAATTACAAGACTGTGCAATGTCCGATTTCCAAAGGGGCCCTCACCCACACCTGGTACATCTCCAGGAGGCTTTGTTTATGCAGAATTCCATGTGAATGGACTTGTGTAGTGATGGGATTGAGGCTCTTCTGGTCTTTCCTCTGCCTGCTTTACACACCTGAAGGCCCTAAGTTCATATCCCTGAGCTGGAAGTACCAGGACCCAGGAGCCTGGAAGCTACATCATTAGGTGCTGTCTGTTCTATAGTCAGATCCTATTATAGCTATTCAAGAGGGTGGGTTCCAGAATGCAAGCCTGGCCTTGGACTTCTGCAGTTGCTGTCTTGTCCCATGTATTTAGGTAAAAATCATGAATGCTTGTCCCCCTCACCTGAAGTCCAGTTCACGGTGTTCCTGTACTTTCTGCCAGCAGGGAGTGAGAGTGACCTCAGTGTTCAAGGACAGGGGCAGGCATTTTATAAATGGCTTGAACTGACATTGAGTTGCTGATTTTTTGTTGTATTCTGCCTTCACCTCCCCATCTGAATTTAAATCCAGATTTCACTCTGTTCTAATAAGGGCTATTTCTAGAAATTTTAGAAGCTCTAGAAAATATTTGGGGCCATCTTCAGTAGTGATTTGAATAAGTGGACTACAGAAAAGTCTTAACTCATTCTATCTTGGAGTCTATTTCAGGGGAACGTGCGTTATTTCAGGAGCTGGGACTCTAGGCCCTTTCCTGGGTGCCAGAGACCCGCTTTCACAGCGGGACGACTCACAACAACACAGGCCACTTCTATTAACATCTGCCAAAGAGGAACAGTCCAGGGAAAGACTGTGGTTGGCTCCATTTATTTTTGCTAAAATATTTATGCAAATTTAATTTATATGCAAATAACCCCTTTTCCTCCCGGCCCCTAGGTGTCTACAAAGGCCGCCATATTGCTGCTGGTGCCTGGAATTACTGGTTGGAAAATGAATTATTCCAGAATTAGACACAGTCAATTCAAAGGCTCCTCCTCCCACAGGATGGATGTTTTCCGTCATTTTCTCAGAATTCACAATGATGCTGCATCTGAAGGCACTGTCATCTCAGTAATAGCTCTGGGTTCTATGTCCAGCCACCAAATCTAAAGAATGTCTTTCTCATGTAATCCCATGACTGTATCCTGTAGACTTCATGAGTTACACTTCTGAGCATGTCAGGTAAAATATTCCTTCCAGAGCTAACTATTTCAACTGGGTCATTAAAAACATTGGTTGTTTTCTATTCTTCAAGTGACAAAGCAATCATAAATGGTAGCAGACTTGCAGAAGGAGATTTTTTTCTGAGTGACCAATAAGGAGGGCTGGAAGTGTGCTTAAATGATCCTTTCCAGGAATATTTAGCAGTAGACAGCATCAGGTGTGTGTCGTTAATTGCAGTGGCTCTCAGTAACTTCCCAACCTAGGCTACTCTTCCCAACAAAACTACCAATCTATGCAAGTCTTCATCTCTTATTTAATTTTTCAAAAGTATTGGTATAATAAAAGAGTATTTTAAAATGTTTGTAGTAAATATGATACTAGAAATACAGAATTTGGAGGCTTAAGAACTATTTTTTAGAAGAGCTGTCCACAGGAAAACCTTACGGTTGAATACTCCACTTCCTAAAATCAACAGTAAAGAACATTACATGTATTTCAAATGTTTCCCACTTATTGTAGAGTGTAAATACTTCTTGAAATCCTGATTTCAATTCTTTAGGGTATATACCGCAAAGTGGGATCGCTGGATCATATGTTAGTTCCACCTTTAATTTTTGATGAATCTCCATACGGTTTCCATATCTGCTGCACCATTTTACATTCCCACCAATAGTGTACACGGATTCCAATTTCTCCACAACTTTGCTAGCCAGTGTCTGGAGTTTGATGCCTCACAAGACCTCTCAACTTATTACTTAAATAAAACAAACAGATGAGTAAATTCTACATCTTGTACTTTTAAACCATATTCTATATTGTTAACATTTCTCCATGCGTTCTCTAAGAAATTTAAACAAGAACAGTGGGTTTTGATCCTGCCCAGCTGAAAACTTCATTTTCAATTTCCACATTTTTGAAAAAGAAATCAATAGCTCCTTTACCACAAATTTTTTACAAGGTTGAAATGTGCTTAAATGCATGAAAACAATTTGACCATTAAGTATTATAGACATGCTACTTGCTGTCACTGTTTTTTGTTCAGGTTGTTTTTATGAGGATTTATCACTCTTCCTGACTCTGGCCCATTACCAAAACGAAAAGGCACTAAGTAATTCTCACAGATTGGAAAAATGAGAAATATTTATATCAGTTATATTTGTCCCTTTAGCATTTCTTGGCAGTGGGGTATGTGGCTATATGGGTAATATCTCCTCAGTTTATTCATACTAATTGCATAGATAACAGACATGGTCCAAAGACCGTTGTCCTTGGAGTTGAATGATTTCCAATCACCCTCCAGATCTCCTCTTTGCCCCAGTGTCCCCCTGCACCATTCTGAAACCTGGAGGCTGACCTCTTCATAATGGATCAACTGGACTCCCCTGCCTGCTGGCTTCTGGGTAGATTTTCTAATGGGAGGCACTGGGGTTTGGGGGTCAAGATGAGAGAGAGGTCAAGGGATTTATGGCCCTCATTCTCTCCCTACTCTTCCAGGATTTAGCATCATGTGTGTTGCTTTCACAGAAGCCACAGTTCCCACTGGATGAGAACTTCTCATTGCCACCCCTCTCCCTGTTCTGGAAACTGTTGCTTCCTCTTGGCCCCCTGGTTAGGGTGTGGCTGTGGAGTGGTGTAAAGTCTTTCCTCTGATGCTAGTTCCTGGGTGTGGGACCATCCCCTGTCTACTTATCCTGACAAATCCATTTAAATGCTGCCTTCATTAAATCCTATCCTGCTTTGAGTATGCCATGTATTTTCTATGAGGACTTTAACAATGCAATAGTAGTAATAATAATACTATAATGATAATAGCTAACTCTTACTTTGTGTTCTTTACACTCCAGGTCTTGTTCTGGGTGTGTTCCCACAGTCTGGCCCACTTTGCCCTCACAGTGGCCTTATGAGATAGGTGCTGTTATCATCATTCCCCTTTGCAGATAAACAGGTGCACAGAGAGGGTAACTGACTTCACCAAGGTCACACAGCAAGTAAGCAGTGGAACCAGGACTTAAACTTTGATGGCCTCGTGATAGGATCCAGGCTTTAACCTACATTCAGTGCAGTTGTCTGTAGTGCCTCCAAGTTCTGAAATGAGGACAGCTCGGGCTGGTGACTTTTCTTATTCAATAGTCGGCAGTGGGACGTATCACATGATTTAGTTTTCATTTGTCCCCACTAATCGTGAGATGTGCCTGTTCAGCGTCGCTAGCTGAGATGCTCCAGCTCGCACAGGGAGACTTTCAATTAATCCACTAAAAAGCTCTTTGGGCCACTAATGTCCGCGTGCTTGTTAACGTGTGATTACTGCACCGGCTCCAATTTTCTCTTTCCCAGACAACGTGAAATCAGGCAGGAGCAGGGGTGGTTTAGACACAACCGAGTGCATTACACAAGCACATTTTCACGTTAATAGGAGCAATAAAAGACTTCACAGCCATATTTACACCCAAGCCTTTCCATATTTTAGAATAAAGGCAGCGAATCAAAGAAGTTGGTATGTATAGCACATTTATTATCTCTCAAAGCTCTCTGCAGCTGCCTGCAGAACTATGGGCTCTGGGGAAAAAGACACAAAAAAATGGAAATAGCTGCTGTCGCCAGTTAGGAATTTTGTTTTATAAATGTGAGATATATTTTATATTGTGCAGCAAATCGCTTTGATTAAATAGCTTTTTTGGATTGTATGTGCTCACACTTTTAGAGTTAATAATGGCTCTCGCTTATTAAGGAATGTTCAGAGATTTGTTCTAATGTTATATATGTCTTAACTCATTGCATCGCATAAGAACCCTAGCAGGTAGGTCCTATTTCAGTCCCATTTGCCGGCAAGGAAACTGACACACAAAGGGGTTATTTAGCTTGAATACAGTTCAGCTACTGAGAGTTGAACACAGATTTATAGGACAGATTCCAAAATCTGGACCCATATTCACTGTGCTATTCTGACCATTGCATTTTCCACTCAGTGTTTCAGCTGTTTTGTTTTTCCACTTGGCTTACATGGAAACCTCCGGACTTGCCAGCCCTAGAAGCTGAATTATGCTCTGAACCTTTATCAGACCCAATATAGATCCTTATGCTGTCATGAATGACCACCAGCTGGATCTCAGCATCAGTGACTGGACCAGGGGCAAGAGGACCAGCGGGTGTCAGGAGTAACTCGTGGAAATTTTGGTCCCAGGCTTCCTAAAAGGGCCTGGAGTCAGCAGATTGAATTCCCCATGAGAGTTGTAACACCCCACCTGTTGTTGGGGGCCGTCTCCCCATGGCCAGGTCTCCCTCCCACAGATGATCCCAGGATATGATAAGGTACCCAGAGCTCTGGCAGGGGCAAAACTGAATCCACCAGCATCAAAGACATACCCCACCTGAATAATGGAAATACATTAAAGAGACTTTGTTATGACTAACAATAATTATGTAAGCAGTTTGGCACAGTTGTGAATGCACAGGCTCTGGAATCAGGCTGACTGAGCCTTGCTGTAATTCTAACAGTATTAGTATTTTTACCTAAATTTTACTAAAGGTCAGCACTGTGTAGGACTCTACATACACTCAACTTCCTTGTAAACCAACCCTGTGAGGCTAATACCAGCATAGCACTTATTTTACAGGGGAGAAAACTGAAGCAAAAAGAAAGGATATACGAGCTGACCCAGTTCACTCACATTGTAAACGGCAGAGCTGCAGTTTGAACCCAGAGCAGTCTGTGCTCAAAGCCTGAACTTCAGGGTTCTGTACCCCGGTGCCCATTATTGAATGCTGCTTTGATGAAAGAATGACTGAATGATTGAAAAATTACATCTGCTATTTCCTGGGAGCTAAGAACTTAGCCAGCGTCACAGCTTTGATAGGCGAATCATCCCCTTACTAGGTGAGGATGTGAAGGCTGGGGGATTGACCTTGGCCAGAACCAGGCATCAGCAGAATTAGAACTTAGAGCCCAGGTTTTCCTGAAAGAGACAAAAGAGAGAAGCCACTGCTGGGACTCAGGGACCCCCCTGAGTTTCTTCTGGATGCCTATGAAGAACAAGACGCACAGAAATACAACAGAGTGACAGCCTGAAACCATAGCAGTGAGATGGTGGGAATGATGGATTAAAGGCGACCACACAGGATCCAGGGATGTGCACGGAGGCACTCGACCACGTGTCAGCGAACATCAGGGAATGTGCCCAGGATGGGCAGGGATGACTCAGGAAGCCTCTGCCTACGTAACGACTCTGGAGGGGGTAAAGTGAGTGTCTTCCATGAACGGGAAAAACACGCACAGTAATGTCCAACAGAGAGGGACGGAGAGGGAGACAGAGACTGGGAAAGAAGTCCCAAAGGACCTTTCTTCCATCAGAGCGTCTCTGGGAAAGGAAAGTTAATGTATCAATGCTCAAAGCCCTGTTTCTGTGTTTTCTGTGTGTGTGGTCCTGTAACAGGGAAAAACAAATCTGACGCCATATTGGATCTGTTTCTTTTACTTTAACCTCTGTGTTCTATTGCTTTTGCTACAGGTTAATCACTAAAGGGATGTTGTCTATAAGCTTAAATTATACATTATGGCTCATCTCTGGGAACCTGCCTCCCAGGTAATGAGTGTTAAGCTGAAGTACCTTTGTTTAGCTCACAGGAAACATCCTGACCAGACCCACCTGTGAATGACGGCAGGAAGGAAGACATGATCACATCCCCTCTGGAGACTGACCAGAACCAGGAAATGTTTGACTTTACTCCCTCCCCTTTGAGTATAAAAGAAGCCTGAATTCTAACTCCGGCCAGATGGTTCTTTGGGTCACGAGTCCACCATCTTCTTGGTCTGCTGGCTTTCCAAATAAAGTCGCTATTCATTGCCCCAACAGCTTCTCTCTTGGTTTATTGGCCTGTTGTGCGGCAAGCAGTGCGAACTTGGACTCAGTAGCAGTCCCCTCACGCTGAACTGATCTCTCTTTCCGAAGGATGAACAGCATCTAAAAGAAGGTAACACACTGGCCTTTCCAGCATGTAAAAGCATAATGACATTGATGTTTGTGCAGATTTCAACTCATGTGGTACTTATCCCAGGGCCCCAAGCCCAACAAAAGAAAAGCTTCACAGTTAAAGTCTTAGCTAAGAAAAATGAAAATAGGCTAAGGAGTTCTTTTTCTCTAGACCCTTGAAACTGGAAAGACCGACAATGAACTCTGAAATGGTGCTTTCTCCACTTATGCCATTTTCAAAAGCATAGTTACTTTGTCGGTAATGATACTCCATCTGCAAACCGTAAGCATGTGTCTCATTTTGTTCCATAATAAGAAATCAAAGGCGTGCTTAAAGTAGCTTAGAAATAAGGATATTGTACATACTTCAGGAGTCCCAAGTGGCCAGAGATAAATAGAATCACTGTTTCTCACAGTTTTTGCCCAAGGAGAATAAAGAATCACATTATTCCTTGTTGGAGGATATTAGTAATTTACTTAGTAGTTTTTAATGTGCTAAAAGCATTCATTAAATACACATATATTGAGCATCTTCTATGTGTCACGGATAGTGCCAGGGTCTGTGATACAGAGGGGAGTGTAATCTCATTTTCCATTCGGAGCTGTGTCATCCCAAGCAGACACTGGTCCTCTGCAAAGTGGCAGGTCAGGGGGTGAACTTGTGTTTGACTGATAGGGTGTTTTCCTTCTGATTGAATTCATGATTTGCTACTGAAACAAATTACCATAAATCTAATTTTAAAGCAACACAATATTTAAAACTTTTTCAGTTCTGCAAGTCAGAAGTCTAAAATGGATCATATTTGGATAAAATCAGTACCGTGTTTCTTCTGGAGCCTCTGGGTGAGAATTTGTTTCCTTGCCTTTTTCAGTCTCTAGAAGCTGCCTACAGACCTTGGCTCATGGTTGCATCACTGACCTCTGCTTCCATCACATCTCCTTCTCTGACCCTGACCCTCCTACCTTCCTCTCCTAAGGATGCTTGTGATTCTATTGGGCCACCTGGATAATGCAGGACAATCTCCCCATCTCAAGATCCTTGACTGAATCACACCTTGAAGAGTCCCTTTTTCCATGTAAGGTGACATATTCACAGACTCTGGGGATTAGAATGTAGATATCTTTGGCGGGGATGGGGAATTATTCTGCCTACCACAAAGATCAACACTTAAATACCAAAACGTTTACCTTATCAACCACATATCCTTCTGATTAAAGTATAGACTTTACTTGATAAAAGTATTAATATCGGTTCATAAAGAGTGACAAACGCACCCTACAAAGGTAAGATGTCGATAATAGGGGGGACATGGGTGTGTGGTATATGGAAACACTCTCTGCTATCTTCACAGTAACTCTGTAAATCTCAAACTGTTTTAAAATAAAAAGTATGTTAAAAGTGATCATTCCTGCTGCCCTTGGAAATGTAGAAAATCAATCAACAGTGGGTTGTTCTGGTTGGGAAGCAGTTGACGGGAGCTGAGTCCAAGCTGATCCCCTTATTGGGGTGCATACACCTCCTCTGGTTAACTCAGATCCCCAAGCGACCACTTCATCTCTCTATGTCACTTCTCTGGTGGCTTTGGAATTTGAGATTGTGACTCTCAAAAGAAACAATGACACAGATAGTTGTGTGATTGCCCCTGTGATCTGTGCCAGGTAGGGGGAGGTCAGGGAAACCTGAGAGCCGATCTGAAGGAGGAACGTGCCTTGTCTCAGGTTCTGGCCCCTCATAATCCCTCCAGGTCAGATGGAGACTCAAACCAACGGGCCAGGCAGGTGAAGCTTCTGTTCCTCTCTGTGCCTTCCAGATTTTGGCAATTTCAAACTCTATTAAATCAGGATTTTTTCTTTGCTGGTTGATGTGTATGATTTTCTGGCTAAGTGCATTTGTTGCCAGGAGCTGACATGCTTCAAGGATTGTTGCATAAGAGTGTGACAAGACATCCTAGTTATTGCATGGGGGGCGAAGGAAAGGGAGTTGTTAAAATCTGGGGACCTTGTGCCCGTGGATAAGAATAATGTAAATCCCGTTATTATAACTCTAAACAGGGTACTGAGCCATTACAGCATTCAATTATTTTGATGCTGCGAGGCAAAAGTTTCCATGTCTGAAATACTAGTCTACTTGACATTGGGCAAATGAGGTGGCATTTTTTATGGAGTGATGCCCATTTGTGAAGGTGGGAACTCATGCCTCTCAGCCTGGCCTTCCCTGAGCTCCTCCATTAATGTTCTTTGTACTAATATTAGTGGTCACATTTAGTGTTTTATAAAGGAAAAGCTTTCTGGAGAGATGGTGCAAGGTCAGGGAAGACCAGGTAAGGAGAAAACTTCCATTTCATTGTAACTCTGAATTTCGGAACTGAACAAAGTTACTTTATCTTCCTTCCTGCTGGCTAGTGACGCTGAACATGTATTCATGTGCCTGTTGGCCATCTGTATGTCTTCTTTGGAAAGATATCTGTTCGGATCCTCTGTCCATTTTTTTTTAATTGGGCTGTTTGTTTTTTTGATGTTGAGGTATATGAGTTCTTTGTATATTTTGGATGTAAAACCCTTATCAGATATATGATTTGCAAATATTTACTCCCAATAAGTAGGTTGCCTTTTCATTTTGTTGATGGTTTCCTTTGCTGCGCAGAAATCTTTTAGTTTGATGTGGTCCTACAGGTGAGGCACCACTGATTTTTCACACTTATAACAGGCGTCTAACATCCTCCAAAGCCTGGAAGCCAATACAAAATGTTGGGACATTTGACTCTGAGTCTCCAGGTAATAAAATTCAGACTGTCATCTTCTCCTCTGATGGTAATTGGCCTTAACGCTGTCCAAGAAAACCCATGGCTGACAATCCCCATTCCAGAATTTGTGTCAAATTCTTCACAAATCAGCATGTCCCATTTCTGGCATCCAGTGATTCATCTCACCACCTTACTAGGAGGGCTATCATTGCCAAATTATAACGATACATGGAGATCTAATTAAATTCATTGATTCAATTTTCATGTGACTGAGTTATTGACATGGATGTGAATTAACTTATTTGTAGCCGAAGGCCAGTAACAGAATTTGAAGAGAAATTATGTCTAGATAACACTCAGCAATGGGCGAGAGTATGTCTAATTCAGACACTTGCTCACACAACAAGGGGAGGTCTCCCAGGGCATAAGCGTCAGGGGTCGTTCTCTGACGTACTAACCCCACCTATGAACAACCTCTTGGATATGCTCTGTCTCAAGGTAATAGTAAACTACAAAGACAAGGACTAAAGGAATCATGTGAAATCTTTTCATGGATGATCCAATTTGGAACTCTAGGAGGGGAATACGTTTTCTGCTATCAAGTCTCAACACATCCTTCATTTCAGCCAACATTCTATGTATTAAACATAACAAATTGAAAAACAATGGGTTGGGACATTATTCTAAGTGAGATGATAAGCCAGTCACAAAACCAAATACTGTGTGATTCTACTTATAGGAGGTCCCTGGAGAAATCAAATTCATGGAGACAGAAGGTAGAATAGGTTTTGCCGGAGGCTGGAAGAGGGCAGATGGGGAGTTAATGTTTAATGGGGACAGAGTTTCAGTTCTGCAAGATGAAAGCAGTTCTGGACATTGGTTGCACAACCATATGAATGTACTTGACGCTACTGAACTGGACACTTAAAAATGGCCAAGATGATGAATTTTATGTTATATGTATTTTACCATAATTAAAAAGAAAATGTAGTGCTTACAACAAACAGCCAATAAGTCTGGAGCCACTAGAAGCTTTTAAGAGGAATTGCTTTGTACAGGGAATTAAAGGTTTACCCAACAGCGGGAAGGACTGGGCAAGCGAGTCCTATTGTTATCGAACCAAACTTGGGTCTGCTCACCCGAGCGCAGGAAAGCCGATCTACTGACACCAGTTTGGGATGAAGGAAAGTGCAGTGTTTACTGCAGGCACCAAGAATGGGCAGCTAATGCTCAAAAGACCCGAACTTCCTGATGGCTTTCAGGGAAGGGTTTTTAAAGACAGGGTGAGGGAGAGCGTGGTGGGGTGTGCGATCAGCTCGTGGACCTTCTTCTGATTGGTTGGTGGTGAGGTAATTGGGAGTCGGCATCATCAACCTTCTGGTTCCCACCAGTCTAGGTTCTACGTGCTTGTGGGCAGCAGACAGTTAACTTCTCCCACCTAATAGGGGTCTCAACATCTGCAAAACAGCTCAAGGATATGGCTCAGAATATTATCTATAGTCTTTGAGGAGGAACTAAAGTTCTTGACTTTGTTTAATGGCTAAACTATTATTCTTTTGCCTTGCTTGACTGTTTTCTTTTCTTTCTGCATTTTCTCACTTCTCTCATTAAATTTGTTCTTTGGACCTTGGGGAAGGCTTAGGAGGCTAAAGTTTTTCTACAAACAAGAGACAGGTAGAGGATGTGGAGGGGTCAGTCCCAGGAAAGTCCCATAGAGCAGCGGTCCCCAACCTTTTGGCACCAGGGACCAGTTCCGTGGAAGACAATTTTTCCACGGATGGGGTGGGGATGGTTCAGGAGGTAACGCGAGTGATGGGGAGCGATGGAGAGCAGCAGATGAAGCTTCGCTCGCTTGCCCGCCGCTCACCTCCTGCTGTGCTGCCCGGTTCCTAACAGGCCGAGGACCGGTACCAGGGGTCGGGGACCTCTGCCATAGGGTCCTGCTCGGTTACACTATGTCACTGCCTACAACACCCAAGTATCTGATTCTCAGGAGGAAACCAGGAAAATGATGGAGGAACTTCATTTTCATCATACACCAATGTCCACTTGCTTTTCTGCACCTGCCACCAGAGGTGCACTGGAGAATAATGGCTTCTTTTCTTTTCCACCTTTCAAATCATATGCAAGGACCTCTTAGAGGTAGATACTTATCAGAACTCTTCTACTGGCAGGGAGTCTAGACCATCTTCCATAGAATTTTAGAGACACAGAGTTAATGTTAAAGGTTGCTGGCCTCCGAAATAAAAGCAAACTTTTCTTTCCACCAACTTTACCTCTTTACTGGCTTTTGAGTGGTGAACAGCCAGACCTGAGTTCGGTAACATTATGATTAGGGTGGTTTATGGAAAATGTCATTTGAAGTGAAAAGGACATTTCACTCTGACATCTTCCCTACAGAGAGCATAAAACTGCTGACATAAAAGGCGATATTTGGGAAACACAAAGGGCTATAAAAAATAGGAATTTATTTTAATATGTTAGAGAGTATATAGTTAGCACAAAAAACCTTGTGATTTCAGACGTACAATTACTGATGGCATGGCTAAATTAGTACCATGGTATTGTACCTTTCACAGACAGCATGCATTTCTACCTTAGTTGAAGACAGGGAAAGAAGTCTAACCTAGGTTTACACTCCAACGTTTCCTATTTTCTGTGGTGGACACATTCTTAGCTAGAGTTCTCTCCACATAGTGAAACCTAGCTTTTCTAGCCTTATACCCTTCCGGTGATAAGTTTGATTGAAAGAGAACTTCTCATTTCCTCAGTCCCATTAATGTTTTGGGTTCATGCCTGGCCTAGAACTGAACTGGGTCAAGTTTCCAGTTGAACAGATCATGGCGAGAAAAGAATGAAATATAGTAATTTCTTAGACTTGAGTCACAGGCTGCTCTCTCTGAGCTGAGGAAGACATCATGTCCACCTAAACACATGGTTGGACAGTGGGGAAGGGGGGTGTCATCCCCCAGGGAATTTGGGGTGCCAGGAACAGAAGGAGCGATAATGTTTCCTGGGCAGACAAAAACAATAGCTAACTACATCATTGAAATTATTTCCTTAGGACACATTCTTACAAGTGAAATATGGATTCAAAGTGTAAATACACATTTCAGGCTTCTGATGCAATTGCTAGTTGCCTTTCGAAACAAAATGTTTCTGTTTATTTGGATACTCACCCCTGTGTGACTTTTTTTTTTTTAGTGATGTAAAATGTTAAAGCCTTAAAACTGGAATTTATAAAATTACTTGGAGTATGCCAAGTTGAGTTTTGATAACTAAAGACTTTCTTTATAGATGTTAGCCTGATAATCTTCATTAGTTCAAGTTTCAATTACAGGTAAAATGAGACCTTGATATTTAGCTTTCAAACAGAGAGGCATGAGAAAGAAAGAAAGAAAGGACGAAAGAAGGAAATAAGGAAAGAAAAAAAGAAAGAAAGAAAGAAAGAAAGAAAAAAAGAAAGAAAGAAAGAAAGAAAGAAAGAAAAGAAAGAAAGAAAGAAGGAAAGAAAGAAAGAAAGAGGGAGAGAGAGAAAGAAAGAGAGGGGAGAGAGAGAGAGAATGAATAGGAATAAACCGAGCTTTCTCCTTGAACAGATATGCCTCCATTGCTCCATTCTAGCACTAATAATGGTCCAGGAAAATGGCCACGGTTTCCCATTCTCACTGGTAGGAAAATCAATATCAAGTTTTAAAAAATGAAAGGTAGCAATAAAGTCAAATAGAAGAAAATTGAAGCCAGAAGGGAATAAAAACATTCAAGATGATTGCTTCAACATCAAATTTACCACAAGAAGAAATATCACCATGGATCCATGATCAAGTTAGGAAACTCTCTAGATCTTTCTGAATTTCCAGACCACCTTTCCATCCAGCCTACGCTCCCGATGCTTTGAAATATCTCTCTGCTTTGAAAGATCTCTCGAAGAGTTCTTACAACCAGCTCTCTCATGGCAGGGACCTCTCTGAGTGTGAGTGAGAAGGGACAAAGAAGTGGTCCCCTTGACGGTAATTCTCAGGTCGACCTGGAAGTTGAGTTCTCAGGAGTTCCTCTGCTCCAGAAGGGGGCGCTCCCAGTGCAAACTCTAAGTGTGATGGATAATTTAGTCAGCACCTGCAGAACCCTGCTAGTTAGTGGTACCTCTCCAGTTTCAATCACTATCTGTCTTTTTCCCTCACCCTGACCTTGAAGCTTCTGCACAGCCACTGAATGTGCATGTATCCATCACTTGGTCTCCATAGCAACTGCATCAGACTATCAGCAGAGCAAAGGAATTCAACCTCCATTTGTTTATGATGCTCTTACCTAGATCAGGGTTCCTCAGTCTTGGTTCTATTGACATGACAGGCCTGAGAATTCTTTATTTGGGGGGCCGTCTTTCCCCCTGTAGCATGCTTAGCAGTGTCCCTGGCTTCTACCCATTAGATGCCAGTAGCACCCTTTAATTGTGACAAACTAATATATCTCCACGCATTGCTGAATGCCTCATGGGGGAGAAGTTGCTCCCACTTGGAAAACATCAAACTAGATCATGGAAACAGGGGACCAAATTGGATGAGGTCTCATAACTTCTTTTCACTTTTTTTCTTTTTTTTTTTTGGCTCTGTGTGGTCTTCATTACTGTGTGCAGGTTTTCTCTAGTTGCAGCGAGCGGGGGCTACTCTTCATTGTGGTGCATGGGCTTCTCATTGTGGTGACTTCTCTTGTTGTGGAGCACGGGCTCTAGGCACGCGGGCTTCGGTATTTGCAGCACGCAGGCTTCAGTAGCTGTGGCACACGGGCTTAGTTGCTCCCTGGCATGTGGGATCTTCCCGAACCATGGCTCGAACCTGTGTCCCCTGCATTGGCAGGTGGATTCTTAACCACTGCACCACCAGGGAAGCCCTCTTTTCACTTTTAACACGAACTCATTCTAAATCTTGTCTGGTAACCACAGGGAAACTAGTGAGTAGCTACTTGGCCAGCACTCTGTGAATATTTAGAAGTAACTCAAAACTCTCACCTCAGTGTGTCACTAATTGAGATAGCATGTCTACAATTTATAAAGTATTTTATTGTTTTTTCTTTTCAGTGTGCTACTAATTGAGCCAGGATGTATACAATTTATAAAGTATTTTAATGTTTTTTTCTTTTATAAAAATAGTGTGTGCCTCTCATAAACGATTTCCAAAAACTTTGAAATTTACTTTGAAAGTGACAAAGTAAAAAATGCAAGACACTATTTCTTTTCCTGCAACATCTATTCCCAGCATTCGCGTGCACAACCTTCTGAACAAATTGTACATTTTAAAACTATAAGTCAATGGCCGAAAGGCTTAGGATGAGTCTCGCCTTCATGGCATGCCAAGGAAATGCCATGCTCCCTTTGCTGTCCCCTCTGCCTGGAATACTGTTCCTCCATATGCTCTGGAGGAATGCTCTTCCTGTGGGCATACTCCCTCATTTTATTCCGGCTTACTAAAATAGCCCTTCGCCAGAGTAGCTCCCCTGATACCTTACACATCAGCTGTCCAGCTCTGTGACATCTACCTTTTTCAGTGCCTTACTTTCCTTCCCAGTACCTGAAGTTACTATGTGAAATTTTATCATGTGTTTAACTGTCCACTTCATTATCAATCTTTAATGTCTCCCTTTCAAAGGAAAGCTTATCTTTCTTGTTCCCTGCCATATCTTCAAGACCTAGAACAGTGCCAGCCACAACCTAGGCCCTCAATACATGTTGCTTTAATGAAAGAATAAAAGGCACATACCTGGTGGCGTGCATGCCTATACCCTCTTATCCTATGCCCGTGGCAGACATTACTAATCACTATCAGAACTTTCCCACTAAGGTCACAGATGGCATCAGTGCTCTTCTTACTGATGCTGCCGATACAGCAGAGCTGTTGTTAATGTCAACACGGGGTCATCATCCTCTGTCCAAGGCTTAATGCAGGTCACTTTAGAAATACCTTAAAGTTGTGATGGTAAGATTATTAAAGCATATTCCCATTCATTTCTTTTCTCCATATTTGTCAGATAAGTTACAAAATTTTGCAAAAGGAGCTGGGGAATAGTTTTAAGAACATAGGCTCTCTGCTTGTGTTTGGATTAAAGCTCCATGACTTCCCAGCTGTGAGAACTTCAGAAAATTAATTTACCTTCCTGGGCTTAGGTTCCCTCATCTGTAAAGGGAGGATAATAATAGTACCAATTCCATGGGGTTTGGTGATAACTAAATGAGATAATAAATAATAAGTTAATGATAAAAAGCACTCAGAGCTTGGCCTGGTGTCTGTGTGTACATATATATATATATATATATATATATATATATATATATATGTACACACACACACACACACACACACTGGTATGTACATTGCTATTATTATCTTTTAAAAAATCTTTTATTTTCTTTACTATTTTAATGCAAATACCAAGGATTGGTGTTTCTTTTCAATTAACATCACCCATATCACCATACATGGCTGTTCTCTGCTTTTAAGTATAAATACCAGAAATTTCATGGTATAAGCCCTAGAAACATGATTTTCAAATCCTTTTTTGTTTTTTTTTTTACCACAACCCAGAGAAAGAAACACGTTTTCTATCATGACTCAGCACATAAACACACACATTCAAACTGAAACAGAAGGTTCCGGAATTTGTGTGTACCCTTACTATCCTCAGTGTGCTTTGATGTATCTTATTCTGTTTTCTATTCTATTCTGTTGTGTTCTAGTCTCTCTTTTAAAAGCTGGCTCCAGTCCATTAAACTTATTAAAATTATTTTATATCCACAGTACATTGCAACCAGCAGTTAGATAGACAGCACTCGAGAGGCAGACCAGCCTTGGGGAAACAGTGCTTGTTTTTCATATGCATTGCTGAGAGCAGACATCCCTGGCTTAGGGGCAGGGGTCTAGCTTTTTAAAGTTGTCCAGGGATTGGAAAAAAGACAAAGGGTTATCATCTGAGCTGCATGTCACAGTTTCCCCAGAGACGTCCCTGGTGTGATGGCATCAGAAGTACAACAGGGTTCTGCATTGCTCTTCTGGTTGTGAGTCCAAACAGAAAACAGTGCAGACTCCAACAAGCTGCCCACCCTGACCCCAACACTTGCCAGCCACTTGCCTATGGACCCATGGATTGCATTCTTTCAGCCTTGGTGTCCTCCTGCATCTGTGAAAATGATGCTACAATCTGACTTAGCTGCTTTTGAGGGTCCCATGCAGTAACAGAGATCAGACACTTAACAAAGTGCCTCCACAGGGGAGTGACCAATCGTGTTGGTGGTTTCTATTAATTGTATGCATAATAGTGTTACTGAATGCAAGTTTGTGCGCCCGCACAGTTGAGGCCAAACAAACCGAAACACTGGAGTTTGGCATAGAGAAAGGTTTATTGCAGGGCCATCCAAGCAAGGAGAACGGGTGGCTCATGCCCAAAAAACCCTGAACTCCCCAATGGTTTGGGGGGGAAAGTTTTTATAGGCCAAATCTGGGGAGAGAGCTGCAGGGTGTGTGACTTCTGATTAGCTGGTGGTGAGGTGAGAGGACAGTGTGCATCAGGAACCTTGAGCTCAGCCTGAAGTTACCATTCTCCATCTGGGTGGGGGGCCTCAGTTCCTGCATAAGAACTCAAAGCTATCTTTATGTGTATCCCTTCAGGAGGAACCAGGACCTGCCCCAAGGCTGCACTATTGTCTCCTGACTTCTTCTCCCTTATCTCTGCATCCCCTCCCTTCCCTGATTAGCAACTGTTTGAACCTGCCCTTTGGAACTCCGGGAAGGTCATGGAGGCTGAATGAAGCCTATTTCCTACAAACAAGGAATGAGGGACACGGAAAGGATTTGTACCCAGGAGGGGCCCACAGGGTCCTGCTCGGTTTCAATAGCAAATTATCAGAAACTACCTAAAGACCCCAAGTAGGAGACTACTTAGTTTTGTCAAAGCTCTAGAGGAAATTTCTTTTTGACGTTAATAATGAGTTTGTGAAGAACTTAGAATAACATAGAAGATGTTTGTATTTAATATTGAGTGAACGAAGCAGGATTCAAAATACGTGTCAGGATGAACACAATACAATTAAAAGGCATAGAGGAAAATGAAGGCAACGGGCTAATATGTTCACAAACAATACACTTGGTTGAGTACTTTCCCCTTCTACTTTTACTATATCTTTTCATTTTTCTATAAGATTTGTATTATAATAATAAAAGGGTTTCATATTTTAAAAGGCATACACTCTTCTAAATTTCAATTGCTAATCTATTATCGATATTGAGAAAAAAGGCCAGTGATGAAAAGGCATCATTTCCCCTTGAAGGAATCAGGAGGATATCCATTAATCCAGTTAAAATGGCTCCAAACAAGCTCTCTCTGCCAATATTCCAGGCATGATAAGGCAGCCAGTCACAACGGGAGAGGTAAAAGTATGAGCTATTTCCCTGCAGAGCCAGCGACAAAAAATCGACATCAATTTCCAGTCATGAAACTATGGATTCCATAATTATACCTATGAAGGGGTTTTAGAAAGAAGTGCATCAAAGTAATATCTGAAGTAAACATTTGCAATAAAAAAGAGGAAATATAATCAAGAGAATAAAAAAGCTTGGGGAAAAAAAAAAAGTTACCCCTGCTCTCATTCCCACTGGCACATTTTCCTCCTGGCTTGGCTGACGTCTTTGTTCCAATGAGCATAACGGATGGAGAAAACAGATAATGGACCCAAGGCTATAAAATTAGGGAAACAGACAGAAGGGGCCCTCTTTCACCATGTATTTTCCTAAATGAGCCAGTTCCCACCAGTCCTGAAACTATAAAGGGCTCTGCAGTTGTAGCTTGCCAATAAGTATGGCTTGAAAACCCACAAAATGCATGTGTCCCTTCCAGGAAGCCACAGAGCAATACGTATCACGCATACATAAAAACAGGGCCACTTGGACCTGTGTTCGCTGAACTCTGCAGAAGCTCATATCACTCAGCAAGAAACACAGCTTAATTTGCTACCAAGAGCAGTTTTTTTTTTTCTTTTTTTACAATCCAGTCTCAGTTAAACAAAAGATATGTTCTTGAACTGAATTAAGGGTTTTGGCTTTTACTACTGAACCCTGGGAACAAATGCCATTTATATTGGAATTCACTGGGTTTGGCTCATACGCTAAGGATTGAACCTGCAGTATTGCTGAAATCCTCATAAAAGTCTGATGTGTGTGTGTGTGTGCGTGTGTGTGTGAGTGTGTGTGTGTGTGTTGTATTATTATCCTTTTTTACAGACAAAATACTGAGGTTTACAGAGAAGGTAAATTCAATAACTGATGCAGCCATGGAAGCCAGAATACATCTGAAGCTTTCCCACTCCAGATTCTGTGCTCCTAACCCCGCTAGGGATACTCTTATATTTTTTAATTTAATTTTTACTTTACATTAGAGTAAAATTGATTTACAACGTTGTGTTAGTTTCAGGTGTACAGCAAAGTGATTCAGTGATACATATACACATATCCATTCTTTTTCAGATTCTTTTCCCGTATAGGTTATTATAGAATATTGAGTAGAGTTCCCCGTGGGATAGATTAGGAATTTGGGATTAACATATACACACGACTATATATAAAATACATAATCAACAAGGACCTACTGTACAGCACAGGGAACTCTATTCAGTATTCTGATAATCTTATTTATTCCCCCCAAATTCCATTTATTGCACCAAAGATTCATTTTTGGTGAGTGGAGTGTAAGCTACACCCTTGACGTTCATTTGTGTTTGAACATGCCGATGAAAATGAGAACAGCATTATGGGGACCAGCCCTGTTCTTTCAGAACAAAGGTTAGTAACTGATGGCCATCCCACTCCCTGCATCCTGCAAACACACTGTGCCTGGCACACAGAATGTAGAAAAATGTTTAATCCGTATCCAACGTAGAAAAATAAGACAATTTTATATAAAAGTCTCAATTTCTGGCTTTTTGTGAGACACTGGCTGATTTGGAAATTCTGGAAACACTCTAACTTGGCAAAGCTAATCTGAAGGCCAGGGACCCCCGTCCCTTTAGAGCTTTCTCCACCCACCTGCACCCCTACCTGTTCCTAGGGTCCCGGTGCTGGTACCCCCATTCCAGAAGCTTCTTATCTTTCCCCTTGTAGGTCCAGTGGCAAAAAAATGTAGATGAAATAAAAAGAATTTCTATCAGAGAAACAGAAGAGCTTGGCTAAAGAAAGGGATGAAAATTAGAGTCTTAATGAGCTACTGTTTCATAAACGAGCATAAATTACATTGTCAGTGCTATTTACAATTACACGTGGCACAGAACCTGCACTTATGTCTATTTAATTATTCCATGCAGAGGTTTTTTGTTTGTTTGTTTGTTTTAATAGAGATTTCTCATTATGGCCAAATAGCTCATTTAGAAGCTTCTGTTGTACATGAGAGTCAAAACTAGCTATAAAAGGTTCATTATCATCATAGATTCAGAGGAAAACTGTGGCCAGGTATTTAAAGATTGGCAAATTCCTACAGAGATGTTCACGTATTTAGGAATAAAGTATAACGCTTATACCCTCTCTCTGCGGTTGTAGAAATACTGGGTTGAATTCCAAATAGCATGGTGGTCAGGTCAGCATAATCCTACCAGGAAAAATAAAACAAAATTTGGAAAGAAAATGCATTCAGAAATTTTTGCAAGGGTTGAAAAATCCCTTCTGAGTTTTTTTGTTTGTTTGTTTGATTGGTTGTTGTCTTTTTTAAGCATATAATTCACAGATATTTCCTTACGTGTAAAAAAAAACTATGCCTCTTTTTAAAAATGATTGTAACGCCATTATTATTCTTAAATACAATAAAAATGTCCTTAATATCATCAAATATCTAGTCAATGTTCAAATTCCCCACATGCCTGAGTCTAGTTTTAAACCTCTAATATGTCATGAGTAGATATTACATTTTTTTTTTCCCCATACGGGAGCATGGCAGCTTTTCAATCCACTTTCTCTCCACCAAACTTAGCAAATCGCATAATTACATCCATCTTTGCTGTATTATCTGGAGCTGCTCATTCCGTCATGACAGTGAAGCTTGGTTTCCTATAGGAGTCAGGTTAAATAACTAAATTACGGAGACAAAACCAGGCTTAGTTTGGTTTTAAAAGTGAATTATGTTACCAGCCTAGTGGAAATGTCCAGAAGTGGATTGGAAGAAATGAAATCTGCTTTTAAACAAATGAAAGTCAACATTAAGCTTCGAGCCGCCGTAGCAGAGGTGAGAAGCACAACCCCTGGGGTGAGAAAGTGGACATTTAGCATCTTCTTACCCTATAATAGTCCCAAACCATCCTGGGCTTGTTTGACAAGTAACTACTACCCCAGATGCAAATAGACAAAGCCCATGATCTTAAATATAAGTGCCACCAACCGACCTATGATGGCTTCAGTGGTTTTCAAGAACAACGGTCAAACAAAAGTTGTACTGGGGGAAACTCTTGGCAGAGTGATGGATAGAAAGCCTACGTTGTTTCTGCGATGCAGGTTGGTCCACCTGTGGCTTCAGTAAACATTCTTACGTGACTTCCTTGATCCAAATGACATCTTATTAGAAAAAAATTAAACACAAAACATCATCAAGCACTCTCTCTATTTGACTATTTTGAAACTAAGTGCTTCAAACCTGCTTCATAAATGGTCTTATTGACATTTGGTTAGACAGTCAACACTCACCCTTGGGTCTGTTTCTATTTCTGGAACAAACAGCTTGTTTCCACCCAACCTTTGCCCTTCTTGTCCTCTGCCTGGAGCTCCTGCCTGGGTCTGGCTCCTTTGCACGTCCCTTCGTGGAGGACAGCATCCTCATGCCACCCCTGAGAGGAGCCTTCCCAGACCTCGCTGTCTACGGCTTCCTTGTGCCAATTTTAATCAAATCTACCAGGGTACAGTTTGCATACAACACAGCAGACTCATTTTAAATGCACTTTACAGGTGGTTGAAAGTCCCAAAACAAACACAACAGAATTACACATTTTTCTTCATCATCGCTGAGGATTAATTATCCCAAAAGACCTACAATCTAAATCCTCATTTCCTGATTCCCAGACTAGTGTAATATTTTCCCCCAGATCATACAACTTAATCCAAAAATTGAAAATATACACAAAGAGATGAGAAGTCACACAAAAATAAGAAGTTTTAAAAAATGCAACCTTAAACAAAATAATTTGACCCAGATGGGCCTTGGAACTATCCGATGCCCCCTTTTCTTGGGTTTGCAGCCCCCCGCTCCTCCTCTTCACCTTTCTTTCTCCCACCTTTGAAGCCCCTCCCTCTAAGTCCCCTGCCAGGGTGGAGGGTGTGTCCCCCAGGAGGGAGCCAGAAGGATAAAGTACGAGGACAAAGCCACATGCCCTGCCGTTGGTGGAGGGGTCCATCCTAGAGGTTCCAGGTTTAGAGGGCAGGCTTTGCCTTTGCTGTTATTTTGAGCAGAGAATGGACCACTGTGGATTGAGCAGACCAGCACCCCCTGCAGACTCAGGGGGAAGTGGAGCCTGTGGGGATGAAGCAGGGGTGGTCCTGTGTGTGGATTCCAGGTGGCCCACCACTTTCTCTTGGAATCAGCTGCCATTCTGTGAGAAAGCCCAAGCAGCTGGGCAATGAGACCCTATGGAGAAGAAATGAGACCCTCCCACCATCCCACATAATTGTGGATCAGGTCACGTGACAAACACGAACCTGCCAGCCATGGGAGTCTTATTGAAAAGGGATTCCCTGCTCCCAGTCACAGAATCACAGCTGACACCATAGAGGAGAGTGAAGATTCATGAGCAAAAAAAATGATTGATGTTATTTTAAGCAATTATGTTTTGGAGGAGGGGATTGTTACCCAGGGATAGATAACTGACAGTTCACCAAATGCGTTGGGAGGGAAAGCAGCAGAGAATGCTCTGCTTATCTAATGAGTTCTTCTCTTCTTGTTCCTGTTTATGCAAATTTTGGATTTGGGGCAGCTCTTTAATATCTCTAAAGAGATGTTGCTTTTTGTATATATTAAATAGGTACTCAGTTGTTCGCAGAGAGTTGGTAGACTAGAAGTTGACTCATCTTGGTTGAAATAGAGATATACCAGGCACTAGGATTTTCTAAAAATTCCCAAAATTCTCACGTACGAGTTGGCCTCTTATTTATTAAAATTAAATTATCTTGAAGTCATCTCCCAGTTTTGTGTCTTTGTGTCTATTTTTAGCAACATACATCAAACTGATTTCAATAAAAATTATTAAAAAAAATTTTAAATCTGGGTCACTTTTAATAGCTGAAAAAAGAAAGCCGGTTCTAAAAAATGAGTAAGATCTATTCCTTATTCTCAGAGAATTTTCATTCCAGCTTGGGAGACAAAGATAACCCACATTAATGAAGCAGAGACTAACCGCAAACAATTATATTTGATTTAGAACACTGTTATGCTGAGCGTAGAAACATATGCCAAAAACAATAAGTACTACGTCTACCATGGTGCACTGCGGAATTAGCCAAACTAACTGACAACCTCATTAGCAATTACACATAAAATTTACTAGGAAAACTGAAATGAAAATTCATCTACAAGCAACTGAATTTCACTCTTATAACTTTGGTAATAGGGCACATTTGCATATTTTAAACACCATTGTGACTTTTATATAAACATAGAAGGGTACTCTTTGGACGCATCATTTTGGTGGAAGTAGGTTTGCTTTAGAAATCTCAATTGCACATGCTTTTATGTGATCCTGGAATAACTTCAAGGAATTAATTTCATGGTTTTGATGTAAATATCTTGGCTGGGTCCACCCTTACCCAGGATTTCCATCGCTTGGCCCATGGGGAGGGGACCAGCCTCTAAGATGCCCTCAGAAATCCCCATCCCCTGGCATCCACACCCATGTGTGACCCCCTCCCCTTTAGTATGAGCTGGATTTAATGAATCTCTGCCAATGAACAGAATACGCCAAAGTGATGAGATTACTTCTGAGATTAGGTTATAAAAAAGACTGCAGCTGTAATTTGAGGTGCGCCCTCTTGCCTTCTCTGAAGGAAACCAGCTGTCATGAGGCAGCCAGTGGACAAGCTTCAATGGCAGAGGACCAAGACTTGGCAAGGGCCATGTGCATTAGCTTGTAATTTGAGTTTGGGATAACTACAGCTCTGTATGACACTTTGATTGCAACCTCATAAGATTCCTTGAGCCTGAACCACCCAAGAAAAAGCCTCTCCCAGACTCCCAGACAGAAACGGTGAGATAATATGTTTGTTGCTTTCAGCTACCAAGTTTGGGGATTATTTTTGTTACACTACAATAAATAACTAATATATTGAGATATCTGCTTGGAGCTTTATTTACGGTGATTTATAATTTGTTTAGACTAGAAGGTTGGCTTTGATGTCATCAGGAAAGATTTTTGGAAGGCTGACATTTCACAAGTGCCAAGATACACTGGAAAAGAAAAAATACCAACCTCTGTGTGGAAAAGGCACTCCATTATAATCTCCGTCACTGGTTCACAACCCTGGCTGAGCATCCAAAGTATCCGAGAAGGATGTGTAAAGTACACATTTACGTGTGATTCAGATTTATTAGATTTCAGGTGGGACTCTAGAATCTGGATGTTATACATTTCCCCAGATCATGGTTTCAATCAGTCAGCTAAGGAGCCCCTTGACTGACAGCAATGAGTTCATTGACCAGGTAATTACACCATATGGTTTTGTCCCAAAATTTCTTGATATGTGATAACTATAATATACGCTCAAATCTATAGTAAGAGATAGACTCTGAAACTCCCAGTAAAGAAAGATTTATTTCTTTCATATTAGAGGATGCTCTTATATTTACTTCACTTATAACTTATATACTATTTGGAGAAAACACATTAATTGCCTTCAATTAATGATAGTTTTAGATACTTGTGAGATCACCCGACATTATTAATTAAAGATGAAATAAGAGAAGAAGAGGATAGAGGGGGAAAAAAAAGATAACGTTTAAGAAGATAAAAAAGCCAAGAGGGGAGGAGAAGGGAGAAGAGGAAAGAAACAATAATGGGACATTGAAAAAAGATTTAGCGACTATTTCTTAGGGTACGACTCTAAAATCAAGAACATTAAATACTGTTGTAAACATTGCTTAACAAAGCAATGTGGAAGTTATTGGATTGTGATTCTGCAGTACTCACTGGACAAGGGAACGACATAAATGTCCTAAGTTTAAACAAATGTGCACTAATCGCTTGGGATGAAATTTCTAGCCAAAACATCAAATACACATTCCACATGTGCTTTATTTCAAGCAACTTAGAAGGTGGAAAATTGCATTAGCCAGTGATTCTAGGTTAATAAAGTTGTTGCTGTCAAATGTATATATGATGTATTTAAATAAATTGCTTTAGGAAATACAAGAATGAGAAAAGCAGTCTTTCTAACATCCTATATAACAGCCGATTTTAAATAGGATTAACTAAGTTAATACATATTGTAAGTAGACTCATGAATTTGTCATCCACACACCTAGAAGTTTATACATGCAAATTCTTTTTTTTACTTCTCTTCTCTATCCACACACATACAACTATTTACTTTGGGGCTATTAGTTAGCACAGACTTTAAGACTCAGTTACTACAGCTGATTGGAAAATGAGTTGCACAGTTGACAGAGCATTTGTTGCTGTTAAAGATCTCACTGGAAGATCAAGAGATTCCGACAATGAGGCAGAAGCTGGTACTGAATAAACTGTAACTCTCAACCAGCAAGCAGAAGCCATAAAGCAGTATCACAAAAAAAATCTTACGCATTGAATGACTTTGCATATTACCGTGGTCCACATGGAGTATGGACATCTAGCAAGAAAACTGAGAGATCAGAGGATTGCAACAGGGGATCAACAAATAATTCCATATATCCCTAGAGGAACACCAGTGAGCCTTGGAACTTAAAATGAACAAGGACCGAGAACAACTGTTTAGGTTACTAAGGATTACGGACAACAAAATATAACCAATATAATATCAGAGTAAGAAATAGAATGACAGGGGCTTCCCTGGTGGTGCAGTGGTTAGGAATCCGCCTCCCAATGCAGGGGACACAGGTTCGAGCCCTGGTCCGGGAAGATCCCACATGCCGCAGAGCAACTAAACCCATGAGCCACAACTACTGAGCCTGCGTTCTAGAGACCATGAGCCACAACTACTGAGCCCGCGTGTCACAACTGCTGAAGCCTCCATGCCTAGAGCCTGTGCTCCACAAAAAGAGAAGCCACCTCAGTGAGAAGCCCACGCACTGCAACAAAGAGTAGCCCTCGCTCGCTGCAACTAGAGAAAGCCCACGTGCAGCAATGAAGACCCAACACAGCCAAAAATAAATAAATTAATTAATTAAAAAAAAAGAAATAGTATGACAAGGAATTAAAAACACAGTAGTACCACCATTTCAGATTACTGAGGTATTTTAAGTTAGACTTTTGGCATTTTCAGCTGCATGTTTGAGTTCCTTTTTTTCCCCCTCCTCTTCTTATTGAGAAATAGCATATGTGCCACACACAGAAATATTTGCCTTGGGGCTATGAGTCTCCATTAGGGAGACTTTGAGACTAGGATACTACAGCTGATGGGAAAATAAGTTCAATTACCAGTTCATACAAGTGACATGGTAGGTGTAAGAGGATGGGCTTTGGGGTGATGGTCAGCTGGGTTGCGAGAAACAACCCGAATTTATCAGCTTGAACAAGAAGAAAACTAAGAGTTAGCTTACAAATAACTCAAATATCATTTTTGGACTAGCAGAAATGATAACTCAAAAGGACATCATTGTGACCACGAGGGACCAGGAGAGCTCTTGAGTGTCTGATTTCTTTGTACTGAACATGCACACAGTGGCTAGAACTGGCCCATGGAATCCGGACTTGTGTTTCCAAAAACACAAAATCTCTGTCTACCTGAATTTCATTTTTATTCTTTATATTAAGTAAAGCACACTGGTAATGCTATTTTGAAGAGGTAGTGTCACTCCTGATAAGTATTTACAAATAATTTATAAGCTCATCCACTTTCAAAAATGCAGATTGTGTCATGGTTTGGTGAATGGAAGATCTTTATTCTAAATTTTATCTTTCCTAGTTGGATGGAAAGATAGCATTGGCTTACATAGTACAAAACTTCAGCTGTAGAAGTTTGCTTGCCTACTTTCTATTTGAGGCAGACATTTTGGACCAAAGAAACTCAGTTTTAAAGAAGGTATTCATATTTCATGTACTCTTTAATCAAAGGTGGTGAATTAATTTTAACTAGTGCGTTTCCATAATGGGCATTGTGTGGCAAGCATCCGTAACTTGATTAAAGTGTATAAAAGATTATTTTTGGAATGAAAAAGAAGGCAGTATTACTTTTGAGGAAGAAGACATTATAAGAGACATATTCAGTGTGTTAAACTACCTCCAAAAGAAGATATGTTGGTTCTGAGTTAGTAATGAAGATGATTTTTCTTATTCTTCTCTGGTTCATCTTTAAGGATATTCTATTGCTTATTTAGCTGACAAAGATGAAAATAATTATAGAACAAGCTAAGAACAGTCATTTCAAAGTAATTAGAGAATTCCTCCTGCTTATGGAGGAATAATCTCTTTTTAAAATAAGCATTTTAAAAAGATACTAGTAACAAGCACACTATAATTACATTGTTTCTTTCCCCCCTGAATCTACTCTTGGGCCCTCTTTGTATTTTTTACCACCCTTCAGTAGAAAGGGCAACAAGTCCATGGACTTTGAAGTATTCCATTTATTTCTTTTGCTTATTACAAGAGAGGAAATTTATACTATTTCAGTTGTGAAACTACTATCAAATGCAGGAATACACTTTAACAAAATTTTTTTAAAGTTTCTGGTTTTTTTTGTCTTGGTTATAGAACAGAAGGATATGTGGATAAACTTGAAGTAAGAAAATGATTATATATACATATGTATACACACATTCATATATATCTATACGTATGTATACATACACACATATATATTGAATACATACACATATAGAAATAAGGGCAGCTAGAAAAGTCGACTTTTCAGTATATTACTTAAAGAAGTATTGTTTTACATGGCAATACCTATTATGCATAATTTCACATATCACTAAAAAATCAAGACTACCTCTCACTTCTGAATTTTTCTATCTTAATTTTGGGGAGAGGAGGACAGTTGAGGTTAATTGATTGGAAGATATTATGGCATGGACATTAATAGGATTCTTATATATTACAGACTTTTATTTTAAAATTATTTATTACTGTGTAAGAAAACCCAAACTCAGTGATTTTAAAATGACAGCATTTATTTCCCCAGGGATACTCCTCCCTCTCTGGGCTAGAAGGAACATGCTGGTCTCTGCTTTACTTGGCATCAGCCAGGCCAGCTGAAGCCTGGGACAGAGTCACCTGAAGGCGGCTCACACACATGTCCAAGGATGATGAGGGCTACCCACTCAGACCTCACTGGACCTTCCCATGTGGCTGATTGGATTTTTCAGAGCATGCTGGCTGGATTCAAAGTGGGAGAGTCCCAGGAGGACTAAGAAGAGGTTGTATTGCCTTTTCTATCCTTACATGGGAATGCCCACAGCCCAACTTCTGTCCAGTCTCTTGATCAATCTAGTCACCAAAGACCACTCCATCCCAAAGCAAGAGAAAAAAAAAAAAAACATCCAAATTTTGGGGAGGGCATGTCGTGGCCATTTCTTGCAGATTTAATCCATCACACTAATAATGCCCAGGATTGTCAGAGTTAGCATGATAATCACAAATACTCAGTGTTTTACCCACATCGTGTAACTTGTCCATCACAGTGGTCACGTAAGGGAGAAACTCTGATTACCCCCATCATCACAGATGAAGTGCAGTTTGAAGAGGTGAGTGGCACGTGTACGTTATACAGACAGTACGTGCAGGAGCTGAGGTTGATACCAAAAACGTGCACAAGAAATTTATTTTATTCAGGTCAGTATTGAAGAGAAGTTGTGACCTTTAGCGCAACCTGTACCCATGTTTAGATTTATTTCTTTTTTGTTTAAGAAAAATCCACAGAATCCCTGTCCTGACGCAGCCTAGGAATTTGTGTCCCTAATTTCCTTAAGGACTTTCTCTTGACTCAACCAATGAACCTCCTGGACAGAGAAAAATAACACATTTTCTAACCTTGTGACCAGGTCAAGACTTAACATTTAATATGTATAAACGACCATCTTTCCCTCTCCAGGTAATGGAATAGGCCAGTTTAGCAGGTGAAGAAGTTCAGATGCCTGTCATAAGGTCACGGTTTTCTATTCTGCACACCTCTGTGCCCTGCATTTCAAGGATGTGAAAATGTGAGTGTGTCTTACAGGGTCACGGGATGTTGCAGGATGAATCGGAGTCCTCACCTCCTGCATCCCCAGGCTGCAGGACAGAGGGGACCCTCTGGATTAGCATGTGTTTTTACCATTTCTGTTTTCTATTGAGTTGACATCTGGGGTCTTGCTGGTTAGGGAGGGACTGCCCCTCTTGATTAACTAATTCCTAGAGATAGATAGCAAACAGTTCCCACCTTCCATTTGTAAACCAACTAATCCAGAGTCCACACCCTGCCCCCTCCTCTACTGAGTTCTTACACTCTGGGCCACTAACCACCTGCCCTCATCACCTAGGGACAGCCCCTATGTCCTAGAGACCAATGGAATTATTCAAACTGGCCAAACCTAAGCCTTCTTACCTGCTGTTGCCTGCTCCTTCCCACAGAAATTGCAATAAAGACTCCTGACCCCATTTTCCTCCCAGCCCTCTGCCTCTTGACTGACCTGGTGCTTCCCCAAACAGCCCCTCATGGCCTGGGACACCCCCTCCTCGTAAGAACTGTAACAAACTATTTTTTTTTTCTATTTGAGACTTGTGGTTATAAGTTTGTTTTACCTTTTTTTATTGGAGTTGATTTACAATGTTGTGTTTCAGGTGTACAGCAAAGTGATTCAGTTATACGTATCATATATTCATTCTTTTTTAGATTCTTTTCTCACATAGGTTATCACAGAACATTGAGTAGAGTTCCCTGTGCTACACAGTAGGTCCTTGTTGGTTATCTGTCTTATATATAGTGTGTGTGTTCATCCCAGGCTTCTGATTTATCCCTCCCCACAGGTTTCCTCTTTGGAAACCATAAGTTTGTTTTCAATATCCATAAGTCTGTTTCTGTTTTGTAAATAAGTTCATTTGTTTCTTTTCTTTTTTGAACTATCTTTTCAATGACAGTCATGTCCTGATCTGTCTGCCTCACCATACCCAAGGGAGGTATAACTGAGAGACCTACACTTGACAACACCTTATGAATAGAAACTTCAAGTTAGCTGAGATGATCTTGTAATTGTCTACAACTTTCTGCAATAGAAATAAAATAGAACTATAGAGCTCTGGGCATATAACTCTACATAATACTGAATGGTCATGATGTTCAAGGTTTTTCATTTGCTTTTGAGTCTGTAGGTCAGAATTTCAAGTGTGATGTATGAATGTATTTTTTTTTTTGCCAGCTCTGCTGTCAAAATTGTTGACCAGTTCTCTGTCAGCCTCCATACAGATGCCTTTTGGTGAAGTCTCAGATTACAGAAGAGAAGTGACCTTGGAGACCAGGATAACAGGAAGAAATTCCAAAGGCAATAAATGACCCTTGATTCTTCCACTGGCCTGAAGGGGGAGCCTCTGAGTCTTGATTTAATTAACACATTTTGCATTTGCTAAAACCTCAACCAGCTACAACAGGTGTCTCAGGATTTCAAAAAAGAGTTGTTGGTGGGACTTCCCTGGCGGTCCACTGGTTAAGATTCCACTCTTCACTGCAGGGGGCGCTGGTTTGATCCCTGGTCGGGGAACTAAAATCCCACAGGCTGTGGAGCATGGCCAAAAAAAGAAAGAAAAGAGTTGTTGGTTAATGCAATCTATCAACCCACCTAGCAAAAGAAAAGAAAAGAAAAGAAATGTTTCCAAGAATTTCCATTAGGGAGCATGCAACATAATAAATGGTGACAAATTAAATTTTTGTCTGTGGAGAAAATAAATTAAAATATTGAGTGCCACTTGCACCACCAGAATTAAGACACATTTCTCTGTATGAGCCGTTGGGAATAAATTGGTTCCTGGAAGATGTAATAAATTCAGCCTTGTCTCTGAATTCCAGGATGAATATAAACACATTTCTTCAGAAAGCTGGTTTCCAAAATTCCATCAGAAAATGGCTTTTGCTTCGCCTACCAGCCAGAAAATTATAGGTCTCAAAACAGCCTGCATTTTTGCAACGATTTACAACTACCCATTCAGTTACTTTAACTTGTATCTGACTTAGATTGGTTCAGTTAAAACCACGTTTATCCCAAGCATGGATAAAATCAGAATATAATTAGTACGGGGTGAACCCTTGCTCGGTTATTTTCCAGAATAATTTCTTAGAACTGGAATTTCTGAGTTGAAGATTTTGCACAATCTTGAAGGCTTTTCATGTATTTTGGCTATTTTTCTCAAGGATGCTGTGCTCATTAGCCATCCTGGCAACACAGTATACACTGGCCTGTTTTTCAGCACCTGTAGGTATCTCCCTGGGCAGGAACTTCTCTCCATTACTAGCTGTCTCCTTGGTTGCTTATTTGCAGGACTTGTCATCCCACAGGCTCTGATCCCAGATAACAGCCAACCCAAGTCTCCTCCACAAGGAGCCCCAGTACATTTAAGACAGCCATCAGCTGCAGGCAAGGGAGCTGGGGCTCCTTCCAGGCTGGAGGGGAACCCATGAGACACCCTGTCTGCCGGGAGAGCTTGAGAACATGAAAAAATGCCCGCTTTCTTCTTCCATCCACCAGAGTTCTTTCTTTTCACCCCAGCTCTCCCCAAGTTCATGTTAATGAAAGGGGGATAGTCATTCCAAGAGGCTAGTATATTTATCACAGCAAGACAATGTCTTTTTAAGGAGGAACATTAAAAAACAAATAAAACATAGACGTTTTTAGGTATCCCAGGTTGGCTAGGCAGGCAAAGAAGAAATAAGGTTGGCAAAGTTGCAGAAGGGCAGGTAATATTGAAGAAAGGTCAAATCATTCACCCTCTAAAAGCATTTAATTCCTTACTTTAACGGTTAATCGATAAGTGTTCACTGTTGCCCACTGGACCTGAAACGGAGCAGGACCCTATATGATCTGTGCCCCTATCCCCATGTCCTCAGCCTGCCTTTTGTCTGTGGAAAAACTTTAGCCAAAGAGTAAGTTTAATCAGAGAAGTGAGAAAATGCAGAAACAAAGGAAAACAGTCCAACAAGACTAAGTAATAATAGTTTAGTCACTAAGCAGAGTCAAGGCCCTTTCGTTGCTCCTCAAGGGCTAGAGATCATATTCTGAGCCGTGTCCTGGGAGCCGTCTTGTAGACACTGAAACCCACACCAGGTGGAGAAGTTAACTACACGATGACCAGACTGTAGCCATGACATAAGCTGCCACAATTCCGAGAACTGGCCTCCACGAAATGGGAACAAACCGACCCTGGAACTGAAGACTCACTGTACTGAAAACCATCAAGAGGACGCTGGTCAGACCACCGATGACCAGTTTCAAGATGCCTGTCGGAGCTGCCTGTGCTGGTTCTGCAAGGAGCCCCTTCCCTCCGTCTATAAAAGCTCTTGCCCCCGATTGTCAGCGTGGGGTTGGGGAGGGTGTCGGCCTTTGGACAGAAGTCAGCCCTCACCTCCCCACCCCAGTTGCCAGCCTCCAAATTAAAGCAAACTTTCCTTTCCACCAACCTGGCCTCTTTATTGGCTTTTGAGCGGTGAGCAGGACCCCACTTCTGGTAACAGACCAACTTTCACAACTGAATACACCTGTGTTTCTTTCTCCTGGCTCAAGACACAAAACACACGCGGCACCCAGAGTCCCGTCCTTGGGCATCCTTCCTCCAGCTACGTCTACCTGGCTCCCCGGGGTGGCCACTCAGAGAGGTTAGTTTTGCCTGGGTCTGTCTTTTATATAAATGGATTCATGTAGTAGAAACATACTCTCAGCTTCTTTTACTCGAAATTATGTTAATGGTATCCATATTTTTATATTTTGGATTGTGTATTCCCATCATTGAACAGTTTATATTTACATCATATACATTATATATTATTTTATATAATACACATTATATTTTATCTAGTACCTATTTGTATGGTATATAAATATACCAGGATTTACGTAAGTCTTTGGGCATTTGGTTTGTGTCTAGTTTCTGGCTCTTCTAAATACTGCTGCCTGGAATATTCTAATATATGAATTTTGGCAAAAAATACGCAAGCAATCCTACTGAGTGTATATTTAGGGGTGGGATTGCTGGGTCATGGTGTACACATATGTTTAGCTTTGGTAGGTACTAGCTTTCGCAGATAGTACTGAACAATTTTACAAAGTGGTCCTATCAATTTTGGTTCATCTTTTTATTCTTTTTATTTATTTATTTTTAAAATTTATTTTTGGCTGCATTGGGTCTTCGTTGCTGTGCACGGACTTTCTCTAGTTGCAGCGAGCAGGGGCTACTCTTTGTCGTGGTGTGCAGGCTTCTCATTGCTGTGGCTTCTCTTGTTGCGGAGCATGGGTTCTAGGCATGTGTCTTCAGTAGTTGCAGCACGCAGGCTCAGTAGTTGTGGCGCACAGGCTTAGCTGCTCCGCGGCATGTGGGATCTTCCCGGACCAGGGCTCGAACCCGTGTCCCCTGCATTGACAGGCAGATTCTTAACCACTGCGCCATCAGGGAAGCCCCAGTTCATCTTTCTAATTTTCTATTTTCATTTGCTTGAGTAAACTTATTGCCTATTAGATTTTATTACTTTGTCTCCAGTATATGGGTTTTCTAAAATATAGTTTGGGGATTCTTTTTCTTTCTTTCTTTTTTATCCCATTGGGCATTGAACTCTGTGTTTGTTGTTGTTGTTTGGCTGTGCTGCGTGGCTTGTGGGATATTAGTTCCCAGACCAGGGATCAAACCCAGGCCCTCAGCAGTGAAAGCATGGAATTTTAACCACTGGACTGAAAGGGAATTCCCTGAACTCTGTTCTTAAAGGAAAATTAGCATCCTTTATGGTATACTCATTTGGAGTCAAATTGCTTGGGTTCAAATCCTGGCTTTGACTCTTACTAGCTGTGAGATTTTAGGCAAATTACTTCAGCTCTCTGTTTTCTCTCAGAGTTTTCATCACTGAAGGTGAGATAATAATAATTCTTATCTCATGGGTTGTGAGGATGGAATGAGTTCTGATATGTGAAATTTTTGCAAGAGTCCACATCACCATGTAGCGGTTATATGCACTTGTTTTTATTATTTCTTAAATAAAAAGGTTGACTCAAAATATTTTAAATGGCAAAGGCAATGAGATTTTTTTATAGTAGAAAAAAGTGAAGATAGCAGATGATTTACTTTTTCATTTTTGCAATGCGCTTTGAAAATATTTTTTATACAGGTCAAGAGGAAGCATGGTGTTATGAAAAGAATCTGGGACTTCCCTGGTGGTGCAGTGGTTAGGAATCCACCTGCTAATGCAGGGGACACGGGTTTGAACCCTGGTCCGGGAAGATCCCACATGCCATGGAGCAACTAAGCCCGTGCGCCACAACTACTGAGCCTGTGCTCTAGAGCCCACGAGCCACAACTACTGAAGCCCGCGCACCTAGAGCCTGTGCTCCACAACAAGAGAAGCCACTGCAATGAGAAGCCCGTGCACAGCAATGAAGAGTAGCCCGCACTCACTGCAACTAGAGAAAGCCCACGCGCAGCAATGAAGACCCAACTCAGCCAAAACCAAATAAATAAATAAATAAATATATATATATATATTTTAAAAAGCAGAAAACTTTCTTTAAAAAAAAAAAAGAAAAGAATCTGAGAGTGCAGTAAAGAATTTCATTGCTAAGGTCATCTCTGCCACTGTCTAGATGATCTCAGAGGAGTTACTTTTCCTCTTGTGTCTCCCTGGTTTCATGTGTAATGTGAAATAAGGACCGGTCCTCAGGGTGTGATGAGACCGGCATGCTGTGTGGGGTCACTGCATCTGGGCCCCATTTGGAGGTGAGGACGTAACAGTCTTTCCTACTCCTTTGCCTTGGGTTGCAGATACTGTTAATGGCTTAACCAGAAGTGTTTCTCCTTCTTTGGTCAGGTACTGGGGTGAATGTTCTCACCTCCAAGCAGTTAAGTCCCAGAGTCTTGGAGATGAATCGTGATTGCATTACACATGCAGACTACTCAGAGCTCTATGGATAAATAAGACACAACCTAGACACCAAAGAGCTTATAAGGGGGCCCTTTGTACTTTTTAAGCTTCTTTAAAATTTATTTTTAAGTGTTTTACTCTGTTTGGACTTTGCTATTTCTAGTCATTTAATAAACAAAACCCAAAAACATACGTGGAAGTTAGATGTGAAATGGTGATGCCCCGCTGGATGGAGATAGGGAGTTGGGATGGAAGTGCCACGTGGGCAGGTGACTCAGGGGACCCGTGAGTCCAGGTGAGGGAAACCTGTCCCACACACCTGTGACAGCATCAGTGGTCTGTCCTCAAATTCCACCGAAGGAGGCACTTTTTAGGTGATTGGTCCTCTGGGGGTAGTTTGCATCAAAATCAAATCGAGTGTCAAAGCAGTCAGACTAAGCTGTATTTTTAAGGTTTAAAACATGAAAAGGAGGGACCTTGATTGTGTGGAGCTTTGTAGCAGCCTCTGGAGAGAAGATGGGGAGGAAGAGAAGGCCGGGGAAGAGAAGGCAGCTGCAGGGTCCAGGGGCCAGCGTCCCCGCAAACAGAAAAGAGTGTCTGGAATCCACGAGTCTCCCTGTGAATTATTTATGTCGAGATCCGACTTTACAGCTCATTTCAAATGTTTAATTTCCCCAATGATGGCAAAATGAAACCTCCCTCAGAGACTCTAAGAGTCTGTTGGAAGCCATGAGTGCTTGTTTAGCGTTGTCATTGGCCGTCAGATACGTAGTCCTAAATATTTACGGATATATGAATATATAAATCTTTATTTGCTGCTGGTATTAGGTAGTAAAGCCCAGGGTTACAGCAGAAATTGTCCTTTGGCCTTAAGCACGCCAAGGGAAGAGTTCATGGTCTGTTTTCTCCTTGCACCGTTCAAGGGAAGGGGAAAAAATGCCTTCCTGATTCCAGACTTTCTGCCTATGGATCCTTCCTGAATTGGGTTTATAAACAACCCTTGTAGCGATTCTGTGTGTCTCCAATTTAATGCTCTTCCTCCTGAGCCTTCCTAGGTCCTCCAGTTTGTGAGTAGTTGGCTTCTGGGGGGCTGAGTCCCTGTAAGCTCCGCCCCTGCCCACCCCGGGCTAGAGCTCCCAAATCCTAAATAGAGGACGCACAGTTACATTTGAGTATCAGATAAACAGCAAAGAAAATTTCAGTATAAACAGGTCCAGAAATTTCATGGGACCTACTTATACTAAATATATAAACACTATGTCTAAATATTTAAATATTAAATAATAAATTATATTACCATTTAGTTAATTATATAATATATAGCATCTATAAAAATAATAAGTATATAGTACTATATAAAAAGATATAATTCTATTACGATGTAAGTAAATATTAAGTAATAAATATATATAACACAGTAAATATGAAATAAATATATAAAGATTCATAAAACTGCATTTTATCAAATTTATTACATTTATTAATCTAACAATCATCATTTAATTATTATTTATTATAGTATCATAATTTATTAACCATATTAATTTTCTTCTTTTCCATTATGGTTTATTACAGGATATTGAATATAGTACCCTGTGCTATACAGAATGTTTATCCATTCTATAGATAATAGTTTGCATCTGCTAATCCCAAACTCCCACTCTCCAACCCTCCCCGATAGACCCCTTGGCAACCACAGGTCTGTTCTCTATGTCTGTGAGTCTGTTTCTGTTTCACAGATAAGTTCATTTGTGTCATATTTTAGATTCCACCTATAAGTGCTATCATATGATATTTGTCTTCCTCTGTCTGATTTACTTCACTTAGTATGATAATCTCTAGTTGCATCCACATTGCTGCAAATGGCATTATTTTGTCCCTTTTTATGGCTGAGTAATATTCCATTGTATATATGTACCACATCTTCTTTATCTATTCTTTTGTCGATGGACGTTAAGGTTGTTATTAACTGTATTAATAATTGTAATATTGTTATTAACTGATAAGCATAATTTATTAATTATATTTGACTTAGTATACATAAAACATAGGATATATACTATGTATACATACATATACTATGTTGCATGAATACTAAATTTAGTATAAATAAATATATATATATATTTCCCCTATATATATGGGAGAAATTTCCCAAGAAATATCTGGGACCTACTTGTACTAAAATTTTATTGTATACTAAATATATCTGTATTTGCATATTGCTAAATCTGGCATCCCTGCCCCTTGCATCTGGGGAGAGAAATTTACAGAGTGTGCGGGGCTCTCAAGGTGGCATGCTCACTGGTGAAGGAGGGTTTGGGGACGGATGGAAATGAGCGTTTGGATGCGACATGCCGAGGGCCTTAATCACCACCTGGGGAAACAGAGAAAGGAGGGCCAGTCCCTACACTTGCTGCGTCTACCTTTCCCACTTTCTACCACGTTCTTCTATCTTTAGTTTGCTAGCCTAGATGACAGCCAGAGGTGAAATTTACAGGTCACCTGGATTGCCCCTTCAGTGACAAGAATTATAACTCTGGTTTCTGCGACCTGGGCTAGCTTATCTGTGGGCCCAGAGCGGGTGCTGTCTAAAACTTATGTATTTTTCTTTTAATAAAACTTTGTTCTTCCTCTGTCATAAAGGGACAGTCTCTCTCCTTGCTTCTTTTCTTTTCCTCTCCACCAAAGTTCCTGGCGTGTCCTTCAGGTAAAACACCTTCCTTCCCGTCGGCACCTGGAGGATCTGTGTTAAAGGTTTCTTAGACATGGACAGATTGGAGGTTATTTCAGCTCCTGGACCCTCAGTTAAGATGCTAAAACAAATGATGCTCTAACCTCCTCTTCTGATCTTGATCTAAACCTGAGCTTTTTGTGTTTGAAATTGTGTTTTTAATAAGAAACCTTAAAATTGGTACAGTGTGATGTCTCCTCTCCCGGAGAGGATATTCGTGGAAATATTTAGACCTAAAGCACTTTAAGTGAATTTCCGCAGCATCCACAGTACTAACTCTCTGGGAGGCTGTTGCAGGAGTTGGGGGAGGAGGCCAGACATTCTGTATTTACTATGCATTTCTTTGTATAGAATTTCTGAAACTGATAACAGAATCCAAACTCCAGATTCCATCTTCTTTAACTTTAAATAAAGCAAGTAGGGGCTTGAGACTATCATTTTTTTATATGAAGACAAAAAGTCATGGCTAGTTCTTTTAACCACCTGGATATCTTCCCACTTCATTTCATTCAAAACCGTATTACCAACCATCAGTCACACTCCTGGGTATATTTTTCAATGGAGCAAAATGTCCCCACAAAAAAACCTGCCCACTCTTGTTCGTAACAGCTTTATTTGTCATAAACGTAAACTGGAAACAACTATATCCCTTTGCAAAGGTGAATTGTGAAGCACACTGTGGTGTGTCCAGACCGTGCAATCGCTACTTGGCAGGAAAAGGAACATGCTATTGATACACACAGCAACTTAGATGAGTATCGGAGACATTATGTTGAGTGAAAAAAGTCAATCTCAAAATATCCCATATTGTATGATTTCATTTATAATATGATAGTTTGCAAATGACAAACTATGGAGATGGAAAAGAGGTTCGTAGTGGCCATGGGGGTTGGTTATGACTATAAACAGATGGCAAGAGGGAGAGGTCTGTGGGGATCTGTGAGTTTTTGCAAGCAAACATGTGCGATGCATCTGGCAAAGGGAGAAAACAATGGGAGCTTCTGCTAAAGGAAATCATCTCTCTTGAAACCAGTGTAACTTCAGTTCTCTTGAAATTCGGTGCAATCCATGAATGATCCTTTTTCTCATCACCTAGCCCCGATGAATCAACAGTAAACAGGGGTGACAGCTGATGAATCAGTCCTGATAGGCTGCCGTCAAATTAAATCGAAAACAAAGGAATTTGGAGAGCTGATCATTTTGGCGGTGGGAATAAGAGGCAGGCTTTACTGAGCCACAAGCCTGGGAGAGTTCTCTAAACTGCCCGTGGCTTTCAGGAGGCCTCCTTTTCCTTTATGTTGTGTTGCAACTAAATACATTATAAACTAACTGAATTGTAAAGTTCACATGGACTTTTCTGCTCTGCTCTTCTCAAGCCCACATGACAGTGATGGCCCAATGTGATACCATACCCTGTATTGTCTGCAGAACAGCATGTGACATGGAGCACATAGGGTTACTTACAAGTAACAGCGGGCTTTTTTTTTTTTTTCATATTCTTTTCCATGATGGTTTATCACAGGATACTGAATATAGTTCCCTGTGCTATACAGTAGGACCTTGTTGTTTATCCATTCTATATATACTAGTTTACATCTGCTAATCCCAAACTCCCACTCCATCCCTCCCCAACCCCTCCCCCTTAGCAACCACAAATCTGTTCTCTACGTCTGTAAGTCTGTTTCTGGTTTGTAGATAAGTTCACTTCTGTCATGTTTTAGATTCCACATATAAGTGATATCATATGGTGTTTGTCATTCTCTTTCTGACTTACTGTGATTAGTATGACAATCTCTAGGTCCATCCGTGTAGCTGCAAATGGCATGATTTCATTCTTCTTATGGCTGAGTAATATTCCATTGTATGTATGTACCACATCTTCTTTATCCATTCCTCTGTCAGTGGACATTTAGGTTACTTCCACGTCTTGGTTATTGTGAACAGTACTGCTGTGAACATAGGGGAATAGCAGCCTTTTAGACTTGTAGGTTCCTTTCCAGCTCTCCAAAAGTGTCCATTCACTCTGTAGCGCAGTTTTGCTTTTGCTTTTTGGTGGACCAGCTGTTGGTCCGTCAGGTCCTCTGCATCTATCAATTCCTCAGCCCGTTTCTCCACATCTAAAATGCCCCATCATTTTTAAACACTCTGAAGCTCATTAGATGTCATCCTAAGTGAAACTTCTTTTCTCAGAGAAAATGATTTAAAATCGTAGGAGCAATTTGAACTCAGGAAATCAAAGTTGGATTCCAAATCCAAATGAACAAATGAACAAAAAAAACCCAAAGCAAACAAACAAACAAAACTGAGGAAGTCCTGTTGAGCTTGGTTGCCCTTTGACGGAGACATTCTCTTGAGTTCTGAAACAGTCTTTTTTCAAGAACAAGAAAAAAAGATTTTTTTTTTTCCCTGTAAGTGCTTTGGTTACGAGCCACGTGGAACACTGAACAACCAAAGTGAATCAGTTCATTCTTTTCTAGGCTCCCTATCACCTCTTCAAATATCATCAAACAGTGTTGGAAAAACAGTTCAATTGACCCTTGACCAACATGGGGGTGAGGGGCACCTACCCTCCTCCCAGTGGAAAATCTACAAGTAATTTTTAATCTATAGTCTGCTGTCTGCAGCCAAGATTCCTCCCTACATGAGGTTCCTCATCCGCGGTTTCAACCATCCACAGATGGTATAGCACTGCAGTATTTCCTATTGAAAAATATCACCATATAAGAGGACCCAGGCAATTCAAACCTGTGTTGTTCGAGGGTCAACTGTATATAGATTTCTGTTTTAATGTAGTCTTTCTTTCTGTTCTCCTCCTCAGTGTATTTCCAAATTAAAGAAAGACACTTTACTTGTCCCACACTTTGAAAATACAATTTCATAGCAGGCCAACATTTTAACATCCTTTTTATGGCTTTTGAAGGCACCTGTCTAAGAAGGTGTTCTCCTTTAATTTCTACAAAGTAAATAAAAAAAAAAAATCTTACTAAGAGCTTCTGCTCATGTTGAGGAAACTGAAAAGTGACCAAAAGCTTTCAGTAAGAAGCCCTCAATGTCAGAGGCAAACAAATCACACTCCTATTTAGCAGTGTTGTGTACAAAGCAAGCAGGACTTTCAGCAGATCATGACTATTTTCTTCTGCAAGAATTTAGAGGCTCAATGAAATTTGTCAAAATTTACACCTGCCTATTGGCTGAATATGCAGGGAGTTGAGCAAAATCTAGTTTGTATTTAGACAAGATACAAAGAAAAATCTTTTGCTTTTTGATTTGTGTGGTCTTATTAAATTCTTTATGGAAATCAAGAAAACATTTTGAAACTCTATTTTTTCAAATCAAATTACCTGAGAGGTAAGGGCAACAAATTTTTGTTGTTCCTGCGATTGGACACATCACTTGATATCTTGTAGGAAGCGTGATCATCAGTAAGAATTGCTAGAATCAGCTCTGTAGATAAGGGGCCAATGCATCTGCTATCCACACTCTCCTGTTTATTTGCCCATAGAACATTTTAGTTGCAATTTCTAAAATAGGAAATGTAACTTTGCTCACTTTCTTAGAGCAATCGAGGGAAGGGTATGACAATGTGTGTTTGTTTGTGTGGTATCCAGTGTAATGCAGTGGTCACTATTTCCAAATGAACACTGGTGTGTTTTGGGGAGAAAAAGATACCTTTGTTGACTTAGAAGGATTTGCCAGACTTACGAGTAACACTACCGTGTTACTATGAATATATATTAGAGATAAGGTGAAATTTGACACATCTTCACATGTGCAGAATTTACACCTTTGTTAATATTATTAACATATAAGAGTTGTAACTCTTATATATCTTTGTGTAAACATATATATATATGTTTAAAACATATATATCTTTGTGTGTGTATATATATATATATACACACATACATACACACATTTATACAGCTATGTGACTGTAGCTAATGATACTGTAATGTGTATTTGAATTTTTCGAAGAGGGTGTATCTTCAGTGTTTTCCCCACACACACAAAAAAAGGGAAAAACAAAACAGTAACTGTGTGAGGTGATGGATATATTAATAAGCTTGATGGTGGAGTTTATTTCTTCCGATCTATCTGTCACCTATCTATCAACATCAAGTTGCCCACCTTTAACATATGCAATTTTTATTTGTCAATTTTACCTCAATAAAGCTGGAAAATATTTAAAAGGGGGAAGTGAAAGTCTATTAAAAAAAAAAAGAAAAGCCATTTTATTTTCTATATATTCATTTTCATTTGTAACCTTTACCCCACAGAGGGACGGAGACATTATTTAATTAAAGTTAGAGTGTTCACGATCAGCTCAGGGTCCGGGGATGACGGCGCTGTCCTGCAGGGGCTTCTAAGGAACTGGGAATGACCCCAGGTCCTTGGTGCTGCATCTTTCCCCTCCCGTCTAGTCACAGCATCGGTACCCGCATTGCCCAGGCATACCCTGGGCTTTGTCACAGCCTCTCCTACATCTCTCGCTGGGGTAGGAAGATGCTCCGAGGCTCCATTCAGTACACAGGCGGGAGGAAAGTCTGCTAACGAACCCTGTAGGCACCGCCACTCCGTCGCTCCTACCTGGGCTGGGGACAGGACCCATCTGAGTCTTGGCATCCCCCAGGCCCCCTGAGATGCACGGCACACAAGTCCCTTACTCTCGGACTCCCAAGCTGTCTATTTCTATCACGTCCCATTTTCTCCCCTTGGGTCTCGGGGCCACCTGGGGAGGACAGGAGAGGGAGACCGGGAGCAGAAAGCAGGCTTTTCTCAGGAACATTTGCTGCAGCTTCTGTTATTCCATTATTTTTCCATTTTCACCCCTTACCTTTCCTGAGGCCATACATGCTTCCTGGTCTGGCTTAAATAAGAGAAAAACCCCATGATGGGCTAGAAAAAGGAATTATCAGGAACAGATGGGAATAAGTTACTAGATCACTGTGTAATCACATTTTAATCAACATGAAACGTAGAGGGTATATGCTTATATGATATATAAAATATGAGAGCATTTTCTATCCTGAGGGAAAATTAAGACGCCATAAAGGAAAGTGTACACGTGTGACTATACATTTTTAAACTTCTGTTTATTAAAATGCGTTATAAATAAACTAAAAGGCAAACAAAAACTGGGGAAGGAATTGTAATCTAGAAGACAAGGCATTTGCATCCTTAATATGTAAAGATTTCTAAATCACCCAATATAAATGCAAACACTTTAATAAAAGTGTTTTATTAAAAGATAAAGGACATAAACAAGCAAATTAGAAATGAAAATAAAGTAATACAGGAAATATATATATTTGAGGAAATGAGTCTTTGAGAAAATTTACTAGAAGTGAAAATTCAACATTGTCATTAATAAAAAGCACACACAAAAAAACTGGGAAATGTTAATGTCTTATTCATCACCCTGGCAAATAACTTTTAAATATAGTCTCCTTTGTTGGCAGAATATGATGAAATGGGGATTGTCATAGTGTAAGTGATTTAAGAAAAACAGTTTGGCAATATGAATTCAAAGTCTTATAATGGCATTCTATTTGAGCCCTTTTCACTCCTTGATATTTATTTCAAAGAAATAATCAAGCTGTAAAACCTGTGGGAGCTTCTTTGCAATATAAAGAGTTCCTCCTTTCAGAAAAACTGTAATCAGGGATGGGATGCCGGTTGTTAGGTACAGTAACAGCATTTTTATGTATGGAAACAGGTTATATTAGATGAGCTGAAATTTTAGTTAGTTATTCAACTACACCACCATCAGAACAGAATTAGTAGAGAAGCCTTAATGAAAACAGTGATGATGATGGTGATGATAATGGTGATAATGATCATGACAAAGATGGTGGTGATTATAACGATGATAGTGATGATGGTGGTGATTATAACGATGATAGTGATGATGATGATGGTGGTGATCACAAAGGGAGAGAAAAATTAAAAACGGTAAGATAATCTACCACAGATGTGTATAGCATCATTTTAAGGGAAAAAAAATGTACGGGGAATTTAATGTCTTTTGTCTATCTATCTATCTATGTATCTACCTATCTATCTATCTATCTGATGTGTGTATAGGTATGTATAAGAATAAGGCTTGGGCTTCCCTGGTGGCGCAGTGGTTGAGAATCCGCCTGCCAATGCAGGGGACACGGGTTCGAGCCCTGGTCTGGGAAGATCCCACATGCCGCGGAGCAACTGGGCCCGTGAGCCACAACTACTGAGCCTGCGCGTCTGGAGCCTGTGCTCCGCAACAAGAGAGGCCGCGATAGTGAGAGGCCCGCGCACCATGATGAAGAGTGGCCCCCTCTTGCCACAACTAGAGAAAGCCCTCGCACAGAAACGAAGACCCAACGCAGCCAAAAATAAATAAATAAATACATAAATTAAAAAAAAATTTTTTACTTTAAAAAAAAAAAGAATAAGGCTTGAAGTTTAATACATGAGGGTTAGAGTGTTTATCTCAGGAAGAATGAGTGTTTCAATGGTATCTTTGGCTAATGTATATTTTCAGACTTTTTTTGGTAGTGAAGCTGGATGAGCCACGTTTTATTTTTAGAAGAGAATGGTGATGTGGTGGGCATTTCAGAGCCTGTGCCCTGGGCTGGATTAAGTCCAACCTAGTCTGACAGCAAAGCTTCTTCTCCAGCCAGGACGCTTCCAGGGCACGGGGCCTCCCAGACCCAGGCTTCTCCCTGTTGAGCGCTGGATGTGCTCTCAGCCCGAAGTGGGTGCCGAGCATGCCAGGAACCGGCCTGGTTTCGAGTCTCCTGCTCTCAGGCAAACCCACGCATCCTTCAGTGCCCTTTTCTAGAGCAGGGAAATGTCAGGCTTGCCCCTATTTCCCGGATGTGGGAGCCTCTTGAAGTCCCCCACTTCATTTAAAGAAAAAGATTCACAAGATAATTATTGAAGGCTCCTGCACAGAGCGGCAGGACATCACATCAGATGAGGGCAACCGAATGCCGTTCAAGTGCAGCTGTTGCAAATTCAGTGCAGTGTCACCGTCAGGCCCTGGTGCCTCGGTGGCATCGGGAAAATAAAGGATCCATGGGGTGTCAGAGTTAAAATATATGCACACGGAGGGCAGTCAGCTGCCCTCCTCCCTTTGCAGGCCTCTCTCCAGGGCAGCCTCTGCGCCACTTGCAAACTGGCTGCCCTGAGGCCAGACTTGCCTAAAGTGTGTTCTATCCAATTTCTTGGTCTTTCAAGGGAGAGTTCAGTACAAGCAAAGAAAGCTTGAATCCCGTATGAGCAATTTAACCATTTGACTGAGCATCTACCATGGGCAAGCCATCCAAGGGGGAGAGAACTGAGCATAGAATTTGGTGGGAGTGCTTAGGGCTTGGAAGCTAGACTTTGCTCAGCCAACTCTGTGTGTGTTGACTCACGATTTTGTGTTTGTTTTTCCCAGAGATGAAACAGGTTTTTGGTTTTGTTTCTGTTTTGTTTTCCGTTGGTGGTGGGGCAGGTGCAGAAGAAAGAGATGACTTACGTTGAAGCCCCTGAATATTAAAGGGGGGACCTTCTCTGTAGCTTGGGAATCACACACAACACTGTAGGGTGAGGGCAGTGAGACCGACAGAGAGAGCGGGACCCTGTCTTTTCTCCCTTTAGACCAGCGCAGCTCAGAATGGGGTTCGAGGGCCTGCTCTGTTAAGTTCTCTCTCTCTCTCAGTTAAAATTGTCCAGTTACAATATACGCACTACCATATATAAAATAGATAACCAACAAGGACCTACTGTAGAGCACAGGGAACTCTACTCAGTATTTTGTAATCATCTACAAGGGAAAAGAATTGAAAAAGAATATATGTATATATTCTAAATCACTTTGCTGTACACCTGAAACTAACACGATATTGTAAATCAACTATACTTCAATTTTTAAAAAGTGTGCTACAAAATAAAAAGTGTCCAGATACATCCATTCATCAGATGACTCTTTCATAAGTTCCCAAGGCTCAGGAAAGCATCTGAACAGAATCCCGGAGATGACACCTGCTGGGAGCTGGTATCTGCCGACACCAAAGGGGACAATTATCCAAGGAAAGCAACCTGGAGGTGATGCGGTCCACTTGGCCAGGGCTTGCTGATGTCTACAAGGCAGTGAGTGTCCTGAGGCCCCTTCCCTCATTCAAAATCAATGCTAAGAGCCGAGGCTCCAGTCTTGCCTTCTTTCTAATCCACAGGCACTACGTGTAATTTTCTCCCCTGTGCCCATCTTCCCTGTACAGATTGGTTGCTCAAGAAGAAAAGTGAGCTCCTTTGTCAAAATAGGAGCCGGGCTGGAAGCTGCCTTTCCCTCCCCTCCGGGGCTGAACCCACCGTCCCTCGTGTGGGCACCGAGCACACAGAAGCCCAGGGGCCTCGTGACAGTGTCTGGGGTCCTGGCTGCGGGGGCTTTGGAGAGGTGATTAGGAAACAGTACAGATCCCTTGCTGCTGCCTTCAGACATTTCATCTCAATTACGTGAAATTCAGAAAAAGAGAAGCTAGGTTTCCTCTAGTTCTCTGTCCTTCCTGTGCTTCGGTGAGTTCCCGAAATAACAGGGTCTTAATCCAGGTCGGTCCACGACTTCCAGAGACTCGGATGTGGTTCAGGTCCTTCCTCAATGGCTTCCTCTTTTCCCGCCAGAACCGTGGCTCAGAGGCGGTGGATGTGGAATTGACCGACCTCATTATTATTTTTATCTCCTAAGCCAGGAAAAGAAATTAAACTGTTTGATATCAATTTGATTGTTTTGTCTCTCTTAAAACAAACAACCATTGAAGAAGCACCTTCAGTAGGTAGTTCCGTTCCCAGCAGGAGCAGCCCTCTCCTGGGACAGCTGTGTCTCTGCTCTTTCCCATCACCTTCCAGAAACATGCCCTGTGCTTCCGGCCACTGGCTCCTCCTCTTCCGGCCACTGGCTCCTCCTCTTCCTTCATGTCTCAGCTTCAGCGTGATGTCTTCGGACACTTCTGTTCACTTAAGCAGACCCACCCTCTGCCCCCCACACCACTATTTCCTAACATGTCCTCTGTGTCTCTCCTTCCCAGCACTCATCATTCTTGTAAATCTTTTACAACCACCATCTGCTTTATCCACTCAACTCTTAGGAGACCAGGCAGGAGTTGACCCAGTCTTATCTCTGTAGCCCCAAGGCTGAGTAAGCACCAGGCACAAAAGAGCCTTAACATATATCAGTTGAATTCGTGAATGAATAAATAAACCGAAAGTTGAATATTAGACATATCAATACTTAGTGATTTCCATGACTCCCCACCGGAGATTTATCATCAGCCATCATTTTCACCTGTTGCCTTACCCTTCTCTATTTTCCAGTTCAAATAAAGTTCTTCCCTTAATAACTATTCAGTAGAAAAATGTTTCACTGGACCAGAAGAAGGAGACAAATTCCCAGATCAAAAGGAATGGTTGTGTGCGGCCACTAACTTCTATGTTTCTGGTACACTGACATAATTCCAAGTCAAGTTTACCTCATGCCCCAAGATGGCTGCTAGTGCTCCAGTCATTACATCCACATTCTAGACAGCAAGAAAGAATGTGAGGCAGGAGAACCAAACGGGTTTCACCTCTCACCTGCATCTGTTCAATTGAGGGAGACTTTCCAGAACTCTCACATAACATTTCCATTATTCAGCACTTAATAACAGGGTACACTTAATTACAAGAGATGTTGGGCATAGTGTAACCTTGAATATGACTGAGGTTTTGATTCTAAAGGAGAAAGATTGAATGGATATCTGGTAGGCAGCATTCTCCACCTTCTCCTCTGTGTTTCCTGCATATCAAAGAGCTATCTTGCCCTGGGATCTACACTGGTATCTGACAGTGACATGCAGCAGCAGGAGATCAGAGGGAGGGACAAAAGCCGAGTTAAAGTATTAATTTCCCCAGCAAGCTTCCTGTGGTATTGCAGCAGACTGGCTGCTTCCTTTACTGGCAGTCCCAGGTCCTGCCTGGTGGCCCTCCCAGCACAGCCCTCCCTGTCACTCTGCTACCATGCCGTCCGCAGTCCCTCACCCCTGCATGTGAGAGATGGTGGGTGCCTCTCTATTACTAATCCCCGGGGTTTCCCTGCACAATACTTTACACGTAGTCTATTAAATTCTCCCCAGATTATCCCACTTTATGCGTGCTACCTATGGCTACTAGGACCCTGAATCACGTAGCAACTGTTTTCAGCCCTGACATTCTGAGGGTTCAGGAAACACAGGAGTTGCCCTCCATAGCGCCATGCTCGAGGCACCGCAACTTCTGTGCGGAAGTGAACTGACAGTAATATTATTAGTGGCACAGAAATCGTAGATCTGCTACTGAATGCTGCTGGCAAAGTGGCGGCCCCAGTAATGTCACAAACAACGTGCCTGCAGGAGGTAGGAATCTCAGACCACACACTCGGATGCTAGGAATGTACATTTATATTTTATAGGTGACCACATCACTGTTTCAAAGCCCCACTGTGCTGAGTGGCGGAAACCTACTCTCTCAATGCTAAGCCATCTCAGTCCGTCCAGCCCCGCCCCTTCTTCATTTCCATACCTTACTCTTTGGAAGAGAGTCCCTGTGAGTAGCCCACCTGTAAGAAGTGGGCAGTTAGGCTGCACCTCCTTGAGGATGTAGCATCTGCATAAATTATTTGGAATCTTTTGCTCAGGAAATTTGTCTATTTTTCGGCTGATGTATCTAATCATTCATTCATTTATTTATTGTGAATATCTGGATTTCAGGATGATGGTTTGCCTTGAACTTCAGTGCTGTGGTGGGTCTAAGAAAAGTCACTGACTAGCAGTTTTTTCCAGATGTGTCTCACTGTCAGTACAGAAGTGATGACTTCCAAGCTCTTGATGTGTTGGAGCTGACACCAGAAGTCCCCTTCCAGTGTTTTTTCAAGAAGGCCTTAAATCCAAATTTGTTTTAACCTGAGGTTGATTTCAAGGAGCAGCTACTGTCTTCTGGAAGGAATCCCGGGTCCTTATATACAGAGCATGGATTAGATGTACCACCTCCAGGAAAGTGTGAAGAGTGGCAAGGGATGGAAGGACCCCTCTTCCTCAACCGCTTGGCAACTCTGCTTCCTGCCCTGTCGAGTGGGGCCACGTGAAGCCACCAGAATCACATCTTTCCAAGAGTGGGTTCCCCTGTGCTGCTGAGGTTACAGCCGGGAGAGCGAAGCAGCTTGTATCCGCTCCGTCACCCAAAAGATCCTCTCTAGAAAAAATGCCATGCCCCCAGCTGCAGGCAGTTGGAAACTGTGACTCAGACTCATTTAAATCAGAAGGAAATTGTTTTCTCTCACCTAAGAGATCAAGATCTGGGGAAAATTACTCATGTGGTAGACTCAGCAACTCAACAATGTCCTTCATGACTGATCAAGATTTTTTCCATGTCTCTGCTCTGCTTCTCATCAAACCGTAATTCCTCTGGTCCACAAAAGAGGGCTCCTAATGGCAGAACCACGCGTTTATTTTTCCTCTATCACACACGTGTGTATAGACATGTAGATGCACCCAGAAACTCGCCCAATCTAACTCTAGGAACCTTGGCTACCTTCCGTTTGGGTCAGCGTAGGTGATGTGTTCTTACCTGGACCAATAAGAGGTTCTAAGGGGATGGTATGCCTTATACAATAAAGGACCTAAGTCTGGAGCTGGGGGCTGGAGGCAGCTTCTTCTAAACTGTGAGTGTGGAAGAGGGTAAGGCACCTCAGCAACGTCAGAGCTGTACCAAGAAGGAAAAGGGGCTCCCAGATGGAGGGCAGGCAGCAGCTGTGTCCACTACAGACCCAGCGCCTGGTCCAGTGCCTGGTCCTCAGAAGATGCTCAGTGGCTCGAGGATGAGGGGATGAATCCATCATCTCTTCTCACCCCTCAGCATCCCTTTCTCCTTCCTCCTCTGTCCTCCTTCCCTGGGCAGCCCGCTCTGCCGTCCATCATTCAGTACCCACCATCATCCGGCGGTCGGCTCATAGTCACCAGTGGGTTAACTCTGAAGAGATCACACTGTCCCATCAAGCTGGGGGAAGACACATTTCCGGTGCAGGATGGGACGGGGGAAGTGGACAGGTTCCAGGCAACACTGAAAACACAGCCGGTGCGTAGCCCTCTACCCACATCCCCACGGCTGGGGCTGGAGGAATAACATGTTTCTAGGATGATAAAGGGTTGGATTCTGTCCTAACTCTGAAATCCATTCCAGCCCCACATACTGACCTCAAGCTATATTTTAGAAGGGTCAGGGTTCCAGTGATCACATAAATACAGTTTTCTGTGACCCAGGGGAGCACCAAGAACAGTGGGAATTACTCATGAATAAAGGCAAATACAACCTAGTGCGTTAAACCTGCGATAATGACAAACCAACAACAAACCAGAAGCAAAGAAACAAAACTGACATAGTTCGCTAATAATATGCTTTTGAATTGATTGTGCGTATGTGTGTGTGTGTGCCTGTGTAAGAATACACAGGATTTGATTATATATTAAGAACTGTCACGCTTTCTAGTTTAACCTATTATAAATATTTTGGACACAAGTTCAGTGTGTAGTAATCAGACCTTTAAGATACCAATATTCATGCAAAGGCTAATAATTATGGTTTTGTGATCAAGTACTATAACCATATTACTGAAGCCTGTGAAAAATCACTTTATGTTTTGTGTCTTAACAATTAGAAAGCACTATTCTCTTTTGTTTCTCTTTTGAAGTGAGAAAAAAAGGCTCAAAGATATTTTTTACAATATATCATTGTTCTGCACCATTTATTAGAAATGTCTGTTCCTATCATCAAAAATTTTCTTGAAGTATTTTATGCGCCCACCTCAAATATTTATAGCGTTCAGGTTTGAGATGACTTATTTCTATTTGCTTTTAATTTCCTCATGTAATGTTTCAAATGGCTCTGAGAGTCGTTATGGATGGTTTAGTGTTAAATTATGTAGAAGTACCACATTGCTCCTGATTGCCTGCATTTGATGAAGTTATGAAAACAGCGAGAATATAAATTACCATAGCAACAAAAGCATACAGTCATAGCTGGTTTCATAATTTTGTGCCTGAACAAAAGTGTACAGCTCTTAACAGCTCAGATGCATCATGAACACTTAGCTGCTGAGTCATGCAGGGTCCAGAAATCCATCAGAGCTGACAGGTATCGAATCCTTGGAATAGTCAGTATTGACTAGCCTGGCCATATCTTTTACCTTTCCTTTCTTTGGAAGTCCTGAGAATGCGCACCAGAAAATTTATCTCCCTGCCATGTCCACGTGCCTGCCGTAAACAGGCACTTCTTGAGATTGGATGGTAAAGTCAGGAAAAGTCACCACCTTAGAAAAGTATGTCTCTTCCATTTGTGAGTTTCTTATTTTCTCCCCATAAGCAACGGCCTCTTTGTCTCCAAAGTAACACACGCATTATCAAGGGGAGGGGAAAAAATGATATTACTTATATGTGGACTCTAAAAAAATGGTAGAAATGAACTTATTTACAAAACAGAAAGAGAGTCACAGATGTATTCAATAGAAAACAAACTTATAGTTGCCGGGAGGGAAAGCCAGGGGAGGGATAAATTGGGACACTGGGATGGACACAGACACACTACTGTATATAAAATAGATAACTAATAAGTACCTACTGTAGAGCACAGGGAACTCTACTCAGTACTCTGTAATGACCTATAGGGGAAAATAATCTAAAAAAGAGTGGTAATATGTGTATGTATAACTGATTCACTTTGCTGTACACCTGAAACTAACACAACATTGTAAATCAACTCTATACCAAGCAAAATTAATTTAAAACAATGAAAAAAAAGTGGATAGCAATATTACAAGTCCCATAAGTAAAGTATATGCCTGGAAAATATTCAAGACCTCAGTATATTATGGGTTATCTTGTCTTTGATTGACAGAGCATGTCACTTGCTTGCTGCTTCGTTTGATAATCACCCAGAGATAAAAAGGGTAAGGAGGCACTTGCGTGGCATCTTATAAGCTTGACAGCTATCAGGAGAGTGTGTCTTTGACACAGCATATCGTGCCATCCTACAAGGCAGCAGAGAAGCGTAGGAAGACATGAATTTAATCCTGACTTTTTTTCTGGCTCTAGAGAGTTTTTCTGGAATCTTCTCTGACTTCCCTCTCTCCATCGGTGGTTCTGGATGAGATTCATGCTACAAAATACCACGTGAAGAAGGATGTGTCTTCCCCAGAATTTATACTGCATCAGCATTTAAACTAATTGAATCTCATATTCTGGTACCTGGGACCCCGACAGATCAGGACCCGAAAATACATAAATTGTCTTAAATCTTATTGGCAGGATTTTAAAAAGCTAAAGAACGATAACCATAGTCTTCACAATCTTGAGAAGAATAATTATAAAATGATGTGCTGTGTAAAGGATTCATTCATTCATTCAGTAAATATTTATTCAGCACCTACTACATGACATGCACAGAGCCACAGCCATGAACCAAATGGACAAGGCCCTTCCTGCCCTTATGATGTTGACTTCTTGATGGGGTTGGGGGTGGAGGAGTGATGAGACAAGCAGGGGGACCCGTGAGAAGGTGGTGGCAGTAATCCTGGTGAGTTAAGAATGCAGGTAATTCATTTCCAGATAGATTTTGGAGTTAAAGCAATGGTATTTTCTGATGGACTAGATGTAGGTTGTATCTAATGAAAGGACTCAAGGATGAATAAAGGACTTTGGGGTCCACTGAATAAATGTGGTGTCATAAGTGAGATGCAGAAGACCATTCCGGGAGCAGATGGAAGGATGGGTATTTAGTTTGGGGTGTGTTGAATTTCATACACACGTCAGGTAGAGGAGTGGAGAGGCCCAGGAGTTTTCTGGGGGCCCTTGTATGTATCTCTTTGAAAAATGGCATTAAACTAACAAGAGCCAACATTTACTGAGTACTTAGTATGCATGCATCAAGCTGTATACTAAGTCTTTAGCAACCTATAAGGACATTAACATCACTCTTCCCATTTTTTAGATGAGAAAACCGAAATTTAGAAAGGTTAAATACCCTGCTTGAAGATGATAGCATCTATTCACCCATCATGAGAACTCACAAACTTAAGAACATAATAGCCCCAGATCTGAGCAAGACCCCCCTGCCACACTCTTTAAGTTTCATGTGTGGCCCCAACGTATTCCTCTCCAAGAACTCAGGAAAGGATAAGCCTTACTACAACATTGACACTACATATTTGCTTATTTGGTACAGATCCCCTGTGGAAGAATCTCTCGCCTTTCTCATGGGGATGGCAGAGGAAGCAGAGATCACTGTACATGGGCAGGCACCCTGGAGTTTGAGGTCAGCTGGTCACCCAGAGACAGGAGGTAACTGTGTCATTTCTATCACCTTAGCTGTGATGCCAACTTCTACAACAGCAGCGAAGGTGCCCGGCAGGGAACCATGCAGGGCGCGGTGGCGCAGGAGGGGTGGGTGGGAACGTCTGAAGCCCAGACCCAGAGAGGGAGCTAGCTCATATTGTAGAGCTTGTGACAATCAGTTCGCATTTTTTGGTTTGTTTTTGGTAATTATTTTTTCGTTCACATATATATATATTTTTTACATGGTCGTGAAGTAGATCTTTCCAGACCAAACCAGGAACCTATCAATATGTTTTTTGCCCATAATATGATCCTGAAGCATCAGAAGTGTTGAGAACATCAAGAAGGGTCCAGAAGAATTCCTTCTAGTGGAGGAAAGAAAATAATGCCAACACACATTTTCTGACTTTCTTTCTTTCAATTTATTTATTTATTTATTTATGGCTGCGTTGGGTCTTCATTGCTGTGCGAGGGCTTTCTCTAGTTGCAGTGAATGGGGGCTACTCTTCGTTGCGGTGTGCGGGCTTCTTATTGCGGTGGCTTCTCTTGTTGCGGAGCACGGGCTCTAGGCGCACGGGGTTCAGTAGCTGTGACTCGCGGGCTCTAGAGCGCAGGCTCAGTAGCTGTGGTGCACGGGCTTAGTAGCTCTGCGGCATGTGGGGTCTTCCCAGACTAGGGCTTGAACCCGTGTCCCCTGCATTGGCAGGCGGATTCTTAACCACTGTGCCACCAGGGAAGTCCCTTTTCGGACTTTCTTGGTCTTTCTGCAAATCAACCAGATACTGAGCCAGCATCAAAGCTATTCTGCGAACATTTTTCATTATCGATAAACTCTGACCTGGTCACCTAACCTTCAGGCACTTGTGCAAACATGAGTGGAAGATAAAAGCCCGACTCAGCCATATCACAATGCAGCTGGATGGCCAGTCCTGATGCAGGGACCCTTCCTGTGCAGGAGACCTCCTCCATCCACTCCAGGGCTTACCCAAAGGTGAGATACAGCCAGAGCCACGCAAGCAACCCCACGCAGAGACTTTACATCCCTAGTAGGGGAGAGACATCATTTTTCTTTTTATTTTTTTTGCCTTTAAAAGATCTCTGTTTCTCCTCTCTCATCCCGTGAGCCTACCAAGACTCTGCCAATTTGGGTCGTCTGCTTGGTAGGAAATGCTTTCTACTCTGTTCAAGACTTAGCTTCTAAGAGGTATTATTTTTGTCTTTCATGTCATCTACTCCCATGGATTAAGTCATAGTAAAGCAGAATTGGGAATTTGGATGGACGGGCAACAGGACCTCACAGTGAGGCCAAGGGAGGCTGTGTGGTGGATAATACCACAGACGCTGGCGTTAGACAGATGCTTGATTCTCTCATCTGTAAACTTGGGATAATAATAATAATACCACATATCTCCCAGAGTCATTGCCCTAATTAAGTTGAGTGGCCAATGCAAAATGCTTAGCGTAGTTCCTGGAATTTAATAAGGACTCCATAAACGGTAGCTATTTTATCCTCATCATCCAGAGAGGACTCCATAATACACAATAGGATCAGCCACACTGACAGTCCCAAGTTTCTAGCCTAGCTGGCACTTTAAGGGCGTCAAGGAAAACAAACATCTCAAAGAAAATCCTTATACATGAATGTGGCTTCCAGAATCAGTGATCCTTTCTACCAGCTTGATGCTTCCTTCTGCCCAGCTACCAAACTGACATCATTCCCTGGGCTCCTTGAAAGTATTTTTCTCCTGTTTACAACCTGGCTTACACTTGTAACTGTTCCATCATTTCTCCTATTTTAACCACACACCTGGGGCCCTTTCCCCCATTGTTCCCCCGTCTCCTGCCTGTGAAACTTGAACAAACACTGAAAAGGGTCCCACAAGAAAATTCAAGAGCCTGCATCCAGAGGGAATTTAATATGACAATCCAAGGGTTAGTCAGGTATGGAGGTAAGACAGGTATTATTGGAAGGTATTGTTTTGATTGATTGTCCATGTCTGCTTCCCCTAATAATGGGACACAGATTCCCTGGGAAGCCACCTCTTCTCTACTTGGAGTCTTTGTTGTTGGAAAGGGACCCTGACCTTCTGGCCATGAGCCCAAATTTCCACCAATCAACTCATTCATTCCCCTACAGCCCATAATGATTGGTCCTGGCATCATCATGTGACCCAAGATGGGCCAATGAGACTCATCCCTGGGATTTTGCTTGAGTTACCCAACTATTTTGGCAGGATCTGCAACTGAGAGATTACGGGTAGAGAAATCATAAGTAGATGAAGTGCTGGCATCTCTCTTATGCCCATGAGTTTCTTTAGTGAACCTGCTCATGGCATTTGTGTCTTAGTTTTATTTTTTTAATTTTTATTGTTATTATTTTGGCCAAGCAGCATGCAGGATCTTAGTTCCCTGACCAGGGATCGAACCTATGCTCCCTGCAGTGGAAGTGCAGAGTCTTAACCATTGGACCGCCAGGGAAGTCCCTGTGTCTTAGTTTTAATTGTCTAGTCCCAAGGGCACTTCCAGACTCCTCTCCTGATCAACCAAATCTGAATCCTTTTTTTTGGTAATCCGCATATCAATTGCTCCTGCTTGGGATTGTTTTTGCCCAACACTTTACATTGTTTACCAGCTCCAAATAAAAAATGCCGTTTTCATTAAGTAACCGTTCTTTGAGGTGCTGCTCGCAACACATTAACATATGGGTGAATTTTAGATTTAAAACTCATAAATGCCAACAAGCAATGACCTACTTAAGCAAGCCATTCCCCCCTACGAATGAAAAACTATTCAATAACAATAAATGCAGAACAGCTGATAAGCTCCCATAAATGAAATCATTCTTGAGAGAGACAATTGGATGTAAAGATGTTCAAAGCTTTTGTCGTAAGGATGGAGATTTCAGGGCATTTGAATATTTGCCAGGTGAAAGCAGTCAGCTTTCAGGTAGAATGCACTGTAGAATGTGTCCGGCTTCAACAATAAGCTCCAGAATCAAGCTGTCACTGAGTTGTTTAATGAGGAAGGGGCCATTCAGAGCCCCACATCCACACTAATGAAAGTGTAAAATGCTGCAGAGTGCAGGAGCAATGATTTAGTGCACGGAACAGTCTCTGGTGGGTTTGAATCTTGGCTCTGAGACAGGCTGGGACCTTGGACTCTTTGCTGCAGTGCCTGCACCTGGACAAACATCTCTTCCAGCAACAAGATGCAAAGAAACTATAAGGGACTAAAAGCAACTGCCTGTATGAGCCGTTGGGGCAAATTATAGACAAGATACAAAAAGACCAAAAACCCGACTGCCATTTTTCAAGAGCCAGGAGCAAAAACAGGGTCCTGTGCATGCCCCCTGCACTCAACACCACCAGAGTGGTGGACAAACCACCTAAGCTGCCTCCCCTCCAGCCCGACCCGCAGACAAGCTTTTTTTTTTTTTTTAATTTTTAAAAGCAGGTTTATTGAGATATAAATCACATACCATACAAGCAGACTCGCTGTTACCCTCACCCCATGTAAGGAACCAGCTCGCCCCACACACACCTCAGGGAGCCAGCGAGCAGGGGAACTTGTTACTTGTTCTCGCTCCCCGCCTGCTGCAGCAGGGGCCCCAACAAAGCCTTGCCTGAATTTCCGGTCTGGCCTCTGATCAATTTCTATTGATTAAGGAGGCCAAGAACCCTGGACGGTAACAGCTGTCCCATCTATGAATATTTTTTTATGTGACCTTTGGTAGAGCACTTTACCATTCTACGCCTTAGTTCCTCATCTGTAAAATGGGGTAATAATTATCCCTACCTCCAGGGGCTCTTGTGAGGGTTAAATGAGCTAATACTACAAAGTGCTTGGAACAGTCAGCATGTGTATAGGTACTGGCTGCTCTTGTTCACACCCCACACTGTGCAACTGCTAACTTGTCTGCGTCTCCCTCCGACTGACTAACGGCGGCCTCTGAGGTCAGGAGCTGTTCTCAGTTCATAGCTGTGTCCACAGCACCAGGGATGCGTAGCCCAGGACCGACCCTCTACAAATGGCTGTTAAATCGGTGAATTTTAGAACCTTGAGAAAGATAACACTGTAAGTTGTTTTTAACAGTTTATCTCAGAAAAACGATGTAATTCACTTAGAAGATTCCTGAACTTCCCACGTGATCTTGGCCAAGTTACTTCCCTTCCAAGGCATATTTCTCATCTGCACTGGATTATCCTGAAGATTCTTTCAGATAAATTAACATATAGTTATCCCAGGCTATTGTCTAGTGGTTCTCAAGGCTGCTGCACATTAGAATTACCTGGTGACCTTCTAAAAAAATAATGATTCCAGCTACAGCGACATACTGTATGGTCCCAACTGTATAACATTTGGGAAAAGATAAAACCATAGAAAAAAAAAAAAGATCAGTGGTTTCCAGGGACTCAGGGAGGGAGAGATGAACGGGCAGAGCACAGGGAACTTTCATGGCAGTGAAAACGTTCAGTACCATATTGCAATGGTGGATACAAGATATTATGTGTTTGTCAAAACCCACAGAACTTTACAGCACAAACAATGAACTCTAATGGAAACCATGGACTTTGGTTAATCATAATGTCTCTATATCAGCTCAGCAATTGTAGCAAATGTACCACGCTGATGCAAGATGTTAATAACAGGGGAAATTGTGTAGGGGTGGAGATGTTACATGGGAACTCTCTGCATTTTTCCTGCAATTCTTCTGCAAGCTCAAAACCACTCAAATTAAATCTATTAATTAAAAAAATATTGATTCTCTCTCTCCACCACCAGAGATTGGTTTGGGGTGGAGCCTGGACCACTGTATTTTAAAGATTCCCACAACATTCTAACGTGCAATGATGCTGAGAACAACTTATCAGGAATGAAAGGTCTGCAGGGGTTGATGGATGTCATGGAAGAGGGTATCTGAGTGTAGGTAACCATCTCAGATACTCTGAGTCTAAATCGCGATGTGTCCTTACTTGTTTGTTGCTCTTTTGGGTGGGCTGTGTATTACTCACAACCGGAAGCAACCTAAACTCTGACCCGTCGTTTCCCTAATCAGACCGTGAGTTCCGGGAGGGCAGTGTGGCAACGTATTTGCTTCCTGTGGTCCCTGCAGTGTCTGGCACGTGCTCAGAGGGAGCAGGTCACGGTACTCACCTGGTGATGGGTCTGGTAGAGTTGGTTGAGGTACAAGAGACACATGACTCTTTTCCAACTTGTCTCGAAATAGAATGACCAGTGGACCCAACAGCATCAGGGCACTAAACCACCTCCCTCCTACCCATCAGGGCTCCAAGATGTGGCTGTAATTCTCCTCTTTGAGATTCACAAAACTCACTGAGCTTTTGTCTTTCAAATACAATTCTGAAAACTCAGCCCCAGAGCTGCACACTTTTCCCTTATCTGATATTTTCAGAAAAGCGTGTCCCAGTCTAATTTGCAGGAGGAAATTGAAAATGCATCTTCCTCACCTCAAGGGATGATCTTCAGGAGTTTTGGAGAATCTTTCGCTAATTAGAGAGGTATGAGCAGATGAAGGGGTCCCGAAGACAAAACAAAACATCCAGCCCAGCTCGGATGGCATCTGGCAGTGTGAAAGTTGGTAGTTGCTGGGACCAGCTGGAGAAAGAGATATTTGACCACCTTGACATTTCTGTAATTGAACGTAGAGTGAGACGGGGTGGGAGGGTGGTGACAGTCCAGAGGGTCCCCCATGTTTTCTTGCCAATTGAGACAATTCTCTGTCTCTCCTGGCAGCTGCAGGGTCCGATGCAAATTTACCACTTTATAGACAGGTAAAGAGGACTGGCCTTTGAGAGACTCACCTATGCACCAAAAAAGAAAGATGTCTTCACTCTGGAAATGCAAATCTATTTCCAGTGGTACCCAGACAAATACGTGGGGCACATATTTCAGCTCCAGGAATCAGCCTTGACCTTGTCTTTAGATGGGATGAGATAGAAACACACAGCGTGTTTCTTCACCTGAGAAACACTGAAATCTCTTCAGTCCAGACACAGGCAGGGGCTGGGGAGGGTAGAAGCCCTCATATCACTGGCCAGGGGAGAGGTGAACTGTTCAACCTCACCCGTGGAGAGCAGAAATATAAAATAAGGCAGCTGACATGGAGCTTGGCTGCTTGCACCATTTGGAGGAATAAAAATCAAACTCTAGGGACTTGCCTGGTGGTGCAGTGGTTAAGACTCCACTCTCCGCTCTCTAGTCAGGGTACTAGGTCCCACAAGCATGCCACAACTAAGAGTTTGCATGCCACAACTAAGGAGCCTGCCGGCCGTCACTAAGACCCCGTGCAACCAAATAAATAAATTAAATAAATATTAAAAAAATATTAAAAAAAAAACAACCCCCCCCCCCCGCCAAAATCAAAATCTAGCCTATGCGTTCCTCTGGCAGAGGGCACTGATGGTAAAAATGGTTGCATAAGTGACTCAGTCAAAGCATGCATCAGAACCATGTCCAAAGTGAAATGTTTATTTGTTCTGGGTGAAGCATAGTGTTTAACTGCCAGCAGATCAACCTGAAAAACAAGGAAAGCTGCCTCTAGATTTATCAATGTATATATTAATAACTGATGAACCTGAATTATTCATCCTTTTGACCCACGCTTTATAGAATGGCAAGCCTGTGTTTAGAGACCAGGTCACGGTCATGAAAATATGTCTCTCAAATCTAAAAGCAATGGTAGGAGCCAAGCAAGAGGCAAAAGAAAGTCTCAGAATAATGGAGATTTTTTCCAGCCTCTCTTGCCCACACAATAGGCTGGGCAGAATTTCCCTAAGCACCTCAGGAGGTGTAAAATAATTATGAAGTGTGTGATCTTTAAGAATTAGATGAAGCCTCCTTGGGATGCTTCTATTTTCTGTCTTCTGAATTTGCTTTCACCCAGTCCTTCTAGCCATGGTTGATTTAGCGGTTCTTACACACACATGCACAAACACACATAACCATAAATGTGTGTGTGTATTTTTAGAGGCAAAATAATGGGTGCACGTTATAGAAAATTTGGAAAATTTAAAGATGAAAATGAAACTGTGATGCCCTGTGAACTTCTCACTCATAAATAGGAATATCCCCATGGGATGGGGTGGCACCCCTACTCAGAAACGATGGCCTGGATCTGAATCCCAAGTCTCCATGTCCTTTGACAATTAAATTATAAAATGTATGTAAAACATAGTTGCCCCTGGCACATAGCAAATGCTCAGTAAGTGGTATCTTAGGAAACACATACAAGGCATTTATATAAGAAGATGTTCATTATGAGATTAGAGTGAAATTTTAGAAACTATCAAATATCCACCAATTAAATGATTAAATAATCTTATAGCATCGCAGTTCTATAGTAATACTCCCAGAAATCCTGCTGGCTGCAGTGTTTGACATTCTTTCTGTACCTCAACTTCTCTATCTGTAAAATGGGAATAACTGTATGACGTAGTATAGTTGGGAGGATTCAAAGAGAAAAAATATTAAATCCTGGTTCTTTTTTTTTAATTTATTTATTTTGGCTGTGTTGGGTCTTCGTTTCTGTGCGAGGGCTTTCTCTAGTTGTGGCAAGTGGGCATCACTCTTCATCTCGGTGCGCGGGCCTGTCACTGTCGCGGCCTCTCTTGTTGCGGAGCACAGGCTCCAGACGCGCAGGCTCAGTAATTGGGGCTCACGGGCCCAGTTGCTCCGCGGCATGTGGGATCTTCCCAGACCAGGGCTCGGACCCGTGTCCCCTGCATTGGCAGGCAGACTCTCAACCACTGCGCCACCAGGGAAGCCCTAAATCCTGGTTCTTGATACATCATAGATGTTCAGTAAATATTAGTCCCTTTAATCCCCACCAATAATATATTGACCCAGCAATTTTCTCTTGGTTCTTTCTCTAGTGAAGTCTGTACATGAAAGACCGATTCTCAGGCTCTTTCAATTTATATTAATGAGCCAAAAAGAAAACACCGTACCTTCCATCACTCGCATTTTTAAGATAACATCCTGGGAAGGTGGAAACTGAAATCCCATCAAAGACATAACAAAAGCTAATAAAAAAATTCAGGTCAATAGTATGTATCTGTTCATCCCAAATTCTTAATTTACCCCTTCCCATCTCTTTCCCCTTAGGTAACCATTAGTTTATTTTCTATGTCTGTGAGTCTATTTCTGTTTTGTCGATAAGTTCATTTCTATCATTTTTTTAGTTTCCACATATAAGTGATTTGGGATTAACAGATACCCACTACTATATATAAAATAGATAAACAACAAGGACCTATTGTATAGCATAGGAAACTATATTTAATATCTTGTAATAACCTGTAATGGAAAAGAACTGAACATATATATATATAACTGAATCACTGTGCTGTACACCTGAAACTAACACAACATTGTAAATCAAGTATACTTCAATTAAAAATTTTTTTAAAAAATTCAGGTCAAGTCTTTAACTTGTTTCTAAGCCGTCAGTTCTGTTAGGACAGCTCTTGCAGTTGGAGAGCTAGCCCGTTCTCATTATGTAGTAGTTGAATAAAATGTACATATATTTTAAAAGAGACTGAGAAATGTAACCAATACTTGCTGTATCCTGGCTGGATTCACAGAATTCAGAACAAAATACACAACACTACATTCTACAAGGACCCTGGTCATTACTTCAAGCTCTTTCCCATGGATTGTGACACGTTGGGTAGGGTTAGTTGAAAACAAAATGTGCTTAAACTTTGTTTGGAATCAAGATATTTTTCTCCTACTCAAAAAAAAAAAAAAATTAAACAAAGACTGGGGTTGGAGAAACAGCCTGCACCCCGCCCTCTGCTTTTCCCTAGTGGTGCCCACCCTCTGTCATGGGAGCAGGCATCTCCTTACATGTGCACTGCAGTTCCCCATCCGCAGCTGAGCAGGGAGTCGAGACCCTCACCCTTATGCAAGAAGCAAAGACAAAACCACATATACTGCAGCCAACTTGAGAGCTGGCTGACAGTGTTATGAGAGCCGAGAATTACTGCTAGCAGGGACACCATATGTTCTCCGTTCTTATCTTTCAACCCTGTGTTCTAGAAGCCCCGCGAGCCTTCACAGCAGAAAAGGAAATGCAAGTTCAATCAGAACACTGCCTGGTTCAAAATAATCCATAATGGTGCCCGTTTCAGTGTTGCCTCTTAAGGAGAGTGTTTTCTCTTGGTTTCTTGTCTGTTTGTGGTATTAGAGTTTTCCTTCTTCTTCTGAATTTCACCAAAAAAGAGAGAGAAAGAGAGAGAGAGCAAAGAAAAAGAAAAAAGAGGAGGAGGACGGAGAGAGGGAAGGAGGGAAGGAGAAACAAATATATCTGAAAAGAAAGAAGAAATAGAGAAAAAAAGGTCTAATGGCGTTGAATATTCAGATTTTTCTTTGACTGTGTTTCCATTTAAAAATAAAGCTACCAAGGAGGGGAAAGGGAGGGTGGGATGAATTGGGAGATTGGGATTGACATATATACACTAATGTATAAAATAGATAACTAAAGAGAACCTGCTGTGTAGCACAGGGAACTCCACTTCGCTGTACAGTAGAAACTAACACAACATTGTAAAACAACTGTACCCCAATAAAAAACATAAATTAAAAAAATAATAAAGTTAGAGTGGGAGGGTTCAGTGCCGGCACTTTGCTAACTGTTGTGAGTTGAGCATTAAGCTTCTAATCTACTGTGTATGTGTCGGGGATGGATAACTCATACGACAAAGCAAGAAATGCCAAGGAAACATGGATAGATCACAGAATAAAGATTACGAGGTGTGATGCTGCTGGTGGTGGAGTGTTCTAATTCGGAATAGATCGGCGTTGGATCCTCTGAGAAGCTGACGTCTGAAAACAAGATCTAAAGGGAGTAGAGAAGGGAGACTGGTTTCTGAGGGGGGATCTTTCCCGGCAGAGAGACCAGACAATGCCAAGTCCTCAGCGTGATGGAGGACTTAGTATCTGAGGAATCCTTGTGCTGTTGGCCATGGCAGGGGTACCAGGAGCCAAAAGTAGGGCGGGCGAGGCTGGCCATGCTCACCACCCAGGCCCTCCCCCCAGCGCGCTGTGCCCGGGCATCAGGGCATCGCCAAGGACCCTGCCACGTGCTCCTCTCCGCCCCTGGGTGCAACGCTCATGGTTTATTAAACAGCTCCCCTGATGAATGGCATTTAAAGCTTCTCTCCTGCTTCATTTGAATAGAGATTCGCATATATCTATCCTTACGGTGAATTTTGTGTCATGGGTGGGGTGAGGGAGAGAGCGGCCCTGTCAGTGAGTTCCTTCCGTCTGTTTACCATCCGTCTCTGGGCCGGGGAGCAGCACCGTGTCACCTGCGGAAGCAGACGTTCCACTGCCCTGGTGTCTGGAGAAAAGACGACGCCAAGATGAAAGTCCTGGAGCGTCTTTCATCTCCCCGCGCTCGCTGCTTCATCAGCATCGCGGCCTCGCTGCCAAGACTGATGAAACGCTTAGAAACTTCCCGGCTCCTGCGCTCTCAGTGCCGCGTGCGCTGGCAGCTGCCACCTCGTCCTGCCTGTGACCCACGCGCGTCTTCCCGGAACGGCCAAAAACAAACTCTCTCCACCCATTTGAGTTTCTTGTCAAAGTCGATCAGCAATGCCGATCAAGTCTGTGCGCTCAGTTAGGCGCTTAAAGGCGTCTGAAAACCAGACCGCCTTCCTGGAGGTGGAATGTCTCTGTGCATCCATCGGATAAGTAACCCCTGTCACTGTGCCCAGCGAGGAAGAGGGGGACCCAGAGGAAGGTGGGTCAGTGAGCTGGGGTCCGGTCATGCAGAGTCTCAATGACCACTCCTGGGATTCTTTTTTAAGACTTTATTTTTTAGAGAAGTTGTAAGTTCACAACAAAATTTCGAGGGAAGTATGGAGATTTCCCATGTACCCCCTGCCCCCCACGAGTGCACAGCCCCCCGACTTACACGTCCCCGACCAGACGTACATTTGTTACAACTGATGACCAACATTGATTCATCAGTATCACCCAAAGTCCACAGCTTACATTACGGTTCGCTCTTAATGTTGTTCATTCTGTGGACTGGGACAAATATATGACATATATCCACCCTTAAGGTCGTATACAGAATACTTTCACTGCCCCAGAAATCCTCTGTGCTCTTCCTATTCATCCCTCCTTCCTCCTAATACCTGTTAGCCACTGATCTTTTTACTGTCTCTATAGTTTTGCCTTTTCCTGAATCTCATACAGTTAGAATCATACTTACCATGTAGCCTTTTCAGACTGGCTTCTTTCACTTAGTAACATGCATTTAATATTCTTCCATGTCTTCTCATGGCTTGGAAGCTCATTTATTTTTAGAGCTAAACAGTATTCTATTGTCTGGATGGACCACAATTCATGTATCCGTTCACCTCCTGAAGGACATTTTGGTTTCTTCCATCTGGTTTTGGCAATCGTGAATAAAGCCGCTATCATCTGTGTGCAGGTGTTTGTGTGGACGTATATTTTCAGCTCCTTTAGGCAAATAACAAGAAGAACAATTACTGGCTTGCATGGTAAAAGTGTGTTTAGTTTTGTAAGGATCTGTCAAACACACATTCTTCCACAGGGGCTGTATCATTTGGCATTCACAGCAGCGACGAATCAGCATTCCTGTTGGTACACATCCTTGCCAGCGTTTGGTGTTGTCAGTGGTCCAGATTTGGGGCATTCTAGTAGGTGTGTAGAGGTAGCCAATCGTTGTTTTAATCTGCATTTTCCTGATGCCCTACAACGTGGAGCATCTTTTCCTATGCTTATTTGCCACCTGTACACCTTCTCTGGTGACATATCAAGGAAGTCCAGCTCATCAATTCTTTCTTTTAGGGCTAGTGCCTTTGGTGTTGCAGCTAAAAAGTCATCACAGACCTAAGGTCACCTAGACTCTCCCTTCTAAAAGGGAATTCCCCAGTGCTTCCATCTCCGTAAATCAGGACTCCCTTCATCTATCGTCTGTCAAAACATTTCGTGACTCTGAAAAAAGTCTCACCATCTCCACTTCTGCCACCCTGGTACCGGCATCACCTTTCTTCAGGAATCATTGACACCATCTCCTCCGGTGACCTCCATGATTTCACCTTTGCTCTTCTGTTGCCTCTTCTAAACAGAGGGAACAGAAGAGCTGGAACAATTTTGTATCCATATTATTTTATAGTTTAAATTGAAGTATAGTTGATGTACAATATTATATTAATTTGAGGCGTACAGCATAGTGACTCCGTATTTTTACAGATTATACACCATTAAAAGTTATTACAAGATAATGGTTTTAATTTCTTGTGCTGTAGAATATATCCTTGTTGCTTATCTATCTTATTTTTAAAATTCATTTTATTGAAGTATAGTTGATTTACAATGTTCTGTTAGTTTCTGCTGTACAGCAAAGTGACTCAGTTATACATATGTATGTGTTCTTTTTCATATTCTTTTCCATGATGGTTTATCACAGGATACTGAATAGAGTTCCCTGTGCTCTACAGCAGGACCTGGTTGTTTATTCATTCTCTATGTGATAGTTTGCATCTGCTCATCCCAATCTCCCACTCCATCCCTGCCCCACCCCATTGCTTCCCTCGTTTATACATAGTAGTTTGTATCACTTAATCCCCTACCCGGACTTCCCTGGTGGCGCAGTGGTTAAGAACCTGCCTGCCAATGCAGGTGACACGGATTTGAGCCCTGGTCTGGGAAGATCCCACATGCCGCGGAGCAACTAAGCCCATGCGCCACAACTACTGAGCCTGCGTGCCACAACTACTGAAGCCCGCGCGCCTAGAGCCGGTGCTACGCAACAAGAGAAGCCACCCAATGAGAAGCCCGCAACGAAGAGTAGCCCCTGCTCGCCGTAACTACAGAAAAGCCTGTAGGCAGCAACAGAGACACAAGCCAAAAATTAAAAAAAATAAATTAATTAATTAAAAAAAAAATCCCTTACCCGAGGGGAGAGGGAAGGGGGAGGGGCCAGAGCAATTTTTTAAAATGTAAATCAGGTGATGTTGCTCTTTTGTTCAGTGTCTTGCAAATGACGTCTCACCACACTTAGAATCAAATACCAGGTCCTTCCGTAAGCTGCAGGACCCGAGGTGGTGCGGCCCCAGTTGCCTCCTGGGACCCACTGCCCTTCGTCCACTCCCTGAACCGCAGCCATACCTGCCACTAGGCTCCTTGTTCACACCTGCTGCCTCCATCCCCTCCCCTCCCCAGCCCAGCCCGTGTACTTGCTCTTCTCTCTGCCTGCAGCCTTCTTCCCCTGGTTCTCCTTCTCCCCTTCCTCCCTCCCTTTCTCTCTGGAGGATGTACACATCCCTTGAAAAAGTGGTCACATTGTTCTGTCTCAGAAATAAACAAGGAAACAAGAGCTGCTAGCTTCCTTTCTCCCTCAGCCCCGAGGACATTATTTGGCTGAACTCCCAGACGATAATGAAGACAGGGAGGTATTTAAGCTTCAGAGTCATTTCTCTGAGGCTGAAAGGATTGGAACAGAGAACTAGAATCTGGCTAAATCCTCCACTGTGTTAAATAAAAATTAATAAGGAGTTTTATTGCACCCTTAGGGGAAGTATGACAAGTGGAATATTTCTAATGGTTTTAATTGGGGTTGACACAGGAGAAGCTTACAAGACAGGCACAGCCCAGTCAGAAGATGCCCCAGTGCAGAGAAGCAGAGAACACGCCCGAATTTAAAATCTCAGCTCTATTCCTATCTCATTGTGTGGCACTGAGTCCGCCGCTTCTTTTGTCCGAGCCGCAGTCTCCTCATCTGCACAATGGGGTGACAATACAGCATTCCTCGCAAGGGTGTTGCAAAGAGTGAATGAGATAATACTGCAAATGTCTTAGCACCTTGTCTGGTACATGGTAGACCTTAGGTAAATAATAATTATTATTAGCAGTGGTCATATTATTTCTTTTTTTAAATTTTTTAAATTAATTTTTTTTTTATTAAAATAAATGTTTTTGGCTACACCATGCAGCATGCAGGATCTTAGTTCCCTGACCAGGGATTGAACCTGTGGCCCCTGCAGTGGAAGCTCAGAGTCTTAACCACTGGGCCACCAGGGAAGTCCAGTCATATTATTTCCATTACTACTGCAACTACTATTATTATTGACAAAGATCACATAGTAAGTATCTGCCATATCTGGGATTTTAACTTAGATTTCTTTATTTTCAGCCTATTTTTTTTTTCTGCTATGGCTAAAAATCAAACATACAAACAAAATCAGCATTCTTTGAGTTTCCCATCATGCATTTATAAACCATCTTGTTTAGCTAAGGGCAAGAATCAAGAAATGAATCAATAGAGCAGACAATAAGAAAGCAAAACTGGGGAATTCCCTGGCGGTCCAGTGGTTAGGACTCTGTGCTTTCACTGCTGAGGGCACAGGTTCAATCCCTGGTCGGGGAACTAAGGTCCCGCAAGCCACACAGCATGGGCAAAACAAACAAACAAACAAACAAAAAGCAAAACTGCTACCAAGTTCTGCCCTCTGTATGGCAGGAACCTGGATTCTAACATTTGGAGGGTAGCGTCATTTCAGAGCTGCTGATGGAGAGTCTCCAGGAAGTTTTTACCCCTTGAGGGTCTGCCAGAGCTGCTCTACATAAGTCGACCAATCCTCAAGGTTTTGTGGGGTGCTTTTCTAGGTGTGTCTCTCTGGGGAGCCCACAGTAACCATCTGAATCCATGGAGATGAGCCCACGGTGGGGGGAATGGCTTCAGCTGAAAAAAGCTGCAGTGTGAGCAGGTTAAGAATGAGTAACTCACTGTCAAGCACCGATGGCTGGAAAGTGACGGATGGGGCACATATGCCTTGGAGACGACAAAGCCACTGCTCTTTCCACAGCACGCGGCGCTTCTAGGAAACTTTCTGAAAAAGAGAGAAAGGGCAACTCTTTTCATGTATCTTTTTTTTAATTGAAGTATGGTTGTTTTACAATGTTGTATTAATTTTGTCTGTACAGCCAAGTGATTCAGTTATACATATATAGATATACATTCTATTTTTATATTCTTTTCCATGATGGTTTATCATAGAATATTGAAAATAGTTCCCTGTGTTCTACGGTAGGACCTTGTTGTTTATCCATTCTATATGTGCTAGTTTGCATCTGTTAATCCCAAATTCCCACTCCATCCCTCCCCCAACCCCCTCTCCCTTGGCAACCAGTAGTCTGTTCTCTGTGTCCGTGAGTCTGTTTCTGTTTCGTAGATAAGTTCATTTGTGTCATATTTTAGATTCCACATATAAGTGATATCAAATGATATTTCTCTTTCTCTTTCTGACTTACTTCACTTAGTATGGTCATCTCTAGGTCCATCCATGTTGCTGCAAATGGCATTATTTCATTCATTTTTATGGCTGAGTAATATTCCATTGTATATATGTACCACATCGTCTTTATCCATTCATCTGTCGATGGACATTTAGGTTGCTTCCATGTCTTGGCTACTGTAAATAGTGCTGCTATGAACATAGGGGTGCATGTATCTTTTTGAATTACAGTTTTGTCTGGATATATGCCCAGGGGTGGGATTGCTGGATCATATGGCAACTCTATTTTTAGTTTTCTGAGGAACCTCCATACTGTTTTTCCATAGTGGCTGCACCAACTTACATTCCCACCAACAGCGTAGGAGGGTTCCCGAGAAAAGGCAGCTCTTGTGAAAATGTGACAAGAAGAACAGCAGCGCTGAACATGTATGTTACTCATTTGCATAATATTTCCCTGTGTGCTTACCTATCTACAGCTCTAAAATTGTAAACAGAAGACAACTCATGATCCAATCATGATCACTTTTGGAGTTTCACACTAGATTATACGGTTTTGTATATCCTCACTTCTGTCTGCTTGGTTCTTTCTACAGATGTGTGTATGAGAGGCCATGTGCACAAGTGGTGAGTGTTAGCCTGACTTCCCCCAAAGAGATGTGCATTTGTTCTCAGACCTGAAAGCAAACACAGCCATCGGGAAAGTATTATCTGTGGCTTAGTTTTCCTTCCCTTCTCGCTCCTCACCAAAATAACATAGGAGGAAGAGGGAGAAAACCTTAATAATCTTGTTTAACAGGGTGAAACATCAGGAATGTGAAGGAGAGTCTCACCCTACATCTCACTTTGTTGCCTGAAAAAGATGTAACGCTCAACAAAGAACCCCACACGACTGCGGTCTCTTCTGAAGTTGTCAGCAAATTAAATGCCATGCAGGCTTCAATTCTAGGTGTTTTCCTGGCTCTGCAAGGAATTCTCACATCAGAATCCCTCCTCAAATTCCCAGAAGACTCCTAAAGAAATGAACATCTGCCTTCTGCCTTTAGTCAGCACATTCATATTTACTGAATGTCTTTCCCCCAATTAGTTTATCTACTAGCTGCCTTCTCCTTGAGAATAGAAGAATTTCCTAAAGGAACTGGGAAGCTGAATGGGTTTGTTTTGATGTGAATGGCAACAGAAAGTTGCAGGGGGTCTCAACTCCCTCCTTTGGATGGCATTAAGATTCTGCCTTGCTGATGAGATTTTGTTTGGGTTATTATAAGGGTAAGTTATGTTTCCAAGCAGCGCTGAAGAGTAGAAGGGAAGAGGGTGGGTACTTGAAGGGTGTCACCCTGTAACTTCTCACTGGTGAATTCTTTTTTTTTTAAAGACGATGGCATCGACAATTTTTTTTAAAAATGTAATTAATTAATTAATTTATTTTTGGCTGTGTTGCGTCTTCGTTGCTGCACGCGGGCTTTCTCTAGTTGCGGCCAGTGGGGGCTACTGGTCGTTGCAGTGTGCGGGCTTCTCATTGCGGTGGCTTCTCTTGTTGCAGAGCACGGGCTCTAGGCGTGTGGGCTCAGTAGTTGTGGCACGTGGGCTCAGTAGTTGTGGCTCACGGGCTCTAGAGCACAGGCTCAGTAGTTGTGGCGCACGGGCTTAGTTGCTCCGCGGCATGTGGGATCTTCCCGGACCAGGGCTGGAACCCGTGTCCCCTGCATTGACAGGTGGATTCTTAACCACTGTGCCACCAGGGAAGTCCCTCACTGGTGAATTCTGATCTACCATTGACTCTCAAAACGACCATACTTAGTGGTGAAAGAACCTACCTCACGTGTCTCTGCATTTAAACTAGGTCCAGCCCAATGGCAATGAAGAGCTCCATTTAGCAAGACTACAGCTAACATTGCACAGCGATGATTGACAGCTCAACTTTCCAAAAGTGAGCCGAGGGATCCATTGAGTGGGCAGGTCTTGATATCTGGAAAAGGAAAAGAAAATCCCTTTCATTCTGATGATGGAATTGGTCACTTATGTTCACGTCCTGGAGCAACATTTGAAAAGAACAAGAATGTCTTTCATGAAACAACAGCTGGGAAACACTTTGCAGCCCTTTCTCATATAAATAATTCACTGTTAATTGATTCCAGGGTCACTCCTAAAGCTGGTATGCCAAGTTGCACAACAGGATGACGCCCAACAGAAAGTGATAATGACATGGATATTTATTCCCACTCACCTTGGCAGGTTATAAGGAAGAGGTGGCCCAGGGTCCTTTCAATTCATCTAGGAATAAATCTTAGATGGATATTTAAAGGAGCAGGGTGTACTGTGCCCTCTATTTTCCAGATAAAGATGGAGACACTATAGTTTTAGTTTAATAAGGACTTGTTTCTTCTATATTCTGTTCTCATTGGAAGTTAACATCTGCTTGGCTAAAACATCTCACTCTGTGATGTAGTATCGCCATTGGAGTGTCCAGGGGACAAAAGAGTGTGATTAAAGGGTCATCTAACCCAGACCTCAGGCCCACATAGGGATTCCAAGGTGGACATTTGTCATGATCTCAAAAGCAGTCATTATACCTGAGTGCATAATCAATTTAACTGAAAGCATTAAAATACAACACAATTGGTCTATGCTTTCTTCATTTTTCTGTATACAAATAGGAATAAACTGTATATGGCCGTAGATATTTCTCAACCACTGAAAGACCTGTGTTCTCTGTTGCTCATTTCCTCCATTCCAACCCTCTCCCCCAAATTGATTTAACATCCTTAATAATATAGACTTTTGTTGAAACTATTCTTCACTGGACTTATCACAAGATTAAGGAATCAATTCATTACATGAATGACTTTTTGCTGAACGCCTATCTTTGGTCTCCGACCGTCAACTCAATGAGGGCTTTATTTAAATTATTTTATTTTATTTTTTTGTAGTAGCCCAATGAGAAAAAAGAAGAATGGTCGCTGACATCTCAGATAGACCTTGTTGTACTCCTATAAAACGTAGACACTTTCACAGGACATAAACATCAGAGAAATCCAGTTCGTGACCAGGATGGATCAGGACAAGACCACTCCGTAATCTTGTCCAAACACAGACAAACACAAACCCTTGTCAAGCCACAGATGGCAAGCCTCTTCCTCTCCTGACTAACACGAGTCCCAGTACATGACCCTCTCTGGCCGTTTTCCCATCTGAAACTCTCACCTGTTGAGGTTTACTTAATGCGACCAGACTGAATCTCTATCCCTGTATATTGCTCTCTGGCTTTTTATTACTATTCTTACCCCTGAGATTGACCGTAGCAACCTCTTGCTTTATGTGGTCCAGCCACCCTGGCCTTCCTCTGAACTTCAAATCTACCTGTTCATCCCTGCCTTGAAAATCCCTTAGATACTGGATGGCTTTAAAGCAAAAATAGATGTATATAAAACATGAATCTAATAACTACTGTTTGCTGAGAGCTGACAAGTGCTTGGGGAAATGTGCTTGACATGGTGGCATTAGCTCATTTTGTGATGATGCAAAACCAGTCACGGTTTGTCCCCACCTGTTCAGTTTAAGTGCTAAAAGTCCCAGGTCCTGAGACCCTGCTCAGTCTGTGTTAACTAGGACAGGTGGCTAACCGACCCGGAATGCTCACAACAACAGCCTTACCAGGTGGGAGCCAGGACTATCCCACTTGACAGATGAGAACTACTGAGGCTTAGAGAGGTTAAATGAAATACCTGAGTACCCCGCTCTCAGGTAGAGAGTGATAGAGCTTGCTCTCAATGTCCTTCTACTACAATCTTCCCCAGGCAGTTTTTCTCAACTACTTGTTTGGAACTTAGCTTGGGCATGGATGTTTTTTGGTTTTGTTTCACTTTTTATTTTATATTGAACTATAGTTGATTAACAATGTTGTGTTAGTTTCAGGTGTACAACAAAGTGATTCAGTTACACATATACACGTATCTATGCTTTTGAAATTCTTTTCCCAATTAGGCTGTTACAGAATATTGAGCAGAGTTCCCTGTGCTCTACGGTAGGTCCTTGTTGGTTATCCATTTTAAATAAAGCAGAATGGGGACTTCCCTGGTGGTCCAGTGGTTAAGACTCCACGCTCCCAATGCAGGGGGCCCGGGTTCGACCCCTGGTCAGGGAACTGGATCCCGCATGCCACAACTAAGGCCCAGTGCAGCCAAAAGAAAGGAAGAAAGAAAGAAAGCAGAGTGTACCTGTCAATCGCAAAGTCCCTGACTATCCCTCCTCCCCACCCTTCCCCGCTGGTAACCATAAGTTCCTTCTCTAAGTCTATGAGTCAGTTTCTGTTTTGTAAATAAGTTCATTTGTATCATTTATTTTAGATTCCGCATATATTATATGATATGTCTTTCTCTGTCTGACTTACTTCACTCAGAATGATAGTCTCTAGGTCCATCCGTGTGGGCATGGGTATTTTGAAAAAGTGTCCCAGGTGGCTCTAACACGTGACCACCTAAGGGCCATTGTCATAGAGTTAAAAATACAGACTCCAGCTGACCCGCTTCAGGTGACATCCTGGAAACGCCCCTGATTGACTATGTAAAATTGGGCAAGTTATGTAACATCGCTGTGCCTCAGTTTCCCTGTCTGTAAAAAAAGGATCACTATAGGATTTATCTCATAGGGCTGATCAGAGAATTCAATAAGTAGGCAAGTTTAAGGCTATCAGAGCAGTGCTTAGCAAACAGTACGTGCCATGCAAGGGTAGTTATTATAAGATAATAATCTTCTAAATGAAAGAAAGTAATGCAGTATGATGATCCAAATCATAGAGGGCCTGTATTATTCATTTTCAAACCAAATGTTATTAAAGCTTAAAACATGGTCATGGACTCAAATAGCATTTTCTCCCTTGGCACTTTGGACAGGACGTTCATGCTGCTATGAAGAAATTGTAGTTGTTGGCTTGCTGGCTTGTTGGCTGCTCTCATTAATTTTAATACAGACGCGACTACCTTCTCATCCAAAATGTGAAACATAGATTTTCATTTAGTTCCATGGGTTCCTGCAGGACTGAGGCGACACCCTGGAAAATATATCAATTAGGTTTATTTCCCAGGAAGAAATACTGAGTGCCTGTGAACAGTCCAGGGTAGAAGAAGCCCTGGCTGTGAAGGTGACCTGAGGACTTGCAGAGCTTAATGAGAGGTGCTGGGGAGACAGAATATCCCTTTCCTTGTAAACATATGTTCTTGCTCAGAGGTGGTGCGTGATCTCCAGAAAGGCATCCTACAACATAAGAGAAGTTGGATTGACAGGAGTCTGGTAACTTTCCCTGAAGTTGTAAGTTGCACCGCACACTCCATCTTCTTCAAATGGGAAAATGCTTTCTGCATCCGTGGCTGACACAATGGATGCTGAAGCTGCTTTATCTGGTCCTCCTTAACACACAATAAAAATTCACTTCATCCAGATGGCTTCACAGGAGAATTCCATCAAACATTTAGAGAAGAGCTAACACCTAGCCTGCTCAAACTCTTCCAAAATATAGCAGAGGGAGGAACACTCCCAAACTCATTCTACGAGGCCACCATCAACCTGATACCAAAACCAGACAAAGATGTCACAAAAAAAGAAACTTACAGGCCAATATCACTGATGAACATACATGCAAAAATCCTCAACAAAACACTAGCACACAGAATCCAACAGCACATTAAAAGGATCATACACCATGATCAAGTGGGGTTTATCCCAGGAATGCAAGGATTCTTCAATATACACAAATCAATCAATGTGATACACCATATTAACAAATCGAAGGATAAAAACCATATGATAATCTCAACAGATGCAGAGGAAGCTTTTGACAAAATTCAACACCCATTTATGATAAAAACTCTCCGGAAAGTAGGTACAGAGGGAACTTACCTCAACATAATAAAGGCCACATATGACAAACCCACAGACAGCATTGTTCTCAACGGTGGAAAACTGGAAACCATTTCCATTAAGATCAGGAACAAGTCAAGGTTGCCCACTCTCACCACTATTATTCAACATAGTTTTGGAAGTTTTAGCCACAGCAATCAGAGAAGAAAAAGAAATAAAAGGAATCCAAATTGGAAAAGAAGAAGTAAAACTGTGACTGTTTGCAGATGACATGATACTATACATAGAGAATTCTAAAGATGCTACCAGAAAACTACTAGAGCTAATCAATGAATTTGGTAAAGTAGCAGGATACAAAATTAATGTACAGAAATCTCTTGCATTCCTATACACTAATGATGAAAAATCTGAAAGAGAAATTAAGGAAACACCCCGATTTACCATTGCAACAAAAAGAATAAAATACCTAGGAATAAACCTACCTAAGGAGACAAAAGACCTGTATGCAGAAAAATATAAGACACTGATGAAAGAAATTAAAGATGATTCAAACAGATGGAGAGATATACCATGTTCTTGGATTGGAAGAATCAACATTGTGAAAATGACTATACTACCCAAAGCAATCTACAGATTCAATGCAATCCCTATCAAACTACCAATGGCATTTTCCACAGAACTAGAACAAAAAATTTCACAATTTGTATGGAAACACAAAAGACCCCGAATAGCCAAAGCAATCTTGAGAAAGAAAAACAGAGCTGGAGGAATCAGGCTCCCTGACTTCAGACTATACTACAAAGCTACAGTAATCAAGACAGTATGGTACTGGCACAAAAAGAAATATAGATCAATGGAACAGCATAGAAAGCCCAGAGATAAACCCACGCACATATGGTCAACTTATTTATTTATTTATTTTTTTAATGAAAGGATTTTTCTTTTTTATTTATTTATTTATTTATTTATTTATTTATTTATTTTTGGCTGTGTTGGGTCTTCGGTTCGTGCGAGGGCTTTCTCCAGTTGCGGCAAGCGGGGGCCACTCTTCATCGCGGTGCGGGGACCGCTCTTCATCGCGGTGCGCGGGCCTTTCTCTATCGCGGCCCCTCCCGTTGCGGGGCACAGGCTCCAGACGCGCAGGCTCAGCAATTGTGGCTCACGGGCCCAGCTGCTCCGCGGCATGTGGGATCTTCCCAGACCAGGGCTCGAACCCGTGTCCCCTGCATTAGCAGGCAGATTCTCAACCACTGCGCCACCAGGGAAGCCCTGGTCAACTTATTTTTGATAAAGGAGGCAAGAATATACAATGGAGAAAAGACAGCCTCTTCAATAAGTGGTGCTGGAAAAACTGGACAGCTACATGTAAAAGAATGAAATTAGAACACTCCCTAACACCATACACAAAAATAAACTCAAAATGGATTAAAGACCTAAATGTAAGGCCAGACACTACAAAACTCTTAGAGGAAAACAAAGGCAGAACACTCTGACATACATCACAGCAAGATCCTTTTTGACCCACCTCCTAGAGAAATGGAAATAAAAACAAAAATTAAAAAATGGGACCTAATGAAACTTAACAGCTTTTGCACAGCAAAGGAAACCATTAACAAGACCAAAAGACAACCCTCAGAATGGGAGAAAATATTTGCAAACGAAGCAACTGACAAAGGATTAATCTCCAAAATATACAAGCAGCTCATGCAGCTCTAAATCCAAAAAGCAAACAACCCAATCCAAAAATGGGCAGAAGACCTAAATAGACATTTCTCCCAAGAAGACATACAGATTGCCAACAAACACATGAAAGGATGTGCAACATCACTAATCATTAGAGAAATGCAAATCAAGACTGCAGTGAGGTGTCACCTCACACCAGTCAGAATCATCAAAAAATCTACAAACAATAAATGCTGGAGAGGGTGTGGAGAAAAGGGAACCCTCTTGCACTGTTGGTGGGAATGTAAATTGATATAGCCACTATGGAGAACAGTATGGAGGTTCCTTAAAAAACTAAAAATAGAACTACCGCACGACCCAGCAATCCCACTACCGGGCATATACCCTGAGAAAACCATAATTCAAAAAGAGTCATGTACCACAATGTTCATTGCAGCACTATTTACAATAGCCAGGACGTGGAAGCAACCTAAGTGTCCATCAATACACGAATGGATAAAGAAGATGTGGCACATATATACAATGGAATATTACTCAGCCATAAAAAGAAACAAAATTGAGTTATTTGTAGTGAGGTGGGTGGACCTAGAGTCTGTCATACAGAGTCAAGTAAGTCAGAAAGAGAAAAACAAATACTGTATGCTAACACATATATATGGAATCTAAAAAAAATGGTTCTGAAGAACCTAGGGGCAGGATAAGAATAAAGATGCAGGTGTAGAGAATGGACTTGAGGACACGGGGAGGGGGAAGGGTAAGCTGGGACGAAGTGAGAGAGTAGCATTGACATATACACACTACCAAATGTAAAATAGATAGCTAGTGGGAAGCAGCCGCATAGCACAGGGAGATCAGCTCAGTGCTTTGTGACCACCTAGAGGGGTGGGATAGGGAGGGTGGGAGGGAGACGCAAGATGGAGGGGATATGGTGGTATATGTATACATATAGCTGATTCACTTTGTTATACAGCAGAAACTAACACACAGTTGTAAAGAAATTATACTCCAATAAAGATGTTAAAAAAAAATTCACTTCATGCTTTACGGTCCTTCCATTTATTTCCTCTGCAGTGAAAATTTAGATTTAGATTTTTATGAAGGTTTGCTAGCAGAGTTCACCTTCAAATCCATTTTAAAACAGGCAGTAGTAGAGAGTGTACTGCATTTATTAAAATAATTGTGTTTTAAGAAAGACTAGACCTGTCAAGCTGTTCAGGATTTTGCTTCCTGTTCTTGTTGGGTTTGGATTTTTAAAAATATATATATTTTTTACTCCTTTGGCTTCTTTTCCCCCCTAGGTGAGAACTCTAAATGCCAAAGGGTAAGTGGCTGAGACATGGTTGGAGACTGGAGAACAGAAAGATTCCAAATTCAGCCATTTCTGGAAACATTTTTAGGTATTTCAAAGTGAGGCTGAATCACAAGAACCTTTGGATCTCATATTTCTTGGGTGAGCTTCAGAGAGATAATCTTCTGGTGCTGGTGGCGCCTTGAACTAGGATCTCTGGAATCCATGCCGGGTTGGGCAGTATGGGGTATAAAGATGCTTCTCTGAAAGGGAACCCCCTTAACATTGTTGGTGGGAATGTAATCTGGTGCAGCCACTGTGGAAAACAGTATGGAGGTTCCTCAAAAGACTAAAAATAGAGTTGCCATATGATCCAGGAATCCCACTCCTGGGCATATATCCAGACAAAACTGTAATTCAAAAAGACACATGCACCCCAATGTTCATAGCAGCACTATTTACGATGGCCAAGACATGAAAACAACATAAATGTCCATTGACGGATGAATGGATAAAGAAGATGTGGTACATATATACAATGGAATACTACTCAGCCATAAAAAAGAATGAAATAACGTCATTTGCAGCAACATGGATGGACATAGAGATGATCATACTAAGTGAAGTAAGTCAGAAAGAGAAAGAGAAATACCATTTGATATCACTTATATGTGGAATCTAAAATATGACACAAATGAACTTATCTACGAAACAGACTCATGGACATAGAGAACAGACTGGTGGTTGCCAAGGCGGAGGTGGGGAGGGATGGAGTGGGAATTTGGGATTAGCAGATGCAAACTATCATATATAGAATGGATAAACAACAAGATCCTACTGCAGAGCACAGGAAACTATATTCAATATCCTGTGATAAACCCTAATGGAAAAGAATATGAAAAAGAATTTATGTATATATGTATAACTGAATCACTTTGCTGTACAGCAGAAATTAACACAACATTGTAAATCAACTATATTTCAATAAAATAATTAAAAAATAAAAAAGATGCTTCTCTGGAGGCACTGACTGCTCCTGCCTCTGGCCTCCCCACAAAGCATCAGTGTGGCTTTCCTATGAGGATTTTCCTTGTCTCCACCCCTCCTCTTCCCTCTCCTCCACGTTCCTCTTGAAGGTAGATGGTGGTTGGGATCTTATTTAGAGAATCATCTGAAAATGTGTGGGTGAAGAACCAATGAGAAAAGAGTGAGACTCCAATTCCTATGTTCTACCTTCCTGGCTCTCCATCCGCCCCTTCCAGATAGAAGCGTGTCCCAAGCTTGGTCCTTACTTTTTAGCTTCTCAAAGTGTCCCTTTCACTCTGGAAGTGAGCGTCCTCCACAGTATCTTCTGTAAAGATAAATCCTGGGAAGTGTTAGTGTTATAATGAAATAAGTCGATTCCTCAAAAATAAGCAAGATTCTTTAAGGGGAGTTTTCTAAGATGCATTGATACATTCATGTGCTTTGTGAATCTCTAAGAGGGAGGCGTGAAGTACAGGGTTTTCTGAAGTTATTTCCTTCCTGGGCATGTAATCCTGGACTTGGACTAGTGTTCCATAGGACGTAAGTACTTGCTTATGTTTTTTAACTTCATTTTATTTATTTATTTTATTTTTTATCATCATTTTCATTCAACAATCATAGCATTCATCAAGCTCCCAGTAGGTGCCAGGCCCTGTTCTACATACTGGAGGTTAATCCAACCATCAACAAATCAGGGACTTCCCTGGTGGCGCAGTGGTTAAGAATCCGCCTGCCAATGCAGCAGACACGGGTTCAAGCCCTGGTCCGGGAAGATCCCATATGCTGTGAGGCAACTAAGCCCATGCACCACAAGTACTGAGCCTGCATGCCACAACTACTGAGCCTGTGCTCTAGAGCCTGCGAGCCACAACTACTGAGCCCACGTGCCACAACTACTGAAGCCCGCGCCTAGAGCCCATGCTCCACAACAAGAGAAGCCACCGCAATGAGAAGCCCACGCACCGCAACGAAGAGTAGCCCCCGCTCGCCACAACTGGAGAAAGCCCGCATGCAGCAACAAAGACCCAACATAGTCCAACATAAAATAAATTAAAAAGAAAAATTAAAAAAAAAAAAAAGACTACTCTCCATGAGCTTACATCCTGAAGGGGAAAAAATATATTCTATAGGAGGGAATGAAAAGTGATTAGAAGAAAAATATACCCAGGTAAGGAAAGAGAGCAATAGAGCTGGACATGGAATATTTTATACTTTTTTCCTTTTATGCATTTTAAAACTTTTGATTGTGGAAATGATAAAAGTAGAGATAAATGTGTCATGAATGTCCAGGGGCTTATTATTGCACCAATTATTAACTCCTGAGTAATCTCATTTTCTTTTCTGGTGTATTTTAAAACACATTACAGACACCAATCTATTTTCAATAGCAAATGCCTTAGCATATACATCTAACAAATAATGACTTTGGAGGCACAATTACAATGCCATTATGACCCTTAACAACATTAATGGGATTCTTTAATGTTATCTAATATTCAGGCAGTGTTCTTCAGTTTACTGATTGCCTCCAAATGTCTTTTACGGTAGCCAGTTTATTTGAATCAGGATTAAAAAAAAAAAAGAAAGAACCACATTGCATTTAGTTGGCATCTCTCCTAAGAGTCTTGTAACCTGTAAGAAGGCCCCCTCCCTCTCTTTCCGTGTCATTTATTCACTGAAGAATCTGGAGGCTTGATTAGATTGGGTTTACATCTTTTGGCAAGAATATTTCATGGGTTGTGTCTGTACTTCCTGCTGTACTGCATCTAAAGGCAAGTATTTAGGTTGGCCAATGGGGTCTAGTGGTGCTATCTTTAACCATCTTACATTAAATGGTCTCAGCATTGATGATTCTGGTCTAAATCCATTTTTCCATGAAGGCTTTCAGAACGATGACTTTCTAATTCTCGTATTTCTTCTGCATAGTTAGCTAGAAATGTTTCTATACAGAAGAAACCTTCCCCTGTTTTTCGTTTTGTTTTATTTTTCAACTGTAAATTAGGAATATTAATAGGACAGCGGTGTTGCATCTAATTCTGAGGATTACATTCTGAATTCACTGCAAAGGCAAAAAATCTGTTAAACTAAAAATTACTCCTGGAGACCACATAAATGGTCTCAATAGCATCAAGATCATGGCACTCAGAAACGCAAAAGTCAAGATGTAACACAAAGCTTACTCTCTCTTTCCTCATTGGAGCTGAGGAACAGAGCTGTGTGGAGATGGGGAGAATTGTGGGGCTGTTTCTCTCTCCAAGAAAATATACTAAAATCTGAGTAAGTCAAATGTGTATGTATATGTAGGTGATGTCGCTCTCTACCCTCGAGGGTTCCTAAAGGCACTACAAGAAATAACGCACTTGTCAGTGTTTAAGAAACATAAGCTCTCTTTACTGTTTGTCGCCTGGCTCACCACTCTCTACCGGGTGCCTCCAACTTTTATCAGGTGAGTTTCCTCATCTCAGGTATAGCCTCATCGCTTTCAAGTCTCAGCATCTTTGAACTTACTGCCCATCTGTCTTTCTTCCCACCTAGCCCCAGTCCCAAGGGCCAGTGGAGACCCTCCCTAGAAAGATGCGTGCCCCCTACCCCAGCTCTGCATGCGGCCACGCCTTACCTCCAATCCTAGGAGACACGCTGCAGCCTCTTTATTTCGAGATGTCTTCCAGGTGCCTAGTGTAGCTCAGGTAGGGAGAAAGAGTTTAAAATCCTGAACCGATTGATTACCTCCTTGCCAAATTTGCATTAACTGATCCCCTTGCTGAGACTATTACTGATGTTAGATAATGCCTCTACTTTCACCGTCTACTATCGAAGTAGACTGTTACGGGGATAATCAACCATTTTAGGTGTATTCGTTGTTGCTGTCATTCGCTGACGATAACGATGATAAGTATGTGTTTTGTTTGCTATGAGACAACCGCTGCTATGTGTTTTAGCATATCTGTGTGTGATGCCTAAAGCCTTTTGGAGGAGAGTAGACAAGGACCCTCTAAAGTTCACGTGTACTGGGTGTTTTCATGTAAAAATCTACTGCCTGCGGCCCCAGAACTAACTCAGCTGCCTCCGGACTGGGACACATCTCCTAAGGTCAAAGCAATTTTATTGTTCACGTTTTAAAAAACGATTTGGTCACAGTTTGCTTCCAAATGGTAGCCTTTGAGAGTCTGGGTATTTTCTGAGGCTGAGTTGGGTGCCTGTAGCCTGGTTTGCTCCAGAGTGCTGCCATATTTCTTCATTTTCTTGCAAACAAGCCAGGTATATTGGCACTTCGTTGAAACAGCGATGTTACCTAATCCATCAACATCACAAACAGAACCAAGGTAGATTTGGTAAACCAAGGATTGTTAGAAGGAGCAAGAGACATTGATATTTGTTTATCAAGGTTGATTAATTAGCATGGATATTTCCTAATTAAGGTTGTCAGTCTCGTTCTGAGTACCTCCTAGAGTTTCGAGGCTATGCTCAGCTCTGTTTTTACAAACTTATTTCTGAAGAATAAAATTGTTTTAGTTAGGCAACACGCAATGCTGCTGACATCGAGAGTCTGGGGAACCAGATATATACACTGTGGCCTGGCTGAATGCTGGGGAGTCAAGGATGTGTCCCCCAATCTCCTGTTGATATTCCCATGAATGTAATTCTTTCTGCATAAGCTTATGGGCATGATGTCTGCTTGGGTAGCCACATGGCTGAAGGAGTTAATATGGCATTTTCCTTGAACACAAGCAATGGCCCCTCCTTCTTGAAAAAGTTCCATCAGTTGGTTTCTAAGACATTAGTCACGTCTGGCTCTTACTTAAACTCACTGCCCACTTCTCAGGGTCCCGCCCTCGTTCTTCTACATTCCCCATTCCTTTACATACTGAAATGCCCCAGATCACCATCCTTGGACCCTGTCTCTACCTACTGTCACTCCCTGGCTAATCCCTTCTAGTCTCAAGGTTTCAAATAACCTATTTTGGCTGGTGACGGATACATTTATTTCCAACTAGTATCTCTACCATGCCTTCCAGACTCTATAACCAATTGTTTACTGGACATTTCATCTTGGATTCAAGCAGACCTCTCACCCTTCATGTCCAAAGCAGAGTTCTAGATTTCCTCCCCAAATCGCCTCCACATTGACTTTCCCCAGGTCAGTGAACATTGTCTCCATTTTTCTTGTGACTCAGGGCAAAAATCTTAGGTTCATCCTTGAGCTCTCTCTTTCTCTCCCACTTCACACCCAATCCAAGAGCAAATGCGACGGGATCAGCCCTCAAAAATATACTCTAGGGACTTCCCCAGTGGCGCAGCGGTTGAGAATCCGTCTGCCAATGCAGGGGACACGGGTTCGAGCCCGGGTCCGGGAAGATCCCACATGCCGCGGAACAACTAAGCCCATGCACCACAACTACTGAGCCTGCGTTCTAGAGCCTGCGGGCCACAACTACTGAGCCCGTGAGTCACAACTACTGAAGTCCACACGCCTAGAGCCCGTGCTCCGCAACAAGAGAAGCCACCGCAATAATCCCGTGTGCAGCACCGAAGAGTAGCCCCCGCTCGCTGCAACTAGAGAAAGCCCGTGCGCAGCAACAAAGACCCAACGCAGCAAAAAATAAATAAATAAATAAATTTATTTGGAAAAAAAAAAACTCCAAATCTAAACAACTTCTGAACACCCCCCTCCCACCTCCCGTCCTCACCACCGCGTTCTCTCATGTGGCTTATTATATAATCTATATCAGGTTTCCTGGCTATAAAAGTCCTTGCCCCTGCTTCAGCCCTGTATTAGTATAGCGAACAGGTTAATGGTTTTTTTTAAATGGAAGTCAACCGTATTACTCATCTACTCAAAATCCTGCAGTGGCTACAATTTTGCTGCAAGCAAAAGGCAAAGAGGCTGGAAGACCTTCCCATTACCTCTCTGAGCTCAACCCTTCCCAGCCCCCTGGGGTGCCCTGGGTGCCATTCATACTGGTCCCCAAATTTTCCAGTCATACCCTTGCCCCGGGGGCTGTTGCACATCCCATTCTTGCTGCCTTGACCCGCAGAGAGCCTGGTGGCTCCCTCTTCACCTTCAAGTCTTTGTTCAAACATTTCTCTCTTTTTGGCTTTGCGGGATCTTAGTTCCCTGACCAGGGATCAAACCTGTGCCCCCTGCAACGGAAGCGCGGAGGAGTTCGAACCACTGGACCGCCAAACATCACATTTCAATGAGAGGTCGTCCTTGACCCAACTCTGATAGAATGGCGGCTCTCCTCCTCGCTTACCAGCACTCTTGATCACACTTAATCTTTATTTTTCTTTAAAATTAATTGCTGTTTGACGTATATTTCCTTGTTTGCTGTCTACCGCCACTAAAACGTACATTCCATCAAAGCAACAGGGATTCTGTTTACTGTGGTATTACTAACCCCTAGAACAGTGCCTGGCACATGGCAGGAATTCAAATGGGGGTTGAATAAACAAAAACAAATGAAAAATATTTCTGAATGAAAAGGATCCTATCTCCCACCTCTGGGAGAAAAGATTGCTTAGATGGTTAAGTAAATAATTCTCAAGTGTACTTTTCTGATGCAGTCACTACTTGAAATTGACACATTGACATATTGGGATCAGATACGGGCTATGCAGAAAATAGTATTTTTGTAAATAATGGTTAAATGTGTCAAATAGTCTCTTTTGGTTAAATCTAACAGAGGCAAATTCTGTCTCACTTAGACAACTACAACAAAAAGAAAAACTTTGAAATGATATGAGAGTACCTTGAAGGGAAACTCAAAAAGCACTGTGCACAAAGGTAATTTTAGGGAAACAGGTTGTAGGAATGAATGGTTTCTTCAACCAGCTGAAGAAACCAACTACAACCATTTTTTAATTCTTGTACGTTTCTGCTTACAAACCAAATTCCAGGAAGAGTTTGACTTACTTCTGCCAGCCCTTAGTCTCACCACCTGTGCAAACGGGAGTTATTATCTACATTAATGGTCCCACCAAGATTTGACATAATATTTCTCAGGGGAGAGACTCCTCCAGAAGAAGAACTCAGGAGTTCTACCACAACACGCCCCCGCCAAATCAATAGGTGACCACAATATTAAAAGACTGGAGAACCCAAACCAGAGTAATGTCCTGTTCCTGTATTAAACAAGGCTGGGCATATTTTCTTGTTCCTATATTAAATAATAGTCAGAACAAGCACAAAATAATTGTCTTCTTGCTCTAAGGAATACTCGAGTCAGAATAAAACTGTAAACAAACGAAAATAGCCTACTTATCATGATTTACAGTTTTCTCATCAAGACTCTATTCAAGACCTTGGCCTCTGTACCCATCAATTCCAAACTAATCCTAACATGTTTCCTGCCTGGTAAGACCTACCTTTAAATCACCCAGCCCAGGCTATAAAACTCTATCAAAATGACCCCTTGATTGTTTTCCCTGCTCTACTACTAAGTCTGTCAAAATGGTAATCCTCCACTTCAGGAGCTATAATATTGTCTATGGATATAATGGATAAATAATGGATGTACTCTCAGTCACCTTAGCTTAGTTGATTAATAAGTTTTTCTAATGGTTATCTTATGAGGCTTCCTTCATACACTGGAGCTCAAAAGTCCATCGACAGATGAATGGATAAAGAAGATGTGGCACATTTATACAATGCAATATTACTCAGCCAGTAAAAAGAATGAAATAATGCCATTTGCATCAACATGGATAAACCTGGAGATTATCATACTAAGTTAAGTAAGTCAGACAGAGGAAGACAAATATCATATATCACTTATATGCAGAATCTAAAAAAATATGATACAAATGAACTTATTTACAAAACAGAAGCAGACTCACAGACTTAGAAAACAAACTTTTGGTTACCAAAGGGGAGAGGGGAAGGGGGGAGGGATAGATTGGGAGATTGGGATTGACATATACACACTACTAAATATAAAATAGATAAACAACAGAACCTACTGTATAGCACAGGGAACTCTGCTCAATATTCTGTAATAAGCTAAATGGGAAAAAATTATTGAAAAAGAATAGCTATTATACATGTATATCTATAACTGAATCACTTTGCTGTATACCTGAAACTAACATAGCATTGTAAGTCAACTACAGTCCAATATAAAATAAAAATTTAAAAAAATCACCCAGCCCAGGTCATAAAACTCTATCAAATGATTGTTTTCCCTTCTTCACTACTAAGGCTGTCAAAATGGTGATCCCTAACTTCAGTGGATATAATGGATATATATGGATATAATGGATAAATAATGGATGTACTCTTGATCAACTTAGCTTAGTTGATTAGTAAGTTTTTCTAATGGTTATCTTATGAAGTTTGCTTCATACACAGAAGCTCAAAGGTGTTGGACAAGAAACCAAAGATTAATACTTTTAACTAAAGGTATCTCTTCATCAGTCTTATCAAATTACCAGAGAATGCAGTGGATTGATCAAATTTTTCTTAGACCAGCCTCTGCATGCCATCTATAAACACCACACCAACCCTTCTTTGCCAGTTTTAAAACACATGGAACAAGTTCTTTTGCCCTGAGTAGGATCTAAAGGGATTAAATTAAAGGATTAACCATGTAAAAGTATAGAGGGAGCAGGGTGTTTTCACATTATTTGGACAAGTCTAGAATGTTTGGGGCAAGCTTCCACAAACAATTGTCTTAGGATTTTAACTCACAGGCTGTGTGCTATGGACACACACATTGTATGGGGAAGTCAAGTGCATCTGTGGGGTTGTCTGTTGAAGTCATAATTTGCAGTGTTAGGGTGACCAACTGTGAATGGCATGGTCTTAGTACTGAAAATCCTGCATCCTGGGAAATCTTTTATTTCCAGATAAATTTGAATTGTTGGTCACTAAAAATTCTAAACTCACTAGTAACTCTAAGTGAATGATCATTGAGCAAGAAGGATGAATTCTGTGTTTGGGCGCCCAGCTCCCATGAAGCCAAATGCATAACTTACAGGCATTCACAGACTTGACAAGTCCCCAACATCATTAAATGAATATTTAAAAATCTATGACTTGGGAATTCCCTGGCGGACCAGTGGTTAGCACAACGTGCTTTCACTGCCGAGGGCCCGGGCTCGATCCCTGGTCAGGAACTAAGATCCTGCAAGTCTCACAGGGAGGCCAAAAACTAAAAAATAAAATCAATCAATCAGTCAATAAAAATAAAAATCTATGACTCATCGTTTTCCCTCAAAGACCACGAAACAACCTAAGTTTCTGTGTTTCATCCTGGTGCAAGTTGAGAAGACTAAGCTTGCAGCGTCTTTACTTCGGGAAGAGCAGACCATCCTACAAAGCATCACGTCTGCCTTATTTTTTCCCTCGTTAAACTTACCTCAGAGTCATAACTCACCCCCTGTGCCATGGAAATGTCTGAGAACCATTCTTTACCATCAGCAGTATAAACCCCCAGTTCCCAACTGTGAAGGGCAGGAAAACTTGCACAACTAAAGCCACTTATCATATAACACAGGTGGGATGTTGGCTGGTCTATGACAAATGACGCCTGCACCGTGTACCATGAGACTTGTTTACTTCCTTCCTAAAGATTTCTGTCATTGTCAACACACTTTATCATGGGAGAAATCCTTAATATTCTATTGGGGCTCAAGACTTGCCCTGACATATATTTTAATCCAAACAAAGAATCTTGTGTTGCAAATATTTCAACAGTTGGCCTGTGGTTCTCATCCCTGGCTACACATTTGAATCAACTGAAAAGTTTTTGTTAGTTAGTGTTGTTTTCACAATACTTACCACTGGGTCTCATTCCAGAAAATGTGAGGAAAAGAAAGAAAGAAAGAGAGAGAGAAAGAGAAAGAGAGAAAGAGAGAAAGGGAAAGAAAGAAAGGAAAGAGGAAGGAAGGAAGGAAGAAAGAAAGAAAGACAGAAAGAAAGAAAACATGAGTCTGTTTCTGGGCGTAGGTCCTGGGCATTAGCTGTTTTGTTTTTTTTTTGGGTGGGGGTATAGTTGCTTTACAATGTTGTGTTAGTTTCCACTGTACAGAGAAGTGAATCAGCTATATATATACATATATCCCCTCTTTTTTGGATTTCATTCCCATTTAGGTCACCACAAGGCACTGAGTAGAATTCTCTGTGTTATGCAGTAGGTTCTCATTAGTTATCTACTTTATACATCGTAGTGTATATATGTCACTCCCTATCTCCCAATTTATCCCACCCCCTTTTTCCCCCCTTGGTGTCCATACATTTGTCCTCTAATTCTGTGTCCCTATTTCTGCTTTGCAAATAGGTTCATCTGTACCATTTTTCTAGATTCCACATATATGTGTTAATATACGATATTTGTTTTTCTCTTTCTGACTTACTTCACTCTGTATGACAGTCTCTAGGTCCATCCAAGTCTCTACAAATGACCCAATTTCATTCCTTTTTATGGCTGAGTAATATTCCATTGTATATATGTACCACATCTTCTTTATCCATTCACCTGTTGATGGACATTTAGGTTGCTGCCATGTCCTGGCTATTGTAAATAGTGCTGCAATGAACATTGGGGAGCATGTGTCTATTTTTTTTTAATCAATTCTTTTTTTAATCATAAATTTATTTATTTATTTATCTATTTATTTATTTTTGGCTGAGTTGGGTCTTCGTTGCTGCATGTGGGCTTTCTCTAGTTGTGGCGAGCGGGGGCTACTCTTCGTCGTAGTGCACGGGCTTCTCATTGCGGTGGCTTCTCTTGTTGCGGAGCACGGGGTCTAGGTGCGTGGGCTTCAGTAGTTGTGGCACATGGGTTCAGTAGTTGTGGCTCGCGGGCCTAGTTGCTCTGCGGCATGTGGGATCTTCCCGGACCAGGGCTCGAACCCGTGTCCCCTGCATTGGCAGGCGGATTCTTAACCACTGTACCACCAGGGAAGTCCACATGTGCCTTTTTGAATTATGGTTTTCTCAGGGTATATGCCCAGTACTGAGATAGCTGGGTCATATGGTAGCTCTATTTTTAGTTTTTTTAAGGAACCTCGATATTATTCTCCATAGTGGCTGTATTTTTTAAGATTCCTGAACTGAAGCCAGGGTGATGAAACATTAAATAGACCCAATCAAAAAACAAAACAAACCAAAAAATCCAAAACAAACCAAAAAGTCCAGGTGGATTCAGTTTATAAGTGGGACGGGTGTTTCAGAGTCGTCACTTTTTAATCAAATGTCACTGATACTCACTGATTTTATTACCACAAACCCAATAATTCTGTAAAACAAGGCTACACCCAGGAACCTCTTAGGCCTGGGCTGCGTCCCAAAATTATAGGCAAAGCCAGGCCGGCTGAGGGCTGCCAGGCTCAGGCAGGCCCGTGCACCCCCTCCCGCGGCTGTTCCCCAGGTGGGCCGGCTTGGAGAGGCAGCGGGTGGGCATATCCCCCCGCTCCGGGCTGGCGTTTCTCCCAGCGTGGCCGTCAGCAGAGGCAAGCTCTGAAGCTGGTTTCCTCGTTTTAAACGGAAACAACAAAACGCCCTGATCACTGGGCAGTAGCTTTGCTTCAAGAAAACTCTTCCCTCTCCTCCTGCAGCTGCAGTTTCTTTGTTCTTCCCCAGCACGGAAGACAGCTGTGCTTTATGGATAATCAGCCCAAATTTGGCCAAATATTGCCAAGGAGGCTTTGTGCGTGTGGTGTGTGCTGGGGACTATGTCGACGTGTGGATTTCTGTTTGCAGCAAGATGATAAGCAAAACTAGAGACCCTCTCCTCTTCACCTCTGGGGGAGCCCGCTTCATTTTGTTGAACGTATTACATCTTCCTTGATGTTTAAAAAATATATACCCATCTCCAGCTAACACGCTGTCTCCTGGAAATAAAGCTCTACAAATAAAAATGAAGAAGGCTTATGGGAAAGATGCCTTCTCCAGGAATCTACAAGTAGGAATTGCCAAAGAAAGCAACTTTTCGGCACGACAAAGACCATTGGTGCGGGTTGGAAAGACTATGAGTCTGGAATCTACAGCCATCGGGTCTTTTAGGTTTCCTCCCTTAAACCACTGTCTTTCAAATGACTTTCAAAATAAATCTTATTTTGGCAAAGGCATTTATTTAGAAAAAAACCCCACAAAGCTTATTTCATGCAGCGTCATGCCTTTCAGGTCCATCCATGTTGTCACAAATGGTGGGATTTCCTACTTCTTAAGGCTGAATAATATTCCATTGTACAGTACGTATGTACATATAGCCAAGACATGGAAACAACCCAAAAGTCCATTGACAGGTGAATGCATCTCGTGTACTTTATAGCACCACTGAGACCCATGACCTCTGCAGGAATTAGGTGATGACAATGGCAAAGAGAAAGAGTAAAGACTTCATCATCAGATAGACTTGGGTCTAGTCCCAGCTCAGAGGCTTACCCTGTGACTCTAAGACAAGCTTCAATGTCCTGAGTCGTCACGCCCTCAACTGTTAAATGGGAAGGATTGCAACTTATCAATGACACTTCCACGATTTCATGAGATAAAGTTTCTACCAGTACTTTACACAAAGTTAACGCTCAGCTCCTGTAAATAGATGTACCGCAGCTTGGAATGATTTACACCTTATTGACATCAGGGCAAGCAGGGCTGAAATTACAGCCAAGCAAAAATGCGTCCTCCAAATATATTCCATCACTGGAGAAACATTTATCAAGTGTGCCTCATGGTGCCTCTATTTCCAGGTTATTGATCACCTCAACGCAAGGAAAGGCCCATGAACTATCCTTCCAGCTGCCCCCGCTTGTTATGTTAATAGATGGGACAGATGGCATCACTTATGATAAGACACTAACAAAGTGACGTTTGCTTGTATTAAACATCACGAGCAAATTGCCCATTAATTCCAGAAAGGAGCATATGCAGAAAATAGAGAGTAAGTGGAGCCAATTAATTTAGCTCTTATTCAAAAACCCTCCGACAATGATCGACACCCACACATGCTCAATTCTTTAACAATCTTGGGCTCAGGAACAGCATGTTGTCAGCAGGCAATAATTCATTTTTTTAGCAGGAAGCAAAAGGAATATTTCTGGATGATGAACCGCCAGTGGATGGGCCTCTGGATTAGTGTTACTTAATATTTTACGATAAGTGGTCTGGAGGAGGGATTTTTTTTTTTAATGAAATGTTTAACTCTGCAGATGATGCTTAAATCTTCTGCGTTGCAAATATCAAGAGAAAGTAAGAAGCTGAAGGATGTTCACAATATGAACAGGAAAAAAAAGAAGCTAATCTTACTATTAATAGGTGCGTATTGTTTCCATTGAAATCAAGAAATGATTCAGATAGTTTCAGAAAAATATCTAAGTACTGCTAGGGACATCATGCAAAACGCTAAGAAAATTTACTTCACGATCAGGAAAACAAAAAACCGAAAACACATTTCCAGAGGAGTGAGTGTGTGTGTGTGTGTGTGTGTGTGTAAATACCTTGATAATAAGTGCTCTGGGGTGTTTTATAGTATCAGAAAGGTCCCGGCTACATCTAATAAAGATTCCTTAAAGGTTATCTGTTTATGTCAACCTTTTCTTATGGAAAATTTCAGATATGCAAAAGTAGGAAAAGAGAACATTTAAACCGATTGTTCCTAAGTTTTTCCTAGTTGTCTATATCCATAAAATTCCCAATTATAAAATTAGACCTTTAACTCTTATGACATGTCCCTATGCCATTCTCACCACTCCTCCAAAGGTAACATTTTATTTAGTTTCTGATTTATTCTTGACAGACTTCTTTTGTCTCTGTATTTTTGTTTTGTTTTCCTTCCCTCTTTCTCTCCCTCCCTTTCTTCCTCTTTCCCTTCCTTCTTTTTAATTATCAAATAAACACCCACATATTCATGCCAATGTACATTTTGTGTGTGTGTGTGTGTGTGTGTGTGTGTGTGTGTATCCTGGAAAACATTTAAGAGACAAAAAGAAAGATTTGTCACAAACACTTTTAACAACACTTACTTTGTGCCAGACCCTGTTCTAACGCCCTCGTGCATCTATTACCTCCTTCCCCCGACCCTCACAGCCCCATGCATTGGTGTGATTATTATGCCCATTTACAGACAAGGAAACTGAGGCCCAGACACTTTAAATGACTCACCGATGGTCTCACAGCCACAAAGTGCCGAGATTCCAGGCCCTCTGCCGGCAGAGCTGGCAGCTTCGTCCCCAAGCCCGGCTGCCTCTCAACGCGTTGGGGTCTGTGGGCAAAGAAAGGACAAATGGGCATCCCGCCCCACCCCCCAATCTAGAGCAGGGGTGTTCTGTCACCCTCCCCAATCCATCCGTGAAATGCTTCCTCATTTCTTGTTTCATCCAATCCTCCCCAGCCTGTGGGGCACGGAGGCATTCGCCAGAACCTCCCATGTTAATTTCCCATCACTTCCCTGGGGTGGAGGGCAGACTCCCAATCGGATCAGCAAGGACAACAGAAGGGCTGGATGTGGGGTGTAACTGTCCTTATTCAGAGGCTACAGACTACCTCCCTCGTCAGCTCCATCTCTGTGCTACTGTCCAAGGTACCTGGTACCTCTCCTTCTGGGCATTTCCTGAGATTCTACAGCAGACCAGCTCTTCCTGGCCGCCCTCTCTGCAGGCACTAAGATTTCTTTCCTGAGACCAACAATCCTGTTATTGCTCTTATTTCCTTGGACAAAACTGTGTTGATATATCCACCCCTTCCTCGGGTGAAGGAGCAAAATAAATGTGTGTAAGTCTTCCGTGTATAACTGGAATTTGTTTTAACTAACCTTCATAAAAATCCTATAAATGAGTCATGGTGCCCCATTTTATACATGTGGACACTTAGTCTCACAGCAGCTCTGCAGTTGACACCAGGTCACACAGCCTGTAAGTGGCAGAGGCAGGATGGGGGTCCAGGACTTCCTGACATCTTTCACGGTACCATTCATCTTGCTTCAGCCAAAGCAAGAAAGCTCTCCTGAAACTGCAAGAAAATAAGACCAAGGCATTTCAGGGATAATATAGAACACAAAATGTTGACTTGGAGAAGAGGATGGGAGAGGAGAGGTGAAAAGAAAGAGGAGAGAAGAAGAGGTCAAAAAAATAAAAAGCAATAGCCATTTTAAAGGGTAAGAAATGGGTTTTGAATAGTCAAGACAGTGTTAGCAATCATTTAAATAATAATAAAAAATGAATGATTTGTTGACAGATCACATAATATTTAGGGAAAGGATTCATATTGGAATCATAGCCTCATTTAGCAACCTGAAAAGAATATTCAGAATGCTAGAAGACAAAACTGTCCTTTTGGTAAAACTCAAGGTTTTCAGTACCATCTTCAGAGAGCTCTTTGGCGCTGTTCTGTATGACCCTGCCACAGAAATAGCCTCAAATGCTCCAGATGGTGTGTTCTTCGATTTCATTCTACGGTACTAATACCCTTTGTCTCAATCATTTAGAGAGAAGCCATTTATAGCCGAAACATATTTTTTTCTCTTAAAAATAATGATTTTTGCAAACTTCCAGGGTGCTTTCAATGATTGTAAAGTGTGCATTGCTTTGATACAGAACTCTGGGAAGTATTCAGATGCATATTTCATATCTTTATAGAGCTGATTAACTGATATGTAACAAAGGATTTAGAACCCTTAGAACAGGGTGAAAATAAGAAATTGCGCTTGACTTTTGCAAGGCAACAGTATTAGTTCCACTGTGGTTTGTAATTTGATATTTGTGTCTCTCTGTGGTAAAAGAGAGAAGAACAGAAAACTGACAACCGAAGATTACATTTCCAGTAGAACTAGGAAATCTCTGGTACAAATTTGGAGAATTTAAAGACAGTTTAATAAAATAATTATTTATAAGGTGCTCATAGGGTATAGAGAAACCATGAGGGTTAGTACAAGACCCCCAGACTATTAAGAGTTGGGGGGGCTTCAAGATTGAAATAGGGGAGGGGACAGAAAGATTGTGTGGAGAGAGTCACTAAGGGTCGACCAATTCCGATGCGTGGAGGGTTTCCACACACTTCCAAGCAATTCTTGGACACCAGCTGGGTGTCCTACAATTCAACTCAATTTTGACACCTTCTACCTGGGGACAGCATCAGATCCCACAGGTTAGGGGCTCAGTCCTATGAGACACCCCCATTCCACTTCTGACACCAATTGCAAGTCCAGGTCATCACCTGTGCTTTTGATCAACTGTCTATAATCAGAGGTTCCCACACCTACTCCTTGGGTTCAACTAATTTGCTAGAATGGTTCACAGAACTCAGGAAATCAGTTTACTCACTAGATTACTGGTTTATTACAAAGGAGACAGTCCCTGCTGGTTTAAAATTCTGATTTCTCCATCCAGTGTAGTTACGACCTTGGGAAAATTACTCTGTGCCTCAATCTTCACATCTGTGAAGTTGGGGTATGATTAGAAGTTACCTCATAGGATTGTTGTGAGAGTTAAGTTGTCTTAAAACATGTAAAATCACAGTCTCAATGCCCAGCAATGGACGGTACAGGCAGAAACAGAATGAGGAGAGAAACTGAGCACATACTGTGTGTCAGGCATAGAGTGAGGGATTTCAAAGATGTTATATCATCATCATCGTCATCATCATCTCAATAATCCTTGGAGAAATGCGACCCTCCAGTGTCATGTGTCTGGGACATCATAGTTACAGGTTCAGAGTTTGCACACGGAATGGATACTGATGGAGAAAAGGACAGTTAGGATCAGTAGATGGGAAAATAATTAAAGCTTTTCATTAGTCTGTTTCCTACACAGGGTAGATAAAAGATCTTAAAAGAGTAGTCAATGGAAAATTCCAACTTGGAGATGCAAACACACATTCTTATTGGACTAAATGAGTAGATAAGCCATTTGGTTTTAAATGATAAAAAGAAACCCAACAACATCGATGTGCTAAAACCTATATTTATCAGGTGTGCCCTAAAAGAAAATCTGATTAAAAAAAACCCCACTGATGTAATCCTAAATTAACTGAGTTAACAGTGTTAAAAAAAGTGAATTATATTGTAAAATCTTTTTGTGAAGCTAATAGGGCAATTACATTTAATACTTTTATTTTTCAAAAATTAATTTGAAGCAAATGATCTCCACTTAAGTAGACATAATAATAGTATCAAGCTAATAGCATCATGTTGAGAATTCAATGAGTATTTATACAACTGTCTATGGTTTTTGTTCAGTGCTAAGTGTAGGCTGTTATTACTATTATTAATAAATTATTTTAATCTTGTTGTAAAGTTCAGAATCAAGTCACTCTTAACCCTTGAAGAGTTTTTAAATGGCTGGGTTATTTTCAGGTGATCCTAGAAATTTAGCGAGGCTGTGGCATTAACATTCAGGCATTAACATCTGTAGAAATCTGTTTCCTTTATTCCCGGTCCCTAAATAGGGTATCCATTGCAATGCTGCTATCAAAATGCAAGAAGTCTCACCCTCTTGTCTGTTGGGCCACAGAGACCCCACCAAAATGTATTTCCTGATACTTTTTTCATCAAGGGAATCCTTGCCAAGAAGAAAAAAAAATTTAAAAACCTATGTTGTATATGTTATGTATATGTATATATGTTATCTATACGTTATGTGTTATGTACATAAATAATATAGGTTAAAAATTTTTTTTCCTAAAAATTTAAATATATAAAAATATATTAGAATGTATAAATATGGAGAGAGAGAAAAACTAAAATATACACAGAACCAAATACACTAGTAAGTAGGTCTTTATTTCATTTTTGAATGTGAATAGAGAGACATGATTGGATTTGTTTTTACTTATAAAATAAATAAGGTAAATGAGTTTTTCAAAAGTTATATGTGGCATTTTGGGTGACTGTGATTACTTGACCTTCATTCCATTTTTAAATGGATTTATTGGGATAGAATGCACACACCATGCAATTCACCCAATTAAAGGACATAATTCAATGTTTCTTAGATTTTTGAAGTTGAACAACCAAGACCACAATCTAATTTGAGAATATTTTCATTACCCCAAAAGAAAACCTCATACCCGTTAGCAGTCCCTCCTGAATCCTTCCTGACTCTATTTCCTTGCAAACATGAACCAACTTTCTACCTTGATGGATTGCCTAATCTGGACATTTTATGTAAATAGGATCATATAGTATGTGGTCTTTTGTGACAGGCTTCTTTCACTTACTATGATGTTTTAAGGTCCATCTATGCACATATCAGTAATACACACCTTTTTAGTGCCAAATAATATTCCATTGTAGGTCCATTTGACATTCTGTTTATCCATTCATCACTTGATGGACATTTGGGTCATTTCCACTTCGGGGCGATTATGAACAGTGCTGCTGTGAACATCAGGTCCAGTTTTCATGTGGCTGTATATTTTCATTTGTCTTATCATTCAGTTTTTTAGCTACTTTTCTCCTCTCATGACTGAAATAATTACAGTTACCCACCATGGTAAGGTTTTCTCACCTCTAAGTTTTAGACTTTTTAATACTTTTAATTGACTGCCCACAATAAATTCCTAGTGATTACAATAAATTGAATGAATTATTCTCAAAATCCCATCAATAGAATGAATTCCATTTTTTTTACTCAGTGGCACTTTTTAACGTTGAAAGTAGGAGATATAGTTGACATAATTGAAATCTGTGCCTGTTTATGTCTCTAAATAATGAAAATCCTCTCAAGTGTCTTCACCTGGTAATATTTAATTAAATATATTGTGATGATTCATTCATTTGGTTTAGTGCCTTCTAATTATCCTCAAACGCTGTAACAAAAGGGTGAATTTCATATGAACACGCAGCCTCAAGCTCAATAAAGATAAATAATTGAGCTGCACGGTAAGAGGCTCTTCTCCATTGACATGAGAGATGAGACCTTTCCAATGGGGCGATAGTGCCGTCCCCGTGAGCAAACCCAGGGTGCCCTTGACACAGGCCTCAATGTCCCATCCCCATCCAGGGGCCCCCAACTGCTGAGATGTTGCAGGAAACGGGGACCCAGAGGGGTGTTTAGAATGAGGATGAATTTGCTTTCCCCAGGTCAGCAAGGTGTTGATGACCAAACCTGCCATATTGAAATGTAAATTTGGGCAAGAAATAGAGGGGACCCCAAGGTCACTTTTACCTTCTCAGAGCTGTGATCCAGGAGGGAAAATCCAGGAAGCTCTGTGTGACAGATATCCACTCCTCAGCACCCAGGACATAAGGGGATTTGTGCTACTTTACGGAGGGAGATTCGGTCAAGCACTCTGGTGAGAAAATAAGGTTTAAGAAAATCAACATAACGACACTAAGAGGTTGGAGAAAAACAGTACTCCCCCAAATTGCCTTTTTATCAGTCCTTAAGCAAAACATGAACCTTGTTTTCCTATCAATAACAGATGTTTGGCGAGCTGCATTGGTGGTAAATGTCATGGTTTGTGCTGAGATCACAATGATTTCATACTGTGAGGTCCAGGTGTGAGGCTCATGTGTCCTGCAGGTTTCGGGGGAACTGAGTGAAAGCAGAGGTGATGCCCTGTGTGCCCACGGAACGTGAACACTGACATTTGGGCAACACAGCAGCCTGCTTAGAGGGGACCCATAAGGATGTTCACTTAAACCCAGTCCTATTCCCTGGTGATTCAAGCCAGCAAGCCACGATGGAGAATATGTTTTCAAAGTCTGTTGGTTTAGAAATGCTTTCAAGGTGTGTCCCTTCCCGAAGTCTTTACCTCCTGAGTTATTCTCTGTGGCTCTGAACAAAGACAACCTCTGACCTTCATTTGTTATCTTCTAGAATGCAAGTGGGCTGTGGGTTTTTTTTTTTTTTAACTTCAGCCCAATTAATTTAGCTTGAGGCTTTTATATTTTAATTAAAGTGGCAGCTTTCATAAATATTCATCAAACACAAATGTTTCCAGGGTCAGCAGGCCATGTGCCAGGAAAGAAAGGCATAGATATTCTTCCCTTCCCTGGAGCAAGCTCACAGATGTGAATACATAAGTAGCTCTCCATACTGCAAAGTCTAGTGTTCGTGTGTTTGTTTAATAAGAATTTGTTGGGGGCCAATAGGTGTGACGTGTGTGGATGGCACCTGAAGATACAGATTGAGCAAGGCGACTATAGCTGCCTACATAACTTTCTGCATGTCTACCCATCTACTGTGGTCCAGCTACACCTGCACTTACGTCCATGGCTCTACCTTTCCCTCGGCACGTATGTATCTGAGATTTACATACGTACACAAACACACACATCTATACATTCATATACATATGTATATATGCATATATATGTAATTTGTATGTGTGTATATAAAGTCCTGGAGGTGGAACTCTGGGCTGAAAAAAAAAAAGCGCAACCTAAAGGTTGAGAATGATGTTTTATTCAGTGGACTTACTGAGGACTTACGCCCGGGAGACAGCCTCTCAGATAGCTCTGAGGGACGGTTCTGAAGGGGTAATCCAGGATATGTAGGAGTTTTTGCAGCAAAGACCAGGTAGTTGGAACGTCAAAAGCTTGCTGTTAATTAAAGAAAAACCAGACATCTCAAGTTAATAAGTTAATGAATTTAGTGCTTTTCCGTGTATGGGAAGATGCAGGAGTCTGGGCTCATTGAAATCATTCCTTTGAGAAGCACCTTCGCTATCTAGGGCCAGAATCCTGCTTTTCTTCATCCTGAATCCCCTCAGGGTGCTCGCTCCTGGTAACAGGGTGATGTTTCAGGAATCTCAGTCATCAACCTTCTGGTTCCAACAGGTCTGGGGTCTACTTGCTGGTGACCAGCATGCAGTTAACTTCTTCCACCTGGAGGGGGTTTCAGCATCTGTAAAACAGCTCTCAGGATATTATCTACAGCCCTTGAGGAGGAACTAAATGTCTTGGACTTTGTCTCATGGCTAAGCTATTATTATTTTGTCTTGCTTGACTGTTTTCCTTTGTTTCTGCATTTTCTCACGTCTCTGATTAAATCTGCTCTTTGGAACTCACGGAGGCTAAAGCTTTTCTGTAAACAAGAGGTGGGGGACACGGGCTGGGATGCGTCCCCGGGAAGACCTCACAGGGTCCTGCTTGGTTTCAACACTTGGTGATCAGAAGAAATGGAGTAGAGGATTCTGTGAGTAGACAGAAAATAGCAAGAGAGTTTTCCTAAAGACATTTATCCATAGTAGCTACCTTGTTCCAGGCTGGAAAGGAGGCTACGCCTCCCAATATGACACCTGTTCCCTCTTCCTCCAAGATGAAGGAAACCCCAGGCTACTGCTCGTCCTGGGGGACTTTTAATTAATTGAGCATCTTGGCCTTTTATTTGTCAACCACACACTTATAATTAGCTTCATTTGGTTTCCTAGCTTCCCAACAGAACATGCGAGAGAGTTAACTAATTAAACTAATAAATCATTATTTATGGTTTGTTTACTTTCCTCAAGGCTTTGAGGAGCAGTTGCTCTTTTCCAATAATTAGTTAAATGGTGAATTATAGAAAAGGACCTGGTTTACAGGTGGAACATAGCATGTGCGTCACCTGGGGGTCACTTCCGAAGAGACAGTTCCAGAACTTCGGGGCTCACTGATTCTGCCACTGTAAGATCTGTCTCAGGACACATGGGTCAGGGGATCCATGAAGTAGAACAAAGGTCACACATGAATCTCAGGTGTAAAATAACTGTCCCAAAAGTTAGACTGTGAGTCACTCTCTAAGCCCCTTGATGCCTTTGCCTCCAAGACGCATCAGATGTTTGAGTCTGAAAAAGTTAATTCACACCTCTTGGCCTCCGAATCTTCATCTAGGAAATGCAGATAATATACGGCATCCAGGGATTGTTGGATGGTTGAGAACCAGCACCTGTGTCTGGTCCATTGTTGATACTCAATGTTACATCATTTCCAGGATTCTCAGGTGCAGAAAAGGTGATAGAAAGTAAATACATCACTGGTAGCAGCTTTTCAGGGATACAGTAATGCTACTATATAAAAGGTTAATATCATTAATTGTAGTAGTATATGTCTTTATTCCTGAAAAGGTGTAACTAAATTAATATGAAAATAGGGGCAGAGTCAAGGGAATACACTTTACTCTTGGTTCCCTCTGTTCACTGCTGGCCATTCACACTCTAATTGTCATAACCCTGGTGTGGGAAGATGCAAGTGAAAATGTCTAGAAAACTTTGATGATTGTAAAGACACTGAACCACTGGATTTGGCTGTTACTTTCTCACCTGCAATGGCTTTTGAGAGGACAGTTTTAGTGAGAATTTGGAGCCTTATTGCAGTGGTGAGAAGAAAGTAAACGTATTTTCAGAAAGAAAACAAAGAAGTCGACCTTGATTAATGCTGGGGTTTGGTCCTTGAAGGTTTGGCTCTCTTACAGCTCAACTGGAGATAAAGGCTAGAGATGTTAATTTCTAACATAAAATTCCATCTGAGTTTAGATGGGTGACAGGGTTTGCTTCACTTAAGATGCTCTTTCATTACTAGACTATAATCATAACAAACGGGGCACTTAGGCTGGCTTTATGAAAGCAGCAATCATAACAATAATAAAAATGCTATTATATCAGCTTCACTTAACCCTACTTTGGAGTGTGTTTTACAAAGAAGTGTTGGGAGATTACGGCTTAAGGCGATCAACAAGATTCCTACTAAATGGCCCAGCAGATATAAAGAAAGGAGGCCATGAAAGGAAGGATTTAGTTCCACGCAGAGTTTCTTTTTTATTTTGTTGACAGTCACAATTTTACCTCCTGCTAACAAATAATACGCTCCCCTATTTCTTCCAAAGCTTGAGGTGCTAATAGCACAGTAATAAGGGAGGATTATTTCAGATACTTAAAGAAATTAGGATCCTAAAAACACATTAATAATAATAATAATAAACAATAAAAATAAATATAAAAATTAGAAAATAAATAAAAAGTAAGTCAACTCTAGTTTAAAAAAAGAAAAAAGCACATCAGCATCAGGGATGCTATTTCAAGATCTCACTTGTGGATGGGTTTGGATCTCAGTTTACATATGCAGGTTTGGGAGAATTTTCCAAAATAATCATTTTTGTTCTACATCTCACCTTTTTTTCCCTCCTGAGTCCCCATTCTTCAAGGATGGCAGGAAGTCCATCTCAGTCCATCCAGGGTTGCCTTCCCCTTTTCTGAGTCGGTGTCTAAGGATTAGAAATCTACATTGTGCTAAGACATCTGGTCCTCAAGTCATATGAACAAGCAGATGTTCTTTATGCCAGAGCTAGGATTTAAATTCTGGCCTGACTCCAAAATTTATTCCTTTCTATTACCCATCTCTGTACATACGGGGAGTCTGATTTGAGCGAAGTAGAATAAGCAACTTTCACCAAGTGGAAACTGGTTCTGTTGCCTTTTCCTGTCATCCAAGCATTGGAACACTGTTTCCTGGTCCCCCTGAGCATCTATGGAAGCTACACATTCATTTTTCTCTGCATGTGTCAAAGCATCATAAAATTTTGTATGTGAATTATACTATCCAACTTTTTTTCTTAACCAGTCAGAGCATTCATATCTCTTATTTAGGTCCTACTCTCCTAATAATCTTGTGAAGTAGAATAAGCAGGTACATTCATTAACAAGTGAGCAAACTGAGGCCCTGGGATTTTCAGGGTTTGCATTTGTTAAATGCAAAGCAAGGATATAGCTAGAGATGACCAATATGATGATAGAGAATGATAGAGAAAGACCAATCTCTTTCTTCCTTTTGGCCAATGCAGGTAGAGTTGAGAAGTGTTCAATCCATCTTTTTCTCTTTACTTTCAGACGAGTTTGTTTCCAATCATCTTGGGAATCACACATATTTTAAATGTGAATTTTAATTACATTAAACATTGCAGTAGATCATGACATGGCATTAAATCATCAGTGCCTCTTCTTTTTAGATACTGAAAATTTATGCCCCCAAATGCCACTCTGTCCTTGTAAAGGACCCATTTACAAGTGGGCCAGAGCTATGAGAATAACTGAATGGAAGAAATTTCAGAGAATTTTGCACCCATTCATCCCTGGTGGGAAGCAAAATTAGATTATATTAAGCAGGACAATTCTGGAATAATGTAGAACTGGGTTTGAGTCTTACTGTTGGTTGACCTTGGATGAAGTAATAAACTTTTGCTTCTTCAGTCCTCTCATAAAATAGAGACTGGTAGTGTGCACATATATAGTTATTATGAGGATTTAAGATAGTAGCCCTTGCAGGATGCACAAAGTGGCACCCAGCATATATAGGCAGTCAATCAATATCAGCTATTCATCATCAACATCATCACCACCACCATCATCGCCACCATCATCATCACCATCACCTTCATCATCACCATCACCACCATCACCATCATCATCATCACCATCATCATCATCACCACCATCATCATCACCATCATCACCATCATCATCATCACCATCACCTTCATCATCACTATCACCACCATCACCATCACCATCATCACCACCATCATCATCATCACCACCATCATCATCACCATCATCATCACCATCATCACCATCATCATCATCACCATCATCATCATCACCATCACCATCATTACCATCAAAAACATATTTCAAACAATAGATACTGCCAACATGAGTAAGTGACAGGTAAATTCTGCTTGATTCATTCCCCTCTTAGGCAGTTCTCTAATTCTCAAATTCTCACCACTGACAATTTAGTTGACAAACTTCTAACTACTTTACCACTAAGATTACTGAAATTTGGCACATATGACCTTTCGTTCATGGCATTTAGAGTCAAACACAACTGGATTTGGTCTTGGCCCTCCACTGATCATCTTTGTACACTTAAACAAATGTCTTATCTTCTCTGAATGTTAGTTTCCTCATTTTAAAAATGAAAGAAAAAAATGTTCACGGGGTAAGTTGAGGATTAAAGGAGACAAGTTATAGGGAGAGCGTCTGGTTCATAGGAGGTGTTCCCCAAATTCCAGTTTCTCTTCCCTTTTCCTTTCTTTTCTGAATTTGGTTGAAAGAAAATTCTTTGTGGTCACAGTTAAATAAGCTTCTGATGAATAATGGAAACTTGATCCAACTTATTATTATCTCAGTAATTCCCAGGTCCACTGAACCCAACTGGGTGTAAGAGGCAAAGAGTTTGGAGAGGTCAGTCCTTGGAGCACAGAGCAGCAGACAGTCACCATGGGCAGTGAAGAAGGCAGGCATCAGCATCAGGCTTCAAGTCACCACCCACAAGAGAGCTACCCCCAGAAATAGTGGGGGAAGCCATCTCCCAATACAAACCCAGATCCTCATTATACAAGCTGGATATTATTTACTGATACCTTATTATATGGTAAAGCAGTAAAGATGATTAGCATCTTTACATGTCTTATATCATTGAGCTGTAATATTATCCTTATGATGGGCTTATTCCCGTTTTATTTATGGGGAATCTAAGTTTCAAAAAGGCCCAAGAACAAACATCTGCTAAATAACCACGTGAGTTAAATCCTGGAGTAGCCCTAATAAGACAACAAACCTATAAATTAGTTTAGTGTTTTCCTAAGTGTGGATAGATTTGAGTGATAGAAAATAGTAAATGCCATTGTCTCATATGTTAAGAAAGATTTTTCTATTTAATTATATGTTGGCCAGACTCTGAAGGAGAGGATAGAATGCAGACAAAGTGGAAACTTCAGTCTCAAGTGTGTGGTTTAGGAGGCATGTATGGTGTGAGGTGAAAACAAGTGCCACTTGCCTTGGTCAGGCCCAAATTCGGAGACCCCATTGTCCGAAATCAAGACCTGTAATCACCCATGGATTGATAAAGGCAGTTAAGAGCATATATAGACCTGGATGAAAATAAGTTTCTCTTATACAGTGGAATACTACTCAGCCATCAAAAAGAATGAAATAATGCCACTTGCAGCAACATGGATGGACTTAGAGATTGTCATACTGAGTGAAGGAAATCAGACAAAGAGAAATACCATATGATATTGCTTATATGTGGAATCTAAAAAAGTGGTACAAATGAACCTATTTACAAAACAGAAATAGAGTCACAGACGTAGAAAACAAACTTATGGTTACCAAGGGGGAAAGCGGGGGGAGGGATAAATTGGGAGATTGGGATTGACACATACACACTACTATATATAAAATAGATAACTAATAAGGACCTACTATATAGCACAGGGAACTCTACTCAGTACTCTGTAATGACCTATACGGGGAAAAAATCTAAAAAAGAGTGGATATAGGTATGTATAACTGATGCACTTTGCTGTACAGCAGAAACTAACACAACATTGTAAATCAACTATACACCAATAAAAATTAATTTAAAAAATAAAATAACTTTCTCAGTTGCTGTATTACAGCAAAGTTTGAATGTGAAGGCCAGAAGATATTTTGCCAGATTTATTATTCACTGGCTCTAAAATATATACAAAGAGCAAGTTATGTGGAGAAAAGGGAACCCTCTTGCACTGTTGCTGGGAATGTAAATTGATACACCCACTATGGAGAACAGTATGGAAGTTCCCTTAAAAATGAAAAATAATACTACCATATGACCCAGCAATCCCAAAACTGGGCGTATACCCTAAGAAAACCATAATTCAAAAAGAGACATGCACCACAATGTTCATTGCAGCTCTATTTACAATAGCCAGGTCATGGAAGCAACTGAAGTGTCCATCGACAGATGAATGGATAAAGAAGATGTAGCACATATATACACTGGAATATTACTCAGCCATAAAAAGAAACAAAACTGAGTTATTTGTAGTGAGGTGGATGGACCTAGAGTCTGTCATACAGAGTGAAGTAAGTCAGAAAGAGAAAAACTAATACCGTATGCTAACACATATATATATGGAATCTAAAAAAAAAAAAAAAGGTCCTGATGAACCTAGGGGCAGGTCCTGATGAACCTAGGGGCACAGCAGTAAAGACACAGACATAGAGAGTAGACTTGAGGACACAGGGAGGGGGAAGGGTAAGCTGGGACGAAGTGAGAGAGTAGTATTGACATATATACACACCAAATGTAAAATAGATAGCTAGTGGGAAGCAGCCGCATAGCACAGGGAGATCAGTTCAGTGCTTTGTGACCACCTAGAGGGGTGGGATAGGGAGGGTGGGAGGGAGACGCAAGAGGGAGGGGATATGGGATATATGTATACGTATAGCTGTTTCACTTTGTTATACAGCAGAAACTAACACACCATTGTAAAGCAATTATACTCCAATAAAGATGTTAAAAAAAAAAGAGCTAAGTTATATGATTAGTAGATTGAGAAATTCACTATAGACAGCAAATTAACTATATCCAGCTGCCTTTCAGGAATTATAACCTTAGCTCTAGTAAATAGCATGAGATCTCAGAAAGGTAATTGACTTTCCCAATTGCACTGAAACACGAAGTACATTTCACAACTGTGTGATTTAAAATATCCCCCATTATTTCTATTAGGGTCTTAGGAGTATGGCTGCCTTTCCTTATCTGGTCTTTGTAGGTCCAGCTGGAATAACTGTAAACAATGATTATCTGAATGTCAAAACTGCCTTATCTGTCAATGTCCTAGTACATCGCCAAGTAATTAACAGGAAGGAAAATAATGACCTGCAGAGATCTTTCCTTCTAGGAAAGAAAACATGATGAGCAAGATCCAGAAAAAGCCACGAAAGTAGATCTATATGTGTTGATAGGGAACAACCTTCATGATTTATAACTGAGCTAGAAAAAGTGAGGCTCAGAGCTATGGGAAGGGTGTGCTTCCATACATATTTTTAAAAGAGTGACGTATACTTGATTATGTACTGAATGACTCCGGAGAGTGTACACACACACACACACACATACACACAGACACCACACACAATTTAACAATGACTATCTGTGGAGACAAAAACAGAGAGGCTATAAGATGAGGGGAAATTTTTAATGCAATTTCTCCCCTTTATGCTCCTTTGAACTGTTTATTTTTATCATGGACATTATCATGTTTTTTTTATAGCATATAAACATTGATTTATTTCATTGTTCCCTTAAATAATAACAATAGCAGCATTTATATTACAAAACATTTCTTTCTTAAGTGTCAGGCATTATACTTGTAAAGGCTTACGTCGTGCTTTCATTTATTCTATATGACATTCCCACAAGGCAGGTACCTATCAGTCAGTCCCATTTTACAGACTGGGAAGTAGAAGCTGAGGGAGGTTAAATAAATACCCAAAGGTACGTCACTACTTACCCTGGTCTCAAACCCTGTGCCTGCTTAACCACTGTGCTATGAATGTTTTCCATTTCAAACAGGTTACAGACGGCAGTCTCATGCACACATTTTTATGACACTTTAGCTCAAATCTCTAGTGTTTTCCAGGTTGTATCAAGGAAAATTGAGCTATCAGTTTAGGATAAATTCTAGGAGGAAAGTTTTTATTGGAGCTTAAGTGCCTTAGACTCATTTTGTATTTTAACATCTTCTGTCTCAATAATCAAAAAATGGAATTCTTATTCATTTTTCCAAGTTGCTGAAATTACTTTTTAAAATAGTGATGTTTTTCACAGCAGCTAATTTCTGCAGCTATAATATTCCCACTCCATCGCCAATCTTGACTAAATTGCCTGATGACAATTTGCATCATTCAATCATTACTTGCAAATTGCACTAGTAAAGTTCAGCTTGAAGCGGTGACATTTTCCTCAAATAAGTGGTTCAGAGAAGCCAAATTGCATGTATTGATCTAAAATTAAGTAAGTAAATATGTGATAAAATCCACTGTGTATCCTGTTTGGGGAAACAAAGGAACTCGGTCCCTAGAGCTCCATATAAACTTCCCAGAGAGCTGTCATGTTTAACTTGCTAATTCTTATTATAATGATTAGTGGTAACAGTAACTGTAATTTTTGCAAGAAAGTATCTGGATGGAACACTTAATGTTGACATACAAAACCTATGTTTTCCCAGTTCTTCTAGGAGCCTTAACTCTGAGAGAGAAAATGCTAGGTCTCATAAGTAAAAAGCAAATTAATTTAGAGTAGTAGTCTCAGAGAAATAGAAAATATTCTACTCATCTGTTTATATCTTTAAGGACAAGAAATATGAAACTGTTCAATAATGATAAATAATGCAATCCTTTATTTCAGTCGATATTATGGTCAATTAAGGATGAAAGTGAGGAGATGAAAACAGCTCAAAGAAAAGTGGACAGCCTGACAACAGTAGGTGGGACTCATGAACCCCCCCAGTCTGTCTCATCTGGGCTCTACCCCAGGAGACTGGAGTTACTCCAGCTGCAAAAGCAGAGAAATGAACTGAATGGTCTCATCCTGCTCTCCCTGTGAATTGAGTCAGAGAGGGGACATTCATCAGCAAATAAACAGAAACCATGAAGAGAGACTCAGGGAGACACATGCAAGAAACACAGAGGGAACCTGGGAAGCAGGGTACGTTCCACGTTTGTGGAAAATAACACCCATTTTGGATCTGTCAGGGAACTTAGTCACACATTATTTTTTCAAATCATTTGGATTACTGTCCTTTTATTCTTCTTTATTAACTGAAATATTTATTTTTATGATGCTTTATTGAAGTATAGTTGATTTACAATAGTATATTAGTTTCAGATGTAGAGCATAGTGATTCTGTATTTTTGCAGATTATATTTCATTACAGGTTATTACAGGATAATGGGTATCATTCCCTGTGCTGTACGGTATACCTTGTGGCATATCTATTTTATAATATATATAGTAGTTTGTATCTGTTAATCCCCTACCCTAATTTGTCCCTCAAGGTTATGAGATATTATGAAATATTTATTCATCATTTTCATAAATATTTACCTGATGCATCAATTAGCTTTTGATAACCAACCAAATCCTTAGTTGCTTAAAAACACAATCATCAGCTTGCTCACAATTCTATAGGCTGGCAATTTGGGCCAAGTTCATCTGGGACAACTGGTCTGCACTTGATGTGGTTGGGCTGGTATCACTCATACATTCACGGTCAGTTGACAATTGGCCACACTCATGTTTCCCATCATACAAAGCAATGGGAAAACATTATCCATAAGGAGAAAATTGATCAATAGAAATAGATACAGGAATGACACAAGTGATAGAAATAGAGCAACGATATTAAAATAGCTATTATAAATATGCTCCAAATGTCCAAGAAGGTACTGGAAAATGTGCATTTAAGTAGAGATGTGGAAACAAGACCCAAATCAACCTCCACAAGTGAAATATATGTATCTCAAAAAAAAGTCACTTGAAGATGGCACTAATTATTTTATCTTGGTGGTAGGATTATGTACGATAATTATTTTTCTCTGTAATTTTTAATGTCTTCCAAATTTTCTCTAGTGAGCATGTACTACATTTGTACAAAAGAAAAGGAATTTATATGAAAGGAAAGACATTGTCATTGTTATTCTTAATAAGTGTCCTGATATTGGGCAGATAGTACACGTTTTATACCAAGCTACACAAGAGCTGAGCCGTTGATGTCTGCAGAATTCTCTAGAGTTGAAGTGGCAAACTGGGCTCAGCCTCCGTGCACACTTTCCCCGAAGTTAGTGTTTGTTTTAGGGAATATGATGAGAGGGATTCAGAGAGCAAAGCTTTGGGTCAGAGTATCACAATTGACTATTAATGTCTGTTATGGATGTAGGAGGGGTAAACGTGGTGTGCTTACCATGTATGTTACTGCCCCAGATTTACAACACCGTGGAAAGACAATAGCGATTAAGCATCTTTATTGATGCTGTAAAAGCAAACCTAAATCATTTTTGTTTCACAGGAAACCTCCATGTGACAGAATACATACAAAGCCAATAATGAGACTCTCCTTCTATCAAAAAATTCTCACCACCCTGCGTCTAACATGTAATATTTATACCACCAATATCACCAGGCATCAGAGCTGTTATCACCCAGAGACTGAAGGTGCATTAGAATAAATGAATAACGTTTCTCTTATTATATTATCTCTGTATAAATAACACTGAAGGCAATATTAAGAATACAACTGTTTATGTATTCATATAGGCAAATCATGTTTCCAAAAAATAAATTGGGAAATTAAACTCATCAGCTCCACCCTAAGCTAAAAATTGCATGATTAATCCTTACTTTGTTTTCCTTTAAGCAACGTGCAGACTATCAAAAATTGAATCTGATAGGGTACTAAGTGAATTGCTTAAGGAAAGCAGTACTTTTAATTTCACATGTTTTGTCACTTTTGCATGGCAGATAAGCAATTTAGTTACCTAATTACACGTGGTTTTATATAGACTATTTTCTCCCATCTAAATGATGCTTTATCATCCTTCCAAATTGCCTCTTTTTGTAGCATTGTTGATTTATAATTCACATAAAATAAACTATATATATTTAAAGTATACAATTTGAAAATTTTTGACATATGTTTATACCCATAAAACATTATCACAATCAAGAAAATGAACATGTCCATTATTCCCCAAAGTTTCTTTATGTCCCTTTGTAATTCTTACCTCCTGCTCCTGGCAACCACTGACTGGCTTTCTGTCACTACAGATTCATTCACATTTGCATAATTTTACATAAATGGAACCCGACAGTATGTCTGCTCTTTCACTTAGCATATTTGTTTGGATATCCATTCATGTTGTTGGCTGTAGCAATTCTTTATTCCTTTTTGCTGCTGTGTAGTAGTCCATTGTATGGATATACTGCAATTTATCTGTTTACCTGTTGATGGACATTTGAGATGTTCCCAGTTTTCGGCCGTTGCAAATAAATCTTCTATGAACATTCACACAAAATGTGTTGTATAGACATGTGCATTCATTTCTCTTGGGTAAATACTTTGAGGTATCACAGTTTAGTCACAGGGAGGGGTATATTTAACTTTTAAGAAACTGCCGAACGGTTTCCAAAGTATCCTGAAGAAAGTACGTTTTTACATCACCACGAGGAATGTATGAAAATTCCAGTTGCTCTGCAGCCTCACCAATAATTTGCAGTCAATCTTTTCAATTTCGACTATTCTCATAGGAGTATAGTGTATCTCACTGTGGTTTTAATTTGCATTTCCCTTGTGGATAATGATGTTTAGCATCATTACAAAATTTTATTTCATATCCTTCTAATTTTTTTGTTAGGATATCTGACTGTATTACTGGGGGGGGGGAGTTTTTGTATATTCTGGATCCAAGTCCTTTATCATTTCTCCTCTCTCAGTGATCACTGCCCTGAATTGTCTGATGCCCTATGTTCAAAACTCTTGTTTCATATATATATATTTTTCCATTTATTTAAGTTGTCTGAACCAGGAAGGTCAATTCAGACCCTATTATTTCATCTTGGCCAGAAACAGAAATTCTTTTTAATCTAGTAATAAAACTAAACTTAATCTCTTAATAAAAATGTAAATCTATCTTTTAAAATAAATTTCCTCTTATGAAGTACACAAAATCGAAGCAAATTCTAGAAATCACAGGGTCACAGGACCCCACGTTCACTACTTAAAGTACATCCACAGTTTGTGTAGCAAACTGCTATCATATTTAGTCATGGTTAACTTTCCTGGCAATCAACCCAACCCTGAATATCATCAGTACATGAAAGTCAACTCATTTATATCAGGGAAGGCATCTGGAGCTCAGCTTGAGGTTTAAGTTTCCCCCAGTTAGTTTCACACAAGTTGCATTCTCTCTTTCAGGAAAGTGATCTTCTTGTACAGGACTATAAACCTGCACAATCTCATTTATATGGGCACGTGTTGTATGCAACTTTTACCATATAGATTTTTCAAGCATTCCCCATTCTATCATCCCGTCTTATAATTGTATATAGACAGAGATATTGACAAGGCTTTTATAACATGCAGCACCACATAACCAATTTGTAGCTACTCTATATTTGTTATAAAATACGCCAAGCATGTTGTTCCCATTGATCCATTTTTCCTCTTAAAGTTTTGTTCAATGCTTGTGGGATTTTTGAAACTCTAAAATGGAGTATCAATTACAGAGAGAAATGAGGAAATTTCAAGATATTGATCTATCTCTATTTGCGGCATTTTAATTTTTAAAATATTTTTAGTAATGTTGATTTGAACTGGCTGTCATATTTAGTGGTAGATGCTAACTCAAGGAGAGGTTTTTATTTTTCAAGTTTAGTAGAAAGAAAGATCAGAAAATATTACCAGAGAGAAGTCACAGCCTTCATTTATTTCTTTCCAGATGAGTAGTTCTGGGTTTTGTGTATGTGTGTTTTTCTTCTTTATCAGAATAAACAGAATATGTTTCTCTTCTTTATCAGAATAAAACTGACTTGTCTTAAACTTCCATACAAAATACTGTTAACTGCTAACAATATTCACAATAACTTTTCTCCCAAGAATTTGATAAATTAAAGTTTGGGGAAGATCACTGCTATCTAAAAATGTATTTACCTGTTTTGCTCAAAGAGCAGTATAAGTTCATTTTGAATACTTTTCTTCCCCAAATTCTATCTTATTTCTATAACATGGATTTGCAAAGAGAAAGAAGCAGAAGAAAAGAAGAGAACAGAGAAGAGAATTAGTGACGGAAATTAACCTGTATGAGTTATCTAAAAGTAATTTGACAGGTGTTACTTTATACTGGGTCTTTATTTATATTAGCTCTTTTAATCCTAATTAATATCCCTACATAGTACTACTAAGATTATCAGAATTTTGTAAATCATCATAAAATCAGCTATCACTTATTAAATATCTACTATGTTCCATGGGCAATTTAACAGACATTATCTTATGCTTCAAAGTAACAGATGTGGCTGATTCTATCATTAGACTTATTTTCACGGGTTCAGCATTTTCCTGCTGATGAGATGCAGGGCTGGGACTGACCCCAAAGTCCTGGCTGGTACCCAACCACATGGCATGCCTCTGCTAGGAGACCGTCATGCTTTTCAGAGATTCTAACACTCACAGAAATTAGCTTCAAGAATGTTATCTTGGAATAAAGACTGAGCCCAGGAATTGACCCTGCCAAGCCCAGTATAACTGAGATCATTATTATAAAGGAAACAACCAAAAAGAGGGACTTTCTGACAATTATCAGGATGTGTTACCTCTTTGAAGTCACTAGGATTGTGGTATGGGGACAAGAGTAGCCAAATTCACCAGTGGAATAATGGAACTGCCCGGACATGTATGAGAACTTGATATTTGATAGTGTCAGCCATGGGACTTAATTGGAAAATAGTAGCAACTTAATAAAGGTTGGCTCTCTCTCCACGAATTTAGAATCCTACCTTCCTCCATACACCAACTACAATGAGAACGGCTCCTTGAAGAGGTGCATGCTTTAAATCTCGATTATGAAGGAAGGAGTCAAAGACCATGACAGTGAGTCAGAGAACTTCAAGAACTGTGGAAGAATGAACCAGGGTCTACAAGTGTCTGCAACAAGGAAGGGGAAAGGGTGGTATACCTCGAGTTTCAAAGCTGGAGCATTTTAGGAGGGATGGAAACATTGTTCTGGAAGAATCATTGAGGAGAACCAGGACGTCACCTTGCCTGCAAGCTGATGAGTGAACCGATGCAGGAGGTAAGTCAGCCATGACCTAAAGGTTTCAGAGAAAACCGTGTCTTCGGGGGAGAAGGATTCCCCTGAGGAAAGTCGATGTCAAACAAGAGAAGGGATTATCTCAGAAAGGAAGATACTGAGGGGTTTCCCAGGTCAACACAGATTACAAAGCGCACTCAACAAAGTGTGGAAAATCAATGATTTGAAAAGAATTTGAGGGAGTGTCTTTTTATCTATAACACAGGTAACAAGGGTGAACTCCTATCAAAAAATCCAAACCCTTTAGTGTATTTAAAGTTATTCCTTGGAACCAAAGGTGACTTCTCTCAGAGATGCAAGGATGTAACAACCTCAGTCAAATCTATCGATGTAAAATAGAGGAAAAGGAGAAAAAGCACAAAATCATGTCAATAGATAACCAAAATGTTTGTTTAAATTCTATACATTCCCTCCGAACAAAGAAAACCAAAAATAAAACACAAACAAGTCATATATCCTCACTGAGCTAGAAATTATATCAATTTCTTCACTCAGAGTAGCCATCAGAAACCTAGAAAAAAACCTTAGACAATCTCCTCTGTCACTAATAATATTCAACATTTTGCGAACGGTCCTAACCAGTGCAGTAAGAAAACAAAGCAAAACAAGAGAGACTGAAGAACACAGAAGGATAAATACTGGCAAACACAAGAAAAGCGGTCACTCTTTGCAGATGTGAAATTAACGACATGGAAAATCTAGTAAAATCCACTAAACCCCATGGGACCCTCTCCCTGTCTCCCTCATCCTTGCTCTCCCCCTCTTCCCGCCTCCACTATCCCTGTCCTTTCCTGCTTCTCACCTCCCGCCCCTAAGCCTTACTTGGCACCCCAGTCTGGCTTGGATCTGGCTGGGGACAGTCTCTGGCTTGCAATCTGAGATCCAGTGGTCCCTCCAGCCTCCTTGCTGCCCCGTCTTTCATCTTTCTTAGAGGCCATGTCCTGATACATCCACCTGCCCAGACAGGCTCCTCAGATATTCAACTGCCCCCTGAAGACCCCACAGTGGTCCCTCCTGTTGCCCCAGTGTCCTGAAGCCTTTGAGAGCCACTGCCTGACTGGTCACCCCACTCCCAGCCACGCCCATAACACAGGTGCTTCCCTGGCCATGGTCTACCCTGACACCCTGGCCTCCCCCATCCCTAACCACTCAGCTTCCTCTACATCAGCACCCACCTGCTCCACCCCCTAGCTGCTTCAGAGGGCCTGAGGGAACTTCCCGGGGGAACAGCAAGCTTCTGCATCCAGATAAGAGCATGCTTACATGGACACATGCATTTGTTAAAACCTACGGAATGTTACCCGTGAGATTTGTGTGGGTCATTGTTTTACATGTTACCTCTAATGATAATCTACCAATAATGTTACACTGTCTTTACTGATACAAGTGCAGAAGTTTGGGGGGAGGGAGTGAACTGTCTGAAATTGACTTTGAAAAGTAGACTCTAGGTGATGAGTGTTCAAGCATTATCAGCAAGTTTCTTTCCTCTTTGAGTCAGTAATAAAATCGTAATAAGATGCTCAGGAAAAGGATGTCCAGCCACTCCCTGCCCCCAGTACTGCTTTCACCAGTTTGTTCCATTTTCCCACTGGCTTCTAGACTCCTCCCTCCCACCCTCACCACCCCCTCTAACTGTTGCAGGAAGGGGGACCCCTTCCAGGGCCCGAGAGTGGGCTCTTCCTAACACTCGGAAATGAATTGTCCGAGGAGACACACGTGCTGACAGTGCAAGAGACTTGATTGGGAAGGGGCACCAGGGCGGAGGGCAGCAGGGTAAGGGAACCCAGGAGAACCGCTCTGCCATGTGGCTTGCAGTCTTGGGTTTTCTGGTGATGGGGTTAGTTTCCGGGTTTTCTCTGGCCGATCATTCTGACTCAGGGTCCTTCCTGGTGGCGCACGCATCGCTCAGCCAAGGTGGATTCCAGCGAAGAGGATTCTGGGAGGTTGGTAGGACATACGGAGTGGTGTCTGTATCCTCTCTCCTCTTGACCCTTCCCGAATTCTTCCGGTTGGTGATAGCTTGTTAGTTCCGCGTTCCTTACCAGGGCCTCCTGTTGTAAGATAACTCATGCAAGTGGTTACTATCAGGCCTGGCCAGGGCGGTCAGTTTTGGTCAGTGGTTCCCCTAAAATAACTAGCAGGAGATCCCTAGGTTCATTTTCACATCTCCCAGGCTCCTGTCTGAAATGTCGCCTTCCCATTTCCCCCAACGCCCTGACTTAGAGTCCCCTCTTCTTTTCTTTGTTCTCAGCCCCTTCCCTGAACATAAGTCCTGCCTTTCAGCTTCCTCCTTTGTTTAATTTCCATCACTGACTCACACTTCCCCATCCGTTGGAGCAAGACCAGCTTATGATCTCCATCAGGGCACTGCTAGGTGCCCACACTTAATGGGAACTGAAAATGTCAGGACACCTGGGAAGGGCTCTTTACTGAATTCCCTTTTAGCAAGAGAGCTGTAGAGAAGTAGCAGTGTCCACGGACATCTTCCAAGAGGGTGTTTCTGATTTGCCACAAGCGCTGTTGCTGTTGCTGAAGTTTTTGTTGTTGAATTTAATATGCAAATTGGAGGCAGAGCTGAACTGCTCAGGGCAATACAAGTAAAAGAGAACAATGGTTGTCTTTTATCCACTCTTCTGCCCACAGATTACTCTGCTTTTCTTCTAAATACTTTTCAATTTCTTTTTGTTTTTAAATATTGACTTCAAGTATTATCTAATTGTTGGCCAATCAAGAACACTTGTTATCTTGGTGCCTATTGTGTGATGCAGGAAATCATTTCCTTCCACAGAAAGCTCCAAACAAGGATCATGTCCAATAACTGTCCAAAGAGTTGGTCTAAAGGTAAGGAAATGCACTGGAAGAATTTAGAGACATTTCTGGAGCTCATTTTTTTGTCCTAAGCCAGTGTCTCTATAAAGAACATAATAATATTCTCCTCTGTAGTATTGCTTTGGGACTCTGTAAAACCCAGGCTTTATTTGCTTTTTTAAGTTTACATAATTCCCAGAGAGCAGCACCTCAAAGCTTTTCTGATATTAAATAGATTTGTGCCAAATTTGAAAACTCTCACTAGTGTAAGAGTTTTAATTATGTGCCAACTAAACAAAAAGGAAAACCGCCTCCCCCCCACCCCTTGGCAATAATCCTTATCATTATGCAAAATCTCTCATATGCAGAACTGTTATAAAAGTTCCAGATCAAAAAGGGTCTAGTTTTCTAGGATCCTGGTCTAAATGAGGCCATAGAACTCCTGCTCCATGGAGAATGACATCCTTCTGCCAGCTGCCAACTGCAGTCTGTGTCACTGTCACCTGATTTTTTTTCCTACAAGTCTCCTGACACATGTGGTTGTTAAGAGGATATGTGGATTGCTCTCGAGCCTGCTTGATCTCAGATCCATTGTTGACCTTCTGCTTTGCCCCAAATTACAGGGAACTGCATTTCCCAGACTCTCTTGCTGCTGCCTAGATGTGCCCAATACAGACCCTGGCAGGAGATCGGAGGTGGACGGCGGGGAGAGGCCAGGCGTTTTCCCACATCCTCTCTCTGCCATGGGCAGCATCTCAGATAGCAGCTGAGTGTCTCTTGTGGATTCTTTCCCCATCCCCCCAACCCGTAGGGCCTGCTATGATTCAAGATTTAATTCTAAGGTCCAGGCTCCCAGCTGTGATAATATTACCATCTCCCTTTGTCTCTCTACTGCCAGTTGTTAATCTCTGGGAAGATTTTAAGGTCTGCCATCACCACTGTAATGAGTTCCCTGAGTTAAATTCCCTGTTTGCAATACCTGTGCTTTCTGCTTTTGTGACTGACACAGCATAACAAGATAAATTTGCCACTGCAAACATTTATTGAACATCTACTGTTTTCCAACACTGAGAAAATTCCCCATTGCCTTTCTCTAACTGGACATCCTCAATGCTGGCTGTGCTTCTTAGGCTGACCCCCAGTCCCCACCCAGTCCCAAGGCATTTAGCTCCCCTCTTACCGGGGTTTCTTCACCCTGCAGGTGAATATCAGACCACTGGCTCTGAGCTATGAGGATGCAGTTACTTCCTTACGTGGATACCTGTCTGCTCTGATGCCCACTGGGCTGTTCTAGCAAGGCATTGTCCCTGTAGGTATGTTCAGGAGTGGTTCTGATGTCAGGCTTTGTGCCCCTACAACTTCCAGGGCAAAATTTCAGAATCCTCTCTCTCACTTGGCTTAAGGTGAGAGGCAAATAGTCCTCTTTCCTGCTCAAGGCAGGCTGCCCTGGACACTTAAGCTTCTGTGACAGTGACTTTGGCTTGAAGGTTCCCAGTGGACCCTTACAAATGTTCCAAATTTCCTGTAATTCTAGACTCCTCCACCCACTTACCCTTCCTTCCATCTTTTTTTTTTCCCACAAACAATTGGATTTGCAGGTTTGAAGGCTTTTCCCACCTCCCCTGGCTTCCTGCCAAATGTTCCTCCAAATTGTTTACCCTAATCAATCTCTTGCTTAGCTAATCCCATCTTAGTCTTCACTCTCAGAAGACCCACACTTACACACCAACGTTAGAAATTATACTACCTTTGCAGACACCTAAGGACCTTTCCCAAACTTCCCAAACTCTCTCTCTCCACCTGGAGATAACTGCTTTTTCAAATCTGTTTTATCATTCTTGTTGGCTGTTTTAATTTGAGGCTTAGGGCTGTCTGCAGCATGAGAGTTTCAACACACCATCCACAACTCAGAGAGTGTCTACAAAGAGGAAAATTCCCACCTTGACTTAGAGTACCCGATCTAACGGGTACCATTATTTCATAAAAAAGACTTAATCTATTTCATTCTATTTTACATTACTTAGTCTAATAAATCCCATGCCACCAGAAGTACTGACACACTAAACAGAATTAATGTATAATTGGTCAATATTAAATTGTTAATGCATTTATTCTAAGTTTGGAAGCAGGCCTAGTAGCTACTTTTGTGTTGCCTTCTTGCAAATACTCCATCATTTTCAGATGTGACAAGGTGTTTACTTCTATCAAATGGCAAGGTTTGTCAAACACATAAAAATGAATTTGCCTCTAATTACCCGTTTTGATAATGCTAAGTTCATCTACTATTCCTCAGTGACGGAACATTGCCAGAAACAATTTTACTATGATAAAAGCATTAAAGATATTATAGAGAAATGAGCAGAGTTCAGAGGAATCACTAAAGGCGGAGTCACGGAAAGCTGCAAGTGGAATTTATATTTCTTAATTCAGCAAAAAACGTATTAGTTTGATTTCAGGCAGCATAAGCCTCATGCAATAACAACATTTTGGTGAACATTTTAAATGTATTTCATATCCAGGAAAGTGAATTGGAAGCCCTGGGTATTTGGTTATTATGGTCGAAGTTTGTTGGCCCATCTTTGGGGTTAACGGGCTGGTCCCTCACACCATCTGCAGGAGAGATGCACTAACACGAGATGAATCCGTGATGGCGCAAGTTATCCCACTAGGGGGCGCTGCACTTCTTTGAAGTTTCGTGTAAATACAGTATTTGGCTGTCAAGATCTCAGAGGAAAACACTCAATTTTCAGAGAACGTTTGCAGCATTTCCTTTGGAAAACACGTGAAAGTACAGCGCAGTATTCTTTAGGAAACAGAATGTGAACTGCTTGGCTGTTTCGTTTGGAGAAACACCATTTTTCAGTAACCCAGAGACAGAAAATGTTTTCTCTCGGCAATATTTGAATCCAACCACTCCAAACTTTTTAAATGCTTTTTATATTCGGAAACAATTGGGTTGTTTTCCATAATATTCAGAAAATAATATCCTTTTTAAAAACCTAAAGGCGACACCAGCGCTTAGTAGCTAATTTTCCAAGCATCTCTCCTTAAACCATGCTAAATGCCTATTACTTCAATTTTCAGGCTGCTGTGTTCAGTTGTTTATTTCCATATGGTCATTGTTACCACGACCCACGACAGAGACTGGCCTCCTTGTGATTAAAATGGGGCTCACAGTATGTAATGGTTTCAGATTGACATAGAACACAGGATTCAGTGCAAAAATACGGGCCGGCAGGTCTCTGTCAATGGCTCTCCATGACCTACGTCTATGGGCAGGTGCCCAGCAGGTGCTTCTCACTCTGGCCACCACAGGGATGGGCACCTCCATCTCCACCTGCCCCGGAAGCTTGGTGTCCTCAGGTCAGGGCTGTGAGGTCAGAGCACGGAGGTCCAGCTGCCAGCCAATACTTTTCATTCTTACTAGTAATTACTGTCATCTGATAGGCTTCTGCTTTTTAAAAAATTTTTATTGGAGTACAGTTGATTTACAATGTTGTGTTAGTTTCAGGTGTATAGCAAAGCGATTCAGTTATGCATATACATATATCCACTCTTTTTAAGATTCTTTTCCCATATAGGCCATTACAGAGTATTGAGTAGAGTTCTCTGTGCTATACAGCGGGTTCTGATTAGTTATCTACTGATAGGCTTCTGCTTTAATTCATGAAGCATAACAACAAATTGCAAGTCAATCGTATTGGCAAATTAGCTGTTTTCCTCCTTGGAACTAACATTGTAAGGGTGGAGTTTGTTCACATAATGATGGGTGATGCTGATAGTAAATAGCAAATTAGCCCAGAGAGGCTAGATTCCTTTGTCATGTTGTATCCTGATGGTTGGTAAGAGTCTTGTTATGCAAATAATGCTGATCCCCGAGGGGGCTCTGTGCTTTGAGTTGAGGGTAGAAAAAGGTAATGCTATGAGGAGTTTCCTCCTTTTTTTCCCTCCTCAGTATAAATTCTCTTTTCTAATAGCCCCTCAATGTCTTATGCTGGAAATTACAATGGGTGTTGTCAGTGAAACTTTCGTGGTGCTGATACTCATCTGTGCCCGTTACCCAGTGAGATGCTCCTTTAGGACAGGAACAAAACAGGTGAACATCATTCCATTCCATTCCACGGATAAGACTGTTCATATTCTAGATGGTTCCTAGAATGGGATCTCTATCGAGGTTTCAGCCTCGGGGCAGCGATGCACATGTCTCACCCAATGTTCCCTGCTTACTTCCAACTCTGTGAATCCCTTGTATTCATGCCACATAATGAAAAATCCCAACCAATATTATACAGTTAATTTTCAAAAATTGTAATTTAATAAATATAACTCTTGAGTACCAGTTAGTTGCCTGGAATGTGGCTTGGTATCCTATGGGAAAGTTTTCATCAAAATCCTCAAGAACTTCTCTCCTCAATTATTGTTTACCATGACTATACGACTATATACTTTCATTTTAAAAAGTAATTATAATAAATACCAAAAATTTTATAAATCAGAAACACAATCAACTGCTTAATGTGAATGTTCTGTATATTCAGAGACCGGTTATGGACCGTGAACGTTTCAGTGAAGAAGAAAAAGAAGAAGTAATTTTTATTTTGTTTTGTTTTGTTTTTAAATTTAAGTATAGTTGATTTACAATGTTAATTTCTGCTGTACAACAAAGTGATATATACATATATAATATATATATATTCTTTTTTTAATATTCTTTTCCATTATGGTTTATCACAGGATATTGAATATAGTTCCCTGTACTATACAGTAGGACCTTGTTGTTATCCATTTTTTTTTAAAGCTTACATCTGCTGACCCCAACCTCCCAATCCATCCCTCCCCCAACCCCCTTCTCTTTGGTAACCACCAGTCTGTTCTCAATGTCCGTGAGTCTGTGCTGTTTCGTAGATAAGTTCATTTGTGTCATACTTTAGATTCCATATATAAGTGATATCCTATGGTGTTTGTCATTCTCAAGAAGAAGTAATTTTGTAACCTAGAAAGGAAACGCTTGGGGGACTATATGTTTTTTAAGCTTTGTAAAAATAGGGATCCTCATTCATTACACACACACACACACACACACACACACACACACACCACAGAGGACATTTTGGTATTCCACAGGACGAGGAAAGCCTGATGATCTATTTATCCATCTATCTACACACATACAAATATGTGTTTATATTTATTTACCCAGCAAATATGTGCTGGATATTTGCTGGGAGCTGTGGAGAAGACAAAAGAGCTTTGAGAAAAGTCAGATCTGACCTTAATCATAGTGTTCCCTTCCCAGGATACAACACTTTAATATTTTAAGCCATTTTTACAATGAACTATTATTACTCTTCACTATTTCTACTTTCACCTATTAACTCATTGTGTTCCAGCTTTCCTGTAAGGTTCCCAAGGCTGGGATCACTAATCCCCTTTCCAGGGGCGGTCACACAGCTAGAAGTGGCTGAGGTGGAACCATACCCCTGAGATCCCATGTTCTCCCCCCACCCCGACCCTGCGGCAGCCTGGCATTTATTCAGCCCAAGTAGACATCATATGCCCAGACACGATTGCATGATCTTAAAACCAGACTAAAATTGTATCAGGGAAGCCATAGCTGCCAAAGTAATTCAATAATAAAATATGAGCATTAACTATTAACTTTATCTTCTTTGTCCCCTACCTTTAATAAATCATTATTTTCCTTCCTAATCTTTCACAGGGCTGGCCTACAATCCTGACATATCTGAAATTCCCTGTATTTGCCTAGTATTTAAATCATTTCTTTCCTTTGCCTGCATCCTCTTCCCAGACACCTCCCCCATAACCGCAAGTCTCTCCTGCCTGATATTCTGTGAAGTGCGTGTACAGCATCTGCATAATCAGCCCTTTTGACTTTATGTTTTTCTTCCTTCTCTGAGTTGTCAATCTACAGTGAACGAGCTGCAAAGGGGAGATATTTTAAAAACACCCTCTTATCAATGTCATCTGTCACCTTTAATCTCAAAGAAAAATAAATCAAACATGAAGCTTATGCATAATCCAAACGCCATGTAAAATTCTATTTCAGTTATTTAATAAATGCCAGTTTGGGAAAATAGAATTTATAAGAAGGTAATATTAATAGCCTGGTATTCCGCCGAAGGATTTTATATTTTCAAATGTCTCAAGTGAACATCTTAGAGGATGTAAATAAAGTCACAGACTTTGGGAGAACTCAGTAGTCAGAAACACTTATTACTAGCACTCTCTTTCAGATAAAAGCTTTTCAAATGTTCCCGATACATTTTCAAAGGCAAAGACTTCAGGGCGGGCAAGGGGTCATTTGGTCACTTTCAGGAGATTTCTGAAGGTTGCACAATTATGTTGAGGAAAATAAATCCTTAGAATTTCATCAGGCAAAACTATTTGAAAAAGAGCCTTGCTTTGAGCAATGCACCTTGCCATCCTCTAGGGTTTTATCACTGCAATCTGGCTGCTGATTACCTGGGTCTACTTTCCCTAATACAACTTGTCAGATGGAAGAGTCATCATCCAACACATTGAAACAAGTGAGCAAAACGCTCTGCTCTCACACCTGTATCAGCCACTGACCAATGAAAGGCCCTGTTCATTTCAAGAGGTGAATGCGTGCAAACGGCTGCAGGCGAGGCTCAGTACACTCCTAGAATTTCTGGAAAAGACAGGTAACCAAGCATGCGCTGTAGACCCAAGTACGTGAGAAGCCACGTGGTCAGAATACATGCGTGCAGTGTTTCTCGGCATCATGGCCACACAGCAAAGCCCAGTTGATATGCATGATGGAGACTTCCCAAAGGTTAATCAACAACGACCCGTCTAGAAGAAGACCCATCTAGGAGAGGTGGCTGGAGAATTTCCCAAAATGAATGGATACGAATATCTGACGCGCACTAGTGCATTCACGAATGACACAGCCAACTATTAGGATGGCATTTTTTTTAAAAAGCATCATTCATTTTTAATTAGTTAATTAATTTATTTATTTTTGGCTGTGTTGGGTCTTCGCTTCTGTGCGAGGGCTTTCTCTAGTTGCGGCGAGCGGGGGCCACTCTTCATCGCGGTGCGCGGGCCTCTCACTATCGCGGCCTCTCTTGTTGCGGAGCACAGGCTCCAGACGCGCAGGCTCAGTGGTTGTGGCTCACGGGCCTAGTTGCTCCGCGGCATGTGGGATCTTCCCGGACCAGGGCTCGAACCCGTGTCCCCTGCATTAGCAGGCGGATTCCTAACCACTGGGCCACCAGGGAAGCCCCTAGGAGGGCATTTTTAAAGCTTCTTGTAAGGCATCATAGACCCACTGAGTCTGTGTGTTTATGTTCACATGCTTTAGGAAAATGGAAGGCCTTTGGATCCTATGAATGATTTCCTCCTGCTTTACCCTGACTGCTATAACTTCACTGTCTCGCGAGACAACATTGAATGAGCCTTTGCTACGGCACAGCCGCGTGCTAGGTACCGGGTGACCAGGACAAACAAGCCCCCTTCCTTCCTACGTATAGCTGATTCACTTTGTTCTACAGCAGAAACTAACATAACATTGTAAAGCGATTACACTCCAATAAAGATGTTAAAAAAAAATGTATTAAAGAAAAAAAAAGGAAGAAGAGGTTATCTGTTTTCTTAGGTAAGAGTGTACGAGAAGCAAACTTGATGGCAGGGGACCTGCCCAAGGAGCAAGCTGAGAGCAGGGGACACTGGTAGCAGTGCACTGTAGAAACAATGAAAAAGAGTTTTTTTAAACAGATTTTTTAAAAGCTTGTCAGTAGGAAGTCATATAAAAAAGGAACAAATAGGTTTAGAAAGTAATTCCATAGACCAACACTGTGCATACAAAAAAATAAAATAAAAATAAATAAATATATACATATGTAAAATAGTTGACGCTTCCTATGACATTTCACACACACACACACACACACACAGAGAGGCATTTCTCCAGTGAGCTCTGCTTCAGAAACCAAAAATGCAGAGCTCCCTTTGGGAGAATACTATACAAAACAGCTGAAATAAAGCTGTGATGCTCAAAGAGAACAAAACACAAGTTTAGATATAGGAAGGGATTCTCCATCTCAACAGTGACAAAAAGTCCCATCCTTTTCTTATGTTCATTCAACAATCCTTTTGCTTGTTCAGCTACCATGGCATTCTAAAAATGGCTGTTGTTTGTTGTTATGTCGGGTTTTTGTGTGTGTGTGTGGTTTGTTTTAAACCCAGAGTGACTTTCCTCCCCATCCAACTCAGCCCATGGCTATGGTCAGCAAAGACATCCAGGTGGGCTCAGCAGCACCCTGGGAGCCTGGATGAAAAATCAGAAACAAGGTGCAGCATGGGAGCTAACAGGGTCACTCAAAAGGAAAAGACATTTAGTTCCTGAGGGGAGGGTTGAGAAGATAAAGCTCCGATCTCAGCCCACACGCAAACTAGATTTTCTGAGAGACAAAACCCAGCAGCTCTGGCGGTGGAATCAGTTGGACCCATCTTATCTCAATGCCCATCAGCCTTAGCTTTGGTACCACTGACTCCCCACCCCTTCTTCTTGACACTAGCGGAAGATGTGTTTGGAAGGGTCCTCTAAAGTACACACGATTTAGCATCTGATGGCAGTTCAGAGCATGCTTATAAACAGAAAACGTTGTCCAGAAACTGAAGGGATTCTTTCTAGAAACAGATTCCTAATGGAAGAGGAAATGGAACATTATTAAAAGTCCAGAACAGAGACACGCCAGGCAGAACTTCAAGGCACTAGGTATTGCTATAAGAATGGAGTTATTCATTTAGTGCATGAGATCTTCAGAAAAAAATTTGCAGCCAGCCTAGGATGAGTTAAATGCCAAAATTGGGATTCAGAAAAGAGTTCTGGAATGATATGGCCTAGGCAACTACAGTGTAGAGAGAGACCCACCACTGCAAGTTTAAAAATATCATCTAATTTTCTGTATCACTGCTTGCTGCTTCTAAAAACCAGAAAAGTGAGCAAGGTTGGAGTTGGTCTCAATGACTCTCTTAAAATGTGTACCATATGAATAGTGTAAATTTCATCCAAACAACCAGATGGTTGGTCTAATTTACCCACCCCAGCGTGAGGATGCTTGAAAATACCTAGATGTTTGACGTCACCAACACAGATAACGCTGGTGGACCGTGCATTCTCAGGATTGCTCATCCCATACTTGGCCCATGTAGTCCAGATTGATGGTAATTAGTCTTCTTTCTATGTGATTTTATTAACCCCTCTTAGTCATCTGGGATTTCTTCTAACTCTAGATCACAGTCACTGTAAAATTAAGATAAAGCTTTGACTTTCTAGTAAGTACGAAAGGTAATTCTTAGAAAAAATAATGTTAAGCTTATGCCATTAGAGAAAGGGTAAAGTTGATGGAGTGAAACAATGTGTGACTTTAGGAAAATCAGATACTGAATATAAAATTAAAGATGTCCAGTGTGTAATCCACAAAGGATGAATTATCTACATCTAAGGGTAAAATTTCCCTACTTTGGTTCATTATTTTGCTATTGCACTCCTAATCTTTTTATAAAAGACACCAACAACTAAAGTGTATATTTTGAAAAGGCAACAAACAAGTATTTTTCTAATGTCGTTCTTGATATCTTGTCAATGGAAAGAATATTATCTCTTAGGTGCTGTTCATTTAGCATTCAGCTTTCAAATTATACCAGGAATCTACCATCTTGCAGGGAATGTATCATTTTACATGAACTGAGCAGTAGCTAATAGGAATATATTTAGTAGTAGTAGTAATAGAAATAGTAAGACATAGAAAAACGGGCCAAGGAAATTACAGTACACAGTCATCATTTGAAATGTCAAGGTTAAAAGGTAGTTTTTTCTATTATATATAGAATGGATAAACAACAAGTTCCTACTGTACAGCATGGGGAACTATATTCAATATCCTGTGATAAACCATAATGGAAAAGAATATTTAAAAGAATATATACTTGTGTATAACTGAATAACTTTGTTGTACAGCAGAAATGAACACAACATTGTAAATCAACAATACTTCAATTAAAAAAAAAGTTTTTTAAAGATAGTTTTTTGTTTGCCAAACCATGTATCCAATGCTCTCTTTTATTGTCTTGTAAAGTTGATTCTGTATAGAAAATGCAAATTTTACCCATTTTTCCAGTGGTTCATCAGTCATCACAAGATGTTAGCATGTTGAGATCCAGTAATTAGTTATCATTAGATTGGCCCAGAATACCATTCAATCAGAAACAGACATATACATTTTAAACATGCTCTGATCTTTGCCTCTGCCCCAGTAGACCACAGAAGACAAAGTTATGGAGGTGCCTTAACATGTGGAAGTTTATTTGCAGATTGAAGGGTAGGGGAACCACTTCTGCCCCAAGTCTAAGCAGACAGAAAACATCATAGGTCTCTATTTCCTTAGTTGGTCTTTTAAAAATATATTTAATTCATTTTTCACAAAAACCTTGGCTTTCATTCAAACCATGTGCAACTTGGGGGAAAAAGTGACTTTGTCATCATGAATAGAAACTGTTGACTTTTTATGTCTTTGTGTTACTGAATAAGAGGAACTAAAAGCGAGAGAACTGAGCACTCGGGACTCATCGAGACCAACAATAAATTCAGGGGATTGAAGATAACCCTGAAATGAACTGAACTATATCAGCATTTGGAATTTTGCACTCAATTATAATGGAAATTAAATTATTCAAGCTTTCCACACCCCCCCCCCCACCACTAAATTCAGGAAGTCCATGTTTGGTAAAGATGATGGCATGAACATAAGGAGTTATTTGTACTTGTTCCTCAAATGCCATTAAAATAGCAGTAAGTTGATTTTGTTTTTAAGATACTGACACACAAGGACAAGGAAATGCTGGAGGAGAAAACAGGAATGTAACTTAGGAGGGTGAGACACGCTGAGACAGAGAGTGATGGCTGGGCCGCAGGCCAGCAGTGTGTAGAATGTGACACGATCCACTGCAGTTTATTCTACAAATCCACCCCCTCACTCCCACTCCCAAACTGGTGGTAACAGGTACCTCTGCAAGTGGGACATACAGGTGGGATGGCTAAAGATGTTTGATTCCCAGGTAAGAAGCCATTAAAAATTATCTGGACATGGCCAGCAGGCACATGAAAAGATGCTCAATATTGCTAATTATTAGAGAAATGCAAATCAATACTGCCATGAGGTACCACCTCACAGCAGTCAAAATGGCCATCATCAAAAAATCCACAAACAATAAATGCTGGAGAGGGTGTGGAGAGAAGGGAACCCTCCTACACTGTTGGTGGGAATGTAAGTTGGTGCAGCCACTATGGTGAACAGTATGGAGGTTCCTCAGAAAACTAAAAATAGAACTACCATAGGATCCAGCAATCCCACTCTTGGGCATATATCCAGACAAAACTCTAATTCGAAAAGATATATCACCCCTATGTTCATAGCAGTGCTATTCACAATAGCCAAGCCGTGGAAACAACCTAAATGTCCATTGACAGAATGGATAAAGAAGATGTGGTACATGTATACGATGGAATATTACTCAGCCATCAAAAAGAATGAAATAATGCCATTTGCAGCAACATGGATGCAACTAGAGATTATCATACTAAGTGAAGTAGGTCAGACAAAGACAAATACCATATGATGTCACTTATATGTGGGATCAAAAATATGACACAAATGAACTTATCTATGAAACAGAAACAGACTCACAGACATAGAGAACAGACTGGTGGTTGCCAAGGGGGAGGGGAGGTAGGGGAGGGATGGAGTGGGAGTTTGGGATTCGCAGATGCAAACTATTATATACAGAAAGGATAAACAACAAGGTCCTACTGTATAGCACAGGGAACTATATTCAATGTCCTATGATAAACCATCATGGAAAAGAATATTTAAAAAAGAATGTATATACATATACATATATAATATGAATGAATATATATATATAATACATATATTTGCATAAGTGAATCACTTTGCTGTACAGAAATTAACACATTGTAAATCAACTATACTCCAATATAAAATAAAAATTAAAAAAATAAATTACAAAAAAAGCTTCTTTAAGACTTATGATCTCCAGTGATGATGTTGAAGGCCTTACTCAGAGTGTGGTCCCTAGAACAACAGGAATCACCGGGGACTGAGTAGAAACACAAGTCCTCAGGCCCAACCCCAGACCTACCGAATCAGAAACTTTGGGCATGCGGCACGTGATTGATGTTTAAGGAGGTGATTCATGTGTGCTAACGGTCGGGACTCTCCACTCTGGATCATTTCTCAGCCTTGTGGAAGGTGTGGACTTTTGCCCAACTGGCTATAATCAAGAAAGAAACAAAGATGGGTGTGGAAGGGAAAAAGAACTGAGACGGACTTCAGAAAAGAGTAGACTCAGTTGTTGACTGCACATGATGGAAAAAAAGAAACCCTGAATATTCTTCCTGCTCCCTAAGCAATTAAGGGGCACTTTTCAGGGGTCATTGGTAATCAGTAAAGTACATTCAGGAAGACCATGAACAATCAGGCCCAACAGAGTGAAATTTCAACATCTAAAATAATAGACATAGCATGGAAAGTTTCCAAACCAGTAAGGAAGATGGGAATAAAAAAAATTGTGAAGAGCTGGAAAAGGAGAAAAAGTAAGAATTGAAAAGAAGATGTAAGCAAAGTGAAATATCTATCATCTTAACGGTGGACAGCAAAAAGACTATTTCAGCATCCCCCAAATTCTGTCCATCAAAGTTTGTCTTAAACATGACATCCATGTATGAAGATGTCAATGGTATGTAGCATGAATCAGGAAAAATAGAGGTTACAGAATTTGATAAAATAAAACCTTTAAAATCACTTATGGGGACTTCCCTGGTGGCGCAGTGGTTAAGAATCTGCCTGCCAATGCAGGGGACGTGGGTTCGAGCCCTGGTCCGGGAAGATCCCACATGCAGTGGAGCAACTAAGCCCGTGCGCCACAACTACTGAGCCTGCATTCTAGAGCTCGTGAGCCACAACTACTGAAGCCCACGTGCCACAACTACTGAGCCTGTGCTCTAGAGCCCACGAATCACAACTACTGAGCCCGAGTGCCATAACTACTGAAGCCCACGCGCCTAGAGCCCATGCTCCACAACAAAAGTCACCGCAACAAAGAGTAGCCCCTGCTCGCCACAACTACAGAAAGCCCGCGCACAGCAACGAAGACCCAACACAGCCAAAAATAAATAAATAAATTTATAAAAACAAAACAACAAAGAAACCACTTATAGTTACTTATGGTTACCAAGGGGAAAAGAGGGGGGAGGGACAAATTGGGAGATTGGGATTGACATATACACACTACTATATATAAAATAGATAACTAATAAGGACCTAATGTATAACACAGGGAACTCTACTCAATACTCTGTAATGACCTGTAAGGGAAAAGAATCTAAAAAAGCGTGGATATATGTATATGTATAACTGATTCACTTTGCTGTACAACAGAAACTAACACAACATTGTAAATCAACTATACTCCAATAAAAATTAATTTAAAAAAGGGTGAATTAGTTCTGTACTAACCTGGAATGATGTTCATTGTATGTTAAAAAACAAAGCAAACAGATATCAAACAGTAAATGTGAAAGCAAAAACTTCATATGGAAAAAAATATCAAGAAGGATGTATACCAAATAGTTAATAATGATTATCACTCTAGAGTGGAAATAAGAAGGAATTTCTCTTAAAAAAAAACCCACACACCTGCCAAAATTCCTATGAAAGCCTTATAAACCCTCCTTCAAGGGAATGCACCAAACTCATTTTACTGTCAGCCCTATTATGTATTTAAATGTTTGCATATTCAGTACATTTCTTGTTAGGGAAAATGTTTTCTTTGCATTTATGGTAATTTATTTTACTCTCTGTTAAGCTGTAAAGCGCAAATCATCGGTCGCATTAGCACGGAATGTGTGAATACTAAAATGTTTCTCTCCTACAATCTCCAGTTCTTAATAATTGACCCTTCCTCCCAATTGAAACTGTCAGTTCATTGGTTCTCTCTAATGATCTCCAAATACTAATCACTTACTACCTCTCATGCACCAAGAATTATCACCGGAGTTTGAAAAGCCATATAAATGTCTCCCATACGGTTGGTAATAACATTTTCTAAACTGCGATCAAACACAATCCAAAACCCCTCTAGAGCTGATTGGCTTTAACCTTCTACTTCCTCATCCTGTGTGTCTGGTGGCACAAGGAGAAAAGTGGCACTTGGGACTCATTCTAGTTGATATCCAGGTTTAACAAGCTTTGGATTTTGATGAGGGGGCCATTCATCCTGGCTCCATCACTTAGGTGCTCTAAGACCTTGGGGAATTCACTTCCCCTCTCTAAGCCTGAGTTTTCTCATCTACAAAATGGCAATAATAATAATACTTTACTCCATAGGGCTGCCAGGTGGTCTCAGTGAGATGAAACACATGAAGCATGAGGTACAGTATTTGTATCATAATGTACCAAATGGTTAATAGTGGTAGTTTTGTCATTGTCTGGCAAGAAATGACTTTCAGATATCCCCGTGCATTGAAACCTCTCCAGCTGTGTGAATCTGCATGGGAAACCATTCTTAGAGCGCTTTAACTTTCCTGTTGTAGATTTCCTTTCTTTTTTAAAATATTTTTTTATTGAAGTACAGTTGATTTACAATGTCGTGTTAATTTCTGCTGTACAGCAAAGTGATTCAGTTACACATAGATATACATGCATTTTTAAATATTCTTTTCCATGATGGTTTATCACAGGAGATTGAATAGAGCTCCCTGTGCTCTACAGTAGGACCTTGTTTATCCATTCTCTATAGAATAGTTGGCATCTGCTGACCCCAACCTCCCACTCCATCCCTCCCCCCAACCCCTCCCCCCTTGGCAACCACCAGTCTGTTCTCGATGTCTGTGAGTCTGTTTCTGTTTTGTAGATAGGTTCATTTGTGCCGTATTTTAGATTCCACATATGAGTGATATCACATGATATCAATTTGTCTTTCTCTGTCTGACTGACTTCACTTAGTATGATCATCTCTAGTTGCATCCATGTTGCTGCAAATGGCAGTATTTTGCTGTAGATTTCCTTTTTTATCCCTTCTGCAAATGCTACTTTGAATCTCTGCTGTGTACACCAATGACTGGCAGTAACGCAAAGGTGCCTAAGTGTTACCCTGTCCCTGAAGAGGGGTTGGTGATGTGGGAAGGGGGTTTCACCTCTGTGTCCCTGTCCTTTCACAAGGCTCTTCCTCCCAAAATTCCCCTCAAAGTCCAGTCTTCTGATGCTTCCCTTCCTTCCATTTCACAGAGATCAATAAATCCTGTCTTCAGCTAAATATCATGTGGAAAAGATTTCATGGACTCTAAACTTTTAAAGATTTGTTAATATGCTCCCATCCCAGGAGAATTTGCTTTTCTATATGATCATTGACTTGGTACCCAAAAAAGCATGAATCACCACGGATGATAGCACCTCAAGCATTGAGGGATAAAGGAATTTTGTGGTAAACCTCAAATCAAACTCCAGAGGAGACTACATCTTTGGCTAGTCCCCAGTCTAAAGCTCCTTCTTCACAAGAAGGCAAAGTTGAACCAGAGACCTTCAAAGGGTCTTTGCTCTCTCTTAAAAGGATGATGTAATGACTGGCATCTAATCCTCAGGTTGTGAACTTTGAGAGGGTCACAGGACTGGTGAAAGAGACATTTTTTTCTTCCTGGAAAACTCTTACACATGCTTCAGGACCCAGTCAGTGCTGCCCTCATTAGGGAGTTTCCACATAGAAACTAACTACCCTGGTCTTGAATGAGTGGAACGTTTCTGTATAGAATAAAGGGGGGAATTTACCAATTGTTCCAGTGAAATAAGGGAGGAAGAAAGAAGGCTGTCACTGGTGAGACAATGGAAGTCCATCCACTAAGAAAAGAGACCAGGAAAAAATTTTTGCCCACATGTCCTTTGCATCATCATTTTAATATATACAGATGGCTTTCTAGCGCAAGGACTTCTCTGCCGGAGAAGTATTTATGCTGGAGAAGTGTGCTAATCCAACTAGCAGTCTGGTTTTGTACAGGCTGTAAGGTAAGAAAGTTTATCATTATTATTATTTACATTTTTAAATGCTTAGAGAATAAAGAAGGAAAAAGAAAAGAATAAAGAAGAGAAGAAGAAGGAGAAGAAGAAGAAGGAGGGGGGAGGAGGAGGAGGAGAAGCAGTAGAGGAAGAAGAAGTGGGAGGGGGAAGAAGGGGGAGGAGAAGAAGCAATGAAAACCGTATTTGGCCCGCAAAGCCTAAAATATATACTATCTGGCCCTTTAGAGAAAATGTTTGCTGACTCATGCCCTAGATCAAGTAGTCTGTGCTGGGGCACTAACACTCCTGCGAGCAGCCCTCACTCAATCAGCAAGAGCAAGTGTTTCAAGCAAGAAATAGTTGAAGCTCCTCTTTAACTACTAGGCAGTGTCTTCATCCCTAGGCCAGAAAACTGATACAGTCACTTCCCTAACCTACTGGTCAAGGAGCCATTCAGCCAAGATTTAAGACGAGGGGCCATAGACTCCACCTCTCAATAGGAGGAGTGGGAAGGAATTTGAAACCACCCTTAAATGATCATATGGAATGAGGACTAAATCTCAGCCCTCCGTTGCCTTGTCACCTGGATGCTCTTACTCAGTGTACAACCTGAACCGCTGTACATGGCAGCCCTTCCAGGAGATGTCCACAAAAGAACCTCTCACGTCCTAAGTGAACAGTCATCCTTTGCAAGTGACTTCTTAATGCCAGAACAAGAAGAACAGCAGCTACACTGCAGAACACACTTTACTGATTTTCCAACTGACAAAAAAGATCTAGAGGCATTTAGAGTTGTTTAAATCGTTTCCCAAATGTACGACTGTAGAGTTGCCTCTTGATACACGCTTTAGATGGATCCAGGAAATCATTTCAGATAATGCCATCTAACGGACCAAATGATACAATTAAGTTCCAGTTACCGTGTTCCATCCCACTTACGCCACGAATTGATGCCAATTTGAAGTTTAAATCACTCATGAGAGACCAATAAAGAAACACCTCTTTGATAAAACGGCGCAACTGGGACTTTTTATGACTTTATGTTCAGCAACATAAATTCAACATTAATAGCTGAGCACGGAATAGATCTATGCACGTCTCCTGGGTAAATGAAAGCTACATTGAGTCTTGGTCCACTCAGTCAGAACCTCTGTGGGGTCCTCTAGAACTTGATCTTCTAAGGACAGTTTTGGTATTATTTTTTTCTAGATATTATGACACCTGGAAAAGAAACAGTACAAAGCCCAGAGCTCCAATATTTTGTAGACTACAAACCCCAAAATCATTCCTGAGGGGTTCACACACATATGTGCTCAAGAGATGAATGTAAGAGAAGATCCATGAAGACAGAAGAGAGACTTCAATTCAAACGTAGTGCAGTTGGGAAGCTAACAGAACGCTCCATCATTCAGGAGACATCTAAAATTAGAATGTCATCTTAAAAGAACATGGCCACTAAAAGCCCAGCATGGGATGAAGACACATTTTTTTCAGATCCCAAAGATAGACAAAATGAGTGAAAGGCTGTTACCTGAGAGAGGATTTTTTTAAAGAATTTTAATTTATCAGATTTGGCTCCAAGTTTTTGTGGATTTTTTTCCCCAAATGTTTAATTCACTTAAGTGAATAGTAATTATTAGAAAAATAGCGTCTTATGTATTCTCTTGCAAATAAGAGTGGCTCTTTCATCCCATTTTGGGTGATTGAGTCATTCATGGATTAAAAGCCTTCTGGTAATTTCTGCAGAAAGAATGTCTCTCTGTTTTCAGTCCTAGCCACTCAACTCCATTTGTGACCACCATCTGAGTCAAGACCAGGTTTTAGAATTAGCCTGGGTGACAGGGGCTACTCCAAAGTTGTGACACTTTGCTCAGATAAGCTTGAGATGCTCATGTGTCTAATTTAATTGAGCATTTTAGGCATGTATTCCATTCACACTCCTACTTTTTCATATGAGGCATTCTGGCAAACATTTGAGAAAGAAGTGGATGAATGGATGGAAAACTCAGGCAAATTTAAAAAGCTCTCTTTATTGCAGAACTTTTCAGAATCATTGCTATTGGGTTGGCCAAAAGGTTTGTTCGGGTTTTTCCTTAAGATGTTACAGAAAACCCGAACAAACGTTTTGGCCAACCCAATATTTTTTTAAATTTATTTATTGAAGTATAGTTGAATTACAATGTTGTGTTAATTTCTGCTGTACAGCAAAGTAACTCAGTTATATATAGATAGATAGATAGATAGATAGATAGATAGATATAGATATAGATATATACATACATTCTTTTCATATTCTTTTCCATGATGGTTTAACACAGGATATTGAATACAGTTCCCTGTGCTATCCAGTAAGACCTTGTTGTTTATCCATCCTACATATACCAGTCTGCATCTGTTAATCCCAAACTCCCACTCCTACCCTCTCCCACCCCTTCTCCCCCTCGGCAACCACCAGTCTATTCTCTATATCCCTGCAGAATCACTACTATTGTATTACGCCTGCTGAAACTCCAAGACAGGGATACAATTTGCATGGTCTCCCAGTGCCGATTGTGGAAGAGCTTTGATGCGACCAGGACTCTTGTCCTGCATGTTTCCTACTAAACTCTTGGGAGACCTGCCTGGATCTTACCCAGTCCCCTCACTTTACAGAGGAGGGAAGATAAGGTTGAGAGAAGAAACGCAAAAACTTACTCAGATTTTCATCTTTGTTGCAGTAAGAACTACATTTACTCAAATCAATTGTTTTATTTTATTTAGTATCCTGTGTGATTCTCTTCAAATATCATAAACAGTGACTATTCAAGAGCAACCACCTTCACATAAATTTGCTATTGCATCAAAACTACAATTCACAAGAAACTTAGAGATACATGCACCCTCATGTTCACAGCAGCACTATCTACAATAGCCAAGACATGGAAACAACCTAAATGTCCATCGACAGATGAATGGATAAAGAAGATGTGGTACATATATACAATGGAATATTACTCAGCCATAAAAAAGAATGAAATAATGCCATTTGCAGCAACATGGATAGACCTAGAGATTATCATACTAAGTGAAGTAAGTCAGACAGAGAAAGACAAATACCATATGATATCACTTATAGGTGGAATCTAAAATATGACACAAATGAACTTATCTGCAAAAGAGAAACAGACTCACAGACATAGAGAACAGACTTGTGGTTGCCAAGGGGGAGGGGGATGGGGGAGGGATGGATTAGGAGTTTGGGATTAGCAGATGAACGGATAAACAAGGTCCTACTATATAGCACAGGGAACTATATTCAATATCCTGTGATAAACCATAATGAAAAATAATATTAAAAAGAATGTATATTATATATATATATATATATATATATATATATGTATAACTGAATCACTTTGCTGTGCAGCAGAAATTAGCACAACATTTTAAATCAACTATACTTCAATAAAAAGAGAAAGAATCAGGCTCTTAGTCATTAGGAGAACCCCCTGTTAAGAAAGCCATTCCCCAGAACGGGCCCTGTTCCAGCTAAATGATTGAACAGTAAGGGCCTTCTTCTTTCTTCCTCGTATTTTTTTTTTTTCTTCCTCGTATTTTTTATACCCAACTTTGCACTTGAAAATAAAACATCTGTTTCTTTGATGGCAACTGTAGGCACTCTGGCATTTATCCCAATGATAATTAATGTTCTGTCCATGCCAAGGTCAGTGTTCACCTAACTGTCTCCTTTTGTGTTGGAATAATAGACAATAATCAAGAAATAGAAAAAATGTCCCCATGCAGGAGGGAAAAGTGGCTTGCAAGACCTAAGAAGGATAATTAGAATTTGCACACAAAGACCATTTTCAGGAACTCTCTGGTGAAAGAGAAGGGAAGGAAATTCACAATAAAGTAAATAGAGAATCCAACATAAAAGGCTTCTATTATGCATTATCTCTATAATGGATGCCTGGGCTTAAAGAGCTGTAATTAATTACAGACAATGACAAATGGTCAAGAAAAGCCAATGACAGCAGTTCTGTTGGTTGACAGTCTACTGTGGTTTGAGGACGTCTTGTCACAACAAGGCTGGCTAATGCATTAGAACTTTAGTCTTCACTGATGGAGCCTCCAAAGAGAAATTACTAGAAATATGGGAAAACTTCAGGGAAATTCATCCCAGTGACAATTGCAAACAGAGTGGATTTTGCAAGTTTGAGGGACTTCCCTCTCCACATGGCCGTCTCTTCACCTGCACCGTGGGGCTCCAGCCAGGCATGGGGCTTGCTGCTAATTAATCATTTTAAAGGAATTCTTTGAATTCAACTGAGAACAGTAGAATATAATCAAACTGTGGGAAAAAATAACAAGAAGCTGATGTCCCTAAATCTTGCGTGGAAAGAAACCGCCCCAAATTCTCATTGGCTTGGTGCACACTTATTTAGCCCAGGTGCTTTGATGACAGTGGCGAACCAGCCAGGTGTGTGGTACCCACAGCACAAGTGGCCTGAAAAAGTGAATTTCCCGGAGTTCATGCTTGTCCAGAAACGGGGCAACATGAGTGGGAAAGGATTATTCTTCATTGGTTTTTCAAGCACAGAACAAAAATCTGGGTGACAAGATGTTACTTTCCTTTTAAAACTCAAAGAATGGTTTCCAGCAAATTTGCTTAGTTATTTGTTAGATATACAGAGTGGCAAATAGGGAAGGTGGCCTTTGCCCTCCCTCCTCAAGCCACCCGAAAGCCAAAGTTCCCTCTGTTCCTTGAATCCAAGCAAGCTTTTACTGAAGATAAATTCAGGGATGACACCTTGGCATCATAGGAATTTGCTGGTGGAATGCTAGGAAAGGTCAATTTCAACTGTATGAGCCAAATGGCAACCTTCTTGGCGATGGGAGGAGAAACTGAACTGAAACTTTGGATATTTCGTCCAGGACATCACTCAGACTTAGCATAACTCCAGCCCCGTGGGAAGATGATGAATAAGTGATTAAGTGGGGAAGGTCTCCAGGCAGAAGCTGAGCGGCTGGGAGGGGATCTACAGACGCTACATCCTCCCTTACGCTCCAGAGACCCCCTTCTCCTTCTCCTGGGATAAAGAGGGGAGTGTCATTACAGCTCTTTAAGCCCAGAGGGGAGTGGGGAAGGAAGTCAGAGACTGTGTTCAGGTTCTCAAAGGAAAAAAAAAAAAAAAGGCAGAGCTGGGAAAGGTAAACGATTAAGGAGGATAATAAGCATTTGATGAGAATGCTGATTTAGTTCTTGATGAAATCTCTTAGCCTGGTAGAAAGCAGTGCAAACAAAAGGCAGTCTTGTACTCTATCAAAACTAGCCAGGAAACTCTGCTCAATATCATGTAACAATCTAAATGGAAAAAGAATCTGAAAAAGAATAGATATGTGTATATGTATAACTGAATCACTTTGCTGTAAACCTGAAACTAACAAGACATTGTTCATCAAGTATACTCCACTATAAAATAAAAAGTTAAAAAAAAAACACAAAAAAACTAGCAACAGGGAATTCCCTGGCAGTCCAGTGGTTAGGGCTCAGTGCTCTACTGCTGAGGGCCCGGGTTTGATCCTGGTTGGGGAACTAAGATCCCACAAGCCCTGCAGTGCCACCAAAAACAAAAACAAAAGCAAAAACCAGCCACAAATAGCACACACAGTGACATCTATATGAATGAAAATGCCCCATAAAAGTAAGGAATGATTCACCCCAAACCAACGTCAGGTTACCTCTGAGTTAGGTGCTGAAATTGTTGAGGGGAGAAGAGATAAGATTAAGGCTAGACTCTTAAAGAGATTTAGTCACATAGTCAAAGTTTAACTTTACATTAAATCATGCAAGCAGTTCCAGCGTAATTAAGCATTAATTTAAATAGATTTTAACGTAATAGCAAAAGGGCTCTTTAGAGCCAGGAGCAGTAAAATATTTAAGAAATATTTACAAAGTCCTTTGCAAGTGTTCCAAATCATCCATATGTCTACAAGCCACACTTCAAGCCAACAATCATCATTTGTTATTTTTCAAAGTCCATAAAGCTCCATTAATTAGGATTCCATTATTGATGCAGAAACTGGGAACAATTAATTTAATTGGGGATCAACAAAACCTTTGTCTTGTCTATGATGAAAAGGTTTGGTGAGCCAGGAAACAAAGAGGATTGTGGCTATTTAAATCAAGATGGAAGCACTGTTTTAAATGGCATATCTGCATATAAATGATAGTAACAATAATAACAACTACAAAAGCAAGTGGTTCTGCTCATCTGCCTCCCGAAAAGCATCATAAAGTCTTCACCTTGGACATCATCGTTAAATCGTCACGCAAATTCAGAGCAGACATCTAAGATGCACCAGTCCTTGTACTTCTTTTAATTCATTCGAACAGGCCTTTTGATTCTAAGAGTCTGAATTTTATATTCAAAACCCAGTCTCCTAGAAGAGGCAGCTCAGGGCAGTGGCGAGAATCATGGGATCTGGACCCACACAAACTGAGCAAGGTGGGCCTTTCTTTTTTGCCGCTGCGTGATCTGAAGCCACGTGCTTGGAGTCTCTGGGCTTCACTTTGTTTATCTGTCAAGTGGGGGTGATGGTAATGCCTATTTCACATCTATTGTTGGGACTCTGTGAGCCACTATAAACAAAGCACTGTGATGGTGCCTTGCTTCCTGGGAAGCACTGCGTGAAGACGAGCTTTATTGTTATTTATTACCTTGTTACATAAAAATGCTGTTCGTGGCTGTCCTTCTGGTCCTTCTGCCAATGCAATGCGTTAACACTGAATTCTGCTCTCTGGCGTTCAGGGGGCAAGGTGCTTAGGCTCTGCGTTGGTTTCCCCTTGCTTCTGTAACCATTCCCCGTAAACTCAGCAGCTTAAGAAAACCCACACATTTATTATCTTATCGTTCTAGAGATCTGTAGCCCTAAAATCATGGTGCTGGCAGGGCTGTGTTCCTTGTGGACGCTCTAGGGGAGGACCCCTTTCCCTGCCTTTTCCAGCTTCTAGGGACCAGCATCCCTTGGCTTTTGTTCTATCATCATCATGACCTCTGCTTCCATTGTCACATCTTTGATTCTGACCTCCCACCTCCCTCTTATAAGGACCTTTGTGATTCTATTGGTTCTACCTGGATAAACCATGAATTATCCCAAGATAACTGTATATCATGATTCTTAGTTTAATCAATTTGCCAACTCCCATTTCCCACATAAGGTAGCATGTTCACAGGTTCCGAGGATTAGGACTGGACCATCTTTAGGGGAAATCATTCTGCTTCTCACAGAGACACAGCTTTCTAAGCCCTTAATTTCATCCTTTTTCTCCTAAACATGTTCCTCTCTCCCACAATCTTTTTCCTCCTGGTAAACAGCGGCAGCTTTACTAAATGTATTTTTTTTTTAATAGATTTTTTTTTTAAATATTTATTTATTTATTTATTTATTTATTTATTTATTTATGGCTGTGTTGGGTCTTTGTTTCTGTGCGAGGGCTTTCTCTAGTTGTGGCAAGCGGGGGCCACTCTTCATCGCGGTGCGCGGGCCTCTCACCATCGTGGCCTCTCTTGTTGCGGAGCACAGGCTCCAGACGCGCAGGCTCAGTAGTTGTGGCTCACGGGCCCAGCTGCTCCGCGGCATGTGGGATCTTCCCAGACCAGGGCTCGAACCCGTGTCCCCTGCGTTGGCAGGCGGATTCTCAACCACTGCGCCACCAGGGAAGCCCTAAATGACCAAACAATGCCCACGACTCTGATAAATGTCTTAAAGTTAGGGCACCCTTGCTTGACATTAAAAAAAAAGTGCCTATTAAGCAAATGCACATTTACAAAAAAAGAGAGAAAGAAAAAAAGAGAGAAAAAGAGAGAAAGAAAGAAAAAGAGAAAGAAGAAAGAAAGGAAGAAAGAAGGAAGGAAAGAGGGAGGGAGAAAGAAAGAGAGAAAGAGAGAAAGAAAGAAGAAAGAAAGGAAGGAAGGAAGAAACGAAGAGGGAAAGAAAATAAACAAATGTCTCTCATTAGCCAAAAAGGGCTTTCAGTCTTACCCAACTTAAATTTTCTTCCTTCGTGCTCATCAATGAATATGATGAAACAAAAGTCTCAGTCAAATCATCAGATTTTACAAGGAACTATGTAGAGATGAGACAAAGACCACATCAGTTAGGCCAGACTTTGGGAAAAGAGATGACTGCCATTTTTAAGTTGTTCTGGGATCACATGACCACCCAACACTTTATTTAAATGAAATGATTTCCCTAAAGGAGACTTCACTGATTCATTTAGAGTTCGAAGGCAAGTCATAGCGTTGACCTTGACCTGACCTGTGTCCTCCACCGTATGTGGAGGTCACTGTGCTCAGGGAATTTGGAATGACCTCTGTCTTCTCACTGGCTGGAGATGGTATCTGGGTCTATTTTTTTGTAGAGAATGTGGATGACCAAGAATAAAGAGAGCCTGAGGGTCTGGATGGGTGAACTGGGGAGTGAAGCATGCTGGGGAATTTTCTCAGGCCCGTACTTCGTATTTGCATTTTTTTTAACTTGGTACTGAACAGATTTGCTTTTATTTTCTTTAAAAAAATTTTTTTTTAATTGAAGTATAATTGATTTACATGTTGTGTTCATTTCAGGTGTATTATTTGCATTTTAAATACTTCTCCAAACAAATACAGACTCTCCCAACTTTCTAGAAATAGCTGGCCCTCTTGATCTATCCTTGGTTGACTCGCTTTGGGTGAAGGCGTGGCTTCCCCCAAAAGTTTAATTGTCCTCTTAACCTTGCCGCACAAAATGACACAGCGTGAATGTAATAGTGAATGTTTAACACCCACTCACCCTCAGTGTTAGTAAAAAATCACTAAGAAGTGGGGACTTCAGCAAACTGGGGGGAGGTACCACTTGCAAAGGGAACTTTGGCTCCTGACAACCCACTACTTGTTGCCAGGCAAAAGTGTGAATCCAGTGTTATAACAGCTTCTGTCTTTACAAAAGAAAATGGGGAAATGTGTATTTTTACGTGATGTGGTCTTCCAATTATTTTTCCCCCAGAGGGCTGAGAGCATTTCTTTATTACAACTTTAAAAAAGAACCACAACTGTAACTGACTTTTGTGAACAATTTCTTTGAACATCTAAATTCTGCAGGATATTAAAGTATTTTCTCGACAAGGGACAGAAGAACCTGTAGTCGTCTGCATGGATATGAGAGCTTAGTGGGGCCAGCTGACCTTTCTAGTCAAGAAGACCAAGGTCATTGAAAAACTAAGACACAAGCAAAGGGGCTTCCCCGGTGGCGCAGTGGTTAAGAATCTGCCTGCCAATGTAGGGGACATGGGTTCGAGCCCTGGTCCGGGAAGATCCCACATGCCGCGGAGCAACTAAGCCCATGTGCCACAACTACTGACTCCCGCGTGCCACAACTACTGAGCCCGCGTGCCACAACTACTGAAGCCTGCACGCATAGAGCCCGTGCTCTGCAGCAAGAGAAGCCACCACAATGAGAAGTCCGTGCGCCGCAACAAACAGTAGCTCCCACCCGCCGCAACTGGAGAAAGCCCGCGTGCAACAAAGAAGACCTAACGCAGCAAAAAAAAGAAAAAAGACACAAGGAAAGTAGGCTTGGTGTTTGAGTCACAATTCAGGGTCCTCTATAGCTGCATCCAATACACTTGCCACTGCTGCATCATCCACATGACGGAAGACGGAGTTTGGAACCTTCAGAGTTTGGTGGATGCCTTCTACGAGGCTGTAGAAGGACTGCCTGAAATATCACCGGCTGTCCACACCTGGCCACGGACCCACAAACACTCTCAAGGTTTTTATGTGCCTCCAGGCAGTCAAAGCTTCCCAGAAGTTGATCTGGAGTCTGTGCAGTTGGGGACCTTCCATCTGTGGCCCTGGAAGGTGCATGATCCTTTTTTTAAGGGCAACACAGAAAGTTTGATACTGCTGCTTCTTATCACACAGCAGTCTGGGCACCTCTTCCCTTTCTTTCTAAATGTCTTTTTCATCATAGGAGAATTCACAGACGAGTTGTCTTCTTTGACTTTGGTTTTGGAACCGTCAGTCACTGTTCACAACAGGGTCACCGCGCAGAGGCAGCTCTCATCCTGGACCATCAGTTTGGTTGATGGAGGGACCATCATATCCAAGAGGGACTCGTGGGCTTTTTGCCATTGTGTGTCACTTGGTTTGGGAACAGGGGCCAGAAGCACGATGAGATATTCAGAATCCAACACAAAGTCTTCTTTGCTCGCAGTACTGATCAGTACCCAAGTGAAGACGTGGACTTCTAATCCAGGCTCTCCAGGTGCGTCCTCAGAGAGCTGTAGGCAGAACCTGGGGATGCCGGGTCACTCTCGATCCATGCTGGCTGCTCTGTTTCTGTGCCCATCATGCTCCCCGCTCCCCAGCGGCTGTCTTGCAGGATACTTGGCTTGTCCAATTCAAAGTGAGCACAAAGGATGTTGGGTCAACTCCGAAGGTGGGAAAGGTCTCCTGTACCTTCCCTTTTGCAACATCCCTAACTCCTACCATACTCTGGGCCATTATCATTTTTTAAAAAAATAAATAAATTTATTAATTTATTTATTGGCTGCATTGGGTCTTCGTTGCTGTGCGCGGGCTTTCTCTAGTTGTGGCGAGTGGGAGCTACTCTTCTTTGTGGTGCGCAGGCTTCTCATTGCGGTGGCTTCTTTTGTTGTGGAGCACGGGCTCTAGGCGTGCGGGCTCAGTAGTCGTGGCACGCGGGCTCTAGAGCGCAGGCTCAGTAGTTATGGCGCACGGGCTTAGTTGCTCCACAGCATGTGGGATCTTCCCAGAGCAGGGCTCGAACTCGTGTCCTCTGCATTGGCAGGCGGATTCTTAACCACTGTACCACCAGGGAAGTCCTCTTTTTAAAAACAATTTATTTAATTTTTAATCTTCTGGCTGCGCTGTGCATGACATGTGGGATCTTAGCTCCCCGACCAGGCATCGAATCCGTGCGCCCTGCAGTGGAAGCATGGAGTCTTAACCACTGAACTGCCAGGGAAGTCTCTGGGCCATTCTCTTTATGAGGCTTTCAGCAAAGGTATTGAGTTTCCCCAGCTCATCAGAGAGGCCAACACAGGAATCCAAGGCCCCCACTTTGAAGTCAAGAATAGTGAATTTGGTATCATCAGACAGGTTGGACTTTGCGGTTACTATCTTCTTGTAAATTTTCCTTACTTCCAAGGGCAGAAATTAAGCAAACCTCCCACATGCTTCCTGTCTTATTTTATGCAGTTCCCAGAGCTAGCAGGGCACTGGCTACACTTTGGGGGCTGCAGGCAGCGGTGGGCACGTGGCCAGAGTGCAGAGCCAAGCACACCGAGGGCTGCCAGGAGGCTGCGGCTTCTTGTCTTCAATTTTTATGTGTTGTCAAATATTTCAATTTTTCAAAACTTCCTGAATAGTTTGGAATCTCCGATGTATCCACGGGAAAGACCGTTTTGTTAGTTTTAGTCTCTGGGAAGCGGATGCCGGGAGAATTAGGAGCACACACAGTTTGGGAGGCAATGCCCACATGGAAGATTAAAGAGGAAGCAGAATTGAGCAGAGAGGACTTGGGAAATGGATCTGATAAAGTTTCAGCCAACACAGTGGGGAGGTCCAGAGGCAGAGTTTCCCCACTGGAGGAGTCCTGAACTGGACAGAAGTAACGCAGACCCTGCATCCCTGCTGTGATTTGCTCAGTAATTGGCTGGCTGACTGGGAAAAGGGGAAACCAAGGCAGATCCAGAAAGCAACAGGCGGACCCTGTCCACTAAGGGGACCACTTGCAGCGAAGCGGCACCCCGAGGAGATCCAGGTGACACACCTCCACGGCAGCTACAAAATATCTCTGTGAAGGGTCTACTTCCATTCCTTAGCAGGGCTTGCTTACTTGATGAGTCTTTTTTGCAGAAGCCGATTTCAGTCACTGATTCCCTCACTCATTTAACAGATATTTGCAGGGCTACGGTCTTCACCATCCCTGTGCCAAGGAAAGCATCACTGCCTTCCACGAGCTGGAACTCTAGTGGGCAGTCGGGCCACCACCCAGGGCTCCACGGTGGGGAATCAGGCTGCTAATGCAGGCGTCACAGGGCGCTGTGGTGTGTCAAGGCCAGCTCTACGCCCAGTCTCCTGGACCAGGACTGACCTTCCAGTGGACGCACAAAACCAACCTGTCTATCTGATCTTCCTGGTGGTTAAAAGTCTGGATGACTGGGGACTTCCCTGGTGGTGCAGTGGTTAAGAATCCACCTGCCAATGCAGGGGACATGGGTTTGAGCCCTGGTCCGGGAAGATCCCACATGCCGTGGAGCAGCTAAGCCCATGAGCCACAACTACTGAGCCCGAGTGCCGCAATTACTGAAGCCTGCGTGCCTAGAGCCCATGCTCCACAATAAGAGAAGCCACCACAAAGAGAAGCCCGCGCACTGTAACGAAGAGTGGCCCCGCTCACCGCAACTAGAGAAAGCCCGCGTGCAGCAACAAAGACCCAATGCAGCCAAAAATTAATTAATTAATTTTTAAAAAAAGTCTGGATGACTGTAAATAAATGGTGTTACAACTGCCATGCCTACATTTTCTATAAAACATACATGGCTGATTACTAAGATGAATCTCATTTCAGTTTCAGCTGGGATGTAAGAGCGGATGAGCAGATTTCTTCTCCTTAGGAATCCCCACATTGGTCAGCTGTAGGGAGCTGAGGTCCAAAATCAGGTAGACGTGGGGTCCGAGATGATGCGTGAGACCTCAAAGCCACGGCAAGGAGAGATACCAGAGGAGATGAAGGAAAAGGCCAACAGAGAGGGAAGCTAGAAATAAATCATAAAGATAACAGCCTAGACTTAGATACTTAACTATAAGCCACACCCTAATCTAAGTGCGAGGCATTAACACATTTAATAGCGATGCTGATAATAACAGATGCTGTTATCCTTATTTTGCAAATGAGGAAACTGAGACTCTTTGGAAATGGAGCAGAAATGCAGAGAGAGACAGGACAAGTTGCCTTCAGCTCCGGGGACAGGGTCTGAGAGACGAGCTACTGATAACCCCAAGGTGCAGTGAGATAAACTCCTGTGCAGGAAAAGGTACATCTGGGCGCCCCAGGTGGTTCCCATGGGATTCCCCATTAGGAAGAGGAGTCAGGGTCCCTTTCCTCCTCCCCCCACTGCGCAGGCTTGTGACAGCATTGGCTGATTGGTGCACAGACGTCCCCAGTCCCCACCTGGGCATCAGGCACAACTTACATGTATCAGCCATGGCTGGGCTGTCGCTCTCATCACATTTGTGGAGGCCCCTTACTTGAGTCTTTAGTGGGCACACAGTTTATTACTCCAGGATATTCGAATCGCCCACTGGCTGTCCAGAAATTGAAGAAATGTCACTCCAGGCACACATTTCACAAGTTACTATTTGCATTGGCCATGATCTTGGAGTACCTAATGCAGAGAAATCCTGCTGCGGATGGGAATGTGGGTGAAATTTAAGACGAGCCGCCTCCAAATGCAGACACCATGATGAATAGGGGGTGATAAAATGGTCATTTGGCAGATGGCTGGATGTAATAAAGGATGTACAGTGGTCGGCCAGGGAGCCTTTTCGAGGAGGGAGGATGGATTTCTTAGGAGGAATAAGGCTCCATCAAAACCCTCCTCCCCTCTCGGTGTTGCAGGATTGTCTGGCCTGAAGTTGAGAGCTACATTAATTAAGAAGACGATAACTCTTCACTGAGCAGCTGCTGTGTGTCGAGGACTGCCTGGGGCTTGGGTATAAAACACGAAAAAAAGGCAGATGGAAATCCCCTCTCTCATGGGACTCTCATTCCAGTGGGGAAGATAGAAAATAAACAGGCATATTTGTGAAATATACAGTACCTCTGAGGCTGCTGATAATAGTACAGCGGGGAAGAGGAAGAAAGAGTGAGATTTGTGGGCGGGGGTAAAATTTTAGGAAAGTGGTTAGGAATATCGCACTGAAAAAGGGATCCCGTTGGAACAATTCAGTGTAGCAACTGAAAGGCAGAATAACGAAATGATAACGATAATTTTAATGATTTTAAGTAGTGGAGCCAAGTCTGTTTGTCTATGGGTTGACCTTTGATGTTTGAGTGGGTTACGGCTACCTCTACAAACTTACATATTCATAGCACATTGTGTTAAATGAAGGTTACTCTCTGCTTTGTTACTTAAGCTGAAAATTATCCCCTTTAAATTCCTCATCCTATGATCAAATCTCAACATAACACGTAAAAGGGCACTCCCAAGAGGAGATTCCCCAACCCTACCTCGAACTACGGTTTAAATAGGAGGGAGAAGTTGTGGAAATTGCTGTAGTTTGATCAAAGAAGAGTTTAAAAAGCTTCATTTTTAGAAATGCCATCCAACTGAACTTTTTAAATTTTCCCAAGCTTATTCTAGGGTCCAAACATGGGGAAAGCAGTCCAAGAAAGGAAAAAGATAATCTGAGGAATGAAAGAGAAAGGGTTAGAGTCTGATTAATAGTATTAATTTTCCATTTTACAAGAAGTATGAGGAAACAAGTCAGAGCAGCTATAAGAAAGGAAAAAAGTTGCAAATACAACAAGCTAGTGAGAAACAGACTCACAAAAGAGAAGCAGACTCACAGATATAGAGCACAAACTAGTGGTTACCAGTGGGGAGAGGGAAGGGGGAGGGGCCAGATAGGGGGAGGGGAGCAAGAGGTATAAAGCAAGCTATAAGGATGTAGTTAGTGTACAACACAGGGAATGTAGCCAATATTTTATAATATCTATAAATGGAGTATAACCTTTAAAAAATTTGAATCACTATATTGTACACCTGTAACTTACACAATATGATACATCAACTATACTTCAATAACAAAAATTAAAGAAGAAAAAAAACTGCTCAAGAGAAAAAAAAGGACAAAAGTTGCAAATGTGACTATACCCTCATCCCTCACCAGACACCTGGGGCCCTTGACAATGTCTTATAAGCCTCTGCAGCTCCTAGACATCGGGTTCCATATTTGATCAAGAGTTCTCATTTTAGGACAAAGTTTATGGGAAAATTAAATGTCAGAAAGAAACTTCGGGTAGCATCAAATGTGACCTTCATACCCTTACATTATTCAAAGGCAAGACTTTACGGCTTTGAAAAGGCCTTGTTAATTTCTGTTTTTTCAGAAATAATGGTTTATGGTGGTGTTATGTGATGGTCGAAAATCCTTCTTGAACACTTGAAATCTCCACATTGGCCTTTTGTCGGAATATCCATCCTTAGGTGAGAGAGGACCTCGGTTCCATCACTTTTTTTCCCCAGAAGTTAAGGGAACCCAAGTGCTATGCTCCTTAGAATGGGGCTCACACCACTGGCGGAAGGGAGAGGGTTTCAGCTGCTGTCACAGCCCAAGGCTTAAAAAAGAACCACATTGGGCTTCCCTGGCGGCGCAGTAGTTAAGAATCTGCCTGCCAATGCAGGGGACATGGATTCGAGCCCTGGTCCAGGAAGATCCCACATGCCGCGGGGCAACTAAGCCCGTGCACCACAGCTACTGAGCCTGTGCTCTACAGCCCGCGAGCCACAACTACTGAGCCCACGAGCCACAACTACTGAGCCCACGCGCCACAACTACTGAGCCCATGCGCCACAACTACTGAAGCCTGTGTGCCTAGAGCCCGCACTCTTCAACGAGAAGCTACCGCTATGAGAAGCCCGCGCACTGCAACAAAGAGCAGCCCCTGCTCACCACAACTAGAGAAAGCCTGTGCACAGCAACAAAGACCCAACGCAGCCAAAAATAATAAGTAAATAAATAAATAAAAGTAAAGTTCCCTTTAAAAAAGAACCACATTGTCCATTTGCTTTCCAGTTATCTTTCCATTCCCTTCATTACATTAAAATAAATTCTCAGTTTGGCAAGAGTTTTTATTATGAATGGATGCTGAAGTTTGTCAAATGCTTTTTCTGCATCCGTTGAGATGATCATGTGGTTTTTGTTAATGTGGTGTATCACGCGGATGGATTTGTGAATGTTGAACCTTCCTTGTGAACTTGGGATGAATCCCACTTGGTCGTGCTGTATGATCTTTTTTATGTGTTGTTGGATTCGGTTTGCTAATACTGTGTTGAGAAGTTTTGCATCTATATTCATCAAAGATATTGGCCTGTGATTTTCTTTTTTGGTGGTGTCTTTGTCTGGTTTTGGTATCAGGGTGATGGTGGCTTCATAGAATGTCTTTGGGAGTGTTCCCTCCTCTTCAATCTTTTTGAAGAATCGGTATAAGTTCCTCTTTGTTTGGTAGAATTCACCTGTGAAACCAACTGGTCCTGGACTTTTGTTTGTAGGGAGTTTTTTTTTTATTACAGATTCTATTGTTTGATGCTAATACATGCCAAACACCTCTCTAATACCAGCAGATCATCTTTTTTAATGAAGAGAAAGCTAACCTCAGATCAGAGCCTTTGTCAGTCAACTGAATCTAACTGGAATTTAGTAACATTATTTTGCATCCATTTCATATTTGGAGAAAGTGTTTTTTTTTTTTTTTTTGGTGATGAGTGATACATATTTCCATTTCTGGTAGAGACATAAAATTTCCTTTACAAATATATTCATTTAAATACAATCAAGGGAGTCAAAGGTAAAATTTTTTTTTAATTTTTAAAATTAATAGCAGAATTAAAAATTATAACTAAAAATTCTTAAAAAGCTTTTTTTTCTTAAAACATATCACTTGCAAAATGGGTTTGCCTATTCTTAGTCTTCCACAGCATGACATTTTGAAAAGTCATTGCCTTAGTCATTCCCATAAAATATTTTTAAACTTGATGAACAGCAAGGGGTCAGTCCTGACTTTTATCAGTGTGTGTATTTCATGACACCCAGGTGTTTGGGAATAAAGACGTTTCTTCAGTACAGACCTGTTTTTCACTTAACAGCTGCACATTAGTGCCTGGGAAAGGGAAAAGATAGATAAAGAGAGAGAGAGGGAGAAAGAGAGGGAGGGAGAGAGAGAGAGAAATAATAGATAGATAGATGATAGATAGATAGACATAATACACTGATAGGTAATAGATGACAGATAAATAGATAAATGATAGATAGATGATTGATAGAAAGATAGATAGATAGATAGATAGATGATAGATACAAATAAATCTACATACAGTTGACCCTTGAACAACATGGGTTTGAATTTCATGGGTCTACTTATATGGGGATTTTTTTTTAATAGTAAATAGTACACAGAATGTACAATACCAAGAGTGAACCCTAAAAGTATGGAATTTCATGTTTCTAATATGTCCATATAGATTCATCCTTGGTAGAAAATACGCTGTTCTGGTGAGTGCTGTTGATAATGGGGGAGACTATGCACGTCAGAGGACAGGGGGTGGAAAGGAAATCTCAGTTTTGTTATAAACCTAAACCTGCTTAAAGATAAAGCTTAAAAAATCGTAAACAGTACAGTGCTATACCATCTGTAGTTGGTTGAATCCATACGTGTGGAACTACAGATGCAGAAGAACTGTGTATAGGGAGGACTTCACTATAAATTATACAAGAATTTTCAACGGCATGGAGGGTGGGTGCTCCTAATGGCTGCACTGTTTGAGGTTCAACCGTAAATACATGCATTCATTCGTACATACATACACACATACAATCCTATATCATGTTTTCTTTGGAGCCCAACTCTCTTCATTCCATAGGATCATGTGATCCATCTATTATTGCATACGAAAGTCTCATCATTCTCAGTGCTGCGTAGTACTCCAGTGAGTGAATAGACCATGATTCAGCCATCCATTCTACTGTGGGTGTGCTTTTGGATACTTCCCTATTTGGGGCTGTGACAAGCAGAGCTGCCACGGACATTCCGGGTGTGTCTCTTGGGGGATTGCATGTGCACTTCCAGGGTGCGTGCACACACAGGAGTCAGAAGGAATGCACGTGCACAGCTTTGGGAGATAGCGCCTGAGAATTCATCAAAGGGCTGGTACCAATTCACTCTCCATCAGCAGAGAATATCAGGGTTCTGGTCACCCCTCATTCTTGCCAAGACTTTGCAAATTTCTTTTTCATCTGAGCCATCTTGGTAAGTGTATAGGGGTACTGCATTAGATTTCCCTTGGGAACCTTTCCTAGGTTTCTTGGCCACTTAGCCTCTTCAGTGAGGTGCCTGTTCAAGACATGGGCTCATTTTTTCTACTGAGTTTAGAGGGTTAGAAGTGAGGGTAGTTGTTACTCTTGGGGAACAGTAGGGATGGGAAGGGGACGTGAGTGGGTTTTCTGGAGCCCTGGTGATGTTCTGGATTTTTATCTGGGTGTTTGGAGTTTGTAAAGTTCAAGCTCTGCACATGTTCTGTATAAACTTACAAAAAGTTTAAAAGAAAAGTGAAAATTACAAAAAAAAAATAGTAACAAGAAGATGTTCATATGTTCAAACCCTGGTGGGTTGTACACAAAGGATTGGAGAGTGGGAAGCATGGGCTGGTACAGTTGACGGGGGTCAGGACATAGATGAGATCCTGACCTCATGGTCACAGGGTCTACAGTTCTATGACCATGTGTCTTTGCTGCCCAGCCTGGGCTGGAGGGATGGCGGCACTGCTCTGTGTTCCCAGATGCTCCTTCATCCTCACTCCACAGCCATAATGGATGTCTTTCCAATCATTAATGTATTTATCACTCATCTGCTTGAAAACCCTCTATAGCTCCCAGGATCCACTGAATAAAGAACAACAGTTTAGCAATAACTCAGAAGTCCCTTCACGGTCTGGCTCCCATCAACCAACCACATCACACGTGCTTGTTCCCTGTGCCTCTTCAGCTCCTATCTTATAGGTGGGGTCATAAGTTACCTGGTTCTAAAGTGTAGGAGAATCTCCACTCTCTCCATTTTACATAGGGGATAATTTGGTACATGTGAGAAGGAAGTAGCCAGTCTAAAAGGAGGGAGAAAGCTAGAAACCTGTTACCTTTCTTTTTATCAATAAAAGATCATGAGAGCATTTATTACGTGACTCAAGAAAATATTCTTTCACTTTTCTATGTACTCTGAATATACTTGTATACTCTTCTCTTAGAAGCAACTGCTAGATAAACAAACAAACAATAAACGCCAAACCCATATAAGCACATGAGAGAAGACTAGATACAGGGAGGGGAGGGAGTGGGGTTGCCCTGCTGGTGGGGAGGAAGGGAACCCCCTGTGTCGTATGAATGCAGTCAGTATGGCCTGTTTTCCATTTTTCTTCAGTTTACAGGTCTCAAGCTCTACTCTTTGGGATACAGAATGCATTACTCGAGTCAATTACCTGTGTGCAGTTTCTTCTTCATCTCTCTCTTAGGCAAAATACTGATTGAAATTCGACCCGGAGTTACGCAGTCATGTCTGAAGGCCGTGGGCCCATAGCATTTGTGTGAATATTGTTTGACAGATGTGAGATGGTTCAATCCCAGATGCCTCCTCATGGTGCTATTCTAGATGCAGAGAGAAATATTATTGGAAGTATTTGTAATTCACAGCAAATGTCGTCAAAATGCCCCCCAGAAACACATATGGGCTCATGAGCTGGCTTTCCATCCATACAAAGGAAGTGACTGAAATTCTATCTTCAGTTATAAATTAACTCGGGGAATTTGGAAATATCCCACAATAGCTCTGTGCTAGAGATACTTGTGAATTTCAATCTGTCAATACCCACAAGTAATTCTGGGACATTTACAACACACAGACACGGGAGCTCGGGACATCTGGTTTACCAGCCTCTCTCCCGCTCGGGACATCTGGTTTACCAGCCTCTCTCCCGCTAGTTGAGCTGGTCCATGTGCTCCTATTGGCTGTCAGGAGCCATGATGATTTCACGCAGGTGGATGCCTGAGTCAAACACATTTAACTCAATCGATGGGGTTATTGTTCTGAGGCCAAAATGTCTCCAACTCATATCTTACTTTTGTTCCTCATATTATATGATGTGGTGTTAATTTCTGAGTGACAGCTTCCTCCCAGCTCTATGAAAACGATGGAGGAAATAAGAGAACGTCTGCTGAGCACTCCCCTGCCATACCTTTTCATTTCACCAGTCACACCACAGCAGCGAAACAAATATTACAGTTTTGTGTAAAGTTTTATAACTAATCCAATAAATGATAGGAGCCTCCTAGCCTTAGCAATTCTCACTTGGGATGTGCTTCTCCCCCAATATGTTTAATCCTCAATGATTGGTGTTGTGGTGCCACTAAGGTAAAAATCCTTAAAGAACCTGAAATTCATTAGGATATGGCCTTCTTTACAGCACAGGAATGGTGGGCTGTAGTCATCTCCCTTCTATGGATTTAATCTGAACCCACATACAGGTATTTGCTGCAGGGGTCACTAATGTGAAAATGGAAAACCGTCAAAGGAAACTTGGAAACCCGGCTTGAAAATTGTGTTTGATTTCCTTCTCCTGTAGCACTAGAAGGAATGCCTGAGTCTCATTACTACCTTTCTTCTTGAAAAGATTGTGCACTTCGTCTTGGCTAATAACCAGTCAAGCCTGCATCCTGAGTTATCTCAACACGGCAAGCTCACTGTCAATGGAAATCCACCTGTAAAGAAGGAGAAAAATTCAGATTAGGTGATATCGCCAAAGACCATCACTTAATCCATAAAGATTAAAGTTGTCACTCACTAACATGCACCTCTTACCATCCTGTTGAGGATTTCTTGAATTCAGGGAGAAACTGATGCCACAAAAATCTGATTTCTAGGGAAAAATAAGGAAGAAAAAATAAAAAGGGATATATGCTGTTTTGTTTCTTTTATGTTATTTTCTTTTTTAAAAAAACTTATCTCACCCCTTCCAAGCCCCCACCTAACTAGGGATCAGAGTTCTGCATTTAGATGGTCCAAAATCAGCTTTCTGAACAGGGGACACCTACAAAAGGATCATGCAGTTTATTCCCCAGGGAAATAAAAAGTAGCTATAAACCTTTACCAGGTGCAATGACAGCAATGAGACACCATCATCATCACCATCATCATCATCATCATCTAACTGTAAAAACAATCGTGAACAAGGATTGTGTCTCCTTTATTCACTGTTGTCTTACTTGGCTAGGACTGCCATCAAAAATGCCATAGAATGGGTGGCTTAAGGAATGGAGACGTATTTCTCACAGTTCTGTAGGCTAGCTGTCCAAGACCAAGGTTGTAGCCAATTCAGTTTTTGGTGGGACTTTTCTCGACTTGAAGACAGCTGACTTCTTTTTGTGTGCTCACATCGCAAGGAGAGAGAGAGACAGAGACAGAGACAAAGAGATGGCAGGGCAGGGGGAGAGCGAGAGAGGGAGCGCTCTGGCATCTCTTCTTATAGGGGCACTAAACCTATGACCTCATTTAAACCTAATTACCTCCCAAAGGTCCCAACTCTAAATACCATCACATTTGGGGACTAGGGCTTCAGCATATGAATTTTGAGGGGACAAAACATTCAGTCCCTAGCACTGTCACCCCAAGTATAGGACAGTACTGGTGTGTAGTAGATGATTATCCAATATTCTGTGAAAGAAAGAAAAGAAAGAAAGAAAGAAAGGAAGGAAGAAAGAAAGAAAGAAAGAAAGAAAGAAAGAAAGAAAGAAAGAAAGAGAGAGAGAGAGAGAAAGAAAGAAAGAAAGGAAGAAAGGAAGAAAGAAAGAAAAGAAGAAAGGAAGAAAGAAAGAAAGAAAAAGAAAGAAAGAAAGAAAGAGAAAGAAAGAAAGGAGGAAAGAGGGTTCCAAATTTGTTTTTTCTCTTCCCTTGGTACATACAAATCTGTATTAGATTATTTTTTGCCAATTGAACCCCACCACTACTCCCTTCTAAGCCTGGGGACTACTTTCCAGAAATCTCTTCCACTGAGAGGAAATCAAATGAGATTGGGAAGGCAAAAATGAAGCAAAAGCCATTATCACCCCGAGCCCATGGTAGATAGATGTGACGGCTTCACAGCACTCAGGACAAGCTCAGAGCAGCTTATCAGACTTCCTCTGAGCACCACTGCTTCAGGCTGAAATCACTGTGACTTCCCCTCTGATCCCCAGCTGCAGCCTCCAGACCTTCCCTCTCCCAGGTCTGCCCACAGTCTAATTCCAATAGTAAACCTATTAAACCCCCCATACTTGATACAGACAGATATACTATCCAGACTGACACAAAATCCTAAAGGATTTTTTTGCTTTTGTTGTGTAATATTTTTATCTTCTTGGCATCTCCTCCCAAAATACTTTATCTCACAGAAGTCTTCCTAGCACCTGCTTTTTGAAGATAAAAAGATGATTGGGATTTGTATAGGTTAATGAGAGGAAGATTATACTAGCAGAGAGCACAGGACAAACAAGGTCAGACCCTGGGAATAACCATGGCATAAACAGGTATGAACAAAGGACATCTGTATACATTGTAAATGTGTTCAGGTGTGAGGCATACAAAACTCAGCCAACAAGAACAGGGGCCAATAGGAGCTTTCTCCTGTTATAATTGCTATCAAAGAGGAAAATGTTTCCCAGAAGGAACCAGAAGACATCTCCTAATGTCTGATTGGCCATAACATGGTCACATGCCCCATCTCTGGCCCAATCACTGACAGGGGAATGAGATTACCTGATTGGATTAGACCAATCATGAAACATCCCCTGGGATGGGGGTGGGGCTAATGTTGCCCGTCACTGTGGGTTCCCAACCTGGTCAGTCACAAAGCAGAGGATCTCTACACCAGGGGGTCAGGCATGATTCTGCGTGATAGACGGGTGGAGCTGAAATTACAACTCAAGGTGACTAAGTGATTCCCTTTCTATAACCCTTTGGAACCTTCTGCCTGCGTCGTGAGGAATTTGTTCTTTTGATGCCTATATATCTCTGAATCCTTTCTGATACTCTGGAAGCTTCCTTTCTGACATAAAGGAAGCAGAACTCAGGCTCAAAGCCTAAGGCAAGTAGCAGCATCTAGGTCATGATGTTCTGTATTTGTTTTATTTCCATAATTACCCACTATTTTTGACACATGATAATGGTTTTCCATTCATAGTATTTATGCAGTTTCCTGTTTTTAAAATTTCCTTTAAAAATACATGTATTTAAGTAAAATAAGAATTTTAAAGTAAATATTATGTAGATAATAGTACAAATATTATTGTAATGGTGGGAAAAGTTGTAAGAACAGTTCAACAAAAATTTGAAATTGGAAAATGCTGATTAAACAATAGTAGAAGAGAAGGTTTGGGAGAGAAATAGGCGTGAAAGGCAACAAGACCCCTAAGGAAAAAATGAAATCTGCCTCTAGATTAAGTTCTAAGGCAAAATATATATTTCTTCCTTCTGACAGCATCTCACCCCACCACAATAAATCTCCAAACACACAAATTGTTGTAGATTTAAACATCAAAATACTGTGTTGTTTCAAAATTCACTTGAGCCAACGATGGCATTTTGCCACTAACAACAATAAAAATTCTTATTATTTCTGAAAACAGCCTGATATGTTCCAGGTCATTACTAACCATCTACTGATTTCTTGTTATGAAATTTGGAACTAAAATGACAGAAGAATACATGAACTGATATATGTGCATGTATAACACACACATCTACACACACATACACAGTGTTTTAAATAGTGTTTCTTCATTCTGGTGCATGCAAACAAAAGCTGTTTTAAAAATCATGGTGGGGGGGCTTCCCTGGTGGCGCAGTGGTTGAGAATCTGCCTGCTAATGCAGGGGACACGGGTTCGAGCCCTGGTCTGGGAAGATCCCACATGCCGCGGAGCGGCTGGGCCCGTGAGCCACAATCACTGAGCCTGCGCGTCTGGAGCCTGTGCCCCGCGACGGGAGGGGCCGCGATAGAGAAAGGCCCGCGCACCGCGATGAAGAGCGGTCCCCGCACCGCGATGAAGAGTGGCCCCCGCTTGCCGCAACTGGAGAAAGCCCTCGCACGAACCGAAGACCCAACACAGCCAAAAATAAATAAATAAATAAATAAATAAATAAGAAAATCCTTTAAAAAAAAAAAAAAAAAAAAAAATCATGGTGGGTAATATCAATATTTCTCACCCAGAAGAATCTGCTTCTTGCTATATATTTAAAATAGGCTCAGAGGCATAAATATATTGATTCTGGTTATTACATATTTTAACAATGTTTTCCAGTCAGTAGACAGTCCCATTGGTGATGTAAAAAATGACTTTAGGTGACGCTCAGAGAGCATTTCATTTAACCACATAGGGTCACATCATGAGACATTTTATTTCATTTTCGATTTTTATTTCAATTCTCTTTCAACCTTCCACATGATATTGAGGAGAAAGTCTCATTTTGAGGGTGGGATGTCTGACATCTCCAGCCCTTACTGGTTTTCCTTTTCATCAGATACAGCAGTGACCATCACAGCCAGTAGCTTTGGCGAGAATCAGGTGGCATTTCTTTAGACCAGTTAGAATGTTTAGCTATGATTAACATCTGAAGGAGGCAGAGCAGATGATGAATTGGCTTGCACAACCAGCAGTCTGGAGGAATGCAGTTCCCAGAGATCTCAGTCTGTGCTTGTACATGTGTTTGTTTGTTTTTCTTACCTGGACACATATAGTTACCTGGGCTTCAAACATGAAATGCTTACACATTAGCTTCCCAAGCAGGAAAGAGACGAACAGCAGAGCAACAAAAGTCTTTGAAAGGCTCTATCTTTTTCTTCTTGGCAAGTTTTTTTTTCCCCCGATATTTTGGTTTGTCTCTTTATTTTGTTTTCCCACAAGCTCTACTTTTGACTGCCCTTCCTGACTTTCTGGCCACTACTGGGTCACATGGTCACCCTTAGACCAATCGCAGGCAAGGGGGCTTGGTCTCCCTAGAATGAATCAGGCTTCATTCCTGGGACTGGGGGTGGCATATGAGACCACTCAATTGGGATCAGTTGGCAGGGAAAGAGGAGAAAGGGCTTTGGTTGGGCAATGAGGAGAGTGGGTCACATTTTTATCTGCATAATATTTTTCTATTTAATTTCTGTTTATAACAGTGATCTAAAACAGAAAAATGGTGAGATAATTAGAAGAAACACTACATTGACTCTATTTTATAAGGTAGCTAAAAATGTGGGCTTGTTTAGCCCTTAGAAGAGGTTGTGGTATTTCCATACTTTTGTCATTTTGAACTATTATTTTAGACACCTTTTCTTTGCTTACCAGATATTTTCTTAGTTTATAACTTTTCCTTGACCAAGTTGCCATGAATCTCAAATGAGGAGCATTTGAATTAATGAGGTGTATGGGTCATAAAGTGTTTTTTTCAGAGCAAAGGATGCCTTAATTATGTCTAGAGATACATGGAATGCTCTCCGTTGCCTATCCCCAGCTATTCTACTTCTCCTCACTTTTGTTGATACAATTCACTCTCTTAGGGTCTTTCTGATCTCCTTTGTCAACAGCATGTGACCAAATCCTTGCCAAAGTTACCTGTGGGAAAATCTGATTGAGGGGTTCTATAAAGGTATTTTTTATTAATTAAAGAGATCCCTGACTTTGTCCTGCTTTTCACTATGATTGGATGAGGGTGTGATGCTTGGAGCGCTGGCAGCTATTTTGGTGTCATGAGATGGTGAACATAAGGACCAAGCTAATAGACTGAAGAAACTGGAGCAGAAAGATGGAAAAATCCTGGGTGTTTAAAGATATCTACAAGCTTCTGAACCAACTACGTGGTCACTCAGCTTTAGACCTGTGTTGTATGAAATAATAAAACCCTATTTTATAAATCCATCTACTTGAGTATTTGTTAGTGGGCACTGATACAAAGGTGCATTGGAGGATTCCCAATGAAACTGAGTTTCTAATGGTCAAATCCCCAAAACTATAATGCACAGGTGAAGAATATATTCTGGGCTCCCATGCAGTTTTCCCAGAGGTTCTAAAAAATGCAGAACGTTTCCTATTGCTTTAGCATGAAACTGACATTAGCACAACTACCCTTTCTTTGACAGTGCAAATTTCACTTTTTCATGTGTATGTTACTATTGGCTTAGTTCATGGCATGCATTCAGCAAAGCATACAGACCCTTCCACCCCTCTATTCAACATTTCAGAGATCTGACCTGGATATGTGAGTTTCAATAAAGAAAGATTGCTAAATGCAGTCAAAACCATAGGGATGTGGAATTGAGTTATGGGGGTCAGGCAGTCTGGCTTATTTCTTTTTATTTCAGCAAAAAGCACTACTTTCTGATACCACAGTCTTTGGAAATATCTCATAAGATAAATATAAAAGTACATTTCTTTTTGTCAGCTTGATGAGTGACCCAGTAAAAATCACCAAACTCTCTTAGCAGACTGAACATATGAAAATTATTTTCCAGTTCAGATATATTTATTCTTCCTAAAAAAAAAAAAAAAAAAAAAATTCCAGCTGAAGCTGAGCTCCCTCCAATAGTTTCCAGGATTTTACTGGGTTTATAAAAAGTAATGATTTTATTAAACTGTAAAACCATGACAGATGGAGAAACTATAATTTAGAGAGATTAAATGAGCTGAATTTTATATGCCTCTAGCATTTAAGGCATTGAAAAATATCAAAATAATTGGAAAACGATGCATTGTAGACACCAGGCTATTTCTCAGCTGAACAGCTAATAATCACTCCTTACAAGGCTCCAGATGTGTGTTTCCTCTAATAATGGGGAGTTAAAAATAACACTCCTAATTCTTCCTCCAAATGATGATCAGTTGTCCCCCTGCTGCCAGGCATTCCACAGGAGGGAAGGGTGTTGAGTGCCTCGGAGCCGCTCAACAATAAAGAAATAAGCATGTTCATTCCATTATTCAAATGCACTCTTAATTACTTCAGAACTTGCTCCAAACTTTTCCAAGTCGACTCATGATAATGAGCTCTTGGGCTTTTGTCTTCCAGCTCACAACTTCATGCTACATGGACCACAACCGGACATACTGCCAGATGAATATTTATTCGTACTAGATTGTTGTTGGATCCCGAGTCTCGGGACCTGCTAGCATAATTCAATTCCCTACTCACCTTCCCAACTCATCCATCTTTGAGGGGGTAAAAAGCATGATGCTGGCATAAGCTTCCGGTGCTGCACTGAACATTTCTCAGCTCAAGGGACTGACTGTACAATCTGCTTGACTTTACAGCCCTTCTTCCAGCCAGATCACAGGGTGTATGGTGCAGAGAGAGAGGCTGATGGTCTCTTGTGCTCAGTTTCAGAGTCGTAGCAGCCTCCTTCTCCGTGTCCTAAGGGCAGTGTTGGACTTTCAACTCAGGACCATTAGAATGAGCCACGGGTCGGGAGGAAGGCTTGGATCTTAGTTCCAATTCCTACACCAGCTCACTGCACTGGTGGGGGAGGTCTAACTGCTGGGGCCAGTTCATCCATAAAACGAAATACTAATATTCTGACCTCCCTGCCTCCAAGGTTCTTGACCAGATAAAATAAAGAGACTGTGGGAAAGCTTTTCGCAAGGTAGGCGGCACCTGGAAGTTGACCACCTCTGCCTCTGACCATGTCCTCCTCTTTAGGGCTGTAGCCCCCAGGACCAGGATGTCACCCCGTGAAGACAGACGTCAAACCCCACCTGGTGATTGACCTCCCTGGGGTCACAAGGGAGGAGAGAAGAAAACACAGATCACGTGGTCATAGCTGTGACACAGTCTGCAACACAATCTCGACTCTAATCCCCCCAAGTCCATGTCTGCCTGATGAGAATGCACTGCAGGCGACGTGGGATGGGAACACAAGTTTTTCTGTCCCGCTGCCCCTTTCAGATTTGCTCAAGGGAGACAACATTTTCCTGCTCCAACGTGGTTTTCTGCTCATGTTTAAACAGTAGACTCTTGGCTACTAAAGACTCAACTTTATTCAAAGGGAGGTTTGTAATTTCCCGAGTGATTACCGTGTCTTTGTTATGGCTGCTCAGACCACTTCTGGGAGTTTATGCCACTGAAGTGACTCAGTGCCAGGGTTGACCAGGCCACAGTGACCAATTAGGTGCTTCAAGGTTTGGGGGTCGGAGCCAGGTGATGCCAACCCAGCCCCCAGTGAGGGGAGGGGGCTGGAAATTGAGGTCAACTATGTCAGCGTGCGCAAATGAACCTATCTACGAAACAGAAACAGACTCACGGACGTAAAGAACAGACGTGGGGATGCCAAGCGGGGTTGGGGGAGACACGGATTGGGAATTTGGGATGAGCAGATGCAAACTATTATTTATAGCATGGATAAACAACAAGGTCCTGCTGTAGAGCACAAGGAACTAGACCCAATATCCTGTGATAAACCATCATGGAAAAGAATATGAAAAAGAATATGTATATATGTATAACTGAGTCACTTTGCTGCACAGCAGAAATTAACACAACATTGTAAATCAACCATACTTCAATAAAATTAATTTTAAAACTATATTGGGGCTTCCCTGGTGGCGCAGTGGTTGAGAGTCTGCCTGCCAATGCAGGGGACACGGGTTCGAGCCCTGGTCTGGGAAGATCCCACATGCCGCGGAGCAACTAGGCCCGTGAGCCACAACTACTGAGCCTGCGCGTCTGGAGCCTGTGCTCCGCAACAAGAGAGGCCGCGATAGTGAGAGGCCCGCGCACCGCGATGAAGAGTGGCCCCCGCTTGCCGCAACTGGAGAAAGCCCTTGCACAGAAACGAAGACCCAACACAGCCAAAAATAAATAAATAAATAAATAAATAAATAAATAAATGGCGGTGATATGAACAACATATGTACATATCAAACTTTATCAAAAAAAATTTAAAAAAAAAGCTATATTGGCATGGTTCGATCACTCATACCTATGTGATGAAGCTCCAGTAAAGAAGCTCAGATGAGCTTCCTAGAAGGCAATGCTTTGCGCATGTCACACATCACAGCTGGGAGGAGGCAATGCCGTCCAGGATTCCGCAGGGAAAGGTCAGTTGGATCCCTCCCCAGGCATCCCTTCTTCGGACTGGTCCCAAGTGTACCCTTTAGCTATAATAAAATTACAACCCTAAGTATCGCACTTTCCTGAGTTCTGTGAACTTATTCTAGTGCATTATTAAAGCTGGGAGTGGTTTTCAGAGACCCCCAAACACAGCTGGTATCAGAAATGTCTCGTGGGGACTTTTCCCTCTTTGCTTCCTTCTGTACGACCATCCGTAGCCAGTTGAGGTAATGAACACAAATTCACTTCCTTCATTAAAATATCCCATCCACGGTACAGATCAAAACTATGTTCTTGATTTATCTGCCAACCTTCTCCCTTCCCGTAGCTTGGGTCTCCTTCTGCAGGAAGCTTATGGTGACATGTTTTTGCTTCCTGTCTTCTCCTTTGGCCAATTCTCAGCCTCTGAGTGATTTTGTGACCCCCAAGGGTCTGAGCAGGGGACCCCGAGAAGAGCTTAAGGGTCAGGAAGAGTCTTACTTGAACTGTTAATTGAGTGAAAGAGCTTCATGCTCTCTGGACCCAGTACACATTGATGCCACATCTTTGGTCCCTTCGGAAATTCTCTGTAAGGCTCACCTGTCCTGCAGCTTTCATGACCAAGAAAAGCATGTCACCCGTCCATCAGGCCACTGGCTCTCCTTTGGTAGCTGTAGGAAGCTCTGCCTAACTCTCCTCCTGATGGTCGCTGCGTTCACACAGATCCCTCATCAGTCCCCTGGAGGACTTCACCCTGATTCTCCCTCAAACTCACCAGAGAAAGACAAATATCATACGATATCACTTATATGTGGACTCTAAGAAAATGATACAAATGAATTTATTTACTAAACAGAAATAGACTCACAGACATAGAAAACAAACTTACAGTTACCAAAGGGGAAGGGGGGGGAAGGGATAAATAAACAACAAGGACCTACTGTATAGCACAGGTAGTTACAGTCCGTATTTTGTAATAACCTATATGGGAAAAGAATCTGAAAAAGAATATATATATATATACATATATATATGTCTCTATATATTATAACTGAATCACTTTGCTGTAACCTGAAACTAACACGACATTGTAAATCAACTGTACTTCAGTAAGATTAAATACATACATACATACATACATACATACCTACATACGTACGTACATAAGCCCATGTCTGGCCCCAAGAGCCCAGAATTAATCCATTGCTCTGAGACAGTAGTCTGGGGCTGGGGGCTAATGGCTGGCATACACATTTGTACGTGATAAGATAGTGTGTTGTTCAAACACATGTCATAGATTAGCAATGTTGTTGACATTAATTTGCCACTGGTTGCATAAACAACCTTTTCCTCCAAGAGCATGGATCATCGGTAAAATATTAAGTAACAGGTGGATGTGTGTCTTTCACATTGATTTATAAGCCTTTCTTTTCCCCTGGGTTTGACCATTTCTTTGTGATTTGATTCTCCACTCCCAACGCCTGCCCTTCCTGGGTCTTGGAGTTTACCTAAGCCTCGGATGGTGTGTGGAGGCTCACTTAGAACAGCACCCAGAATGAGTGTTGATCTTTTCATCTGTTTTTATCATTCGAGATGCACTTTACAGTGATGACACTTCTAGAAGCTGTTGACTGAAATTAAAAATGCACAAGAGAGCTGTGAGTTTCAGTTTTATTTGAGGACCTTACAGAGGACGATAGGTTGGGAGACAGCCTCTCAAAGAGCTCTGAGGAACTGCTCCTAAGAGGTGGGATGGGGGAGGCCAGTGTCTACACCTGTCATTGTTTGTCATTTCATTCATTGGGTCAGATTTTATCATAAACTTAACAGGTTGTTTAATTCTAAACCTGCAATAAGGGACTTCCCTGGTGGTCCAGTGGGTAAGACTCCACGCTCCCAATGCAGGGGGCCTGGGTTCAATCCCTGGTCGGGGAACTAGATCCCGCATGCATGCCGCAACTAAGAAGTCCGCATGCTGCAATTAAAAGGTCCCACATGTTGCAACTAAGACCTAGCACAGCCAAAATAAATAAATAAATATTTAAAAAATAAATCAATAAACTTGTGATAAAATACCAAAGCTGTGAGCAACTCTGTTTGGTTTTTTTTTTTTTTTTTTTACATAATCTCAGGCCAAAGAAATAAAGGGAACAGTGACAGGTCAAGAATAACCTTGGCCATTTAACCTGGTAAAATATTTTTTAACGGGTAGAAAAGTCAGCCACACACAGACCCCAGATTTCAAAACAACCCCCATCTCACTGTAAAGTGCTTTTTCCCAGTGAGTAAAAAGGTGGCCTCTACTCTCTCAGCCTCTGCAGTATTTTGAGACCATCCTCAACCTAAAATAAAATAACCACAGTTCATCTAAGCAAGTGACCCAGACCAACAATTAAAGCCAGACTCATTTTCATAATTCTCCTAAAACACAAAGATTGGCTGGTTTTATCTATTGATAATATTCCAGCCTTCTTAGAGTAAGAGGAAAATTTCCCTAGTGGATTTTAATGCCTTTGGATGGTTACTTTCCATCTACAAAGTAATAGTGTTCCACGGGTCTCCAGCGAGGGAAGAGTTTATATTCACCTCTTCTCTGCACTTGCCGATATATTTTAAGTTTTCTAAAAACAAACAGCAACCCCACCATAACGCATATAAATTGTATAAATGCAGGAAGACATCTTCAGTAGGTGCTAAAGAACTTTGAGACAAAACCAAAACCAAAACCGAAAAAAAACTTAGGTGCAGTATTTGCACTTTGCACATAAACTTCTAAGTAAAAACTGTTTTTTCTTTTATGAACCTCATTTTAAACTTTCTCTGTTCCTTCTATTTTTGAATCCAATTAGACTAACAGTTATATAGACAAGCTGAGATCTTGGGAGGAAGGCCTTGTGGCCAGTGGCCCCGTCCTCCTGTCTTCCGTTAGGAAAAGAACTAGATGAAGCTATTGGTGAAAAATATATTTTTTCATATTTCCGAAATAATGCTGATGGGGAAGAATGGACTTGGAAACCAGAGAGAGCATTTCGATTCATATTCTGCCAACTCTTTTGAAGCAGGAAATCACACTGCTGCTTTACACATGCAGCTTCACAAAGACCTCTACCTCTCTGTCCATTTATTCACAGGCTCCTGTGGGGCTTGGAGAAAGACACAGCTCGGTTTAGGGGGGATTATTAAGACATAGCAAGCTATTCAAACCCTGGATTTCCAAGGAGAGTTTGCTTTTCATCCTGAAAGCAAAATGTGGTATTTGCCGAAATGGCCAAGGGGATGCTGGCAGTTTTGAAAGTGGGTGCACAGCTAAAAGAGTCTGGAGGGCACTTGGTAAAGGCACTCACCGGTCTGCAGAAACACCTACAGAAATCTTCAGATCCAGCTAGAATTTCCAGTGGTTTTAGGTTTTCTCATGTCTCTAAAGGTCTGCCTGGCCTGCAGTATCAACGCCCTGGCGATCTTGGACCTATATAAGCCCCTGCCCCTCCCACAAATGCACATACATAGGAGCACACAGGTACATGCAGGCACGCATGCACACAGGTACATGCAAATTAAAAAAGCTTCTGCACAGCAGAGGGAACCATCAACCAAGCAAAAAGGGAATGGGAGAAAATATCTGCAGATAAGGTACCGATAAGGGGTTAATATCCAAATTATTAGAAGAATAATCCAAATGATTAAAGAAATCACACAACTCAGTATCAAAAAAACGGAGAATTCACTTAAGAAATGGGCAGAGGAACCGAGAGACGTTTCTCCAAAGAAGGTATCCAGATGGCCCACAGGTGCATGAAAAGATGCTCAACATTGCTAATCATCAGGGAAATGCAAATCAAAACCGCAATGTGACTGCATAGGGGTGATGGTATCTTGCTGATCTACTCTGTCCTCCCTCCTTACTACGCCTTCTTTAGGGAGGTGCGGTACGTCTCACTGCCGATGGGAAGCTCTGCCATGTTTTCATTCCTAGTGTGCTTCTTGCACCAAGCCAAGCACGCATCCCGTGGGAACTGCTGTCATTTGCAAGCTGCTTACAACAGGCTTCTCATCACTAACGGGGTATCCCTTGCTTCCCACTCCCAAGGCAAGCCCCCTTGACCCCCCCAAACTCTATAAAGTCTCCCTTTCCAGAGGGAGATGCCTGGCTGACTATGAGTCATCCTGTAATTGAATTTAGATGCTTCTATTCAGAAATGAATTCCCATTATGCCTGGGCCAAATGTCAAGCATCCAAATGGAGAGAACATTGAAAGTACCTCTGAGAAGGGGCAGGCTTCATATGAATAATGATGTTGCATTAGCACGTACTTCTCTCTACGTGATGCACGCGGGGCCACCTCCCCACTGGTCACTGTGGAGAGCCATGGAATTATCCCCTGGCTAACACAAGAGCTCTTCCTACAAGCACTAGCCATCTTTTTAAATAACCTTTGCTGTTGTTGTTAGTGGTGATTTCTGGCCATTTTCACTTATTTTTTATATATGCATGCATTTTCTAGATATTTCACGATAAATACCCATTTCCTTTATAATCATGAACATGATTGGTTAAGACAGATGGATACTGCAAAGGATCCAGGACTTTGGGATGAACCACTATTTGGGTCCAGGTCTGGATGGTCGAAGCATCCTGTGAAATACCCACATTTGGACTTGCTCACGACGCATGTATATTACAGCTGTCATTTCCAGAGTGGCTTTGCACAATCACTGGTGATTTCTCCAGTAACATAAGACACTCCTTCCTTTCTCATGGGGACCCATTAGGCCAAGTGCAGCATAGATGAGAGGTAGTGGCTTTTATTTATTTATTTTCTTAGCTTATTTTTTCATTAGTTATCTATTTTATACATATTAGTCTATATATGTGAGAGGTAGTGGCTTTTAAAAGATAACATAAATTTCCTTCTCCTTCTTAGCAGAAAAAATCAAGGGTAAACAAGGTTTTTTTCCCTCTAGGTCACCATGCTCACATTTTCAGGGTAATGTCTTAGAGGCTCTTATAGGAAGACTTGATTCTATGTACCCACTGCGATGTCTTTTATTTTTACATCAAATGATTTGGGTCTGGTGGCTTCATTTTCCAGTTAAATTTTTTACAAATCAAGCTTTACCAGCCTCACTTTTCCACCCCAATTATAACACTCACAAGAGGTCATTTGTACCCTGTCCTCTCTCTCTCTCTTTCACACACACACACACAAACACACACACACACACACGGACAAGACATACAGGAAGAGTGTACTGGAAGCTGGCTTCAACATTCCCACCCATGAACAATGATTAGAAGAGGCTGATGGTGCCCTGTTGTGAATCCCTGGGTCATCAGCCATTGAGCCTTGGATGACTATTGTAGGACCTTCCTTCCAACCCCTGCTCCTTAAAATTCCATTTCTTAGATTGGGTAGTCAGATATACAAGCTCTACCCTTGAGGTTATGTGAGCTAGCTGTGAGCACAGGCTTGACAAAAGGTTCCACAAACTGACTCACATAGAATAAGACATCCCCCTAATAAGAGAGCCAAGGCAGGAGGGAGGACCATTGTTAAGATAAGAGGGTTGTCTCTTGTACTGTTGGTGGGAATGTACATTTGTGCAGCCACTGTGGAGAACAGTATGAAGATTCCTTAAAAACTGAAAATAGAACTACCATACGACATGCCACTCCTGGGCATATATCTGGAGAAAAGTCTAATTCAAAAAGTTACATGCACCCCAATGGTTATAGCAGTACTAGTCACAAGAGCCAAGACATGGAAGCAACCCAAGTGTCTATCAACAGATGAATGGATAAAGAAGCTGTGGTACATATATACAGTGGAATATTACTCAGCCATAAAAAGAATGAAATAGTGCCATTTGCAGCAACATGGATGGACCTAGAGATGACCATACTAAGTGAAGTAAGTCAGACAGAGAAAGACAAATACCATATGATATCACTCATACGTGGAATCTAAAAAAAGGTGATACAGATGAACTTCTTTACAAAACAGAAATAGACCCACAGACATAGAAATCAAACTTACGGTTACCAAAGGGGTAAGGGTGTGGGAGGATAAATTAGGAGTTTGGGATTAACAGCTACACACTACTATATATAAAATAGATAACCAACAGGGACCTACTGTATAGCACAGGGAGCTATATTCAATATCTGTAATAACCTATAAGGGAAAAGAATCTGAAAAATAATATATATATATAACTGAATGACTGTTGTACACCTGAAACTAATACAACTTACTGAAAATCAACTATACTTCAATTTAAAAAAGAGGGTTGCATCTGAAAGGCAGTGTCAGAATAATAACAGCTACCATTTTTGGAGTAGTCATGGTATACTTGGTGCTCTCCTAAACTGTACCTTTCATATTAAAATTTGTATTATAAAATGATTTGATATTATAGAATAATAATAAGAGACCAATGTACAGAACACATAAATTTAAGATGTTAGTTTTGCGTTTTTGCTTAAGTTCTCTTTTCAATAAATAAAGCATTACTGATTCAGCTTAAAAATTAAAAAGCTTACAAATCTTAATTCCTCTCTCCTGTCCCTTGATCACTGGTGTCATTCATATTACTTATATTTAAGCATACATAATCGAATACATTGTTGCTACTATTATTTTGAACAGACTGTTATCTGTTAGATCAATTAAGAATAAGAAAAATAAAATTTTTTATTATACCTTCAAAAAGGTTTATTTCTTAGAGATGAAATGTCTCGACAGAGACCATGATGGGCCATTCTAGCCCAATATCCATCTCAGTAGATTCCATCTTTTTTTTTCTAAGGTTTATTTTTTAAAGTTTATTTACTTATTTTGGCTGTGCCGGGTCTTATGCAGCACGCGGGATCTTCGTCGCAGCATGCAGGATCTTTTAGTTGCGGCATGCAGACTCTTAGTTGCGGCATGTGGGATCTAGTTCCCTGACCAGGGATCGAACCCGGGCCCCCTGCATTGGGAGTGCAGAGTAAGTGCATTGGGAGCACCAGGGAAGTCCCCAGATTCCATCTTAATAAATAAAAATGGTTTCAAATCTGCCCACTCTCGAATTCTTGCTTTGCTTCACACCATTCCTGTAGTTCATCTAGTAGCATTTTATATTTTATAAGTTATCCAAGAATCCTGCAATATGCAATTTCTTTCTTCTTTGCCACTGATTTCCAGTCCCTGTGTTCTTCCTAATAACGACTTCTTGGTCTTAGAGTAGCTATTTCCTGTTATGATGTGTGTGTCTGTGCATGTGTACCTCTCTCTGTGCTCATCCTGTGAATCTTTTGTCTCTGCCAGAAAAACTGCTGTGAATATTTTACTGGTCATCATATAGATGAAACTGTACATACTGTTAGATGGAAATATTATTCTATTTCTTTCTTTTTACTTTTATTCAGGCATATGGCAAGCCTCCACTGAGGCTGTTTCCTAGGCAATTTCCTTTCTGTGCACACCAATACTTTTTTTAGATTTCGGATTGGATGTAAAAGAATGATGCCCACACAACGCTTGTATAAATAGAGCTAAAAGTAGTTTAGCTGAGAGATTCGACCCTCAGAAATGAACCCCATTTGTTCCCCAGGAAGTTAGCGCTACCAGTGGGAAAAAATAAACATGTTTATGGTTCTCTACATTTCCCCAAAATTCATGTTAAAAAAAGCTGCATGTAAAACTTATTTGTTGGGCTCCCCTGGTGGCGCAGTGGTTGAGAATCTGCCTGCCAATGCAGGGGACACGGGTTCGAGCCCTGGTCTGGGAAGATCCCATATGCCGCGGAGCAACTAGGCCCGTGAGCCACAATTACTGAGCCTGCGCGTCTGGAGCCTGTGCTCCGCAACAAGAGAGGCCGCGACAGTGAGAGGCCCGCGCACCGCGATGAAGAGTGGCCCCCGCTTGCCACAACTAGAGAAAACCCTCGCACAGAAACGAAGACCCAACACAGCCATAAATAAATAAATAAACAAATATTAAAAAAAAAATTTATTTGTTAAATAGCCCTCTTTTATTGACACTCATTTATTAAATAAAACCCCTTGTCCAATTCAGATATGAGATATTTCAGTAAGGGAAAGTAGGAAAGATAAAGTAGGGATAAGAGTAAAGGTACCACCCCTGAACAATGAAGTGAGGAAAACGGGGAAAACCAACATCCAGCATGGATTCCCAGTAAAAGACACAACATGCCAAATCCCAGAGAATTAAACTTAGACGCCAATCAAACAGACCTTGAAGAAAAGACTGATCCCCCCACCCCCGCTCATGTTTCTGAAACAATCCAGAAGCCAAAGAAACTAGCTTTTGATGCACAACCAGCACAGAGACTGGTGGGGTGGAATGAGGAGCCGAGGGCACAAAATTTAGTGAGGACCCCACTCTCAGTATTGTGCAGTGCACACCCCTGGCATCCAGCCGGACCTCAGTCCCAGCCCTTTGCATAAGTGCATCAAAGCAAGAGCAGAGTTCACTACAGTGAGATCCCACCTCACACTGGTCAGAATGGCCATCATCAAAAAGTCTACAAATAATAAATGCTGGGGAGGGTGTGGAGAAAAGGGAAACCTCCTACACTGTTGGTGGGAATGTAAATTGGCACAGCCACTATGGAGAACAGTATGGAGGTTCCTTAAAAAACTAAAAATAGAACTACTATAGGGCCCAGCAATCCCACTCCTGAGCCTATATCTGGAGGAAACCTTAATTCAAAAAGATACATGCACCCCTATGTTCACAGCAGCGCTATTTACAATAGCCAAGACATGGAAGCAACCTAAATGTCCATTGACAGAGGAATGGGTAAGGAAGATGTGGTACATATACACAATGGAATATTACTCAGCCATAAAAAAGAATGAAATAATGCCATTTGCAGCAACATGGATGGACCTAGAGATTATCATACTAAGTGAAGTAAGTCAGACAGAGAAAGACAAATATCATATGATATCACTCTTATGTGGAATCTAAAAAAAATGATACAAATAGACTTATTTACAAAACAGAAACAGACTCACAGACATAGAGAACAGACTTATGGTTACCAAAGGGAAAGGGGGGGAGGGATAAATTAGGAGTTTAGGATTAACAGATACACACTACTATATATAAAATAGATAACCAACAAAGACCTACTCTATAGCACAGGGAACTATATTCAATATCTTGTAATAAACTATAATGGAAAAGCATCTGAAAAAGAATATATACAGATGTATAACTGAATCACTTTGCTGTACACCTGAAACTAACACAAGATTGTAAATCAACTATTCTCCAATAAAAATAAATATATTTTTTAAAAAAGAGCAGAGCTCCCTGTTAACGAGGGTGGCTACCTTCTGTTACCTTTTACACACGTCTGCTCTCAGGCCACAAACAAGGGCCGACCACTGAGCTTTACAAAGGACTCAGAATTCAAAAATCAACTCTCAAATCCAAGGCTGTTCACCCAGAGATAATGAGTAACATCCATGAATTCTTGGTTCATTGGATTAGCACTGAGCTGGTCCCAGGAAGTGCGCAAAAACATTGTCCTATGAGGTTCCCAGGACCCCCTTGTAGCTTATCTGGGGGCACAGCCTGGCTTCAGACCCAGCTGCCTTTGCTCTCCCTGATGCCTGCTTCGAAAGGGATCCCACCAGACCTCCACAAACGAAGCTTTGTTAACTCATCCCCTATTGCTGATCAGACGCACGGCTCCACCACTCAAAAAGCAGAAGGCATAAAGGTGAATACAAAGATGAGAAAGGAGTTTACATCTGGTCCTGCAGCCTCTCCACGTAGTCTCTAAAGCCCTGGGACGCCCCCAGCCCCATATCTGGGCAGACCCACTGGATGCTGTCATCACTGTCAAACAGGATGGAGTTGGTGTACGGGCCGCCATCCTCCGGGAGGATGGTGGTGTAGGACGTAAACTTGACCCTCTTCCTCTTGGGGCCGGACGAACCCAGAGGTTCGTTTTTCACGTCTTTCTCACAGACATAGTCAGAAGGTCTGAGCAGCTGACTAGGGAAAGTCTTCTGGGAACCGCCGTTCAGAAGGAAGTTCCTCTCCTCGGGCTGCAGCCCCCTGTCGATCATGGTCGTGCACTCCTCCGACGGGAGGGTCACGTCCACCGGGTTCTCCAAAAGCTCCACGTCGTTCCCCAGCCAGACCCAGTCGTGGGAATGGGGGATGTCGCCTTGCTCACTCACGGCGAATCTTCTGTGTCTGTATTTCCATTTCATAAATGTCATCCATTATCCTGGCATAAATAATGTGATATAACCCCTCGGGTATGAGGAACAAATTTGTATACTTTCCTGAATGCAGTCCTGTGTATATGAACTAACTGAATGTCATAAAGCAGAATTTCACTTTGAATCTTCCAGAAAGAGTTTAAAAGATCATGTGATGCCTCTGAATCACTTTTGAGCACAGGTCATCAGGCTACTGCTCGAGATACTATCACTTCAAGCACCCTTTATTAGGAAGACAGGCTCGTTTGAAGCATCTGAGAAAAGATGTATTATGGGGACAGGTGTGCTTGAAAGATGCAATGACCTTGGTATAATTGAAATGAATTTGCTACAAGCTTAACTGTGGAGCAGAGGTTTCAAGTTGTCTATAATTAATATCAGCCAACAGATATTTGGTGCCTGTTAGCCATACTTGTTTAAATAACAGAAATAGAGTTTTCAAGTATCAATGATTATTTACTTTAGAAAAAGGAAGACATGTGAGCCTTTGGTTGTGGTCTGAGGCAGTTCCCCTCTCACAGATAACCTGCCATAACGTGGTATTTGGACACGTCGTCAGTGTGTAAAACCATATAAGGGGGAAATTTGTCCAACCCACTGAGTACTTTTCTCAGAGACAGGACAGACTAGATAAGAAGCAGGAAGAAGCTTCAAGAATCACCAGTCCCAGCTATGAGTGCTCTCTCTACGGATCTCCTTTGCAGGATGTGACAGAGAGAGAAGTGGTCTCAGTTGGCCAGGGACGAAAGGACTCTGGACTCTTACCTGTTGTGGGGCTTGAAGAACGCCCTGGGCAGCCGCTGTTGAGATGACGGCTCTTTTGTCCGACCTGTGAGGCTGCAGGGAAAGAGACAAGCCGGACACCAACTGCACGCCCAGGTCCACGATGGTGACACGGTCATCCAGGATGGTCACCGTCTTCTCAGCCAGGATGGAGTCAGAGAGAGGCGACAGCACCTGCAGGGTCAGCGAGAAAGCTCAGGTCTCTGCCCCTCACAAAACTAATGAGGAAAAAAGGAACGAAAAAGGTAAAATGCCTACAGAAGTAAATGGAGGTTTAAAATCAGGGGCTACGAGCTCATGGTCATCAAGTAGTTAACTTCTGCCATTTGGTGGGGGTTTTAACATCTGTAAAACAACTCAGGAAATGTGCATCTGTTATCTAGGTACTTCAGGGAGGAACTAAAGATTCTGTGACTGCCAGATGGCCAATTTACTGCTTAAATTCTTCCCAGTTCTCCTGTCCCCAATGCGATTTTTGTCACTACATGTTCATATCCTTTCAATCATTAATTCCTGAGCCAGGCTTTTGTAACTCAAGGGAGGCCCGGGAGACTGCTGCTTTCCTGCAAACAAGAGGCAGGCAGCGGATATGGGGGAGCGGTCTGTCCTGGGAAGGCCCCATAGCGTCCTGCTCGGTTACAGACACACGCCATGGCTCGCTGGTACTGCAGTGAGCACCCCCTCCCCTCCTGCTTCTCGTCCTCCTCCTCATCACTCTCTTGGTGGTCTTGGGAATCGAGCAAAACCAGAGCGAGCGTAATCATCATTAAAGATGTTTTAAATATCTTCAATTTTCCAGTGACTGTGGGACGGTACAGAGTAAAATGACAAGACTGGGATCCTCTCCTGGTCAGACAGGCCCATCACTGATTCATTTACCAATCTCTTCAGCCATCAGGTACTAGGGTGGTGTTTATTTTGTGCCAGAATTGCTGCTTCCTGCCCAGAACCCTGAAGACAAAGACACTGTCTCTTGCCTTCAATTTGGTTTCGCTCAAGTGGAAGATACAGCCCCAGACAGGCCATTATGGGATGAAGAGGATGAGTCCGTGGTCCCCAAACTTTGCCAAGGGAGCCTGTTAGCATCCCACTGCCCGGTTTCAGCCCTCGGCACTTCACTCAGGACGTCTTGGGGTGGGAGCCAGGAATCCATTGATTTTTAAAGAGCACCTGGGGCTTCCCTGGTGGCACAGTGGTTAGGAATCCGCCTGCCATTGCAGGGGACATGGGTTTGAGCCCTGGTCCAGTAAGATCCCACATGACGTGGAGCAACTAAGCCCGTGCGCCACAACTACTGAGCCTGCGCTCTAGAGCCCGCAAGCCACAACTACTGAGCCCGTGCACCTAGAGCCCGTGCTCCGCAACAAGAGAAGCCACCGCAATGAGAAGCCCGTGCACTGCCACAAAGAGTAGCTCCCGCTCGCCGCAACTAGAGAAAGCCCGCACGCAGCAACGAAGACCCAACGCAGCCAAAAATAAATAAATAAAATAAAATAAATTTAAAGAGCCCCTGCTGTTGCCAGTGTGTAATAAACCTTGGGAGCCACTGGTTTGAGCTCCAGAATGAAACAAACCCAGTTCCATGGTCGGATCCACCCTGACTCAGACAAAGGGCATGAGCACCCCATCTTCATATGAAATTAGGGGGTGCCCACCTCTCACGTGGCTTTTATAGCACTGAGGAAAATACAAAATAACATGTGCAGTGTGTTTGGCCTGAGGCCAGCACAGAGCCCTCAACAGAATTTCAGAGTGATGGTTATTAAGGACGCAAGGAGGGATTTCACGGGGTTCAGCACAGACTCTGTGGGACACAGAGAAAGGATGACTCACAGGACCTTAGGGAAACAGTTGAGGGGGAAGGGCTTGTTAGCAATGACAAAACCCCTGTGTCACCTCTATGGCTCTGAACTGAGGACAAAAGACCAAAGATTACAACAAAAGATACTCCCATGGCTCTTATGGCTTAAATTCTAAGTCTGGGGAGATGGGAGCCAGAACAATGGATGACAACTAAAATATCTATTTATTATTAATCACGATGTCACACGTAGCCTGTAACATGTCATCAGCTCTTGGGGGGAATAGTCCCTGCTACATCATTGTTATTATGTCCTACATAGACCCGATTTCTAATCTTGGGGCTATTTCCGGTTGCCCTCTGTCTCACAGAGGGCATCGGGACCCCCACTATCAACCACAGCCTCGACAACCCTCCATCACCAAGCAGAACTCTGTTCTCTTCTATCTTTTTATTTATTTTTTTAAATTAATGTTTATTGGAGTATAATTGATTTACAATGTTGTGTTAGTTTCTGCTGTACAGCAAAGTGAATCAGTTATGCATATACATATATCCACTCTTTTTTAGATTCTATTCCCATATAGGTCATTACAGAGTATTGGGTAGAAGAAGCCTATGAAAAGATGCTCAACGTCACTAATTATTAGAGAAATGCAAATCAAAACCACAATGAAGTCCCTCCTTACACCAGTCAGAATGGCCATCATTAAAAAGTCTATAAATAATAATGCTGGAGAAGGTGTGGAGAAAAAGGAACCCTCTTGCACTGTTGGTGGGAATGTAAATTGATAACAGCCACTATGGAGAACAGTATGGAGGTTCCTTAAAAAACTAAAAATAGAATTACCATACGATCCAGCAATCCCACTCCTGGGCTTATATCTGCAGAAGACCATAACCTGAAAAGAGACATGCACCCCAGTGTTCACTGCAGCGCTATTCACACTAGCCAGGACATGGAAGCATCCTTCCATCTTTCTAAATCTGTGCATCTGCCCAGCAGCGAGGTGAGCACGGCGGCCCTTCCCCCGAAGCCTGTCTTCTCCAGTAACAGCGTCCACTTAAGAGGCTGTTAGATTCCATGAACATAAACGTCCTTCCCTTTAATTCACTTTCTGTTTATGCAACAGGATGGGCGCTTTATCTTCTCGTTTCAGCCTCTCTTCTGCCTCAAAATCAGATACCCAGCCATAGGCAGTTATCAGCACTCATGATGTTCCCATGCTGGGGAATTCATCGCCTCCAAACTGCTTGATTCTCGGAGCTGATAACTATTTTGAAAGTCAAAGCAAAACAATAACAACAAAAATCACTTATTTATGATGGTACTGGGGAAAGTTTCCTTCTTCTTTTTCTGCCCCTCAGGGTGTTTATACTATATGTCTCTTTATAGACTCTGCAACACCCATTGTAGAAAAGAAATATTATAAAAGCAAATTTATGTCGCTGTAATTTGTTTTGTGACAATGTTACGGAAAGGGCTCAGGGCAGGCTGTTCCAAAATGTGCCAAAGTGGCATATTGATTATTTTGAAATAAAGTTACTTGAGAAACAGCTGGTGCAAGAAGGATGCTCTGACCCTTTCTTCTGCCTCCCTGAAAGCAGGAAATAAATCTCCCACGTGAAAGGTACCTTCCCTTTCCCAGGAGATAGAAAGACATCCTTATCACCAAAGAGGAGGAAATCAGGGCTGTATAAAGAAACCTTGTTACTTCTTCACTAATTACTACCCCAAGCCCAAATTTCTTTGTCTTGTCAATTCTTCACAAATGTGTTGTTTCTCTGTCTAAAAAGTGTGAAAGCTACCTGCTCTGGACACTTCTTTGAGCCTCATATTTCTATGAACTCCCATCCGCACAAAATTAAAATTTGATTTTCTCTGTCTCATGCCCATTTAATTTTAGGGCAGCCAGAAGAACCCAAAAGGGTAGGGGGAAATGTTACCCCTGCCGACACAATCAAGCAGCTGTAAGCACGCTGCTCTAATCAGGGCCACCTTGTTTCTTTATAATATGTCCTTAGTTATTTATTTATTTATTTTTGGCTGTGTTGGGTCTTCGTTTTTCTGTGCGAGGGCTTTTCTCTAGTTGCGGCAAGCGGGGTCCACTCTTCATCGCGGTGCGCAGGCCTTTCACCGTCGCGGCCTCTCTCGTTGCGGAGCACAGGCTCCAGACGCGCAGGCTCAGTAGTTGTGGCTCACGGGCCTAGTTGCTCCGCGGCATGTGGGGTCTTCCCAGACCAGGGATGGAACCCGTGTCCCCTGCATTGGCAGGCAGATTCTCAACCACTGCGCCACCAGGGAAGCCCCCACCTTGTTTCTTGATGAAGTTTTTGAATGAAGTAAATCCAGGAGAACATTATCTAAAAAAATGCAGCCCGGATATGAATAGTATTGACCACTCACTCACTCCTATTTTACGGCAGTGATGACACATTATTCTAGAATTTGTGTTGTACCTTATTTTTCCCCAAAACTGGGAAATTCTTTACCACTGGTCCACACTGATACTTGGCTGCAAGGGCCACTGCTGTGTTTCCTTGTGTCTGTGCAGGTGTGATTCGGCACTTCTGGTTCTGTTTGTGGCATAAAGAATGATTGATTACGAAGACCATAGGGACTTCCCTGCTGGCACAGTGGTTTAGAATCCTCCTGCCAATGCAGGGGACATGGGTTCGAGCCCTGGTCCAGGAAGATCCCACATGCCGCGGAGCAACTGGGCCCGTGAGCCACAACTACTGAGCCTGCATGCCACAACTACTGAAGCCAGCACATCTAGAGCCCGTGCTCTGCAACAAGAGAATCCACTGCAATGAGAAGCCCGCACACCGCAACGAAGAGTAGCCCCCGCCCGCCGCAACGAAGAGTAGCCCCCGCCCGCCGCAACTAGAGTAAGCCCGCGCGCAGCAACGAAGACCCAACGCAGCCAAAAATAAATTAATTAATTAAAAAAAAAAACACAAAGAAGACCATAGTCTGGGCAGAAACAAAGGGCAGTGCTCAGAGGTGCTTGGGGAGTTCATAGCCCACATGTCCTTGGACATGACCTCAGGGAACTTTTTATCCCCTACTGATTCAATGCAAGCCAGCAAACTGGGGAAACAGAGCCCACAGAACTTTACAGTTTGCAATACTATTAGAAAAAATGCAGCAGAGACTGTAGGTTTCCCCACCATCCATAGACCCTGGTAACTGCGGACAAGCTCTCTAGTTGGGGGTCGCCTTTCGTAGACACCCTTCCATCCAGGCATGGCCAAGTGACTATTCTCACCAATAGAATTCAAGAAAAAAGAGAAGCCATTTCTAGGGCAAGGTTTAAAAAAAGTGTACATGCCTCTCCATGCTCACTTTTCCCTCCAGCAGCCAAGAGAGAGACTCTGGGTCCCTGGACTACTAAATGAACAAGAGTCAACTGTCAAACGCAAGTACCCGCCAGGGAGAGCCGTGTGAGTGAGAAATATACCTATTCTGTTGGAGCTGTTATGCATTTATTTCATCAGATTGTACTGAGCATTGTGTTATGTACTATACACACATATGCAGTTGAACCTTGACCAACGAGGGGGCTGGAGCACCTACCCCCGTGCAGCCCAAAATCCGCGTCTAACTTTTGACTTCTCCAAAACTTAACTACTAAATAGCCTACTGTTGACTTCTCCAAAACTTAACTACTAAAGAGCCTACTGTTGACTTCTCCAAAACTTAACTACTAAATAGCCTACTGTTGACTGGAAGCTTTACTGATAACAAACAGTTGATGAACACATATTTTGTATGTTATATGTATATATACAGTATTCTTCCAATAAAGTAAGCTAGAGAAACAAAATGTTATTAAGAAAATCATAAGGAAGACAAAATACACTTACAGTACTGTACTGTATTTAGCAGCATTGTAAGTTCATGCCCTCTGTTTAGAAGATGAAATATTTGTCAGTACCTACATAAATATTTTCTTATATGATACAAAACGCTATAGATGTTACACATATTACTAACACTAGACATCAAAAATGAAAAGATAATGTGAAAAAGAAATCCATACTTATTTACATGTATAAGGATTCATACACTGATAGCAAAGAAGCAGTAATATGATTGCTTTATGGTCAGCTAGCCTCTACCCCAATAAATAAATCATTACAAAATTTTTATGGCATACATATTACAGTCATACTCATAATACAGTATTGGAAACTTTGTTACATTTTTTAATAAACCACTTAACCTGTGATAATAGGCTGATAGGTAGTTTCTCCAATTATAAGAGAGAGAGGCATACTGTACGGTAATGTAATTCTTTGAAAGCAAAGTTACACAACAGTAAGAAAACCAACACATTATTAGTTCTATGTTAAATATCACTCACTTTATGCCTACATAAGAACAGACTAGTGTCTACATATATTTTATCCATTCATGACATACCTTTTTCTTAATTTTCTTGGTATTACTGGACTACATGTTTTTGTCTGCAAGCTTTTCCAAATTGTCACAAATCTCCGAAAATTTTTCCAACATATTTATTGAAAAAAAATCCACGAATGAGTGGACCCTCGCAGTCCAAACCTGTGTTGTTCAAGGGTCAGAAGTATATGTGGTATGTGTAGTGTATATATATATATAGTAATGATATATAATATATAATAATATATATTGTAGATAGATAATATACTACATAGCAATATGTATAATTTTTATGTATGTTTAATGGATTATAGTGCAGTTCATGTATATTTTCTATGCATGTAATATATAAGTATTTCATATTTATAGGCATTATATAAGCATTTTATGTAAATATTTATGTTATATATATAATTTGTACGTATGTTTAATGGATTATTGTGTATTTCATGTATATTTCACTTATATACAATATAAATATTTTATATTTATATGCATATATGCGTCACATAAATGCACTCTATATGTAGCATATATATGTGTATATATATATACATTTAGTGACTGGATTATTAGAACAACAATATGGAGCAGTATTATCATTCCCAGTTGCATACGAGGAAACTGAGGAATAGGAGGGTTAAGTACTTGTCTAGGGTCACTGAGCTCTAAGGGGCAGAACCAGGATAAGCACCCAGCAGGCCAACTCCAGCAGCACCCTCTTCACAGTTACACCACCGTCAGTAAATGTGTGCTGACTTTTACAAGTAGTAAAAGGAAAACGATAGAAGAAAGGGCCAGTGGGGCCACAGGGAGTGAATGTATGGAACTATGAAGCTGCCCCCAATGCCACACCTGCACTAATGCTTTACATGCGTTGCTTATTTAATGGTAGTAACCACCCTATGAGGCCAGTGCTATGGCAGCTCCTATCTTCAGATATTAAAACTTAACCCAGAGGAGTTAAATAACATTCTCGAGTCACGTTGCTAGTGGTCGGCAGAGCCTGGCTCCTGGTCCAGGCCGTCACGACCGCGTTCCAGGCTTCTCTCGCCACGAGGGGGTGGTACATCAGAGCCATCGGACCCCAAGCCCAGGCTGCTGTCAGCCCCTGTGGATGCTGCTTCCCTGGGGCCTGGGTCCCACCTTCACAAAGCGTCCTGGGCCCACAGAGGATGGGTCCCACCATCCTCTCTCTGGTTCCTCACCTTCTGTCCGAGGCCCCCTGGGATCCTCCCTCCTTTGATCTGGCCCAGCTCCACGTCTGGGACCTCAACCTGCAGGGGGAGTCTGGGCGCCCACACGGTGACCTCTAACTGGCGGGTGAAGTTCACAGTCATGTCCACTCTGCTTTTCGTCTCCTTCCCATCACAAGAATGGAATCACAGCCTTAGGAAAGGAGGGGATCTTGAGATGTGTCTGCAGAAACAAAACAAACAAAAAACACAAGCAAAAATCCACAACAATGATGGTTCGTGAAACTACGATGGCTCTGATTTACTGGACATCAAGACAGCTGGAGAAGCAGGCTTGTGTCTAACATGTTCTCATGGACTAGTTAGTGACAAATGATGATAAATACATTCCAGAAAGAGCATGTTGTCCTAATCAATCATGACTCACAAAACTGCAGGCCTCGCTTAATGGAAGTACTTAATCTCTTTAGCCTCTATGTGTGTGCATGTGTGTATGTGTGTATATATGTGTGTGTATGTGTATGTTTGTGTATGCATGTGTATGTGTGTGCGTGTGTGTGTGTGTGTGTGTAGGTCTGTGTGTATGTGTTCCTTACCAGATGTACTCAGTCCTCCATAAATTAAATCTCAGGTGCATTCAGATTTTATGCTTGGGCCATTTCTGACAATTCCTAAGTGCTGACCATATGGAACTAAGAAATAGTTTTATGCCAACCACAAACAGGATCTTTTAACAAATTTAAACAGTAGAGTTTTGTGACAGATTGAAATTCTACTGGGTGAAGTGCTCAACAAAGGCTTTGAAAAAAAGAGTGTAGGTACTTTTAACTCCTTGAAACTGTAATTTTGCAGCATGAAAGTGATGGATAACATTTTCATTATGGCCTTGGTCTTCAGCCTTCTGACAGCCATCTAATTAGCAAGTTAAGAATGAAAGAAGTAAGGCCCTGTTTTACGTCACATCTTCTTGTTGAACAAACACCACACTTTATGACTTTCTTTCCTAGGCCCTCAAGGATGGAGGAGAAGCATAAACAATTATAACTTCCTGTGAAAAAGATGCCAGATCCAAGAAAAGTTCTCCCCAGAATCACAAGCAAAAATGGGTCCCCCAACCTCATTTTTCAAAAACAGAAATGGAGGTCCAGCACATGACAAGGCTGGATCCAGATACCCAACTACTTTTGGAGACAATGTCAGATTTGGGCTGTTCACAGGGCTCCCCGTTGCCATGAACCTACCATTATTCCAAATCTCTTTAAAGCTCTCAAAACCTTTAACAGACACGTAAGGTCCAGTATATTCCCTAGACTAGGCAGTTTGTCTGTTTTGGTCACTGGTGTATCCCAGACACGTCAAAAAATGCCTAGCACTTAGTAGGCGCTTCACAAATGTTTACTGAATGATGAGTTTTAAGGAAAGATACAGAAGAAAATGATTGTCAGAAGATGGAATACAGCAGACACAAGAACACTGGTGAGAAAACAGAGTAGGTGGTCCATTCAAATGCTCTCTTTGTGTATCTTCCTCTCCTATTTCAGCGCTAATCCCAGGTATTCAAATTTTCCTACTTAACCAAGACCTGGCCGTGGTCTGATGAAGGCATCTACCCACAGCACCCATCTGTGAGTCCTATACCTTTGTTTGCTCTGCCAGGATCAGAGACTGGGCTTGCCCAATCCCTTTACTTTCTGCTTCTTTACTCTTGTATATCCTTTGAGACTCAGATCCACTAAAACAATATGAAGATTACAGTTTTTAAGACAAAAGCAGTCAAGGAACGTTTAGTAAAGAGAAAATACAGAACGTTTTCAATTGTACCAAAAGATACCTAATTTCATTTCTATTCAAAAACATGCCAGTCAAACATGATGGAGAGACCATTTCCTAGATTTATAAACTGTGTGTTAATAATCCAGGTTAGTATAAGCAGTGGTGTGCTAATCCTGGCTCTTTTTGGTTCCTAAGAGGCAATAGTTAAATTCTCAGAAATAATATAACTTGCAGGATTCCCCTAAAGCAAAGGAATTCATGTCAGCTTCTGAAGTGTTAACTTGTTTATTTTCCAATGGAATATTCCACAAGCCATAACTAAATCCTTCAAAGTATTTGGTACTTAAATAGTAATCTCCAGACATTTAAAATAAAAAATATGTATACTAGTTTGTTTTAATTTTATATATATTATATAAAATTATATATATATAATTATATAAATTATAGATATAAGTATAGATATATAGATCATATATATATTATATATTATATCTATCTAATATTATATATTATATCTATATCTATATCTGATATAGATATATATATCTATATATTATAGATATATATTATATCTATAATTATATAAATAAATAATTATATTCTTGAGAGCATTCAGCAGCTACTGAATATATTTATTTGTGATTTGTTTTAATTATGTATATTATAATTATATATAATTATAGGTATACTATATACTATACTATATAAAATTATATAAATAATTATAGGTTCTTAAGAACATTAACAAAGGCCACTGAGGAGACAATTTAGCCTCCCTCTAAGTAAAAGGACATCAATAAGGACAAAATGTTTGGGGAAGCACAGGCTGTATGCCATCCTGCTTTTGCGGTTGTCATTGTCCTACAGCATCCCACAGCCAATGCATCCTGGTCCAGCCGTTTAACATCACAAGACTGTTAAGAGGGAGCAGAGAGAGGCATTTTGATAGCTCTTCATACCTCCCGTGAGCTAGCCCTGCTCATCCGTGCCCGAGGCTATTTTCAAAAAAACCAGCCATGTAAATTACACCACATTAAAAAGGTCACACTGACAGAGCCGTTAACTGGTTTTTACAGCAGTTTTGGGGGATTTAAAACCTCATTATCATGTCCAGGTTTGTACAAAGAATAATCATCCTAGCAGGATTTTCAATCAGCACTAAAAATGGAATGAATGACCATCTTTTGTTTTCTTAAAAACCCGTGAGGGAGGCGCAAGAGGGAGGGGGTATATAGGGATATATGTATACATATAGCTGATTCACTTTGTTATGCAGCAGAAACTAACACAACATTGTAAAGCAATTATACTCCAATAAAGATGTTTAAAAAAATAAAAATAAATAAATTAAAAAAATAAACTAAAATAAAATAAAATCACATACCATTGAAATTTTTAAAAAAACAAAAAAAAACAAAAGAAAACCTATGACACTGACAAAGCTGAGCCTAACAGCCATTCCTCTGTTGTTTAAGGAGCCAGAGGAGCCCCATGTAGACGCCTCTCTGCAGAATACGTCTCTCCAGAACACAGGCTGGGAGAAACGGAGGGTGAGTGCATCCTGCGCCAGCCCCTGGGACCCAGTGATTGCAGGCAAGCTCACCTACGAGAAAATAAAGCTCACCTATAATGAACAATTCCAAAAGAGATGCGTAACAGGAGGACTGCCTCTCACCTTCTCCTGTGTTCAAAGTATTCATCATGCATTTCGAGAACTCTCCCCTTCTTACAACCCACAGTTGTATATTGTTTTACTTCATTTGGAGAAAAGTCTGATCATTGTTCAACCCCATGTGTTCTTTGTTCCTTTTCTTCCCATAATCCTGCTTCAAACTTATAAATAGCACCCTACCATCAGAAAAAGAATCAGCATTGGAAACCATGAGGAACTTTCTATTCATAAGAAATGAAATGCTGAAATTACACAAAAACCATTCAGAACAATTGTCCACCTTTCAGGACTGGCTGTGAGAGGATCCACGTTAGGTGGGAATGGCTAGACTCTCTAACCATCACCTTGCTGGTCATGGGCTGAGGCCATTCTAAGAGGGCTGTGACCTTGGCTACCAACATCTTTCTCACCCATCGGCTACAAGCTGCCTCAAGAAGTGTGTGACCTTAGCATCACCTTGTTTCATCACTGAATGAAGACTGACCAAGAAGAGTAAAATCTTGGGGCAAAAGCTGAGGTTGATCTTGCAGGAGCTCAGAGTTGGAGAATTTTATCTAACCACACCTCTTGCAGATGTGTAGCAAGTCCTGTGTGAAAGGAAAATCACAGTGTCACCACTCTGTATCGGACCCAGTTCACCCTCAAGCCACACAGACACAATTCTCCATCCAACTGAGAGTAGATGGTTGAGAAGCTTTTCCAGACTTCTGGTCTACCTCCATTCCCGATGACAAACTTAGAAGAGAGATGCTTGTGGGATCAACAGTCCTAGTCACTACAGCAACTGTCCATCAAAACCTATCCTCATTGTGTCTTGTCTATTATCTTTTCTGGATTTCCATCACCCTAACCTACCTCCTGTTCAGTCAGTATGATATTATCAAAGTAACGAATCAATATGCTGTTTTGTCACCTACCCAGATGGCCCAAATCCCTTTGGAAGATATTCTGGAAAAGGACAGAAAATTGAATAGAGCCCTGGGTGAAAACTGTATGTGTATATTGTTGTCTGTCCTGCATGAATGCAAACTATCTCCAATCCTCTTTCCTGATTGGGACAGAAAATACATGAAACAAATTAATTTGCCATGATAGGCAATATACGTGAGGTCAAGTTTATATACTCCAGCAAATACATCACATCTGGCACTGTAGTTGTGATTGGAGCTACAACTTGGTTGAGACTGTGACCAAGCTCAAATGACCAGATGCCCACTGGTCATTTCCAAGGTCTATCTGGTTTCCTCTGGGAGCTGTCTGTGTTGGTGAATAAAATGCAGATACGAAAGGACTTTTGCAATTGTTTTCCTCTTTGCTTGGAAAACTACTTTTCCAGAACTTCCCGTGACTGGAACCTCCTTATCATTCATATCAGCCACAGATATTATCGGTGGCTTATTGCATGACTATGTTTATATGCTCCAACACACAGAAATACTTTATTATTTTCTAGAAGAACCACTTATCATAGGCTTCCAGTCATTTTACTCTCATTCTTCTTGCCATTGATGGGTTTAGGAATGGGGATACATGAGTCAGTACAATGACAATGAGAGAGGGTGCTTCTGGAAAAGGGTTATTTGATTTAAAAAGAGACACAATCATAGGCACCTCCTTCTCCTGTTGGATAGATTATATCATGTATGATTCCTGGAAGTGCCGCAACCCAACCACCAAGTTTGACTTGAGGAGGATGGAGTGAAGGAAGAAAAGACTCTGGATCTTTGATGATCTCATGCAATTGCAGAGTTAACCAATCCTGGAAGAGTCCAAAAAGTGCTCAAGAACTATAAACTGATGTATTAATACATCCTTGCTATTTTCTCTGGCCCTATTTCATTCTGTGCACTGGGAGTAAATAGTGTAGAGGAAAGAAGAGAAAGTTCTCGTCTTCGTCACTAAGGTAAATGAAGATCCTTTCCAATAGTGGGGAAGGGACAGAAAACCCAAACTTTACAAGGTTGACCAGGAAGCAGATAAATATTGGACTTTGCATCCAAAGGGGCAAATATGGCCTTTTGACATGGAATTGAGTCTCATTTGTATCACATCAAACATTGGGTTTGGGGGGGATGGAGGCGGATGGAAGGGGGAGGAAGAGACACATAGAACAAATGTCATAGTCAGCAGCCTGTCATTGAGCTAAATGACACCCGCAGGGCTCTCTGAGTCCCAAGAAGGACAAGGAGAAACAAACGCAAGGCATCTAACGCTGAGAGAACTGAAGGCCACGAGGACTTGGATAGAGAAAGTGGATGGTTTATGCCATTTTACTTTGTGAACACATGTGAGACGGTCTGCAAATATTATCTAGAAAAAGTTGTCTTTGGATATTGCTTTCCTCCTAAATCTTGCCACTATATTACTCTAGAGCCATAGCAGCAGCAAGAGACTCTGGAGGAAAGTATATTTCATCTGCGGATCTCATAAGAAATATCCATTGCTTTCTTCTTGTTTTAGAAGCAAAAATTTGATCTGTGTGATTCCCTCCACGGAGTTTGCCACTGTATTGACCTGTCTCAACTGAGGGACACCTGGTCTTGCATTATAATCCCTCTTCATGACCCTGCTCTCAATGTGAGAAATGTGAAACTATGTTTAAAAGAAGAAAAACTACAGAAGCAGACGATGTTTCTCACATATACACAAAAATGCAAACCACATAAAATCTATATGATCTATATGAAGATATGCAAACTACATAAAAACCCTTTAATAATCAATTTTCTTAAGACTCAAATATTGAACATTCTTTACAGAGTTTTGCAAAGTGATTGCTTAGTGTTTGACACTTAGGGAGAACCTACATCATTTTTTTGTTTTGTCTTATAGTCAAGTAACCCCTGAAATAAGAGTAGGGGTAATAATCGTTACCTTATATGGAGTGCTTATTATGTACTGGGCATTATTCCTAGGACTTAATATATACTGTGAATGAAAAATGTTGCCTGCCATATCAGTAAACAAAGCTTTTTGCAGCCATCAAGCCACTACAGCCGCCCCAGATGGTGAGCCCTTAGGGAATTCAGGATGGAGACGAAGGGGCTGCCAGCTCCCAAGCCCTCAGCCACTGCGGCCACCCCCAAAAGTGACCCTGAGGGGGATTCAGGATGGAGAAAAGCAGGCTACTGGCCCTGGATAGCTAAGGTGCACATCAGAGGAATGCTTTCAATGAGCCCAGACTCTTGCATCTTCCCGTTCATAGAAAAGCGCTAAATTCATTAACTTGAGATGTCTGGTTTTCTTTAATCAACAGTAATCCTTTGAGCGGTCCCTTAGAGCGATCTGAGAAGGCTGCGTCCCGGGCTTAAGTTCTCAGTTTTGTCCACTGAATAAAACATAATTCTCAACTTTTAGGTTGTGCGTTGTTTTTTCAATTGACAATACAATAGCCACATAATCCTCACAATAATTTTGCAAGGCAAAGTATTCTTATTCTTATACCATAATGCAACAAACGAGGTTCAGAGAGACTAACTGGTCAAGGGTACAGAGCTAGTAAGAGACAGAGCCAGGATATTAACCCATGGCGGCTGAGTGCAAAACCAGTGTTCTTAACAAACTTGGGTTAATACCTTAGCACAAATGCCCAGGGAGGAGAGGCAGGATTGCCAGCTCTGGCAGTGACTAAACCAAGGAAACTTGAACCCTCTGGGCTCTTCCGCTGCCTGGCTGTGTCCCAGGTCTGACACTCCTAAAACCTACACGTGTACAAAATAAATAATTAATAAACTAACTGGGGTTCTATATGAGCAAATACATTTTTTAAAAAGAAAAATTAGCTTTGATTTTTCCTGGTGCAAAAAGAGTCTCTTTGTCTTGGAGAATTTACTTTAGACAACTTGTGAATTCTTCCTCTGCCTCCTTTCAATGTATATGAATCTTTTCGAAAGCTAAATAAGCACTTGCCACCTTTACATGTCAGGAATGTTTTGTTGTTTTTTTCCTGCAATGTTAAGGAACAGGATAACACCTGAATCTCCCAGTTTCTGTGGGAGGGGGGAGCCTCACTTCCGCCGATAGCTGTCCCCACGTTACAAACCTACCCCTCCTCTTAAAAATCTGAGAAATTTATTTTTCTTTGCATAAAGACGACTAGCAAACACAAGTGACGACCCTAAGTAACAGGAGAGTTTAGGATGGACCCCCTGTGACAAACAGTGCTGTTGAATCCTTTTACTTACAGGACTGGATATTGTTTATCTTGAGAACATGTATGGGATGGGTTGTATCTGCTTGGTTCTGTATAATGGTGAGATGGCTTTCTGTCTCTGTGATCTCTTAGCAACTCGCCTGCGATGCGCACACACTTGGGGTTAATACTTACTCAATAATAATTTTTTTCCCTTCTACCTTTTTTTTGAGAGGTTTTCTGAGTTGGCAGAGATGGCATTTTTCATTATATTTCCCCAAAGTTCCCAAGGGGCCTGGGAGCTGTACACACAGACTGGCTTTCATCTCAGAGCCGAAAGAGTCAGCTGCTCAACTTAAATTGGGGCACACAGAACATCTTCACAGCAGGGTCCCTGACACCCCTCTCCTACCTCTAAAACCTCCATTAGACGGTGGGGAATATTTTTTGATTCTGTTGGATGGGTCACCCTGATGGGAAAACCAAGACTTTTCAGTTGTTTTCCCCTAAAGAAAAAAGTCTACCCAAAACAGTTTCAATAAGGTTTTACCCTTTTAAGACAGGTATTTTCCAAAAATTATTCCTTATCCAAATTTCAGAGCATCCTGGGCCCCAGACAATGACTCTGTGCAAAGTTTAGCATGTGCTTTATTTGGGGAACGTTTGCATTTTAGCATTTCATCCCTTGCACCAATGGAACCGAGCAGATCCCTGCCCTACCTCCCTCAGTACAAAGGTCCCTCCATGTCCCCTGCGTCTTGTTTATAGAAAAGTACTGAATCTACGGTTAGCACAATTCCAAGAACTGGCCTTAAGGGAATGTCCAGTCTCCTTAAGCAACACTGTTGCTCATAAAAATCTATTATCTTTGCGGGCATCAAAATAGTTGTAGCTCATTCTGCCCATATATGTAAACGGGCAACTACAACTGTCAGCAAAGAGATGCTACAGACTCAGGTCGACATCTTCCACTCTGAGAATAAGGCGCCCTATGTCAGCAGGAAGAAGTTACAGAAGAGGGACCTTCACCCAGGATCCCATAGAAATGCCATGATGTTCTGACTAGTGGGGATCTGTCAGCGGCTTTTGGCAGGAAAGAGCTCTCTGCAGGAGGCCCCTTTGTCTTGACACTAACCTTCAACCAGGCTCCCCCATGCTCTACTCATCTCCGGCCCTAGCACACCTTTCCAACCTTTTGATCACACGATACCTTGCCTAATGTATTGGTTCTTTCCATCGATCAAAGAAGTAGAAATGAAGAACAGGTAATTAACACATGCCCAGATCTCTTTCCTCACTTCCCCTTCAGTAGTCTCATGAACAAACTGGGTGAACAAGAGCTCATCTAAAGAAAGATCACAGGAAGTCGACAAGCCTGCCCACCGTGGGGGATGGAGATGACTCTGACCCCCTCTCGATGATGAATGGAGATGACTTCCCTGTTTCCCTTTACAGACTTTCACGGGTGAGCAGAATCTTCAGAGATGGTTTCTGGGGACACTGAGTCCACCATCTCCCCAGATGGCCGGCATTCTGATTAAAAGCATCTTTCCTTTCTGCCAACATTTGTCTCTCTCTCTCTCGGATTGATTTTTCAGTGGAGAGCAGCTGGACCTGAGTTTGGTAACACCAACACTTGTTAGTTAGTTTAGGAAAGGATCCAAGCACTTCCTAGTCACCAAACAGTGGCCCGGGAGGGATTAAGAGCTTTTTATCTGGTGAGAGCCCAGCATGTCGCGCCGCCCAGCCTCCTGCACCAGCTCTGACTGCAGACACTGAACCTGGCGGAGAGAAGCGCTGGGAACGAGGCTCCCATCGGCACAGGTGCTGGAGTCACAAGCTTAGGTGTTCTGGGGTTTGCGCATCAATTAGTCACATTAAAAAAAGGCACTATGGCAGGATCAATAGATTTTCAAGGGGGGAAGTAAGAGGGAGGTCTACAGAATTTTTCCAACTCCTACGAAAGCTACTTAGTAAAGTTTCTATTAGGAAAAAAGAAAACACTTGAGAAAAGAAAATTGTGTATTGTGCATTGTGAACCTAAGGTATGTGGACAAAGAATGTCACCTGCCATATCAGTAAACAAAGGATGTTATGACCATCAAGCCACTAGGGCCACGCCCAACGGTGCACCCTGAGGGGCTTCAGGATGGAGAAAAGCAGGATACTGGCCCTAGATAGCTAAGGTGTATATCAAAGGAATTGAAACCGAAAGGTGTGGTTTTGGGGGGCTCCGAGGAGCCCGGTTCTTTATGTCTCAGCGCAGAGAGAATTCAGTGAGACGCAAAGTGATAGACAAGAAGTGAGTTATTAGAACAGGATGCTTGTGAAGCTTCCAAGCAGGCGGGCGAGAGGGGGCCATGCCCCGAGGACTTAGTGGGCTACAGTTTTATAATCAAAGGAGAAGTGGGGAGGGGGGAAAGACCACTTTCTTCCTCATTTTTTTTTTTTTTTAATTAATTAATTAATTTATTTTTGTCTGTATTGGGTCTTCGGTTCGTGCGAGGGCTTTCTCCAGTTGCGGCAAGCGGGGGCCACTCTTCATCGCGGTGCGGGGACCGCTCTTCATCGCGGTGCGCGGGCCTTTCTCCATCGCGGCCCCTCCCGTTGCGGGGCACAGGCTCCAGACGCGCAGGCTCAGCAATTGTGGCTCACGGGCCCAGCTGCTCCGTGGCATGTGGGATCTTCCCAGACCAGGGCTCGAACCCGTGTCCCCTGCATTAGCAGGCAGATTCTCAACCACTGCGCCACCAGGGAAGCCCTCTTCCTCATTTTTGAGTAGACGTCATGCTTCCATCATCAGCTCCTCCTCCAGGCTGGGAGGGGAGTTTTTTCTCTCCCTACACGGTCAAGCTAGGTCCGTAAGTTACTGTTTTTAATGTGTGCAGAGAGCATGTCCTAGGGATCATTAACTTACTGAGCTCACTGGGCAGGATGTGGGTCTCACGCCCCCATTGTTTTATTGTTTCGGGGCCTGTCTCGTGCTTCTGTTCATGGTCTTGTTGCTAAGCAAGCCTGCTTGGTTTTGTGGTTAAGCAAACCTGCTTTCTTGAGTCATCATTAACTTATAGGGGTCTCCCATATTTTTTCTACTTACAATCCTCTAGTGGGATTAACTATTTAATCACCTACTATGTCCCTTTACTCTGTCCGTATCAAAATCATTTCAATGAGCCCAGACTTTTGCATCTTCCCATACATAAAAAGCACTAAATTCATTGACTTGTCTGTTTTTTCCTTTAATGAACAGTAATCTTTTGATGTTCTGGTTTTGTTGCAAAAACCCCTGTATATCCTGGCTCCGCCCTTACCTCTTCGGAGTGGTCCCTCAGAGCTCTCGGAGAGGCTGTCTCCTGAACTTGAGTCCTCAGACAGCCCACCAAATAAAACATAATTCTCAACTTATAGGTTGTGCATTTTTTCCTCAGTAACTGACAGTTTACTTCTGTGATTCCAGGGAAAGGGAAATAAGGAAATACAAACGTTGCCTCTCAATCACCTATTCCACAAACAGAAAGTAAAAAAAGAGGGGCTCCGAACGACCCAAGCTGGCGGGACCTGGCCAACACAGACGTGGTCCTTTGCCGCCAACAGAAGGCTGGACTTTCAAACTCAAAGCCTCAGGGTAAGTGTTTCTCAGGAGACCCAGGAATTCAGAATCCAGCCAAACCCTAGTATCTTCATGAGGAAATTCTTGGTGCACAAGCAATGGGCTCCACATTATAAAACGTGTTACAGTGGGTGGAGTTTTTGTTCTTCCTACCATGAATAGAGGTAAATGAAATCCTTGCCTTTAAGAGACCTTTTCTGAGCTGCCTAGAAAATTCTGTCTGCAAGCGCTGAACTCACCAATAGAAAGAACTCTTTATTTTATTTTTATGGAAGTGGAGTTGATTTACAATCTGTTAATTTCTGCTGTACAGCAAAGTGATTCAAGATTCAATTAAACATTATATATATATATATATATATATATATATATATATATATACACACATTCTTTTTTAATATCATTTTCCATTATGGTTTATCACAGGATATTGAATAGAGTTCCCTGTGCTCTATAGTAGGACCTTGTTGTTTATCCATCCTATATATAAAAGTTTACATCTGCTAACTCCAACCTTCCTCTCCATCCCTCCCCCAACCCCTTCCCCCTTGGCAACCACAAGTCTGTTCTCTATGTCTGTGAGTCTGTGTCTGTTTCATAGATACATTCATTTGTGTCATATTTTAGAACCGGTGGAAATGACTCAATCAGGCAGTGTGAGTCATAGCCTGTATCTACAATGCCTGTCCCTTGCCCCGCACCCGTACTGCCATGGTGAAATGATCCCAGTCTATTACTTCATGGAAAACCTAGATTGACACTAGTACAAACTTATCATCATCTCATCTTGTACAACCGTAATATAATTCAATTTACAGAAAAGTAATTTACCCATAAATTTTCAGTGCTCCTGGACACGAATGGTAGTTCAAGAGGTGCTATTCAGACGACGAAAGCAATGACAGAAACAAACAAACAAAAACACCCCACACGGCTCAGAGAGACAATACAGCATGAGGTCTGGTGTAATGTAATTGGGAACACTGAGGACCAAACTTGAATGAACATCTTTCACTCAAGAGGGGCAGCCACTACAGCTAGAACTAGTTGTCTCATCGTGCAGAGGCTGGTGGTGTCTTTCTAGAGCATCTGATTTTTCAAGAGAAAAAGAAAAACTAGGTTTGGGGTGAAATCGATCACATTTCAACGTTGATCAACACCCGGGAAACAATAAAGCATGATGTTGGCCAAACAGAACAAGTCTTGGGACTGTATCTGCCTCAAGAGCTGCCGTTTTAGGGCCTTTGGTATAATGCTTTCCTTGACAGTGTGATTTTGAGGGCTGGAGAGAAAAACTGAGGTGGGTTAATTAATGTATTTATTTTCAATGTATAAAACCATCTCGCACAAAAGTGCACCTCTTTGACATCATGCTCCAATCCTTATTAAATATTTTTCCTGCTCCCACAGACTTTAACATAAATATTAAAGGATTCATCACATTTGTGAATGTAAATTAACTCACACAGCCTCCTGGGGAGCCCTGTCCTGAGAAGGAATTGATTCTAGGAAGACACGTTCGGGGGATCAATTAGTGATGTCTTCCTTGCACAGGGGCTAGGGAGCTGTGGCCTGCTTGTTTTGTCTCAGCCATTTTTACTACAAATTCAAGTTTAAATTCCTTGACAGGTTCTGAAGGTCTTCAAATCCAACTAACAACAAAGTATTCAAGATGTTTCCTCAGTAGCCATGATTGGTGTCTTCATCTCTATTGCACGAGAGCCAAACATCACATAAGCAGTGTTGTTTAACAAATGATTTAGTATCCTTATTTCTCCCTAAATTCCACTATCTTTCTTTTTTTTGTGTGACAATTTTTTTTTTTTAAAGGATTTTCTTATTTATTTATTTATTTATTTATTTATTTATTTTTGGCTGTGTTGGGTCTTCGGTTCGTGCGAGGGCTTTCTCCAGTTGCGGCAAGCGGGGGCCACTCTTCATCGCGGTGCGGGGACCGCTCTTCATCGCGGTGCGCGGGCCTTTCTCTATCGCGGCCCCTCCCGTCGCGGGGCACAGGCTCCAGACGCGCAGGCTCAGCAATTGTGGCTCACGGGCCCAGCTGCTCCGTGGCATGTGGGATCTTCCCAGACCAGGGCTCGAACCCGTGTCCCCTGCACCAGCAGGCAGATTCTCAACCACTGCGCCACCAGGGAAGCCCTTGTGTGACAATTGTAAGTTTTATTTTAATTAATTTTTTATTGGAGTATAGTTGATTTACAATGTTGTGTTACTTTCTGCTCTACAGCCAAGTGAATCAGTATATATATATACTCTTTTTTAGGATCTATCCCCATATAGGTCATTACAGAGTATTGAGTAGAGTTCCCTGTGCTATACAGTAGGTTCTCCACTATCTTTCTTTTAAGGTAATAACCCTTTGTACTCTTGTCCCACATGGTTCTTTGCACAAACTGTCTTCCCCTGTGGACTCACGGGGTTCCTAGGGTTGAGAGTCCCTCTGAGTCCTTCTCCCATATAACCTGGTTACATGTCCCTGAGAACTGAGTTGTGATTTTTTAAGATTAAGATAAAATTCACATATCATAAAATTCACCTTGTAAAGTGTACAAATTAGTGGCTTTTTAGGTTCACAGTTGTGTAATAGTCGCTACTAACTAATTTTAGGATATTTTCATCACCCCCAAAGGAAACGTCCTACTCGTTAGCAGTCACTGCTCATTTCTTCTTTCCCGCCTACAGCCCCTGGCAATCACAAATCTACCTTCTGTTTCCAAGGACTTTTCTATTCTGGACATTTCATATAAACGGAATTATACAATATATGGCTTTTCACAACTGGCTTCTTGCACTGAGCACGTTTTCAAAGCTCATCCATGTGGTAGCATCTAACAGTGTGTAATTCCTCTAAGTGGCTGAATAATAGTCCATTGTATGGATAGACCATATGTGTTTATCCAATTATGCAGAAAATGGACATTTGGGGGGTTTTTTTTGACATTACGAATAACGTTGCTATGAAGATTCATGTACAAGTTTTTGTGTTGGCATATATTTTTATTTCTCTTGGATGTATACCTAGGAGTGAGAATTCTGGGTCATATGAGAAATCTATGTTTAATATTTTGAGAAACTGCCAGACTGTTTCCCAAAGCAGCTGCTTCATTTTATGTTCCCACCAGTATGGGTATTCCAATTTCTAAATCCTTGACCGCCATGATTTTGAGAATAAACTCTCCACAGAAGCTATGAACTGTTACATTCCAGACTTCTCCACCCATCCACCAACAAACATTTTGGAAAGGTCTTTCCTTGGGTTGTCCATCAAGAGGAAAAATTCTCCATTGGGGAGGATGCCCTATTTTACATAAGGGACCACTTGCAGAATCTAAACTGAGACACAGGGACTTCCCTGGAGGTCCAGTGGTTAAGAGTTCACCTTCCTATGCAAGGGGTGCGGGTTCGATCCCTGGTCGGGGAGCTAAGTTCCCACATGCCTCGGGGCCAAAAAACCAAAACATAAAACAGAAGCAATACTGTAACAAATTCAATAAAGACTTTAAAAATGGTCCACATAAAAAAAAATCTTTAAAAAAAAAATAAATAAATAAATAAATAAAAGGAGACACAGAAGCACCAGTGGAAACATCTCTCAGTTTCTGTTTATCAAGCTGGATATTATTTTCTTCCAAATACCCCCATATTCACCAAGAATGCTCTTTTTTAATGAACCAACTGGAGTAGGTATTCATTAAGTGCTGCATTGAACAGATGACTGGATATATGCATGACTGAATAATGACTGCATAAATGAAAAATAGATGGATGAATGAACAAGCTCAGGGAATATTTACTGAACACCCTGTATATACCAGATGCTGTGCTGGACGTAGATACAGAAGTGAACCCCAGAGACTTGTGAGAACCCATAGAGATCACGTTCTACTGTGGGCAAAAGACAGAACAAAGCAAATAAACAAGTTAAAGAAAAATTCCAGCCAGGGGTAAATGCTATAAAGGAAACAAGGATTCCAGTAGAATGTTTGGATCTTTGGAAGAGAACTTTAGAAATAACCTTTCCTCTATCCTATCCACATGCTACATTGTTGTCAATTTCATTATTTTCAAAGCTAATTTTCAAAAATTCTCACCCATTGACCATTGTTTAAAATGACCCTTCTCTGATCACAGAGTAAACCCCAAACTCCTTGGCTCAGCTGGCATGCTCTTCATGCTTCTATTACCAAACTGGTCAACCAGACATACACCAGGGTCTTAGCCTGGGTGGAGACCCCCTGTCTCGGCCAGAGAGGTTCTTTTTCCGATCTGATTCTAAATAACAAAACCGATGTTGAGACTGGAACAGCACAGGCTTTATTCAATGGGCAAAGAACGGAGAAGCAGGAACCTAGCTCACAAATTAACTCCTCAACCCAATTCAGGCAGACACCACATATATAAGAGGGTCAAGGTAAAAGGGAGGGTTTTGGAAAAGAGTGGGAAGAATATTCATGAGTTATCCAAGAACAAGGGCATGGTTTGGACCTGGAATTGATGCAACTCTCCTTTTTAGTCCTTGTTTGAGCTTTCTGGCTGTTGTCATGGCAATTGTCAACTGTCATGGCACCTGTGGGTGTGTCATTCAGCTAATGTAGTACAATAAGCCTATAATGAGGCTCAAGGTCCACTGGAAGTCAACTCTTCTGCCATCTTGGACATCATTGGTTCTAGCTGGTTCTTGTTTTTTCTCTTTGCAGCTTCCTCCTGACACTTAGATAAGAGAATTGGTTTCTATTCGAGGGAGGGGCAGGAGTATGATCCTGGGGGGGACAACCTTGGTAACACTTGTCCTTCGACATCATCTCCAACACTTCCTCTACAATCGGAGCTTTGAGACAACTGATACCTCCCTATTTTCCCAAGCACGTTGGGCATTTATAAAAAAAGAGCCAAGGCTTTTTCAACGATGAGAATGCCTTACTTCTCATTGTCTTCCTAATCAAATTCTGTCTGCTCCCTCATACCTCCTATATCTACTTCCAGACCCTTTTCAATCATTTCCCCAATCATGAAATAGAGTTTCTTATCACCACCTGCTGATATGACATAGCACTTTGTCCCAGTTTAGCTGCATATCTAATAAACCACACTGAAAACCTTTCAGAGGCAGGACACAGGTGAGCTTTCATCTTCATATCCTCAGTGCTCAAGACAGTGAGTGGTACAAAGTATATGACTGATTGACGGAGGGATGGATGAATGAATGAATGAGAAAAGCTTCTTCCTTTCTCCTTAGCAGGAAACCCCTGCCCAACAGGAGATTGTATGAGCCATCTGGAGTCCTTCGGTTCCCTCCCAACACAGACAGGTCCAGAACTGACTTGCAGTAAGTTATGTTACCTAAGCTGGACTAGAGCCCTTCTTCAGAGCTTTTGGACTGAACTTGGTTGGAAAAGATTCTTTTCCATCCTTATTACAGAGTTGCACAGACATGAGCTTCAATCTACTGGTGGTCATGGTCCCTATTTTGTGAAGAAGCTTATCTGGAGAAATAAAACGGATGCATAGAAACAAGAAACAAAAGCAAGTGTCCAGTCACAGTTTCATCTCTGGTTCCAATCATCCCGAAGCCCCCAACCTTCTAAAGATTAGTTGATGAGATTTTATGAGATCCAAGATAGTATCCTCCTTTCCACCTTTTTTTCTGCAAGTAGAATTCAGTTCTCACCCAGGGACAATTTTACCCTGAGGGTAAAAGATTTTCCACGGGACATTTAGCAAGGTCTGGAGACATTTTTGGTTGTTACAACTCAGGCAAGTGGTTGTCCCAGGCATCTAGTGGGTAGAGGCTAGGGATGCTGATATAAACACCATGCAATGCCCATGATGGACCCTCACAACAAAGGATTATCAGACCGCAAATGGCAGGGCTGAGAAACCCTGAATTAGTAAGAACTCAAGGCTTATAACAAGGATTCTAGTTGGTGCATTTACGCCTGGGACTTGGGAAGGCCATGCCCTGAGGCAGCAGGCTACACCCCACCCTGTGAAGCAAACCTACCAGGTAACATCTGCAAGTCAACCTCCGAAACATGCATCCTACAAAGGGGGCATCTCCATGTTAAAGTCATTGATTTCTATTTGTTCGTGGCCTTCCCTGGCATGCAGGTGAAAAACACTTTTCTTCCCTTCTTAATTGTGCTCTCTTCAGGCAAGGTTACCCCATGATCTTGACCTTTGAAGTTAAACAAATAAAAACAGGGCTTATTAGCCTTGGTTTTTTAAACAACTCCATCAACGTTCCACGGTTTATGTAGGCTGGAGATGTGGGCCTATTGATTTGACTTGAAAGAACTCCTTCTTCCTGGAGAGTAGACGTCTACTTTTCTGCAATTTGCAGCCTCTGTGCTGTCAGACAGGCCTGTGTCTCCCCAGAGCTTTATCGATTGGTGAGGCCACTGATTTTTTAATGAACCCATGTACAATGCAGAATATGAGTAGCCTTGTATTGATTCGACCTCAAGGGATGCCTTCTTTATAGAGAAAGCCCCCCTCTAAACGTTTCCCATTTCATTTTGTCTTTGTGTTCCTTCAGTTTGCTATTCATTTCATCCTCTGCACACAGTGAAATGACATGCTTAACATCCATCTGGCTCCCTGCGGAAGTGATTGCTTCCAAACGCTTCCCCAGAGGGTCAAAGCCTCTGATTGATCTTAGTACGCTCACTTTAACCTTTCCGCATTCATGAAGAAATGGGTGTTCAGTCATGATTCAGGGCATCGTCCCACTAACGCAGCAGCCAATTAAAACATCCATGAAGTTCGTTACGTGTTTCTTTAATGCTTATCATCATGCTTTGTCATAGCTGACAAAGCACAGACCCTGGAGTTGGATGAATGGGACTCAAACCTCATTTTACTTGTTTAGTTCATGAATGATCTTGGCATGTAAACTTCCAGAGCCTTGGTCTCTTACTGTGAAATGGAGAAAAAATCAGTTGTATCCTAGAGGATTGCTGTATCCATCACTTTAAAAACCGGTGCCTGAGAATCATTCAGCAAATGCAGTTCTCCACTCTCTACCTTCCTGGTTGCTGTAAAGAAAAGATGATCTGAAAAAACTTGGGAACTTTAGAAAAATCGCATATTGGCCCTAAAACAAACCAAAGGACCCTTCCATTGCATAGAATGAGTATTTTGAAAAGATTAAGAAACCAAGGCAAGGACCTACTGCATAGCACAGGGCCATATATATATATATATATATATATATATATATATATATATATATATATACACACACACACACACACACACACACACACACACATATGCACTCATATTTCTGTAATAATCTATATGGGAAAAGAATCTGAAAAAGAATCGATATATATGTATAACTGAATCACTTTGCTGTACACCTGAAACTAACACAACATTGTAAATCAACTATACTGCAATATAAAATAAAAATTTAAAAAAAGGACAGAGGGCTTCCCTGGTGGCACAGTGGTTAAGAATCCGCCTGCCAATGCAGGGGACACAGGTTCGAGCCCTGGTCTGGGAAGATCCCACATGCCAGGGACCAACTAAGCCCGTGAGCCACAACTACTGAACGCGTGTGCCACAACTACTGAAGCCCACACGCCTAGAGCCCATGCTCCACAACAAGAGAAGCCACCGCAGTGAGAAGCCCACGCACTGCGACAAAGAGTAGCCCCTGCTCGCCGCAACTAGAGAAAGCCTGCGCGCAGCAACAAAGACCCAGCACAGCCAAAAATTTAAAAAATAAATTAAAAATAAATAAATAAATAAATAAAAGAGAAAGAAACCGAGGCTTGGACAGATGAAACTACTAGCCCAAGGTCACGGAAAGTGTAGTAGAACCAGGATTTGAATCTGTGTCATGTGGCCCCAGACTCTGCACTCTGCTGTACAGACATCTAGGCAGGGTATCTACCCACATATGACCACAGTTCTAAAGACTGTTGGAAATGCATTATCGCCAATATAAAATAGAAAGGAATGGAGTATTTGATGGCGAGATTAAAATAGGGACACAGAACTAAGGAAGAAACAGAAAGGCCGGGGGAGAGGTAGCGGATGGTCTATGGGGAATAGACTGAATGTTTACACAACCTGATTTAAGAATCAAAAAGAGGTTCCAAGGGCAGTAGGGAGTAAATATAAAAGTCTCCTGGACTCCCGGTAGCAAGCAGAGCGAAGGAGGGATCAGGTCCCTCCTGGAACGTAGCATGAGTACAAATGTGCCCCGTGGTCCTCAGGCCACCTGCCCGGGAGCTGCCCACTCCTCTCGGCTACACCAGGCAAAGGGCCAGGCCACTGCTTTGTTCGATGCCCACTAGCGGGGATTCCTCAGGCAGGAAAACTTGAGTTGCCTGCACACATCCTTAGATGCACTCCACTCTCTCCTTTGCAAGCACTCCACTGCTGAAGAGTGTTACGGAAAGATCAGCTTTCCGAGATGGAGCCAAGTGGTAGAGCCAAGCTCCACGCGGAAGGTGCGGTCGAGGGCCGGCCAGCTTTACGTGCCACGGCTAAGGGGAGTCTGAGAGGATGGAACCAAGTGACTGCAGGACAGTGTGCAGCCCTTTGTGTTAGAACAAGGGTTACAGAGGGAGCATTTGACAGCCTTAACGCTGTGACTATTAGCATCTTTTAACGTTTAGTAAAAGGAGTCCAATAAGGGCTGAATGTAGCTAAGCTATGGCCCCTTCTGTCCTCAACACACCTGGACAATGGTCTCTAGTTTAGGTTTTTAACATCCCAGAGACATCATCAGGGAGCCCCCTGAGTTATTTTCAGGAGCAGAAATGCTGCTGCTGCTGCTGTTGATAATAATAATAATGATGACGATAACGACACATCTGCTTCATGATTTGCATTTTACAAATTGTCAATTACATGAAATGTCTCACTCGCTGCTTTGCCCATTATGCCTCAAGAAGCACCTGGAAGCATGGACGCTTGTTGATTGGCCGACTGATAAATAATGATATTATATCATATTCATAGAACAACGGGGCTTGGGAGATAGACCGAGCTGACCTTTTCTGTTCAGAGGAAAAGCTGAGATTCCTAGAGTTGAATTGACTTGCTGAGGGGTCGTGGAGTCACTGGCCAAGAGAAGAGCCTCACTTTTCTGTATTAAAGGCAGAATAGAGTGCGGCTACGAGCATGAAGGGTAGGACACCCACGTGCCTGGGTTCAGACTCCAGCCCCACCACTCACCTCTTGTGTAGACACTGCACGTGAACCCAGAATTGCAGCTGCCGTTTGGAAGCTGCCGACATTCCCCAGAGGTGACGTCAGGCTCTACTTAGTGATCAATTTCCTTTCCATTTCTGAGCAAGCAGCTGGTCACGTTAGATTTCCTCTGAAGACACTCTGCCTCACCTTTACCCATCAGAGACCGCCTTTGAAACTAAGATGCTTCCCTGGGGCAGGGAAAGCTTTAAAATGTTAATGTAACTTCTTTGAGCACTTTAGCATCTCATTAGTATCTGGTCCAGCTGATACTGAAGCCTGAAAACTTAATTATTGCAGAGGAAGTTGGCTAGGCGCTCTCTTCCAGGGCAGCTATAGTGTTTTATTTATTTCTCTCTGAGAACGAAAAAAATCCGGTCCCAGGCTGATGATGCTTGACTGGTTTCTGGTGTTCCGGAAACCAAGGTTCCTTGGCAAGCAGTACAGTCCCTAACAACACAAAGACATGAGCCCATTCTTTAGTCTGAAAGACAGACTCTCAAAGGTTACAATATAATCACACCCCGGAAATCGCAGTTTTCTTCCTTCCCCAAAAGACCTTCAAAGAACCTCAGTAAAAAGAAGAAAATGGGCCTTATAGGGGATGTGGTTGGAAACACAGGCGTTTTGAAAATTCAGAAAAGCTAATTCCAACAAACTGATCCCTTTGATGGAAAAGCAGTAGCCGTGGGTACTTTTTCTAATAGCTTTAAGAATGCTCTATATCTACACAGCACACTGAAATTCAGTCATGCACAGAGCTGATCAGGGGCAGCTCTGGAGCCAGCAAGCACCTATGGGTACCTAGGCGTCCACCACCTATTAGCTGGGTGGTTTGAGGTGAGATACGTAATGTCTCCACATCTGTAAAGTCACACAATAAATACTATTTTTTTGTGTAATACCTGCCTCAAAAAGATCTGCGGCTTGAAGGAGTCAATATAGCAAACATGCTTATAATAGTGCCTAGTGCCAGCTTAGAAATTATTAACCATTTCTATTTTTTTAAATTTATTTTTGGCCGCGTTGGGTCTTTGTTGCTGTGCGTGGGCTTTTCTCTAGTTGCGGTGAGCGGGGGCTAAACTCTGTTGCTGTGCGTAGGCTTCTTATTGCTGTGGCTTCTCTTGTTGCCGAGCACGGGCTCTAGGTGCACGAGCTTCAGTAGTTGTGGCACTCAGGCTCAGTAGTTGTGGCTCGCGGGCTCTAGAGCACAGTCTCAGTAGTTGTGGCGCACAGGTTCAGTTGCTCCGCAGCATGTGGGATCTTCCCGGACCAGGGCTTGAACCTGTGTTCCCTGCACTGGCAGGTGGATTCCTTTCCACTGCGCCACCAGGGAAGCCTGATTATTAACCATTGCTTTTCATTAGCCTGATTATAACCCTCTACGGGCAGGAAGCAAAGACAGCCCATCCTGGGGGCTCACAAAGCTCTCTGTACATCATTCTGCTCAGAGAAGGTCATCAATATCTATTCACTATAGTGGAACGAAAGCGTTTTACTAAATCATAATCCCTCAGGTCTCAAGCCCAAGTCAAAGCATGAATGAAGAGTTTCCAAATACCAATCCATGCCTCTCTGACGATTCTCAATGTCAGGACATTCACTGGAAATGTTCTAGCAAAGACTATGTGACCACTCAGGCGCTCACTGCATCTTTGGATAGTGTTATGGGCTGAATTGTGTCTCCCCAAAATTCTTTTTTTTTTTTCTGATATAATTTCTACTGTTTATTTTATTTTTTTCATTTTTTTCTTGAGGTATAGTTGATTTACAATGTTGCTTTAATTTCTGTTGTACAGCAAAGTGAGTCAGTTATACATAGATATACATTCTTTTTTTAATATTCTTTTTCATTATGGTTTATCATAGGATATTGAATATAGTTCCCTGTGTTATACAGTAGGATCTTGTTGTTTATCCATTCTATATAGAATAGCTAACATCTGCTGACCCCAACTCCCCACTCCATCCCTCCCCCAGTCCCCCTCCCCCTTGGCAACCACAAGTCTGTTCTCTATGTCTGTGAGTCTGTTTCTGTTTCATAGATAAGTTCATTTGTGTCATATTTTAGATTCCACAAATAAGTGATATCGGCTGGTATTTATCTTTCTCTGTCTGACTTCCTTCACTTAGTGTGATAATCTCTAGTTGCATCCACATTGCTGCAGATCTCCCTGAAATTCTTACGGACTGAATTATTGAAGTCCTAAGACCTTTAGGGAAGTAATGAAGATGAAATGAGGTCATAAGGGTGGGCCCTAATCTAATAGGACTGGTGCCCTTATAAGAAGAGGCAGAGACACCAAAGACCTCTCTTCCTTCCTTGGATTAGGGCCCAAATCGGTTGCCTTTTAACTTCTACTTGAACTTTTAAGTAGAATTCACTTAAAAAAAAAAAAAAAAAAAAAAGACTCCATTGACATGATGGCCCTTCCAATCCTTAAGAAGAGTTTCCATCCCTTCTTCGTCCCAGCCATGAGCCTTTTTCTTTTCTCACCAGGTAAACACTGATGCTTTCTTTCATTGTTTCTCCTGTGGTTTCATGTCTGGGGCCCTCGGCACCACCATGAACACCTCTTAAAGAACACACTGCAATGCATCAGAGCTCATCACATTACCTGCAATGACAGAGGAGGCACAAAGGGACAAGGGACATGAAGTCTGATTCCTGCATTGGCCAAAGCAAGAGTATTCAGGGCTCACACACCCTAATCCAATGGGTCTTAGGGTGTACACTTTTGATAGAGCAAATGCTTATTTTGCAAATGAGTTATTTAGGGATACTCTTTATTTCCTCAACGACTCAGATCTTTCTTGAAATCCTGGTCCTGCCCATTCGATCTTTTCATGGCTCACTCTTGACAGAGACCGGGTTACAGAGTTCACATTCCTCTGAGCTATAGTTTTAGAAAACAAGCAGAATAAGTGTGAAGAGAAATGGCACGTGTAATTATAGTGCTAACTTAACCTTCTCAACAATGTACGTGGTAAGTACTCTTTTTCTTCTCTTTTATATAGATGATTTGCTTTACATTGATATTAAATTGGGAACTGATAGCAACTTGTCAACAGAACAGAAAATGTGTAGTGAAAATCTGAAAACATGATAATTGAGCTAGAGAAGGTGAAGCATTGCCATGTTTTACATGTATTTTTTGTTCCCTCTAAATAAAATTGTATTATTTTTTGTTTTATTTTGTTTACTTTTATTTATTTATTTATTTTTCATACAGCAGGGTCTTATTAGTTATCTATTTTATACATATTAGTGTATATATGTCAATCCCAATCTCCCAATTCATCCCACCACCATCCCCCAACCCCGCTTTCCCCCCTTAGTGTCCATACATTTGTTCTCTATATCTGTGTCTCTATTTCTACCTTGCAAACTGGTTCTTCTGTACCATCTTTCTAGATTCTACATATATGCGGTAATATATGATATTTGTTTTTCTATTTCTGACTCACTTCACTCTGTATGACAGTCTCTAGGTCCATCCACATCTCTACAAATGACCCAATTTCGTTCCTTTTTATGGCTGAGTAATATTCCGTTGTATATATGTACCATATCTTCTTTATCCATTCATCTGTGGATGGGCATTTAGTTGCTTCCATGACCTGGCTATTGTAAATAGCACTGCAATGAACATTGGGGTGCATTGTCTTTTTGAATTATGGTTTTCTCTGGGTGTATGCCCAGTAGTGGGATTGCTGGGTCATATGGTAGTTCAATTTTTAGTTTTTTAAGGAACCTCCATACTGTTCTCCATAGTGGCTGTATCAATTTACATTCCCACCAACAGTGCAAGAGGGTTCCATTTTCTCCACACCCTCTCCAGCATTTGTTGTTTGTAGATTTTCTGATAAGGCCCATTCTAACCAGTGTGAGGTGATACCTCATTGTAGTTTTGATTTGCATTTCTCTAATAATTAGTAATGTTGAGCAGCTTTTCACGTGCCTCTTAGCCATCTGTATGTCTTCTTTGGAGAAAAGTCTATTTAGGCCTTCTTCTTTGGAGAAAAGTCTTTTTGACTGGGTTGTTTGGTTTTGTAATATTGAGCTGCATGAGCTGTTTATATATTTTGGAGATTAATCCTTTGTCCGTTGATTCATTTGCAAATATTTTCTCCCATTCTGAGGGTTGTCTTTTCGTTGCTTATAGTTTCCTTTGCTGTGCAAAAGCTTTTAAGTTTCATTAGGTCCCATTTGTTTATTTTTGTTTTTATTTCCATTACTCTAGGAAGTGGGTTAAAAAAGATCTTGCTGTGATTTATGTCAAAGAGTGTTCTTCCTATGTTTTTCTCTAAGAGTTTTAGAGTGTCTGGTCTTACATTTAGGTCTTTAATCCATTTTGAGTTTATTTTTGTGTATAGTGTTAGGGTGTGTTCTAATTTCATTCTTTTACATGTAACTGTCCAGTTTTCCCAGCATAACTTATTGAAGAGGCTGTCTTTTCTCCATTGCATATTCTTGCCTCCTTTATCAAAGATAAGTTGACCATATGTGCGTGGGTTATCACTGGGCTTTCTATCCTGTTCCACTGATCTGTATTTCTGTTTTTGTGACAGTACCATACTGTCTTGATTACTGTAGCTTTGTAGTATAATCTGAAGTCAGGGAGTCTGATTCTTCCAGCTCCGTTTTTTTCCCTCAAGACTGCTTTGGCTATTTGGGGTATTTTGTGTCTCCATACAAATTTTAAGATTTTTTGTTCTAGTTCTGTAAAAAATGCCATTGGTAATTTGATAGGGATTGCATTGAATCTGTAGATTGCTTTGGGTAGTGTACTTATGTTCACAATATTGATTCTTCCAATCCAAGAACATGGTATATCTCCCCATCTGTTTTTGTCATCTTTGATTTCTTTCATCAGTGTCTTATAATTTTCTGAGTACAGGTATTTTACCTCCTCAGGTAGGTTTATTCCTAGGTATTTTATTCTTTTTGTTGCAATTTTGAAAGGGATTGTTTCCTTAATTTCTCCTTCTGATCTTTAGTGTTAGTGTATAGGAATGCAAGAGATTTCTGTGAATTAAAATTGTAGTCATTCATTCATGCACCAAGTATTTTCTGAACATATACTCTTGTCAAATTTCTGTTCTGGGCATGAAGATGATAAATAAAGAAACAATCAAAAGGTACAGAGATCAAGCTTGGAAGAGTCCATTCTCACCAGGGAGATTAAACAATCACAAATAGATATTTCAGATATCCATTAAGGAAAGGAAGCCTTGAGGAACTGAGAGTGAAAAGAACTCATTAAAGTTGACACAGAAGTATAGGTGTGGGGCGCAGTGGTTAACAATCCACCTGCCAATGCAGGGGATACAGTTTCGAGCCCTGGTCCAGGGAGATCCCACATGCCGTAGAGCAGCTAAGCCCGTGTGCCACAACTACTGAGCCCACATGCCACAACTACTGAAGCCTGCGCACCTAGAGCCCATGCTCTGCAACAAGAGAAGCCAGCACAATGAGAAGCCCGCGCACCACAACAAAGAGTAGTCCCTGCTCGCTGCATCTAGAGAGAGCCTGCGCGCAGCAATGAAGACCCAACACAGCCAAAAATAAATAAATAAATAGTTTAGATGTGGAGAGAAGTTCTTAGGAGCAGAACTAAGGTTTCCATGAAAAAAGGAAGAACTTCAGCCCATGTTTTGCAAGGTCAGCTCCTGTCCGAGTTTCCAGGTGCCCTGTGGATTTCCGACTTGCCTCGCTACCACCTACGACTGCACAGACCAATTCCTTGCAATTCTTTTCTTAAGACATGCATGTACTACTGTTTCTGTTCTTACCACTGGGCGGGCAGAGTTAAAGCACTGGCTGCCCAGGGGCACAGCCAAGATTGGACCAAAAACACTTAGAAGTAAATGCTTACTGTTGTAGCTGCCATGGTATTGCGGCAGCCAACCATGTCTTGTGATAAATGAAGTTAAAATTTTATCTTAACTAACCCAAAAAACTAACACTTTGCATGTAAAAAATCAAATTCCTAAAACTTTGATTCAAACAAACAAACAAGCAAAAATGCCCAACAAAACTGATTAAATGTGTTTTGCACAATGTGAAAATGTGTTTTGCACAATGTGTGTTGGTAGGAGAAATATACAAGGAGATCCAAAGCTCATAAATACTGACCACAAGGCTTGTGGTTGATTATACACTGGATTCTCCTGTGTTCAGAAAGCCCCAGGAGTAAAAACCAACTCTGAAATCTGTTTGCTCATATTCTGTCTGCTGGCTTCCCCATGCCCGCCTTTGAAGGGGACTCTCCTGACAACTTTATTTCATTTTTCTCTCTTTGCCCTCAGATGTTATGATTGAGTTACGACGGATAAAACTTCAAGAGAGCTGTAAACTTCAGCCCGAGAGAAACTAGGGTTTTGGCTACAACTTAAATCATGATTTTTAATTGTAGTGTTGAGCCTCAGATATCTCTGAAGTCTGCCTAGCCCACCATTTAAACTCTATTTTTGTGGTCTTTGATAACATGTTATCCTGTTATCCTGGCAATAGACGCTTTCGAAATCCAGCTACCTGCTGGTCCCTGAAGAAAATGAAGAGAGATGTTTCTAAAAAGACAGTACTTAAAGGAAAATTCAATAAAAATTCAGCCGCGCTCAAAGCACAGTTCTTGTGTCAAGGGGGTAATAGCTAATATGGGGAAAAGGGAAAAACAGGAAGAAACTCCCATTATCACTCTACGTGCGGACAGAGAACATCCATCAGTAGTGAAGATTAACTAGATAGTAACACCCACCTATCCGACCCCTCTAAGGGGTCACTGCAAAGAAGATGGTGGGCTGGTGGGCTTTACGTATTGTTCAGCAAGTTTTCTTGATCGAGTCTTTCTTCATAATTTGTACAACAGAATATAAAACAGATGAGTCTGCAACCCCTCCATGGAAAGCTTGAAGCTGGAGAAGTGACACTAAACACAAATGTTCCTCTTGGAAAGTGGGGGGAACTGAACCAAGAAAAATCCAAGAAATTGGAAAGCCCACGAAGGTAGAGACCAACTTTCATGACTGGCACATGGTATGTGGTCATCCCATGAGTGTTAAATGGATGTGAAGCCATCAAACAATGCTGTTCTAAATACTCGTTAGGAATTTCTCTTTTCCTGATAGCCATCCCCATGGTAACAGCAAGAGGGACCTTGGCCGCCATGTTCGGAAGAATGACCCTGCCCACCTTGGCCACCTTTGATTGGTCCATTGGTGAACACGTGACCCAAACTGGGCCAATGAGACAACAGGAGTGCAATTAAGGGATGAAGTCTGTCTTAGCTCTATTTTTGAGAGGTAGAGACATAAACTTAGGAGCAGTTGGTGGCTCCACTAACTGAAAAGCAGGGAAAGTTGTTCTGTAGGAAGAGCAATAATGAGAGACAAATGCAGAGAGAAGCAGAAATAAGAGCTCCAAGGCTGGTTCCAGGTCATTCTTGAGTAAGGGATGGTTCATTTCCTGCCCTTGATGTCCAGGAGACGCTCTGCCATCATAATAACAAAAATCAGTGCTCTTTCATCTTGAGTCCACAGGGAGGGTTGCTGACATGGAGTCTCTACATTTTTTATATAATCCTGAAGTATTTAAGACATTTTTCACTTATCAGTGAGAGGCAAACACCAGAGCCTACACGACCAGCTCACATCCTTGGCCTCACTGCTAGGAAGGTCAGATGAGTCATTATAAGAGGCACTGAAGGGGGGAGGGGTAAATTGGGAGATTGGGATTGACATATACACACTACTTTATTTAAAATAGATCAACAACAAGGACCTACTACACAGCACAGGGAACTCTACTCAATACTCTGTAATGACCTATATGGGAAAAGAATCTAAAAAAAGAGGATGTATGTATATGCATAACTGATTCACTTTGCTGTACAGCAGAAACTAACACAACATTGTAAATCAACTAGACCTAATAAAAATTAATTTAAAATAAAAGAGGCTCTGAAATAAGAATCACAGGACGTGGGTTCATCTCTCAGCTATGCTGCAAGTTTCCTGGGTGATCCCAAGCCAGCAAGAATCTTGCTGGTCTCCAGTCCCTCATCTGTAAAATCGGGGATCATAATGGAGCCTGTTGGACTCCCGAAGGATGGAGAGTGATTTGACCATGATGAGAGGTGGAGGGAAGGTACAAGAGGGAGAGAGGGAGGGGAGTGGAGAGGATGGGAGAGAGAAGAAAGAATCATTATATTGACAAGTAGAGAAAAAAGACAGTTTTGAGCTCTGAAAGGAGCAAGAGTCAACAACAAAAATGTCCCCAAAGACCAAGCAGGTGATGGATAGAGGTGAAGACGGAAGAAACAAGAGCGCCCCCAGAGGGAGGTACTATTATTACACCCATTTTACAAAAGAGGAAACTGAGGCTCAGTGAAAGAAGTGACTTAGCTAAGGTCACACCTGGTCAGATGCTGAGCTGGGACTTGCCAAACTCCAAAGCACACGCTCTTAACCGATGCCCCAGAGCCACAGTAATTGAGATTGGAGGTCAAGTGTGATTGTCTGTGCTGTGTTGGTACCTCAGTAGGACTGTACCACGTCCCAGTGAATAAAAAATATGAGAGGCTTGAGTCGATTCCATTCATGGCTGAGTCTCTCTTTCTATTGGATAGATAATAAATAACAGGCAAAGTGAAGTCGAGATGTCTTCTATCACTCAGTGCCAACCTCCATCAGCAGACTCTGAATTGGGAGACAGGAGTCTGTCAGGCTTCTGTGGGTGGGTAAAGGATGAGGAATCTCCCAGTTCTGTATCGAGGAGGACCAGCAGAGCACTCTGTGAACAGAACCCTCATCAGAGTGAGTGAGAGAGAAAGAAAACGGGAGATGGGCAGACAGAGAGAGACAAAGAAACTGAGACAGAAAGAGAATCGGCCAGCTCAAATAAAGCCAAGGAACAAAGCAACAGCAGGCAGACGAAACACACGTTTACACACAACTAGAGAGACAGCTAAAGAGAGTGAAACACAGGCTGCAATGCAGAGAACGTGGAAGCTGAGACACAAAGAAAGAGATAAAGACAGAGTCACAGAAACAAAGCAGAGAGAGAAAGGGAGAGGGAAATACAGAGAAACTGTAAATGCACAGCAACCCTCAAAGCAGGCGCCATTATCATGCCCATTTTACAGGATAGAAAACTGAGGCTCAGAGGTGGTTACCGGTGTGCCCAAGGCCAACATTTAATAAGCAGCAGGATGGGGATGGTCGAGTGCCCAGCTTCAAAGAACCAGCTCTCGGCTAATGCCCCACACAGCTTGATGAAGATCGTTTTGTGAAAGGAAGTGGTTTCTACAGTCCCAGAAGTGGCAGGTCAAATGTGATCATTTTGTTCCTGTTGGTAAAAGCCTCTTTCAGTCAAGGTCAAGGGAAGTCAGGGGTTCTGTTATGTTCACCTGCTCTGGTCTCCATCCACATGGCTCTGAGTAGGAGATGCAGCTCAAGACGGATGTTCCTGTCTGTCTCCTCTGTTAGAAAAGTCAGTTAATTTCTGGTTCTGGACCAGAGAGCAGCAGCTGAAGATTCCTCAGAAAGGCCCCTTCTCTGAGTGGTGAGAGGGAGAAGAAATGGGAGACAGAGCAGCATTCGGAGTGATGGACTGAATACCGGCTCCACACCCTAATCCCTGGAATCTGCAAATGTCACCTTAATGGCTAAAAAGGGACTTTTACAGATGTAATTAAGTTCAGAGTCTTGAGATGGGGATAAGACTGTCCTGGAATATCCAGGCAAATCCTGAATACAGCTGTATGGATCCTTATAGGAGGAGGGCAGAGGACGATGTGTCACAGATAGAAGAAACCCGCTAGTTTCCTGGGGCCGCTGCGACAAATCACCATACAGTGCGTGACTTAACAGAAACATATCTGCTCACAGTTCTGGGGCTTAAAAGTCCAAACTCTGTGTGACTTGGCGGAAAGCAAGGTCAGCAGGGGGGCGTTTTCTCCAGAAGCTCCAGGGGAGAATCTGGTCCTCTGGTCCCCTTGGTTTGTGGCCAAAGCACCCCAATCTCCACTTCCGTGTTCACCTGAGCTGTTCTGCTTGTATCCGTCACCTGCTTGGTCTTTGGGGACATTTTTATTGGTGACTCTTGCTCCTTTCAGAGCTTGAAACTGTCATTTTCTCTACTTGTCTATATAATGATCCTCTCTTCTCTCCCCCCCCTCCCTCCGAAATCCCCTCCCTCTCCTTCCTTTTCCATCCTCTCTCTCTCTCTCTTGCACTCTCCCCCCACCTCTCATCATGGTCAAATCACTCTCCATCCTTCGGAAGTCCAACAGGCTCCATTATGAATCAGCAGGACCCACCTGCATTAGGGAGGTACCTCCATCCATGTTCAACAACCATCCATGTTCAACATCCATCCATGTTCAACATCCATCTGTGCTGAAACTTTGGTGACCTGGGGAGTGGAGATTGGGGTGAGGCAGCCACCAGCTGAGGCAACCAGAGGACCAGATTCTCCCCTGGAGCCTCTGGAGGGAGCTCCATGCTGCTGACCTTGATTTTGGCCCAGTCAAGCTGAGTCTGGACCTTCTACCTCCATAACTGTGAAAGGATATGTTTCTGTGCTTTTGAGTCATCCATTGTGTGGTGATTTGTTACAGCGGCCCCAGGAAACTAATACGCCATCAGACCGAGAGAGAGAAGACAGCAAATACACAAGCTGAAAGACTGGTAAGAGGGAAGGATAGACAAATAGAGAAACAAGGATAAAAGAGAGACTGGGAGAAAATGTCAAGAACACCTAAGTTTAAACGTGGGTGGATTCTGCATTTTATGCTCAGGCTTCCATAATTCAGGTGGGTCCTGCTGATTCACATACCCCAGCATCAACACTGAATAATACGTGTCTGAGTGTTTATCTCTAATTCCTTCCTGGTACCTGAATCTATTAGTGGTTCAGTCAAGCTCTGCCTAATTATATCTGTAACCTGCTAATACAAGCATCTTTGTTGACTGAAGGAATCTTCTTATCCAGCTTAGACCAAATTAAAATTTAATATGACACCAAGTTACCACCAAACTAGCATGCAAATATCAGTCATATAATTAACACCCAAACCTGATTAGACAGAGCTACTGAGAGAAGTACTCCAGAAGACAGGCATACAACTCAAGTTCACAACAATGACCTCACTGAAGGGTGAGTGAGCCCTGTTTTAAGACTCCTGCAACTGGTTACTGGAAGGTCCAGTCACAGGGGAGAACGCAGCTGGGTCTTTGGCTGGTTCCCATCCCTTGGACAAGTCCAGTTTCTGGGTGTCTGGACCAGGAGATTGGAAAGGAGAGGGAACCAGAGAGAGAGACAGTGACAGAAACAGACATAGAGGGAGAAGGAGAGAGAGAGAAATAGACTGAGAACCTAATGCCTACATAGAGTCAAAGAAGCAGAAAGACAGACAGGAAGACATCAAGCAGGAAGAGAGAACATACAGAGGAAGATAGAGTCAACAGAGAGAGACAGAGAAAGAATGAGGAAGCCAGACTGATTTTAAAAAGAGAGAGAGTTAATCCAGGAGAGAAGACGACAGCTAAGGACACAGAAAGAAATAAAAACCCAACAGAACAGGGAGACGGCAAGACAGATCAAGAGATACAGAGAGACAGAGAGTCAAAGAGAAATACAGAAGGAGAGGTATCCCTCTGACCCAGGGATGCCTGCTGTCAACATCCTGCTGTGCCCCGGGCTCCCTGGAGGACCACTGGCCCATCCACACCTGGAACTAAGTGCTCTCTGTCTGGCCAGCCAAGGCTGAGTCACCTGAGCCACAGCACTGGGGCCCATGCTTACCCAGCCCTGTTTAAGCTGCATTTCCAGGGCTTTTCCAGGTATCTGGCATGTAATAGATACTCAACAGACACGTGTTAGGAAGAAAGGGGGAGAGGGAGGGATAGAGAAAGAGAGGAACACAAAGAAAAGGGATTCTCACAAACTCCTGGGCGGGAGGCCACTTGCCCATCCCACTTTGCGAAGGAGCTGAGGTTCAGAGGGGCTTGATTTTCTGTCCCCAAGTCATATGGTGGGTGAGTCACACACATTCCAATCCTTGGGCAGATGAGATGCACACACTTTCTTCAACCATTCATGTTTCATTAGATTTCTCTCCTTTCCAGACACTTCTTCTTGGAACAGCCAGCAGTGGGGTGTGATAGCTCAGAGCCCAGGTTTTAGGACAGTCTGCCTGCTCCAAAAGCTACCTATACTTGGGAGAGTCAATTTCCCCAGTTTTCTCATCTGTAAAATGGATATAAGAGTTTCTATAACTCCTACCATTGAATGATTAATAGTAATAAGGCATTTCAAATATGTAAAAGCACATGTGGCACATAATTGGTGCTCAGTTAAGAGTAGCTGTTGGTTTTATTACTCACAGATCATTGTTCTTCCTGACAAACTCCTACCCATCCTTCAAAACCCCATTTCAATGTTGTCTTTACTTTAAAGCCTTCCCTGATGAAACACTTTCCTCTTGGGAGAATTAGCTCTTTGTCTAAATATGTAACCATATCACTTGTAAAATACCTCCTCTTACAGATAGGAACATGGCCAGCAGATATCTCTCAGCTTCATTGTAAAAATTTTGAAGGTAAGTGATGGGTATCATTTAATTTTGTATGCCTAGAATCAGAGTGGGTCTGAAGCACAGAGGGTACTTGAATAACTTAATAAATGCAACGATAAAAAAGAACTCTACAACAAGGACCTACTGTAGAGCACGGGGAACTCTACTCAGTATTCTATAATAACCTATATAGGAAAAGAATCTGAAAAAGAATGGATATCTGTATATGTATAACTGAGCCACTTTGCTGTACACCTGAAACTAACACAACATTGTAAATCAAGAATACCCCAGTATAAAATAAAAATTAAATTAAAAAAGAAAGAGAACTCGAGGAGGGTGAGCTGTGTGGGGTTGGTCGAATGCAGGTGAGCTGGGGAACTGCAGGAAAGTGGTGGCAGTTTCTTGGCCAGAGAAGGTCTGAATGTACACCCCCCTCCCCTTTGATCCTGAGCCTGCCCCGCCCTCCCCCATGTCCCACCAAGAAGCAAACTCCTCTCAGGAGAGTTAGTCTGGCTAAGACATTTTTAAAAATCTCTCTGCATAATGAAAAGATGGTTGTGTGTCACTATGGGCAAATCTGATGGAAAGCTGCTTCTTTCCCCCAAATTCTTTCTGAATTATCTTTCAGAAAAGGCTAAACGAATGTGGCAATAAACCAAATTCTATAAAAATTCTATCCCTTGCTCTACTGATTGCCACCCACTGGAAGCAGATGCTTTCGGGTGGAGTGTGGGTTCTGGTCCAGCCATCTCTCTATTTAGGCATTGGACACTTAAACAATGGACCCTGTGACTTTGTGCCTATGTCATCATTATTCACCACCTTTTTTTTTTTTTCTTTAGAGGAAGGCACAAGGGGATATGTCTATTGAGCCAGCTTAATATATAAGTTAGATGATTTGCTAAATTATAATAATCCAAAGCAATCCTGGCATGCTACCCCAGCACCTTTGAGTCATACGTCAGGGCACAAATACATATGGATGGACCTGCTGGCGGCAGCAGTATTTCTGATTTCTAATGTTACAGCAAAGCCAACTCCATCATTTCTCTGCCAAAGTCTCAGAGTGTGCAAGTGGGCTCATTTCTCAAGGCTGTGTGAAATGGGACAAAAACTAATCAGTCCCTGGCATTTATCTTGGTAGAAAAACACAGTATCTATTGGCCTTCACCTTCATGGAGAGAAAATCTTTCTCATCCTCTGACAAATACTTCAGAAGTTTGGGGAAACTATTTGGCATCCCATTTTGTCCAATGTCTCTTAAATTGAAAAACAATCGCAAACTCCTAATTTAAATTAGGAGTTTGGGATTAACAGATATGCACTAGTATGTATAAAATAGATAACCAACAAGGACCTACTATATAGCACAGGGAACTCCAAAATTTTATAATAACCTATAAGGGAAAAGAATCTGAAAAAGAATACATATATATATATATATATATATATATATATAAATATATATAATTGAATCACCGTGCTGTACACCTGAAACTAACACAACATTGTAAATCAACTATACTCCAATAAAAAAATAGCAACACACAGGGCTTCCCTGGTGGCGCAGTGGTTGGGAATCTGCCTGCCAATGCAGGGGACACGGGTTCGAGCCCTGGTCTGGGAAGATCCCACATGCCGCGGAGCAACTAGGCCCGTGAGCCACAACTACTGAGCCTGCGTCTGGAGCCTGTGCTCCGCAACAAGAGAGGCCGCGATAGTGAGAGGCCCGCGCACCGCGATGAAGAGTGGCCCCCGCTTGCCGCAACTAGAGAAAGCCCTCACACAGAAACGAAGACCCAACACAGCCATTAAAAAAAAAAAAAATAGCAACACACAAAAAAACCAACAATTTTCTGGGTCCCCCTTATTAATGGGAAGCATAATCATTAGCATATTATCATAAACATCATCATAAGGGTCTCATTTTTGCCTCCAAAAGTTCCACGCCAGAAAATGATCCTTGTTCATGTTCCTAAGAGAAAAGAAATGTCAACTTTACTCTCCCCTCTCCGATGTTGTCAACACACTGTTCTCTAAAATGTGCCCCTGGGTCTAAAGGGATCTCAGATCTGAGACTGGGCTTTTGTGACCCCCTGCCCAGGCCACGCAGGGTCAGCGATTATCAGTGTTGAGGATGGGGGAACGGTACCACTGACCACCTCCTCCACAGATGGAAAGGGACACTCTTTATGGCTGCATGGGAGCAGGAAACCGAAAGCAGCTTAGCCATTTCCTTCAGTTTGCTGATCCTGGAAGTAAACTCCTCTAAATCCAGTTTGGAAGAGGGGCCCCTGGGGTAACGGTTTTGGATGTTTGATTTCAGCTGATCCTATTATGAGACAGGGAAGAAAAAAAAAATCCATGCTTCTGACCTAAATGGGAAGGAAATCCAAAAAAGAGGGGATAGATGTATAGGTATAGCTGATTCACTTTGCTGTACAGTAGAATCTAACACAACATTGTAAAGCAACTATACTCCAATAAAATTTTTTAAAAATTAAATACTTAATAGATCAATTTAAGGAGCGGTTTTCCTTATCAGGAAAGAGGGTGGAGCCTGATGGGGGACGGAGACAGTTCCTGAACCAGGGAATTTATACCGTTTAATGTTCAAGGGGCTCGCTGACACCCAGAGTTAATCTAATTTCTCTTTTTTTTTTTTTTGGCCATGCCATGTGGCTTGCAGGATCTTAGTTCCCCAACCAGGGATTGAACGCAGGCCCCTTACAGTGGAAGTGCAAGTCCTAACCACTGGACCACCAGGGAATTCCTCTAATTTCCACACTCACATGCAGTGATGGAATTTGGAAATGACTTTCATCAGTGATGCTGAAACTCTCCTGCCAACCCCAGACAGCAGAAGAAGTCTTGTGATCTCAGGAGGAGGGATGCTGGCTGCATCTAGAAACCGTCGAAGCGGATGACTGTCTTCACCTGACAGGGCAGAAGCTCTGAGAAGCTGGGTGTGTTCCTCAAGGATCCCAGGCTAGCAGGTGGGAGAACTTGGATTCACCTCCCAGCCCCCGGTTTCCTTCAATGGCTCCTCAGGAATCCAGCCACCAAATATCTCAGTCTTTTGTGCAATTTGCCAAGAGATCTGGGAAACGATATTCATAATCCCTGAGTCCTGTTCAGTTGCTGCTTCATTATTAAACGGAATCTTCGTTTGCAGAAATAACCTGATACCATGTGCGGGATGGTGGGGCCAGTCCGCCACATGCAACAGCTATGATTAATTGTTTGACCTAAGGAAGCCTGGCATGTGTCTATGACAGTAATTTGTGCCTTCCTTTCCACACCATGTCCTGCCCCTGGGACCCCCTTCGCACCTGTAAGTCTCACAACCACCCTGGGAGGTGAGCAGGGGAGAGATGATTATTCCACATAAAGAGACAGGGAAACTGGGACACAGAGGTCAGCTGGCTTGGCCAAGGTCATGCCTGAGGTTTAACATAGTTCTGCCAGAAGGAGAATCTAAGTCCTAGGACTTCTAGTGTAATATTTTTTTCCTCCGGGAGTCTCTCTCTGTCTCTCTCCCGCCTATAAACAGGGTATTTATATAAACTTCACCGGTACACCCCTCGCCTGCAGTTCAGTACTTAGCAGGGGGCAGATTTTGAGATCCACACCCTTGGCCTGGATCTTTCGCTAAGTGATTTCCTTAAAGTTTTCATTAATTTTACTATGGGGACGAACTCCAGTTCTTTTGTTATGTTACTGTGACTATTAAATATAAAATCTATAGAAATCATTTAAACACACGAAACAAGGCCCTCCTCTGAGCAGTCGTGTTTGCTGTTCCCTTGCCTGGAACTGTCACCCCCTGACCTTTGCCAGCTTGGCCCCTTCTCCCATCGGAGTCAGACACCCCTCCTGGCAGGGTCTCCCTGAGCAGCCGTCCTCTCTAAAGTAGACTCACACCCCCTGGCCTCTGATCCCATTACTTGGTATTGTTTTCTTTCTGACACGTTTCACTGACTGTGGGTTGAAAACCTCAGGAGCTTTCCAAGTGGAATCTGAAACCGGCTTGGTACCCAGAGGGCAGGGAGAAACCAAAGGAAAAGGCAGCCACTCCAGATGGGTAGGTGGCAGTTTAACAAGCAGGGAACTTCTCACCTTCAACCAAAATGCTGCTGCATTGGCTTTTTAAAGTCACACATGCAGATGTCTGCGGTGGTTGATGATCAACGATGTTGATAGCAAAGAAAGGATGTGTGTTCTAAGCGGTGACACAGAGGAGTCCGGCTCCCTGATCAGGTCTGGAAATCCTAGGGGAGAAAGAACAGTGGCTGTAACTCCTCCTGTCCCCTCCCCTTACGAAAGGTGTGCACTTCTCAGGGGCCATGGGTGTCCCTGTGCAGTGTCACCCAGGGATTTGTCTCTGAGCCTCTGAGGATGGCTAATGCATACTCACTCACGCTGGAGGGATGCAGTGGGAGCAGGTGAGCCTGACCTCAGATCTGAAGAAGACACAAAGTCCTTGCCCACCACTGCCCAGATGCTGTCACCCGCGGACACACATTTTACTATATCCACGTCGTCTTCAACATATGACTTGCTTGATACTTTTCTTTAACTCAGGCCTAACTTCCCAAACGAACTGAACTTGTTGTAAGTAATGGCATTGCAGGATCCTAAGTCTGGTGTGTTAGCTTCACTTTGCTTTCTTCTAATGCACTTTATTTATAGGAATATATACATATAAGTTACATACGCATGTATGCGTCTCTCTCTCTCTCTATATATATATAGACACACACATATAGATACATATTCACACACAAACACATATACACCCTCCCTGTGCACCACCTACATTATTTTATTATTTTGTTTGTTTGTGTGGGGTTTTTTTTGGCTGTGTAGCACAGCCTGTGGGATCTCAGTTCCCTGACCAGGGATGGAACCCGGGCCCACAGCAGTGAAAGTGCAGAGTCCTAACCACTGGGCCGCCAGGGAACACCTACATTATTTTAAAACCTAGAATGGGGTGGGGAGGGATGGAAATGGGAGTTTGGGGTTAGCAGATGCAAACTATTATATAAAGAACAGGTAAATAACAAGATCCTACTGTAGAGCACAGGGAACTATATTCAATATCCTCTAATAAACCAAAATGGAAAAGAATATGAAAAAGAATATACATGCATAACTGAATCACTGTGCGGTACAGCAGAAATTAACACAACATTGTAAATCAACTATACTTCAATAAAACACATTTTAAAAAAACCCTAGAATGATTAAGGATGCCACACTTTGACAGACACGAATCTTATTGAAAAATGACTCATTTTACTCAAGAGAAGATGTGGGCCAGACAGGAGAAAGGACTTATCCAGGGTCATTTAACTAAAATAATGACAGAGCCAGAACGAGAAGCCAGAACTGCTGACTCCCAATCCAGACCTCGTTTCCCAAGGTCATAAATGCCTGGCCTGACACCCAAAGCCGCACCATCTAAGGTATGAACAGCACCCCCTTGGGATGCATTTGGGTAGAGCGCCACCTGCAGGGCCACACTGGCACACCTGTGGGTGTGTGCAGGCGTGCCCTAGCTGGGTGGCCACTCAGTGGGAGGGGATGCTCAAGCTGCAGCAGGTGGGTTGAAATCCACGGCCTTAAGTTTCCTTCCCACTTAAGAACTGCCTACCCAAGACGACCCCAAGCTCCAGTCAACCCCCCATGTGTCCTTTCCTGACCCTTCATGGAATGGAAACCCCGTCTTGACCTTTGCAACATCCAGATGTCAAAATGTCAGACTCTAGGACTCCAGAGAATTAAAAAAAAAAGTAGTAAAGAAAAAAATAAAGCTACTGAACTCTAAGGCCACCCACATCCTATGAGTATGTACAACACAGAACTTGCAAAGAAAAGGATCAGTGACTTTGTGGGCAAAGGGAGAGAGCCCTTCTGCAGGGCCTTCAGCACAGGTGAAGGAAACTCAGAAGATGATAGGGTGGTCACTGGTTAGGAGAATTTTAGTTTCTTCCCCCCTAATTGGGTTACAACAGATCATAATTCTGTGGGACTCAGGGACACAGATTATTCCAGATCGGAGTTCTCAACCACAGGTAATTGTGTCACCCGGGGCATACTGGCATACATGTCTGGAGATTTTCGGTCACAACCTGGGGGGGAGGGGACCGGCATTTGGTGGGCGGGATCCAAGGATGCTGCTACACATCCTACAATTCTCAGAATGGCCCCTCTCGGCAAAGAATTATCCAAAGAAAAATGTCGGGACTTCCCTGGCGGTCCAGTGGTTAGGACTCCGCACTTCCACTGCAGGGGGCACAGGTTCCATCACTGGTTGGGGAACTAAGATCCCGCAAGCCGTGGGATGCGACGAAAAAAATAAAATTAGAAAAAAAAAAAAAGAAAAAGAAAAATGTCGATCGTGCTGGGGTTGAGCAACCCTGAGGTCAAGGGGACAGCTCTGAATTTTACTTGAAGTGACTGTGAGTGCAGCAAAGAAGGGTCCCCATCCCACATCCATCCACCAAAACGTCAGAGACAGGCTCCTGCTTTTTTCCCACTAACTCAAGGGGAAACCCACACAGTCCTTCCCACCAGCTGTATTCAACCTGCTCCAGGGGCTGATGGCCGCTACAAGACAGTGATAGGACCACTATTGTAATCATTCATTTTCCTCATCTCTATCTGCAGAGAAGATTACATTATTTTATCAGATGCTGTTTTAAGCAGGTTTGGGTGTTCATCTTTTTTTTTTTTTTTTTTTAATGAGGATCTTGAATCAGATGCGTATGTTTGATTGATTGATTGATTGATTGATTTTGGCTGTGTTGGGTCTTCGTTTCTGTGCGAGGGCTTTCTCCAGTTGTGGCAAGCGGGGGCCACTCTTCATCGCGATGCGCGGGCCTCTCTCGTTGCGGAGCACAGGCTCCAGACGCGCAGGCTCAGCAGTTGTGGCTCACGGGCCCAGCCGCTCTGCGGCATGTGGGATCTTCCCAGGCCAGGGCTCGAACCCGTGTCCCCTGCATTAGCAGGCAGATTCTCAACCACTGCGCCACCAGGGAAGCCCCTGGGTGTTCATCTTTAAGGTAATGTGACAAGAACTATTACTGGGAGGAAACTGGGAGGAAAAAATGAGAGGTGATTTCTTCATGGAGAATAAAGGAGAACCAACAGGGACCTACTGTATAGCATAGGGAACTGTACTCAATATTTTGTCATAACCTATAAGGGAAAGAATCTGTAAAAGAATCTACATATGTATACATATACATATATATAAAACTGAATCACTGTGCTGTACACCTGAAACTAACACAACATTGTAAATCAACTATACTTCAATTTAAAAATGTAAAAATAAAATAAAATGAAAACAAATAAACAAAGAGAATGGAGGAGACTGGGGAAAAGACTCCTCTTGGGAGGAATAGCCTTTCTCTCAGGGCAATATATAGATCCTAGCGTCCTGGGACCCACGGACCTAGGGCTGCCAAATAATGAAGCCATCTGTGCACAGGCTGGGTTTTAAAAGACCCCAGGGCTTCCCTGGTGGTGCAGTGGTTAAGAATCCGCCTGCCAATGCAGAGGACACGCGTTCGAGCCCTTGTCCGGGAAGATCCCACATGCAGCGGAGCAGCTGAGCCCGTGCGCCACAACTACTGAGCCCGCGAGCCTAGAGCCCGTGCTCCGCAACAAGAGAAGCCACCACAGTGAGAAGCCTGCGCACCGCAACGAAGAGTAGCCCCCGCTCGCTGCAACTACAGAAAGCCCGCGCGCAGCAACGAAGACCCAACGCAGCCAAGAGAAAAAAAGGATCACCAGTCACAATAAATATAACTGACACGGAGCCTTTGGTCCAGTCCAGAATGCCCCCGATGCTTTGCTCAGATCAACTCAGCTCCCAGGGAGAAACTATCTCAGGGCTGCCCTTCAAGACAGACCTCAGTCTCTTCCCTGCCACCATCACCTCCCACCCGGATGACGACAGCAGCTTCCAAAGCAGAATCCCACCTTCTACACTCTCAGTCCTCCAGTTGCCTCCCCACACCGCAGCCGCTTTTCCAGACTGAACTGGTTTAAGTAAACAGAAGTAAGATAAAGTCACTCTCCTGCTTAAAATCCCCCAGTCACTTCCTACTGTTCTCAGGGAAAAACAAACCAACCAACCGAAAACTTGTTCTAGGGTCCTGGGGGGCCCCGCACGATAGGGTATCTGCGTGCATCCCCAACCTCACTCTGTTCCTCTCCAGCATTCACCGCGTACAAGCCGCAGGGTCTCGTCCTAATTCCTGAGATAACGGGCTTCCTCCTGTCTCCAAGCCTTGGCCCACACAGTGCCCACAGCAATGAGCTTTTCTCCCACATGCCCTTGTACTCAGCTTGTAGGACACAGGGTAAAGCCATATTCCCATAGACTGTTTCAAACTGTGGATTGCAATCTGCACGCAAGTATTTCCTCTCCATCTGCACGGGGGTCTCGTAAAGGAAGAGGTCTGCAGGGCAGAGCTGCAGTGAACGGCCCCAGAACCTCACTCCCCTCTTAGGAGCAAGACACCCAGAGCCGACAGCCATCCCCGACCGACGTCCCAGGGGGCCACAGCCTCCCCAGTATTCAGTTCCTTGAGAACAGAAGAGGAGCAACAAAGGAAGGGGAATAAAATCGTTCTCCTTGCCACAAACGCGGTGCGATGCCCTCACTAGATGTACTTATTAAATATCTACCGTGTGTCAAATGCTTTTTTAAAGAATTTTATTGAGGTATACGTGATGTAAGATAGAATGCATGTATTTAAAAAAATTATTTACTTTTTATTTATTTTGGCTGTGCTGGGTCTTAGTTGCAGCATGCATGCAGGATCTAGTTCCCCCACCAGGGATTGAACCTGGGCTCCCTGCGTTGGGAGCTCAGAGTCTTACCCACTGGACCCCCAGGGAAGTCCCTGCATGTATTTTAAACATATAATATTTTGTAAGTTTTGATCTATGTATAAACCTGGGAAATAAGGACTAAAATTGAGATAAGGATAAGGAACTTTACTGGTAACACTTTGTCATCCCTCCATCCCACCCCTCCCTGGGACACTCACCCCCATCTGCACACAACTGCTGATCTGATTTATGAAGTTATAGATTTGTTTTCACAGTCTATGATTTCATAAAAATTGAATCATACATCTTCTGCATGACTTCTTTCATTTAGCATAATTATTTTCAGATCCATCCATGTCGTAGCATGTATCAGTATTTTTCATTGTTTAGTTGTATTTCCCTGTATGAATACACCACTGTTTGTTTATCCATTCACCTGTTGATGGGCATTTGTGTTATTTCCAGGTTTTGGCAAGTGCAAGTAAGGCTGCTATCAATATTCATGAACAACTCTTTGTATGGATAGCCCATTTCATTTCTCTTAGGTAAATATCTATAAGTAGAATGGCAAGATTACAGGGAAGGTGTGTATTCAACTCTTAAAAAAAACCTGCCAAACTGTTTTCCAAAGTGGTTGTACCACTATTCACAATAGCCAAGACATGGAAACAACCTAAATGTCCATCAACAGATGAATGGATAAAGAAGATGTGGTACATATATACAATGGAATATTACTCAGCCATAAAAATGAATGAAATATTACCATTTGCAGCAATATGGATGGACCTAGAGATGATCCTACTAAGCAAAATAAGTCAGACAAAGAATGACAAATATCACTATATCACTTATATGTGGAATCTAAACTATGACACAAATGAACATATCTATGAAACACAGACTTAGAGAACAGACTTGTGGTTGCCAAGGCAAGGGGTGGAGAAGGGAATAACTGGGAGTTTGGGATTAGCAGATGCAAACTAGTATGTATAGGATGGATAAACAACAAGGTCCTACTGTATAGCACAGGGAACTATATTCAGTATCCTGTGATAGACCATAATGGAAAAGAATATATATATATAAAACGGAATCACTTTGCTGTACAGCAGAAACTAAACACAACATTGTAAATCAACTACAGTTCAATAAAATAAAAAAAAACCACAGACAAAGTGGCTGTACGTTTTGCCTTTCCCCAGCAGAAAGTTCCCACCCCTCCCCATCCTCTCCAAGACTTGGAATCGTCAATCTTTTCTTCAATTGTAGCCATTCTGATGGCTGTGCAGTGGTATCTCACTGTGCTTTTGTGTTTTCCTAATGGCTAATGATGTCCAGCATCTTTTACGTTCACACATCCACTGGCCATCCACCCATTGTGCTACATGAGGTGTTTGCTATCCGCATCACAAACGCTGCCCTGTGAACTGGGTCTCACGTGGCAAGGACGGAGGGATCAGATCAGCCACAGCCTGGGAGAGGATGTTCAGCAGGTTGGGGGAGGGAGATGAGAGTGAGCCTTCTGGAGAGAAAGACAATGGCTTCTGCCAAATGACTCCTAGTCGTGAGTCAGGTGAGCTGAATGGGCGGCCCCGACGACAGGGTGCATGTCCTACCCGTGATGAGGACAAGGGACGGCCCGTGAGAGTAATGACAGCAAAGCCCTCCTCCTAGAGGTCATCCTCCGCCCCACTGGAAGGCAAATGGTACCCAGGAAAGGGCCAGGTGTCTGGAGATGCAAATTAGCCGGCTGTTCAGTTCTTGACTGTCTGAGTGAGGATCAGTAAGTTCTCTCTGAACCTTGGGAACGGCAGGATGAAGACCTGGAACTCGGAGGTTAAAATTGATTAGAGGCTCTCCAAGGTCTCCATCCAAATCAGATGCCGTCTGTGAACTCTCTGCCTTTGGATTCCACCTGTTAGAAGCAGGCGTCAACGCTCTGCCTTCAAGGAGAGGCAGGTGGGTGAGCGGGTGAAGCAGGTCTGGATACGGTGTGGCGATGTGGTGTGATGATGGAAATGGGGATGCTGGTGCAGACTTCTGCTTACTGGATGTCTGACTTTGGCAAGTTCTTTAAACTGGGCTTCAGTGGCCGCCTCTATAAAATGGGTAAGGAACAGAGCCTGCTCCTGAGGTGTGATTGTCACCATGACCACTGGAGGGCACTGTCCTGTCTGCAGGGGACTGCAGCTCCTGGGTTTCAGCTGCTTGCACCCATAGGGGAAGGCCAATCCATTTCGGCAAGACCTTCATTTTTTTTTTTTTTTCCCCCAAGATAAGCCAGAAATCTTGACTTCAACTAACATTCCTAAATTCAAATCTTTAATGTACAAAAGCTGTAAAAAAATATTGTGTGGGCCCAAATGCTTTGTTTGTCCAGCCTACAGATTGCAATTATACGTTATATGAAATGAGACAAGCATCCAATTGTAATGCTCTTATGATAACTACAATTCCGGCCACTATTGCTCTGCGACTTCTCATGCATTTACTAAAAGGCAGGACACTCTGCTCACCACACCCTCTTTATTCTCTCAACAGTATCACCTCACCTTGGCAGATGGGGAGAAAAAAGAGGCTCAGAGAGGTTGGAGGTCACACATCCAGGAAGTGACAAAGCGGGGATTTGAACCTAGGTCTGAGCATCCCAGGAACAGTGGCTGGATGCACTCCGCTCTGGCAACTCTCCCCCCGCTCTTTCTCTGGTAAATCTACCTCTTCGACGTCCCCTGTCTGGGGACAGATGATAGCCAAACTAACTAACATGGGACCAGAGATCTCCACTGAGGACTGAACAATCTCGGGCAGGGTTTATGGACATCACCCCGGACAGAAGCATCTGCTTTGCACCCTCAAGTGTGTGGAAGCAGCCAATGATGAAGTGGGTCTGAGTCTGAGGCATCTCATTCTGGCAGTGCTCCTGCTTTAGCATCATTAAATAGGGGCTGCTGTTTATCCCACAGATGGGGCTGCTTTGGTGTGGGTACAGCTATGTGCTGTATTTAGAAATCCCATTCACTTGAAATGTTGCAGTCTGGTTCACAATATTCCCAATGGCTGTAAGGATGCAATCTTCCATCTTTGTCAGCATCCTTGTTGCAAATTTCCAGGTAGACTCTGACCACATCAGTTTGCTCATCAACTTTGTACATCTCTCTCTGTCTCGCTCCTAAATGGATGCAGGGTCATGGACAGGACCAGATGGGATGGAAATAGTGGTTGGTCTACAAATACCTTGGTCAACCACAGAGATGAGTCTCTTTGTCAATGATGATGCCCGATCCTGGGGGCCATTTCAATGGCAGGATGTGTGCCCTAGGATGTTTGGAGTACCACTGGCCAACAATAAAGCACTGGGGCTCATCTGAGATGCAAGAAGAGGCAATGGAGGCAAAGCTGACCTTGCTTTTGGAGTTGAAATCATGGTTCCATCATGGCATCCTCTTGGAAAAGTAATTTTTTGTGTTGTTGGGTTTGTTGATTTGTTTTTGCTTCAAAGGATTTATCCTATTATAATGTGTCCCTTCTTGGGAATTTTTTTTTCAACTTCAAACCATTTAATAGATAATAGATGCAGATAATAAGCAATCGGAGTACTAAAGAGTACGGGTATCCTGAAACAAATCAGTCTCAACACTGGTAGTGCTTCATTTCTTGAGCTGTGTGAATGACTCACTTCATTGCTGTCCTTTTCACAACACGGGTTTGTTTATGAGAACGTATATATTTGGTGTATACATCTCACTCCTCTCTGCAGCCATCTGGCATCTCCATGCAGCAGAGATGTACACAGATTTGCGGGACTCTGCTCTGGGCCCCCTGTGCCTTCATTCCGTGGCAGGTCGGGGGGTGGGGGGAAGCAGAGTCAGGCAAACCGACACCTAACAAGCAGATGGCAGGGGCGGTCTCATGCACCCAGAGGCAGCCCCCTCCCTCCCTGCGGAAGCGAGCTTGCTTTACAAAGCTGCCTCTTCAATGGGAATTTTGAACAGCCCACCAGGAGGCCCCAAACGGGAACTCTGATTGGATGTCAAATCACAGGGTGGCTAGCTGGCTTTCCCAGAAAATTAGATGGTGTTCTGTCCCATTAGGTTCCCTATGGCCTGGGCAGCTCATGGCACTGAGCAACTGTCTCCATCTGCAAACCGCCCTCCCCTGGGGAGAGACTGGGGCCTCGCAGTCAACATCCGTGAATCAGCTGGCTCATCAGCCAAAGGTACATATTTTCCAGAAGCAAGATGATTCTGTAGAGATCAGGAAAGGCGCCCAAGTCTGCCTGGAGGTCCTCTGCAGCCCTTTTCTGGGTCTTTCCCAAGCTTTCCTGTCCCTTTTCTCTGCTCTCAATTAAAAGCCTATAGCTTCGTCCATCTCATCTTGAATAGGGCATTTCTCTTAAGGGTATCAGAGTTTTATGCATGATCTTTAACTGTGGGGTAAAACCTACAACAGATTGACTGACCAAAAATGTCTGCAAGGATACAGTCACATTATCTTTTTATGTTTTTAAAAAATTTTATTGAAGTGTAGTTGATTTACAATGTTGTGTTAATTTCTGTTGTACAGCCAAGTGACGCAGGGATACATATATACATATATATATATATTCTTTTCCATATTCTTTTCCATGATGGTTTATCACAGGATATTGAATATAGTTCTCTGGGCTGTACAGTAGGACCTTGCTGTTTATCCATTCTGTATATAATAGTTTACATCTGCTGACCCCAAACTCCCAGGCCATCCCTTCCCCACCTCCCCTCCCCCTTGGCAACCACAAGTCTGTTCTCTATGTCTCATTCACATTATCTTAATGTGACACTGACACTCTTACTATCCCTAGGTGAGGTCCACAGACCCTCCCCTTGACCTTGGACAGACTTGTGGCCCTGGTAGAAGTTACACTAAGTGACCTTTGAGGCTTCATCACAAAAGACCCACTTCATCTTTCAAAGGAGCAAAGTTTTGAAGCTCACCGACATTATTTGGTTTCTTGTTCTCCTGCTAAATATGAATTAAAATAAATTTCCTGAACAGACTCACAGACATAGATGACACAGCCACGATATGACACCCCCAGAATCCACTCCACTCCTGCGCTCAAGGCAGACATTGCTCAGCACAGAGCTCCCGAGTGCAACCAGTTAGCCTATGAGACAAAACCTGTCTTCCATCTTCAAACTGGACCAGACTTTAAAGACTGCAGTGGGGAGGAAAAATTGGAAATGTGGATAAATATCCACAGTACGGAGTATTATTCAGCAGTTTTAAACATATGAGGAAGAACTATTCCATTGACTTGGAAAGTTATCCAAGACATGTTGGAGCATGCAAACCAAAACACACAGTACACACAACACCCACAAGGAGCCTCATTCAAGTCTAAAGACAAACAAGTAGGAGCCAATCTCTCTCGTTTCATTTCAAGCCCTGGCCTGTGTCACAAGGTAGGAGGTAGGTTTGGGAAGAAGGATTCGTGCACGTGCAGCCAGACATCATATGCATCTAATTAGCTGCCTAGGAGCCAGAAAGCAATATTTGGAGGATGCCGTGGGGAGCACGCTAATACACATTTAAACAGAAGCCTTTGGATGGGATGTTGGGAGACAGATGAAAGACTGAGATGTCATCACTGGTCTTCTTTGGCAGATCAGAGCTCTGACAAATGTGCTGAAGATAACCGTTCAGTGCGCTGGTTCCGTCGGGGTGTGGGGACGGTGATTTCATGAACTATGGATCCCAAGATTCTCTCGAAGATGGGCCACTTTCGACCGGAAGGATGATTGCTCGGTTACTGGCCTCCTTTTCTTGTAACTTTCTGCCACTCCTTTTTTTTTTTTTTTTAACTTGGATGGATTTCCATCTTGACAGCTGTCTTTAGAGTTCTCTCTTTAGTCCAACCCTGTTTCGCAGAAAAAGATGTTTCTCTTTTCATTTCTAACCCTTTAATGTGATCTTCTTGAAGTATTGCGTTGTTTCATCCAAGTTGGGCTCAGAGAAAAAAACCATCCCTCCACTTTGGGGCAATTGTGGAGCGTTTTCAATTCTTCAACGATTTAGCCCCCATCTACACCAGAATAATAAAGTGTTACTTAGCCAAATTCCCCATAAATCCCTGAGAGCAAATTACTGTTATATTCACTTTCAATGCAAGCAAATTAAAAATCCAGAATGCCCAGATGATTACGTTTGAACGTCCACCCAATGCTCAGTAGTTGATCAATATTAACTCAAACTAATAAGAAAATTTAAGACACCCGCCACCAAGTAAATCTTGCCTCAAAAAGGAAAAGATAAATTCAGGTCCTGTTAGAAAAAATACATGGATTTTACTGAGAAAGATAAAGCAAGTGGAGTAAAGAGTTACTTATTTTAGCTAAATACTTTTCCAGAATTCTCCCTCTCAGAAGGCAAGACAGTGGATTAAGAAAGACAGAATATGCACCATAAATCAGAATAATTGCATTATTTCACTACCTTGTTGGCTCAGTTTTCTCCTTAAAAAATGTTTAAATTAGGAGGGGGATCCTCTTTTGCATTTAAACCTTTTTGAATACACTCAGCCAGTTCTGAATCATCGTAAAATATGTATCATTCTAAAAAGAAGGACAGGAATTCAGGTTTGGTTCAAAACTCAAGGGGCAGTCAGCAGTTCAGACCATTAGGACATAAATTATCATTTGCATGTGGTTGAAGAGGGACCAGTTCTGGCAGAGCTTGTAGTAAATCTGAATTAGAATAATGGCTTCTTGAGTCTGATTGTAAGCAGGCAGCCCCTTCTGAAATACACTCAGCTTTCCATACATGGTAAGTTCCCATCCACCAACAAGTATAAATTTGGGTGAAGAGGAAGATTAAACTTTATGACATTCCAGACAAATCATTTCCAAGTCCTAAAACGGTGCATGTAATTAGATTGAATTCTCAGATACTTTCTAATCAACTGGGGCTGTTTATGAGAAAATCAAGCTTTAAACAGCAGGGGTGCCTAGGAAGTAGGCTTCAGCTGGCCTGTACATTAAGCTATCGAGTTTTATAACTATTTTCAAACATTATTCCTTTTTGTCTTTTACACTTTAAAAAGCTAAATTGGCTCATATTATCATATTTTTAAATTCCGTTTTTATTACCACTCTCTCCAAATCTTAACTCAAATGCATTGCGCTTGAAATATAAGATAGGCAGATAGATGGCATTTTTAAGTTATCAGTCTAAAAAGAGTCTAAAAACTAGAGCTATGTCCATTTGCAGCTATTTTGCTCGAGATTTATGAAAGCAATATTGGATAAAGTTTAATTAATGATGCAAATGACATCATAATACTTTGGAGATCTTTAATTCCAACCATCTGCTTGGCACTAAAAGAAAATTAATTTTCATCATCACAAAGGAAGGTATGGGGAGCATTAAGATATTTCTTCAGTCTTTCTTCTTGGTCCAACATCTCTTTTAAAAATATGGACTGTTGGCGATTGGAACTAATTAAGATAAAAAGAACTAACATTTAACAGACATAGAAAACAAACTTATGGTTACCAAAGGGGAAAGGGGGGGAGGGATAAATTAGGAGTTTCGGATTAACAGATACACACTAATATATATAAAACAGATAAGCAACAAGGACCTACTGTATAGCACAGGGAACTATATTCAATATCTTGTAATAACCTATGATGGAAAAGAATCTGAAAAACAGTATATACATATGTATAACTGAATTACTTTGCCCTACGCTTGAAACTAACACAACATTGTAAATCAACTATATTTAAATTAAAAATAAAGAACTAACATTTAGTAATTGCTAGCTATGGATGTTCTATATACTTATTTAATGAACCTTTCCTCCATACATATTAGACAGGTATGGAGGACATTTCTCAGCCCCCCCATCCTTTTGCTTACAACAGGGGGACGGATTGCATCATTAACCTCAATCTTCATGCCTGTTGCCATGGGATGACGTCAGTTCATCCCCCCGAAAGGTCCTTTTGACTTGGAGTTCAACCACGAGCCTTGCTTTGGCCAACAGAAGGAGACAGAAGTGTTAGTGTTCCACTTCTGAGCCTCGGATTTAAAAGGTAGTGGGTTTCAACTCTCCCGGGGCCTCTGCTGTCTCCATGAAAAGAGCGTGGCGGGGCTAGCTTGCTGGTGCCAGGGGAACACGTGGGACACAGCTGGAGGAGACACCCTTAGCAAGAGCACAGCCCGCACCAACGGGACCCAGCCAACGCACAGACGTTTGAGGGACAGTACGTTAATAATTTAAATATTTTTTTTAGTTTGAAATATCCACAAAGTTATATAACGGTTTTTTTAATATTAAAATAAATAAATTTATTTATCTATTTATTTTTGGCTGTGTTGGGTCTTCATTGCTGCACGCAGTGTCTCTAGTTGTGGCGAGCAGGGGTTACTCTTCGTTGTGGTGCGCGGGCTTCTCATTGCGGTGGCTTCTCTTGTTGTGGAGCACGGGCTCTAGGTGCACGGGCTTCGGTAGTTGTGGCTCACAGGCTCAGTAGTTGTGGCTCATGGGCTCTAGAGCGCAGGCTCAGTATTTGCGGCACACAGGCTGCGTTGCTCCGCAGCTTGTGGGATCTTCTCGGACCAGGGCTCGAACCCGTGTCCCCTGCATTGGCAGGAGGATTCTTAACCACTGTGCCCCCCCCAGGGAAGTCCCCTATAACACTTTTAAGTATAGTATAAGGAACCCTTTTCCCCCCTGAACCACCTGAGAGGAAATTGTCAATCTAATGCCTGATCACTTTGAATTACTGAAGTGCGTACTTCCTACAACAAGAATAAAACCTACAAACCCTCAGAACAGACATAAAGTCAAGAAATTCACATTGATATATTACTAATATTTAATTATGAAACCTCACTCAACTTTCACCCCATGTCCCAAGACTGCTTTATACAGCAAAGGGCCCAAGTCTGCATTATGGCTGTTGACAGGAGCCTTCGAAATGTCTCTTTCTATCAGAGTTGCTAAGCTGGAAGGGAAACCTATAGATGCTGATGGTCGTCTCTGTCTACACATGGGGAAAACCTGGAGAGGAAGAATCTGGCACAGACAGTAGCAGAGCTCAAAGATGGAAAGAAGGAGAACGAAGTCCTGCTGCCCATTCCCTGAACATCCAGATCCAAAGACACCCACAGGCGCTGGAGCCAGTGGCCACCAGGTACCCTGCTCAAGACCAGCTTCTCACCATATGATCCAGCAGTCCCACTCCTGGGCATGTATCTGGAGAAAACCATAATTTGAAAAGACACATGCACCCCAGTGTTCACAGCAGCACTACTTACAATAGTCAGGACATGGAAGCAACCTAAGTGTCCATCAACAGGAATGGATAAAGAAGATGTGGTACATATATACAATGGAATATTACTCAGCCATAAAAAAGAACAAAATAATGCCATTTGCAGCAACATGGATGGACCTAGAGATTGTCATACTGAGTGAAGTAAGTCAGACAGAGAAAGACATGTGTCACATGATATTGCTTGTATGTGGAACCTAAAAAAGGGTACAAATGAACTTATCTATAAAACAGAAATAGAGTTACAGATGTAGAAAACAAACTTATGGTTATCAGGGGGTAAGGGGTGGGGAGGGAGGGATAAACTGGGAGATTGGGATTGACATATACACTCTACTATATAAAAGATAACTAATAAGGACCTACTGTATAGCACAGGGAACTCTACTCAATACTTTGTAATGACCTATATGGGAAAAGAATCTAAAAAAGAGTGGATATATGTATATGTATAACTGATTCACTTTGCTGTACACCTGAAACTAACACAATGTGGTAAATCAGCCATATTCCAATAAAAATTTTAAAAATTAAAAAAAGAAAAAGACCAGCTTCTCCCTGGAATCCCAGAGCTGTTCCCTGGAGGATGGCCCTGGGTAGAACGATGTTCTTTTCTATTCTATTCAGGGAGTCTGAGTTTGCTGCTTGGGGTTTTATCCATTCTCTATCCTTACCAGGCCTATCTACTTATTTACCTATCAGGAAATGTTGACAAACTTAAAGTTACAGATTTAAACCCTAGCTCAGCCTATAAGGTGGTAACTTCACTTTTCAGTGCCTCTGTTTACTCAACCATAAGATGGGTGCTGGAAGGACTGAATAGCCATATGAAGCCCTCAGCAGAGTTACAACCCACCATAAATGTTCTCTGATGTTGCACGTTATATGGAACATGATGTGTCCCATGTAATTACCGGTATTATTATCCCTACCCCTCGTCAGGTCATCCAAGAAAACCACAGGCCCATGCAGCCTTGCTATGCAGGACAGGATGGAAAACAAACAAAAAGAGTAAAATTAGCTTCCAAATACGTGGATATTTACTGTAAACTAAAAATGATCAGGGAATTCCCTGGCGGTCCAGTGGTTAGGAATCCAAGCTTTCACTGCCAAGGACCTGGGTTTGAGGAACTAAGATCCCACAAGCTGAGCGGTGCAGCAAAAAGAAGATCAAATCAGACATTTCTGAAAGAGAAGGGAAGGCTAAATCTGAACTTTAGTCATCAAGAAGGGCAGTCTCCCATGACTTATTCATTCCATGTTGCTAGAGGGAATTGTTTTATGATTAACTCCGTTTTCCGTTAAAACAATATTGGTCTGCGGAAGGATCATTAAGCCAGTCATACTTTTGATGCACGTAACAAAAATAAATAAGTGTGTTAGGTCCTATTCCCTTCAGTTACTCCATGAAAATATTACATTCGCTTAAGTTAATTAAGCTTATTTAATTTTTGTTGCATTTTAATAAGTTCCTTTATAAGAAAATAAACACGAGGACAGTATATTTCATGTATCAAAACAAGGAAAACAAAAGACTTCCAGATTAGAATCCACAGTCAGGCAACATTCAGCAAATTCTTATTAAATTCATCATCTTATTATTTTTAAATTGCTTGGTATTTCGACTAATTTCAAGGATTAGGATCCAGATTAGTGATTCACACGCCATGTCTTCCAAAGCCATGAAATGATGCTTCAATTCACCATTGCCTGATCTTCCTTTTCCACTTTCAATAATGATTTATCAGCCCTGGAGTGGGATAAGCTCTTCTAGCTGTTTCCTCACATCCTCCTTCTCATGGAAGACAGGAGGTTCATAATCCCACAAACCTAGATCTCTCCTGCTGGTGTCTACTACGTTTCTGTTTAAATCTGAGCTCAGCAGAGAAAAAGAAGGTGGTAGAATTCCCTGATGTCACATGATGCCATGTAATAATGTAATACCGTCTATCTATAATGCTTAGCATATCAGAAGGGCTTGATTTTTACAAAGCTCAAGCTGGTCTTGGTCCATGAGATGGCAGCCTAAAATAGTGATCCAACTTCTTTTCCAGCTCATTCTCCAACTGTGAATAGGCCAAGAAGAGATAAAAATTGTCTCTGCCTCATCCATCTAACTCAGCCACTGGTCAGTCCCTATAGCTCAACCTCAGCCTCATGGCATAACAGACTGTGATAATGTTGATTTGTTTGATCCACAAGTATTTACTAAGCACCAGCTGTATGTCACACACTTATCTAGACAGGGACGATCCTGCAGGGAGGAAAGCTAGACTTTGATGATAAGGAAGTTGTTTTTTTTTTTCCCCAGAGTGAAACAGACCACAATCAAATAAATATACAACATGTCAAATGGTAATAAATGCAAAGAAGCCAAATAAAGCAGGATGAGGGAATCGAGAGTGAAGAGTTTTTTTTTTCTTAAATTTGTTTTTCTGAAGTATAGTTGATTTACAATGTTGTGTTAATTTCCACTGTACGGCAAAGTGATTCAGTTATACATAGATATATTCTTTTTCATATTCTTTTCCATTATGGTTTATCACAGGATACTGAATAGAGTTCCATGTGCTATACAATAGGACCTTGTTGTTTATTCATTCTGTATATAATAGTTTGCATCTGCTAACCCCAAACTCCCAGTCTATCCCTCCCCCACCCCCCTCCCCCTTGGCAACCACAAGTCTGTTCTCTATGTCTGTGAGTCTGTTTCTGTTTCGTAGATATGTTCATTTGTGTCATATTTTAGATTCCACAGATAGGTGATATCATACGGTATTTGTCTTTCTGACTGACTTCGCTTAGTACGATAATCTCCAGGTCCATCCATGTTGCTGCAAATGTCTTTATTTCATTCTTTTTCATGGCTGAGAGCTGTTATTTTAAATTGGGTGTTCAAGGAAAGCTTTAACTGAAAAGGTGACAACCAAGGATGAGGATGATGAAGAAAATTGATAATAACCATAGGGGTCCTTCACTGGGATTATATTCACCTAAGCCTTAGGATTCCGCAAAGTAGATTGTTATTACCTCCTATTTTAATGGGAATGCAAAAGTTGAGTTGTCTTTTTCACAAGGTCACCTCCACTAGTAACTAGCTGTCATGTTGCTGAAGCATTTTCTTTCTGAATCATGGATTGAGAGGAGGAGCACATTTCCTGGCTCCAAGGTGTGGGGTGATAGCAACCAGACTCTGACTCTTTCTTGTTGACTGTTTTGGAGTGGGCTGAGCTGAACCAGCCATTGGTACTGATTGATGTATTTCTAGATAACAGGTGGACCCATCATAGCATCATGCATCCCTTCATAGAGTCAGTGACTTACCTGATCAATGTGTGAAATATGTATTAGCTGCCTTATTCTAATCATCTCTATCAATGTCGATTTTATCAGTGCTATCTAGAAGTGCTGGGACATTTCTTCATCATACCTTGCTGTATATACTAGATGAATGACAAATTTAAATTTGATATACTTTCTGGGCAATTGCTGGTAACTGGGAAGGAATCGGGACACCAGGATCTACAAGGTTTGAGCAGCAGGATTTTCTTGTTCTTCTATGCTTTTGTATCAGCTGGCTAATCACACTAGGAAACTGGCAAGGAAGGCGGTATGTGCTAGATTGGGAATGGTGGAAACAAATTCCAGGAACCTGGGGAGGAGTCATAGGCACATTTAATTAATTAGATGCAGTCAATTCATAAGGAGATCGTTTGAAGGAAAGCTCAGTCAAGATAAGGACAATTAAGTCCAACCCATGACAATGGAGAACTCAGGATGCTACAGGAGGGACACTGTTTTGAAATTTCTGCAAGAGGAGATGTCACGGAAGTTTCTAATTGAAGATAGTTTAAGAAATCAATAAATTCCCACCTCAAGGATCTTTGTACCACTCTGTCTGCCTGGAATGTTCTCACTCCAAATTTTCTTGTCTTTTTAAATTAATTAATTAATTAATTTATTTATTTATTTTTGGCTGCGTTGGGTCTTCGTTGCTGCGCCGGCATTTTTTAGTTGCAGAGAGTGGAGCCACCCTTCACCGTGGTGCGCGGATTTCAGTAGTTGTGGCACACGGGCTCAGTAGTTGTGGCTCGCGGGCTCTAGAGCGCAGGCTCAGCAGCTGTGGGGCACGGGCTCAGTTGCTCCGCGGCATGTGGGATCTTCCCAGACCAGGGCTCGAACCCGCGTCCGCCGCCTTGGCAGGCAGATTCCCAACCACTGCGCCACCAGGGAAGCCCTCACTCCAAATTTTCTAGAGCTGACTCATCATTCACATTGCCACTCCAATGTTACCATTCTCCAAGGGGCTTTCCTCCCAAAGCCACAAGCCCCACCTCAACTATATCATCTGATTGTATTTGCATCAAATTAACCTTTGCTTAATTATTCATTTATTCATTCATTTATGTGTGTTTTGTCTTTGCTACTAAAATATAGCTCGGAGAAATTAAGAATCTAGTCTACCCCCATGGGCTGCTCTTGTCCTAATGCCTAGAAAAGTGCTTGCACATAGGAGTTACCCAATAAATGAATGGCTCACTTATTTTATAAGTGAGCAAGTGGGAGAAAAGGAATGTTAAATAATTTGTCTAAGGTCATGTTGTAATAGGGAAGAACAAATCTGACTCCATATTAGATCAGTTTCCTTTACTTTAACCTTTGTATTCCATCCTTTTGCTACAAGTTAAGAATGTTGCCTATAGCCCGAAATAGACAGGATAGCCCATCCTCAAGGCTCTGACCTTAAATGTATAACACTTTTCCATTCACACAGAGATAAAAAGTTTCAGAACAGAGAATAACATCTGTCTTGTTGGAGGTTTACAGGAACGTCCTGCACAGCTGACCTGACCTACGTGCACAGCTGTGAGAACAAAGGATTCCTGCACCAAGAAGTCAGCAACGACCAACAACACCTCCCCCTCACCTGGCCTTTAAAAATGCTTTGCTAAAACCCTTCGGGGAGTTCAGGGGTTTTTTTGGGCTCAAGCCACGTGTCTCCTTGCATGGCCCTGCAATAAGCCTTTCTCTGCTCCAAATTCCAATGTTTTGGTAGTGTTGGGCATTTGGCAACAATGCCTGATACTCAGAGGCAGAGCTAGGACTCAAATGTAAGACCCTTGACTGTTGGTGGATGCAGCTTTCCAGACTCCTAATGAAAAAATTCCTCATACTTGAATGTTTAATGGTGGATATTAAACTGAATGCTCATGCTCTGGAGATGCACGAACATTGGAAAGACCATACTTGTTTTTTGTTTTCTTTTTTTGGGCAGTCAAGCCTTGTCACCCATGAAAGTTTAGTGTGGAGACTTTTCTGAAGCACATACATTTCACCTCCAGAAGGAAATTTGGAAATGCTTTTTTTTCCCACAGACAACATGAGCAATTTAGAAAATAATTTTCTACATAAAGGCATTTCACAGTAATGCCAATAAGACTGAGCAAATCTCATTAATGTAAAATATACTCACTTGGAAATTACCCCAATGCTATTTCACAGTGAAACTATTGTAATTAAGTCACAGTGTGTCTCTGTTATTTAGGGAAATAAGCAATTACACTACGCATCCTTGAGACCTATTGCTAATTGAGTGCATTGAGCTTATACTCTTACAGTCTTGTCTGGAACTAAATCTGATAATCCGATGCTGAGGACCCTGCTCAGGGCAACGGACTGCCTCATACAAAAGCATTATTAGTGTCTCAGCAACACTGCCTGATCAACTGCAGGTCACGCAGCAAACTGACCGCTGACATAGACTCAAGTTGTCTTTGATTATGAAACACACAAGTGTAGTCATTCAACAGAGAGGGACTCAGGAACTCCTACATGCTAGGCCTGTGAGGAACATGGGCCACACTGTGGAGCTTGCCACATAAGGGATTATAAAGAACCCCAAAAAATCAACTCAAAGATGTAATAGTATCACAAAATAGGGTATCTGAGGGCTGAAAAAAGAATTTCACTCCGTTATTCAAGGCAGACATAGCACACAAAGGGCAAGCATGTTAAAGATCTACAGAGCTAACGCCCAGCACGATGACTATACTTGATAATACTGGATTGAATAATGGAAATTTGCTAACAGAGAAGATTTCAGATGCTCTCATCACACACACATCAAAAAATGTTAGCTATGTGGGGAGATGATACATGAATTACCTTGATTATAGTAATCATTTTACTATATATCCATATCTATCAATAGATAGATAATTATCAGGTTGTACACCTTACATATGTAAGCAGCTTTTGGCAGGGAAGAGCTCTCTTCAGGAGGCCCCTTTTGTCTTGACACTAACATTGAATCAGCCACCCCATGCTCCACTCATCTCCCGCCCAAGCACACTTTTCCAATATTTTGATCACACAATACCTTGCCTAACCTGTTGGTTCTTTCCATAGATCAAAGTAGAAGTGAATAAGTAATTAACAGTTGACCAGATTTCTTCCCTCGCTTCCCTTTCAGTAATCTCGCGAATAAACTGTGTGAACAAGAGAGCATCTAAAGAAAGATCACAAGAAGTCAACAAGCCTGCCCACAGTGGGGGATGGAGATGACTCTGACCCCCCATCTCAATGATTAACTGAGATTACTTCCCTGTTTCCCTTTAAAAACTTTCATGGCCGAGCAGAATCTTTGGTCATGGTTTTTGGGGGACACTGAGTCCACCGTCTCCCCAGATGGCTGGCATTCTGATTAAAAGCATCTTTCCTTTCTACCAACATTTGTCTCTCTCTCTTGAGTATTGATTTTTGAGCAGCAAGCAGCCGGACCTGAGTTCGGTAACACATATATAAAATTTTTATTTCTTAAAAAAAGAGGAAGGTGACCTGGCCAAGAATCTAAAAGACAGTCAACCTGTTGAACCAGTCAAAGAAAAGTTCAGACTCAAACCTAACACTACCAGCTCTGGTCTCACTTCTGTCCAAGGCTTTCTAAGGTCTTGTGTCCCAGAGGAGATGATCCCTAGGGGTAGAAGAAGTTCAGCTTGTTTCTGGTTGATATGATTCACCACTAACATCGGGACAACTTTTCAATGAATGGGTATTAAGAGCTTTTGTCTGTGACCAAAGGGGAAAGAGGTAAACAGGCTTGTATTCACCAGCCCTTCTAATTATACTCCTCCAGACGTTTTGGGCAGGTCATGGCTAGAAATCTTCTTTTTCAGCAAGGAAAAGATGAGATTTCAGTGTCTTTGCCTACATGGAGCCAGATCTTTCTCATATTAGTTTTCCTGTGAATTCACAGCCATGGAATGACTAGGCATCTCAATTACATACAGAGAAAATTGATTTCATAAATACGAAGAAAAATATCCTATGATATGAGGACAAATATCATATGAAAGACAAATATCATATGCTATCACTTATATGTGGAATCTAAAAGAATGGTTCAAAGGAACCTATTTACAAAGCAGAAACAGAGTCACAGATGTAGAAAACAAACTTACGGTTACCAAGGGGGAAAGGGGGGGAAGGATAAATTGGGAGATTGGGATTAACATATACACACTACTATGTATAAAATAAGTAACTAATAAGGACCTACTGTATAGCACAGGGAATTCTATTCAATACTTTGTAATGACCTATATGGGAAAAGAGTATAAAAAAGAGTGGATATATGTAAAACTGATTCACTTTGTTGTACAACTGAAACTAATACAACACTGTAAATCAACTATACTCCAGTAAGAATTAATTAAAAAAAAAGAAATATGAAAAGGGCTCAAATGGAAGAAAGGGATATCTATATCTATAAACAATCAAGAGTCCTTATCTTAAAGAAGTAAGAGAAAATGGCATTCTGAAATCCCATAATAGTGTAAACATTACCACCTATCCCTATTATGATAATATTGATGAGGGCGTGTAGACTATAATGTGAGTTCTCTTGCCAACATCATGAATACAGGCAGATTACGAATCTGCATTTAAAAAATATTCTTCCATCAACGAAAACCCACTTGTTATCCAAGTAAGATGTGAGTTAACTACTGTGGATCAGGATAGGATTGGAAGAGTTATCAAATGGAAGCTTTATTGAACTCATCATAATAACACTCTTCCTTTTTGCCATTACTCAATATATAAGAGCTAAATTCTTACCTTGCTGTCTTTAAGGCAGGTGGAGAATGACACTCCTGAGACCAATGTTTAAAATTCCAATCACCATGATGAGCAGTGAGCTTTATAGAGGAAAAATTCAATCCTGAAGCACAAATTCCACTCCTAACCTTGGCTAGTTAGTTCACTAACAAGGGACATTGGATCTCAGGCAAGAAGATGTAGACAGTCCCACAGAAGAACCACCACCATCCATGGGAGGCCCAGTTTGAAGTACACAAGCTGCTGATGGTGAGTTATTTAAGCTTTTCATGCAGAGAAAGAAAGCACAATTGTACTGGTGGTAATCATATTCAGGAGTTCTCTAGAGTCATGTAACTCCTTTATTTATATATTACATATATTAATGTGTTATGTTATTATAATATACATGTTAAATATATATGTAGATATATGTAACATTTGATACATAAAATGATCTTTTTGGATAGTTTCTTTTGCTATGCATTCAAGTGCAACATTCTGCCACTAACCCCATCCAGTGTATTTTTCATTTGTAGTTTTCATCTTTAGAAGTTTGATTTGAGATCTTTTTTTAATATCTTTCATGTATTTAATTAACTTTTGAACATATGGAATACAGTTATAACTACTTCAATCTCCTTGTTTGCTAATTCTCACATCCATGCCAATTCTAGCTTGGAATTGATTGCTTTTTCTCATATTTGGTTGTGTTGTCTTGCTTCATGGCATATCCGGTAATTTTTTTTTTTTTTAATCTGGTAATTTTTCACTGGATGCCAGACATTGTGCATTTTATCTTATTGGGTGCTGGGTATTTTTGTAATCCTATAAATATTCTTGAGGTTTGTTTTGGGACACGATTAAGTTACTTGGAAATAGTTTGGTCCTTTGAGATCTCATTCTTGATAGTTTGCCAGGAGTGGAGCAGTGCTCAATCTAATTATTCACCGCTACTGGGACATGACTCTTCTGTGTGCATTATTCAATCTCCATGAGTCAGGAGGTTTTCCAGACTGGCTGGTAGAAACAAGAACTATTCCCAGCCCTGTGTGTCACCACTGTTCTCATTAATCCATTGTGCTGGTTCTTTCTCCAGACTTAGGTAGCTTTCTCACACCTTGGTGCTGATACCTACTCTTAAGAATATGCAAAGGAACCTTCTGCAGATCTCTGGAATTTTATCTTTGTGCTTCTTTCTTCTCCCCCATACTCTGAAAAATGTAGTTGCCTTTGTCTCCCTTGACTTCAAACTCTATTTCTTCAACTCAGGCAGTCCACCAGGCTCTGTATGGCTTCTCCTCTCCCATGCTATGGTCTTGGAATGCTCTCAAGTCAGCATCCCAGGGCAATTGAGGGTTCACCTCTATTGTCATTTCTCAGGGATGAACTTGCAAAAATGACTGGTACCCAGGGTCTTGAAAACTATTATTTCATATATATTTTGTTTTTGAGTGTTTCAGGTAGAGGGTAAATTCTATTTATTCCACCCTAGCTTGAAGGAGAAGTCTTCTTATCATTAATTGTAGTTAATTATCTATGTCTTTAAGAACTTCTTTTTCTACTTGAATTATCCTGAATACAGGAACCATACCTGGATTGTTCAGCAACTTACATTATAATTCAGTGGAGGGGCCGGCACACAGTAGGTACTCAAGTTTTAAAAAATGGAATAAATAATGAATAAGAGACTAAATGATTACATATCTGTTTGGGAATTTAAATGATTAGATTAAACATACCAGTTTATAGACTCTAACCTAGCATTACTAATTTAGGTGATGATTCAAGTGGACAAAGGTCTATAGTTTTAGCCCACCTGGCATCCCCTTTACTTTCTTCTGACAACAGCATATTAAACTTCCCGTGGCAAATGGCCCCTTCCCCATTCTCAGTCCAGGAAACTAAAATGGGAGTGATACCACTGCCAGCTTTGGGGTTAGGCTGGAAACCCTGGATAAGCCAATCAGTGGATCCCATTCTATCATCACAGTTCAAAGAGAGACAAAGGGCTCACCTGGATCCATCAAATTAAACCTGATCTTTTAAGTAATTATTGAAAAAGAAAAGCTTTGCTTCATTCTGAGTATACTAACCCGGATGAATGAAAGCTTGGAGCTTCTGGGGGCTCACCTTCCCACAATAAGGAAAAATAATAAACCCCCAGAAAGCTGAGCAAAAGAAGATCCTAATAATATTATCTCAACACCTTGATCCACATGAATTTCTTATCATGTGAGTTAATGAACTGCCCCTGTGCATTAAGCCAGTTTTAACTGGGTTTCTATCTTTTGTAGTCTTAAATAATATATTAGTGAAGCTAGAAAATAATATGAGTTAACATATAAACTGTTTCTAAAACATGCTGTATACATAGTGAAGGGTAAAATATTGAAGAGACAGTAGAGATCAATGTGGGTGTATCAGTTAGCTGTGGCTGAATAACAAATCACACCCGACAAGTTGGCATAAATAATAAGCATCTATTTTCATGATCACTGGTCTTCATAATAGCTAGAGCAGCTCTTCAGACTACAGATCTAGGCATCTGTGGGTCAATTCAAGATGCACATATATTGATACTTTGTTACCCAGTAATTTCATTCCTGGGAATACTCAGGCATATCCAAGGCAACAGGGACAACAATGTTCATGTAAGGAACAACCCCATTGCCAAGCTCTCTGGAGGTATCTAGTCCCCAGGCAAGAAGTCTGTTAGCTCGACTCCCATTTCCTTTGGCTTGGCATTAGCTGTTAGAACACTTTCAAAAGTGCTCATTCTTCTAATCTCTTCTGTCCTCCTTTGTAATCAGGTGGTTTTCAAATTCATTTACTCACATGGTCTCACAATGAGTGTTCATTACAATACTATTTAAAAATCAAGATTTTTCTGCCTTTCTAACCCAGTGCACTGGGTTTTTGCATTGAACAGCTTTTAGAATTCTTATCACAGTATTTCAGGCAGTTTCTATGTTATATTCTATTAAGATGATTCCACCCAAGGTTGTCACAATTCAAAGATTACAGCTTTTGCAGGATGTTTTGTTAGGAATATATTCATATACTCACTGTCAGACACATCCCATTAGCCTGCATTTAACATCTCATCTGATAGCATAATTCAACAAAAAGGATAAAATAAGCAATATTTATTAATATTACGGAATAGATTTTACAGGAATATTAGATAGGCACACACTGTCTTCCCAAAGCAAACGTTTCTGCATTTCTAGCAGCACAAGCAAGGACAAAGAGGAAAAGAGAAGGAATAGAGAGGTAGGGAGGAAGAGGCATGAAATGTGAGGACTTCTCCTAATTATATAACTCTGGTTATATATTTACTTTTTCTCGTGCAATCTTTCTTATCTCTTCTAAAAAGAATGCAAAATTTATTCTCACAGAAGTAATAAACACCATCTGGGTTGTTCTCTGAGTTTGACAACATCACTACTTGATCAAATAGTGTAAGAAAATATATGCCCTACACAAAATCCACAGATATCACGATTTTGTACCCAGACAGTATTTTCTGAGGGTGTAGAGTTGGAAAATCACATTTGGACTTCTCAGGCCCAATACCTGGATCGGTAAGACCACAGTGACAGCCTGGCCCCCTCTTGTTTCTGACCTCCCAGTATCTTCCCAACTAGAACCCCTCTGCTGATTTCTAAGCCCAGGCAGGGTCCATCTACTGACCGCCCACCTCCCTCCACTTCCAAGGCTGGCTACAGAGATTGGTTCTGGGTGTGCCCATAACCCAAGGTACTCCAAGCAGAGCAACTAACAAGCAGCCCCAGGACTTGCGCTGCATCTGATGGAGTAGAGCAGTGTTCTCCCTGAAGTGACCAGGCTGGTGGGATGGACGCTGGGAGCTGTTGGTGGTCAACTTGCCACCAAGAGGGAAGAGCCTGCAGGAGATGATGCCAACCCAGAGAAAAGACAAGGAGACAGGTCGCTAAGGATACTGCATCCAGACACCCCCTGGTACCAATCCAGCCCTGAACTTCTCCATAAGCACAAGGAGCCTAGGAGCCCTTTCTGCTTGGGTTTCATTCGTGCAGTACCTAAGGTGTCAGTTGGACAAAGCCCACAGGATAAACACCGCAGCAACCAAGAAGAAGTGGGGAAACAAACACCCAGGGCCTTTGTGAAAAACGGAGAATCAAACAGATACAACCTTTGGAGAGAGAGGAGGATTATTGGCTATCTATCTAGCAGTCGATTCTTTCTTTGACAACAGGGCCTGCTCCCAACTACAAATCCTGCAAAGGTCCAATATTCACCTTACTAAAAACTCCTTTTAATCCAGGACAGTGGGATCTGAAGACTAGTGGCAGGCTTTGTGGAGAGGTTTTCTTTCCTGATAAAGAGATATACCTGAGGAGAAACATCCCTCTTCCTGCCTTTGGATACAGCTGGGTGAGTGTGTGATGTCCAGAAGAGCTGCAGCTATCTTGTGATCATAAGGAAACACACTGGAGAATGACAGCCAGTGCACTGGGTATCATGGAGTGGAAAAACAAAAACATTTGGATGATGCTGGTGGGCTACTGGATTAACAAACCACAGAACCAACCACCTCTGAACTTCTGGTTATGAAATATAATAAACTCCTATCATTTCAGACACTTTGGGGTGGTAGTATCCTAACTGCAGCTGACATCATGGTAAGTAACACACAGATCTCATGCCCTCTCCATGTATTTGCAACCGAGACTCGGGGACTGCTCATCAGATACATGCAGGTTTCCAAAAACCCCGTGGCATAACAAAGATGCGCAATGATCTTACTAGTTGAAAGAGATCTTCTAAAGCAGACAGAAAACTGTCCCAGACAAGATTCGGTGGAGTCAGCAAGGACATAGCCCTACTGTATAATTCCACCAGGAAAGGAAGTTCCAGCCAATCTCGCATGCTCTCATTCACTTACCATTCACAAATTCTTTCATAAGACAAGTACTTGCCAGTACTTCTTTGTGCTTTACCTCGTACAACTCAAATATTTTAAGGATGGAAGACGAAAAAGAGAATTTTAAGGCTCTGTCACACACACAGCTCTTGTTGGAGCAGGAAATCAGCCAGAGAGAATGAATAAATGGAAATGTGCAGCTGTATTCTAAAAGTTGATCTACAAAACAGATGATGGGCTGGATTTGGCCCCTAACTGTAGTCTTCTGACTCCTGATCTCAGAAAAAGGAGGTTTCTGCACCTCTTACGTGAAGATTCCTGGACAGGTAAGGTTGTGATGAGGGAAGTCTGTATGTGGATGGTGACCCCTGGGTCCTCTGTCCCCAAAGTGGAAAGGAGGAAATAAAATTCTATTCAGAATTATGAATAGGAATCTTGGAAACTGAGTTAGGTCCACAAGTAGTTTGCAAATGGGCACTATAAATTCTGAACTCCATTTGGTTTGAAATGCCATATTCCTTGTGGGAACTGCCAACAAATGACTCTACAAGATCCAAGGGGTTATCAGAGGCTGGATGGGGCCATTCTTGCCCATCTTCCTGATCCCACCTCCCTGGACTCTTCTCCTTCCTCTGCTCCAGCCATTTGTTCTTGCAATTTCTCCAACAGAGCAAGCTTATTCCATCTCCACTTGCCCTGCTGTCTTGCCTGGACCGCTCCTGCCCAGTACTCACAGCTCTCCTCCCTCACCTCATTCATGCTTCCCTTCCAAAGTCTGCTTTCTCAAGGAAGCCTTCCAAACCACCGAATCTAAAATAGCCTGATCCGGGAATTCCCTGGCGGTCCAGTGTTTAAGACTTTGAGCGTCCACTGCCGGGAACCTGGGTTCAATCCCTGGTCGGGGAACGAAGATTCCACAAGCCTCGCAGTGCGGCCAAAAAAACCAAAACAAACAAAAATAAAATAAAATAGGGATTTCCCTCGTGGTCCATTGGTTAAGACTCTGCGCGCCCAATGCAGGGGTCCCGGGTTCAATCCCTGGTCAGGGAACTAGATCCTGCACGCCGCAATGAAGAGCCCAAGCCCACGTGCCACAACTAAGACACAGCGCAGCCAAATAAATAAATGTTTTTAAAAATTAAAAATAAAACAAAACAAAACAAAATAAAATAGCCAGGTCCCTCGCTATTCATTCACTTTCCTTCCTCTGCACCCTGATCCTGGAGATCTGTTTGCCTTTCAAGTTAACAGAAAAAATTGCCTTCTCCTCACCTCCCCGGCCCCCTACCCACTCCTGCATACCTGGAGTTCCAGGTATTTAAATTTTCAGCTTAAAAACGGTAGTGAGGACGTTTCCAAAAAGTGGGTCTAGTCACGATGTCTGGGAACCTGCAGCTTCAAAGAAGCTGGATTTCCAGGTTATTCCCGGCTGTGCCTAGTGACCTTGGGAAAGCAAAAGCAACTTTTTCATTTCACTTGGCAATGCCCCTTCCAATGCGTTTATAGGCCAACTTTAGGCAGAAAGGCTCCCCGGAGAGAGGCCGTGATTCTCACGATGTGCTCTTGGCTTGCAGCAATCAGCCCATCCTGGGACGGGGGCGGAACCTGCAGCTGCAGCGAAGAGGACGCAGGGCCCAGGCGGTAACCGGGTGGGTTGAGCCTCCAGGGCCCCCCCGCGCACTCAGAGTCCGGACCTGCAGGTCCTTCACCTCGGCGTGGCCATTAGGCTCCCTTTTCCTGCACTTGGCCGGAACCCTGAGACCCCGGACAGGCGCCTGCATCCTAGGGGAAGGGCGCCCTAGGCTGACTGCTCCCGGGGCTCAGAGGGTGAACCCCTCCCCGCATCGTCTCGCCGCCGGCCCTGGTGCCACCGAACCTACGCGGCCACCCCCGCCGCACGTGCCCACGATACAAACAGCAACAGTCACGCCACCGGCTGGCCTGCTAGCGGACGGTCCAGGCGCTGTGCTGTGTGCCCGACGTGCCCATCAAAATCTCTCTACTACACTTGGTCCATTTGCGCCGTGGAGTCCGGTTCCGGAGACTCACACCCACCTCCTCCCAGCATCAACCTCCTGGGAGCACCCCAGTCTCCACCCGCACCCCCAAACTGCTTTGATCTCAATCTCAGATGCCTCCGGGCGGTCCCAGATTTCTGGCAAGAGACTAGCGCTGTGAGCGTGCCTTCCTCCGTGGGCCAACATCAGCTCTTGGGACCCCAGGGTTGGGGAGAAGGGGGCGCAAAACATTGGATTTCCTGGGGGCGATGGAGTGAGACCCCACGGCTGTAGGAATAGAGGCGCCGAGATTCGCTCCATCTCCCGTGCTGACAGGTAGACTGAGCTGGGAGCGGGGCAGGGACCCCTCGTCTGGGGTGAAGGTGAGCAAGAAGCCAGGACACTCCTACCCCAGGACCGCACTTTGACTGACCCAGGGGTAGGCAGCTGGGAGACGATCCACAGAACCTTCCCCTTGGCCGCACCCCCTCATCGACCCTGGGGCACCACTTAGAGATGCGGGAGCCGCCAAAGTGGCCCCGAAAAGCCGCAAGACTCCGGACGGGACCCGTCCATCCAGGGAGGAGGAACTGCCCCTGGGGACAACCAGCCGCCTTTGCCAGATTCCCGCGCACAAACTCCCGGTTCAGGTGCCCTCCGCCTGGAAGCACCCGGAGATGGAGGGAGCTTCCCGAGCCGAGAGCGCCACCGCGACGGCCGCCCGCGCTCGCCTTACCTCTGCCCGGGGGCGACCTCGGAGAGCGTCCTGCGTCCCCCGCCGCTTCCTCGGACTCCGGGGCGCCACCCGCAGCCGAGTCACCGGCCGGGCCGCGTCTCAGATGTGCGCGCCCGGCCCCTCTCCCCTCGGAAGACCCCCTCCCCACAGGGCAGCTGCCCGCGCCCCTCCCGGCCCACTGCTTCTGGGCGGCTAGGCTTCGCGTGCTTTGGACCGGACCGCCCCCGGCCACGCCCCGGCCACGCGCCAGCCACGCGCCGGCCACGCCCCACTCGGGCTCCGCCCCCGCCTCCCCCGCCTCTCCGGTCAGGCTTGTCTCAGTTCCACCCCACCTACAACTCCTCGTCCTCACCGCCTCCGGACCCCACCCCCCTCCCCACCTCCCGCCCCGCTCCGTCTCCGGAACCGTCCCTCCCCCCACCGCCCTCTGCCCAGTCCGTTACTTCCGGTCCAGCCCACCCGCCGGCCGCCTCGTCAGGAGGTGAGCGCCAGGGCGCCTGGGGTGAAGCACGCAGAAAGGAGCATCCTTCCAGAGTCCGAGGTAACGATGCCTACGGGGGAGGACGCGGTGCTCCAGAAGGGTGCGCTCCTCCGACAGAGGGACTTCTTGTGGCCACTGCCTTCCTTCCCGCTCTGGGTCGCAGCCCTAGAGAGTTCTACCCAGACACCCAGGGACTCAGACCTGGAGATGGCCCTTCCACCTTCCCGCGGCCCTGCAGGGCGAGTGATCAGCACCCCCTAACCCCCAAATTTTGGGTGACACCCTGGGAGCGGGAAAAGTGTGGGATGACAAGTCCCATGCAGGGACTTCCCTGGCGGTCCAGTGGTTAGGGCTCTGCCCTTCCAACGCAGGGGGCACAGGTTCCGTCCCTGGTCGGGAAACTAAGATCCCACGAGCTGGGCAGCGTGGAAAAAAAAAAAAAAAAAAAAAAAAAGGTCCCATGGGGCTTAAAATGGAAATAGTTATAATTGCATTTTTTCAGATTCTGCTTTTTTAAAAATTATCATTATTGGGCATAATTGCATACAACATTATGTTAGTTACAAGTGTACAACACAAAGATTTGGTATTTGTATACATTGTGAAACGATCACTGCAATGTCTGGTTGACATCTGTCACCATACATAGTTAGAATTATGTGTGTGTGTGTTTGTGTGTGTGATAAGAACTTTTAAGATTTACTCTCTTACAGTTGCATTTTTAAAAATAAATTTATTATTTTATTTAATTTATTAATTTATTTATTTATTGGCTGCGTTGGGTCTTCGTTGCTGCGCGCGGGCTTTCTCTAGTTGCAGCGAGCAGGGGCTACTCTTCCTCGCAGTGCGCGGGCTTCTCATTGCGGTGGCTTCTCTTGTGGAGCACGGGCTCTCGGCACGTGGGCTTCAGTAGTTGTGGCACGTGGGCTCAGTAGTTGTGGCTCACGGGCTTAGTTGCTCCGCGGCATGTGGGATCTTCCCGGACCAGGGCTCGAACCCATGTCACCTGCATTGGCAGGCGGATTCTTAACCACTGCGCCACCAGGGAAGCCCCTACAGTTGCATTTTTAAACAGGAAAAACAAGGTGCAAAAATAGGGACTCTGTACATACATATGTCACACCAGGAACTGTGAACAATGGTATCCTCGAGAAGGGGACTGGGATGTAGGGACAGGAGAAAAAGTAGTTGGTTAATTCATGCTCTTTCTGTACTGTTTGATTTATTTTCTTAATATGCTTGTTTTGTCTACTCAGGAAAAAAATAAGTAAACAAACGAAAAACATGAGCCACTGCCCCCTTGACCCTGCAGTGGCAGTTTCTGTGCAGTTAGACCTCCCCCTCCCAGTGTCTTTTCTTTCTGGTTTTCCCTGAGCTGCCCCCTCTCAGGAGGTGATCCCAGCTGCCACCCAGGTGGGGTTCCCATGCTCACCCCCACAGACCCTGAGAGAAGCTGAGCCTTCTGGGAGCAGGAATCTGACTGCCTCCTGGCTTGTTAGCGAATGAGGGTTCATGTGCTAGACCCACAGTGAGGCCAGACAACACTGAAATGTTGGCGTTTGGAGCAGAGAAAGTTTTATTGCAGGGCCCTGCACGTGGATGGGCGGCTCACGCCTTAAAAAACCTGGAACTCCTGGAAGGGTTTCAGCAAAGCCCTTTTATAGGAAAGATGAGGGAGGGGCGTGGTTGGTTGTTGCAGACTTCTTGGTGTCAGAATCCTTTGCAGCTGTTCTCGTAGGTCAGGTCACGATGTTCCTGTAAACCTGCAACAAACAAATGTTATTCTTTGTTCTGCAATGTTTTATCTCTATATGAATGGAAAAGTGTTACACTCTTGAAGGTCAGAGCCTTGAGAATGGGCTGTCCTGTACATTTCACGCTACAGGCAACATTCTTTTTTTTTTAAGAAGACATTTTCTTTTCTTAAAAATTTTTATTTATTTATTTATTTATTTATTTATTTATTTTTTGGCTGTGTTGGGTCTTCGTTTCTGTGCAAGGGCTTTCTCTAGTTGTGGCGAGCGGGGGCCACTCTTCATCATGGTGCGCGGGCTTCTCACTGTCGCGGCCTCTCTTGTTGCAGAGCACAGGCTCCAGGCGCGCAGGCTCAGTAGTTGTGGCTCAAGGGCCTAGTTGCTCCGTGGCATGTGGGATCTTCCCAGACCAGGGCTCGAACCCGTGTCCCCTGCATTGGCAGGCGGATTCTCAACCACTGTGCCACAAGGGAAGCCCCCTGCAGGCTTAACTGCGAGCAAAAGCAATAGAATACAAAGGTTAAAGTAAGCAACTAAGCCCACGCCCCACAGCTACCGAGCCTGCGCTCTAGAGCCCGTGAGCCACAACTACTGAGCCCACGTGCCACAACTACTGAAGCCTGTGCGCCTAGAGCTCATGGTCCACAACAAGAGAAGCCACCGCAGTGAGAAGCCCGCGCACCGCAACAAAGACCCAATGCAGCCAAAAATAAATAAATAAGTAAATTTATTTTAAAAAAAGATTTAAGTAAAAGCAACAAATCCAATATGGTGTCAGATTTGTTCTTCCCTATTACATTGTTATAGGTAGAAGGAGCAGATGGGAAGGCAGAAACCTGCCAAGAGAGGCTTAGACGCAAGTTGCTGCCACCTCCCCAAACCAGCAACACCTGACCGTCCCCCCCAGGGTCCCTGCTTCTCACCCACAGGGCTCGGGCGGCCCAGCTCCCACTGAGCTGGCTCAGTGGAATATCAGAAAGGTAGAAAGGAAGCCGGATTTTTGCATGTGTCATCCTTCCTGGTTACTAGAGAACCCCCAGGCATCCTGATTTCAATTGCTTTAAAATCAAAACAAAACACAAAAAACAAACAAAAAAACCCAAGAAGAAACAATAACGAGATCCAGAACGCCTGCAGATCCATTTCTTTTCCCCCAGACAGGTCCTCCTAGAGCACCAGGGGCCAAGCCTGGGAGGAGGGATGGGTTTGAAGAGCTCTCTCCAGCATCAGTGGCCTCTCTCAGCTCTGTGGGGCTGGGATTCTAGACCCAGGCTGGGCGAGGAAGACTCAGGGCTGCTACTTGCCCTTATCTCTTTAAACCTTGGCAGTTCAGACAGAATCCAGCCACTGGGGATTTCCAGACCCAGGGCCCCTGTTTCCTTGTGGCCAAGTGTTTCCTTGTGGCCAATCTCTAGGAGGGCCCAGTGAGAACTGCTTCTTTTTATTATTATTTTTTTTAATGTTATTGGAGTGTAGTTGATTTACAATATTGTGTTAGTTTCAGGTGTACCAAAGTGATTTAGTTATACGTATACATACATTCATTCTTTTTCAGATTCTTTACCCATATAAGGTTATTACAGAATACTGAGTAGAGTTCCCTGTGCTCTACAGAGAGCTGCTTCTTAAAATGTATACAGTATGCTGCTTTGGGTGGCGTGGTCTTGCTTTAGAATCCCAAGAGCCTGTGTTGTGATTCTCCCACCGGGACTTCCATAAGCTTCATGCTGCATCTTCTTCCCCGTGGTTACCTCTGGGACCATGGAGTGTGCCTGATGGTTCGTCCCAAACGTTAGAACTGATTGCACCAAAGCCTGGACTGACCGCAGTGCCCTTTCCTGTTGTTGACTCCACTCAGAGCTGGCAGCCTTGCATGTCACTTGGTAGATGAGCCAGAGCAGCACTCCTGAGTGTGAAACGTGTTTCCTCTAGAACCCAAGGAGAGACCAGCTAGACCCTGTGCTTTTCTCCTTGTGACGTTAGGTGCAGCACTTTGCCTTTCACTTCAGAGAGGATGTCTGCCTGCCTGTGACCACTAAATGTGGTACAGCTTCCCTGAAATGCGGGTCCCCAAATCTTCTTGCCCTCTGGAGCACATGTGTCTTTCCAGGGCCTCCAGTAAAAGGTACTAGCCACCTTTTTTCCTCATTCCGTCCAATCAGCACGATGTCATTGATGTACTAGACCAACATGATCTTCAGTGGTGATAAAAGAAATTTTCACATATTGAGGTATAGGGAAGTCATTCTGGCTTATAGATGAGTTAACTTGAATTTTATGCTAACTAAAATAGCCCGTTTGGGGCCTATGAAACAGACATTGTACATCTGTTTCAGTTATTAGACCAAAGGTAAAGAATGTTCATGTTAAAAATAAAGATTAAATGGGACTTCCCTGGCGGTTCAGTGGTTAAGATTCTGAGCTTCCATTGCAGGGGGCACGGGTTCGATCCTTGGTCGGGGAATTAAGGTCTCGCATGCTGCACAGTGCGGCCAAAAAAGAAAAAAAAAAAAGATTAAACGCCTCCCTTCCTAGGACACCGATCTGGTCCTCCTTTGACGATGACTGCCTTCCAGGTGCCAAGGCCATGCTGACTCGTTGTGTATGTGCTGGTCTGTGTGTGTGTGCGTGTGTTTCCATTGAAATGTACCCCTGACTTGTTTAACGTTCTTTGTTCTGACAAGGTATAAAACTGTGCTGAAAACCCTGTCTCTCTGGAGCAGCTTCTCAGAGTAATCTGGGAAGCAGGCTTCTGAGCTAGTCCTCAGTTTGTCTCAAATAAAACTCTTTTCTATTCTTATTACAGATTGTTTATTGATTATTTTCATTGACATTGCAGTGTCCAGGGAGTCCAGAGCTCTGTAGGCTGTATTTTGACAGCAAGAAGGAGTGTTAATCTAGTCCTGAGACGACACTGTCATTTCATATTTTTGTCCATCCACATGAATATAAAGATTTGCACGCGTGTGCGCGGGTGCATATGTGTGCATTCTGAGTTGTCATGCAAAATCTATTTAACAATGTGAGTTACAGTAAAAAAGGTGATGCCAAGACTTTAGGGTCCGTACATAGCAGTAGAACCCCTGCATCCTTAGGTATACATACATTTAACTTTCTGTGTTGCCAGATTGCTCCCCCAAATGGTTGTACCAGTTGGCAAGTTGTATCTGAAGTTAGAAGGTTTCTTTACTCTCTGAAATGAGAGAGTTTTCCAGAAACAAGGGCTTGTGTATCTTATTTTGGGGTGATGCACATCTGGCTGGGTTTTATAGTTCTGCAGTTGGTGTTTTATTTTCCAGAGTAACACTCATCTTTATGGCTCACCATTTAATTTCCCTACTGTCAAGAGGCAGGATGAAGTTATTCCTCTTTTTAAAAGAATGATATAAGTAGGGAATAATGAATGCAAAATGCTGTAGTTAAACATCAGCAGATAAGCTGATGGATCGGCTATCACTTAGATGATGCTATAAACAGAAAGAAAGTAATATTTACTCGTTTGCAAAAAAACAAGAACGGGTGATGGATTTGGTGTTCTTTGACTCTGAGTGACTCATTACAGCAAATTGTTATTTTCCAGTTAATAGAGGGAATAAAAAGTACAAAGCAGAGAAGAGGCATTGCTTTCAAGAGCACGCCAGGTCTCTTGCACTGTTGAATCACGTGAACTATTGCAAAGTTAACTGTTATGGGCGGACCCGTGTTCTCGCCAAATTACCTGTTGAAGTCTTAACTCCCAGGACCCTCAGAATATGTCTATTTTTGGAGATAGGGTCTTTAAAGAGGGAATTAAGGTAAAATGAGGCCATGTGAGTGGGCCCTGAGCCAATCTGACTGATGCTTTTAAAAGAGGAGGCCATTAGGACACAGATACACACAGAGCGAAGACCATGTGAGGACACAGGGGAAAGCCAAGAGGGGAAAGTCCTGCCCACAGGAATCTTTCCTTACCTTTTCCAGTTTCTGGTGGCTCCTGGCATTCAGTGTTGTGGCAGCATCGCTTCAGTCTCTGCCTCTATCTCTACGTGGTCCTGCCCTCTTCTCTGTTTTTTTTCTCGTCTTCTTATAAGGACACTTGCTATTGGATTGAGGGCCCACCTGGCTAATCCAGGGTGAGTGCATCTCAAGATCTGTCAGTTACATCTGCAAAGACTCTTTTTCCAAATACGGTCACATTCATAGGTTCCAAGCGGTCATATCTTTTAAAAAGACCATCCAACCCACTACAGGACCCACCTGAATAATCCAGGGCCGTCTCCTCATGTCAAGATCCTTAACTTGATTGCATCTGCAAAGACCCTATTTCCAGAGAACGTCACATTCACAGGTTCTTGGCATCAGGAAATGCATGTGCCATTGGGAGTCATGCCCATCACATCACCCAGTAGATGTGCTGTGTGGATTAAACTATTTTCTCCATGTAAAGTGCTTGCACCAGTGCCTGGCACTGAGTGAGGGACCTATATGTATTGACTAAATTAACATTTTTATTATCCACACTGTATCAAAAGTGGGGGAAGGCTAGACAGGAGAGCAATGCATTTCAAGATAAATGAGAAAGCACATTTCTTAGTCACAAAGAAGCATATCCCTATATGATTAATATGCAAATGACGAATAAAATGTTGAAAGAATCCATTTACAAACCCATTAGAAATAAACCTTCGCACCACTGTGATAAATACACAGAAAAGATAGTTGATGAAAAACGTAATGAACCAATAAAATGGCTGGGATTTCAACAGGGCTGTTTTCTAAGTGCAAATAAGCTGAGTGCTGTTTTTGAGACCCACACTTGTGTGTTGTATCTTCAGGGGTCTGACCCTCTGAGGGTGTCTGCTGGCCCTTCCAACCTTGAGACCCCCGCACACCACCCAGTATTGGGCTGTGACAGAAGCAACCCCCAGTGGGATCTGGAAAGAATCTCTCAGATCCAGGGAAACGGGGGCTTTTTAGAGGCAGGTGTAGCCTGGGGTTCGAAGGTAGAGAGCTGGGTTCGTTGGTGACACCTCTGTCTCTGGACAGCCGTGTGAATTTAAATGACAAACTCTCTGAACCCCTTCTGTGAAGTGGGAATTTCCTTGCAGGCTCACTGTGGGGATTAAATGAATTAAAATGAAAAGAGCGGCCCAGCCTTCGAAACATTGTTCTTAAAGCTTTCTTCTTTCAGCAGAAATGCACCCTAAAGAATTGACTCCAAATGCAGTGTGTTTTTTGTTTGTTTGTTTGTCTGTTTGTTTAATTTCTTTTTCAACCATGAAGAAAGAAATTACCAAAAAGCTGATTTTGTAATGAAAACACATAATTAGGTAAATGAAAATAGAGCCTCAAAGATAATTGCATGCTGTATTTTGTTTTTCTTCCCAGAAACCCCTTTGGGTTCTCATTTTACCTGCTTCAAAGGCAACAAATAAAATAATTGCTTTGTCAGAGCCCAGACCACAGTAGAGTCAGCCCTTTTTAAAAAATTTCATTGAAAAGGTAAAAGTAGTTTTGGTTAAGAGCAGAGACAGTGTCTGATGAGGGGCTTCACCCCCCTGAGCTGAGACCCTTGGAGGGTGTTTCTCTGTGGCAGCTTTTGATCATCATGTGTAAGATCATAGTCTGTCCTGTAATAGAGTGAAGTTTCTGACTAATAGAAATGCATAGCTTCATATGACATCCATAATTTTGACTTTGACAAATGGTAAGTAGGCTGAATGAAGAAGATCTGGGGGTCAGAGTTGGCCTCTGGTCTTCATTTGGCAATTCTTAGACACTGGCCAATTCCTATGTGTCCTTGTCAGGGAGGAACAGATTTTCCTCTACCCTTCTGGGTTCTTCTGGCTGGTCTAAGAATTAAACCGACATAAGACAGACTAACAGGAGAACATCAAAGTTTAAAAACATGTATACATGGGAGAGACCCAGGAAAACTGAGCAACTTGCCAAAATGGCTGAAACCCTCACCTTAAATACCATCCGCAGCTAAAGGCAAAAGAGGATATTGAGGTAGGGGTTTGGGACCTCAAAGGGGAGGAAGGCAATTCACGTGGAGATAGGAAAGCAAATGTTTGGTAAACAAATGTTTGCTGGGCCAGGCAGCAGTGACAAGGGGGCCCAGAGTGGACTTTGTCACTCATGCTAAGCAGCCTGGGCCCCAGGCAAAGAAACTGTTTTTACATATACCGGCTAGTGGTGTTTTATCAACTGGATGCCCAGAAGGCCTGCGGCAAAACCAGACTGAAGCAGCTAGATAGATCCGAGAGAGAGAGAGAGAGAGAGAGAGAGAGAGAGAGAGAGAGAGAGAGAGGGAGCGAGCAAAGTAAGCTAGAGATCACCGCTTTCCTTGCCTTGATTTACTTCTGCGTTTGTTTCAAAAGTACATGGTGTTTGGCAAAGACGCTTTGCAGCTGTCCTTAGAGAGATACAGTGGCTGGGGCTTGACCTCAGGAACGCACCTGCGCAGATGCAACCTGGAGGTGTCCTAAAGTCACCTTTGCTTCATCACCATGCTGAGGTCTCTGCCCAAAGGGGGGTTTGAACTCTGCACAACTTGTGCCATGTGGAAAGGAGCGTGGAAGACTGCCCATGTCCCAACTGCCCGCTGGAAATCTCCACCCCTTTCCTAGAGCCCTGATGACCTGACTGCCTTCTACCCCTTAAATTCCCTCACTCCCCTTCTGATACCGACCAGGGCTCTCGGCCTCCTTAATCAATAGCAATTGACCAGAGGCCAGACAAGAAATTCAGGCAAGGCTTTATTGGGGCCCCTGCTGCAGCAGGGGGGAGTGAGCACAAACAACAGTTTCCCTTGCTCACCTCAGGGGGCTGAGCTTATTCCTTATACGGGGTGAGGGTAGGGGTGTGTCCAGGGGTCAGGCCGGAGGGGTGGCTAAGGTGTTTCGCCCACCCCTTTGGTTGAGCTGAGTGCAGGGGGCATGTGCAGTGCCCTGCTTTGGTTCCCGACCCCCAGCTTTTGCTCCCCGGCTTTTCAGAAGTGGCAGCTGAGTTTTTTGGTCTTTCGTATCTTTTTGTCCATAATTTGCCCCAACTGCAAAGACACACAGTTATTTTTAGTCCCATATACTTTCTTTGTATTTTGTTGCTCAGGGAGAGGTTTGTCCATGTGCAAGCATTGCAGCAAAGGGTCCCAAGTCCCAGGTCCCAGCCTGCCTCATTCCCTTCCGGGAGATGGTGCCTTTAGAGCATCAGTTCCCCTTCTTCATCCTCTGGCCATTGAGTAAAAACCTGCCTTGCTTGCGGCAAACTCAGTTTCCTTCTTGGCAGCATAAATCTGAGCAGGAAAGAATCCCTGACTGACCAGGGGGGGATTCAGTTCAGCTGGGGCCCCGAGAGGTAAGTAGTTTCCCTCACCACACCAAACCCATGTTCTTTGCAGGTATCTGTGGGGATAGCTCTATTCCAGAAATAGGTTCTTTATCTAAATTCTTTAGCCAGCTAAGGGGGAGGTAAAAAGAAAGACTTCCTGAGTCTTCTCTTTCTTAAAAATAATCAGCCTAAAATAATCTTTATTCCAAATGTTGCAGGAAAAAAAAAAAAACGGTGCGAGAGGATGGTCACGGCCCAGATCTCAGGCGAGTCCCTGGGAAGACCACCAAGTGTGGGTTCTTGGCTTTGTGCAGGAAAGAATTCAAGAGCCAACTATAGTAAAGTGAAGGCAGGTATATTCAGGGAGACACATACTCCATAGACAGAGTTTGGGCCGTCTCGGAAAGCAAGAGGGGTGGTTAATTTTTATAGGCTGGGTTATCAGTGGGAGGATTATTCCAGCTATTTTGGGGGAAGGGGCAGGGCTTTCCAGGAATTGGGCCACCACCCACTTTTTGCCCTTTTATGGTTGGCCTCAGAACTGTCATGGCGCCTGTGGGTGTGTCATTCATCTTGCTGATGTGTTACAATGAGTGTATAATGAGGCTCAAGGTCTAGTGGAAGTCAGTCATCTGCCATCTTGAACCTAGTTTGTTCTAACCAGTTTATGTCCTGTCCTCAATGGCTATGTTATTCTTTTAAAGGTCGTGCCCTGCCCACTTCCTGTCTCACAAAGAGACAAAATTTGGTGGCAAATTTCGCTGCCTCTACAGGGCTGAGCTAGTACTTACACCCAGATTTCATCATTATCCAGACTTCATTCTCATTCCTTTGTGATGCACTAATGAATCTGTTTCCTCAAAATGAGGTTTTCCAGTTCTGCTAATGTGAGCTGAGCATCGGGGCTGGTGCACAAGCACTGGTGCCTGAACCCTTCTCTGGACCCTGCTTTCCTTTCCTGGAGCCTAGAGAAGTAACTGCTCTAATGATGAACACCGGGGTCATTTCCTATCCTGAGCCATCTCATTTTGGCTTTCTCTCACTGGACTTGAGCAGGTTTTGCAAGACAAAAGAGAAACACACTTTTCTTTAATATGGTTTACCATTTCCTCCTGCATGATTCTAGCTGATACTTGATGAGCCAGACAAAACAATATCATAATCAACACGTTCTAGATAAGAGCACGTTTCCATCAAAAGAATGTCGGGAGCATTCGCATAGCTATAATTAGCAAAGAAGAAGTTAGAGAAATCAAATGCACGCAATCCTTTTAAGTATGGTTGACTTAAGACCTAATTACTTTGGAGTAATTGGCCTATAAGAAAGCTTTGGAGGCTGTTGCAGTGAATACAATGGGCCAAGTAGGGGATGTGATGGAATCATTGAGCTTTAATTAATTGGATACCAGGGAATGCACACTTCCTGACGGAGAGCTCTTCACTTACTCAGATTTATACATTTGGGATTTCAGGAGCCTATAAAATTCTCTTCCATTGAATTCCTGCCCAACTGAGAAGTATTGAAAACCAGCAGATGGGTTGAAAGTTACAAGAATAACTTCTGATTTCTTACTGATGACATTCAGCATGTAAATGTGCTCCTGAAGCTTCTCTCTCTCTCTCCCTTTGTATCTCTCTCTCAATTTTTTTTTATTGTGGTAAAGTAAAAATGTGATAAACTTTTAACCATTTTAAGTGTCCATTTCAGTGATATTAAATACATTTATAATTTTGTGCAACCGTCATCATGCTCCATCTTGATAACTCTTTTCATTTTGTAAAACTGAAACTCTATACATATTAAATAATGTCACCTTCTCCACCCCATCACTCCAACCTTTGGCAATCACCATTCTAAGTATCTCATATGAGTGGAATCATATAGTATTTGTCTTTTTGTGACTGGCTTATTTCATTCTTCATTATGGCCTCTAGGTTCATACATGTTTTAGCAGATGCCAGAATTCCCTTCCTTTTTTTAAAATTTAACATCTTTAATGGAGTATAATTGCTTTACAATGTTGTGTTAGTTGCTGCTATATAACAAAGCAAATCAGCTATACGTATACATATATCCCTATACCCCCTCCCTCTTGTGTCTCCCTTCCACCCTCCCTATCCCACCCCTCTAGGTGTACACAAAACACCGAGCTGATCTCCCTGTGCTATGCAGCTGCTTCCCACTAGCTATCTATTTTATATTTCTTAGTGTATATATGTCAATGCCACTCTCTCACTTCGTCCCAGCTTACCCTTCCCCGCTCCCCGTGTCCTCAAGTCCATTCTATACATCTGCATCTTTATTCCTGCCCTGCCCCTAGGTTCTTCAGAACCTTTTTTTTTTTTTTTTGGATTCCATATATATGTGTTAGCATACGGTCTTTGTTTTTCTCTTTCTGACTTACTTCACTCTGTATGACTGGCTCTAGGTCCATCCACCTCACTACAAATAACTCAATTTCTTTCCTTTTTATGGCTGAGTAATATTCCATTGTATATATGTGCCACATCTTCTTTATCCATTCATCTATCGATGGACACTTAGGTTGCTTCCATGTCCTGACCATTGTAAATAGAGCTACAATGAACAATGTGGTGCATGACTCTTTTTGAATTATGTTTTTCTCAGTGTATATGCCCAGTAGTGGGATTGCTGGGTTGTATGATGGTTCTATTTTTAGTTTTTTAAAGAATTTCCATACTGTTCTCCATAGTGGCTGTATCAATTTACATTCCCACCAACAGTGCAAGAGGGTTCCCTTTCCTCCACACTCTCTCCAGCATTTATTGTTTATAGATTTTTTGATGATGGCCATTCTGAATGGTGTGAGGTGATACCTCATTGTAGTTTTGATTTGCATTTCTCTAATGATTAGTGATGTTGAGCATACTTTCATGTGTTTGTTGGCAATCTGTATATCTTCTTTGGAGAAACGTCTATTTAGGTCTTCTTTGGATTGGGTTGTTTGTTTTTTGGATATTGAGCTGCATGAGCTGCTTGTATATTTTGGAGATTAATCCTTTGTGAGTTGCTTCATTTGCAAATATTTTCTCCCATTCTGAGGGTTGTCTTTTCGTCATGTTTATGGTTTCCTTTGCTGTGCAAAAGCTGTTAAGTTTCATTAGGTCCCATTTGTTTATTTTTGTTTTTATTTCCATTTCTCTGGGAGGTGGGTCAAAAAGGATCTTGCTGTGATTTATGTCATAGAGTGTTCTGCCTATGTTTTCCTCTAAGAGTTTTATAGTGTCTGCCCTCACATTTAGGTCTCTAATCCATTTTGAGTTTATTTTTGTGTATGGTGTTAGGGAGTGTTCTAATTTCATTCTTTTACATGTAGCTGTCCAGTTTTCCCAGCACCACTTATTGAAGAGGCTGTCTTTTCTCCATTGTATATTCTTGCCTCCTTTATCAAAAATAAGGGGACCATATGTGTATGGGTTTATCTCTGGGTTTTCTATCCTGTTCCATTGAACTATATTTCTGTTTTTGTGCCAGTACCATACTGTCTTGATTACTGTAGCTTTGTAGTATAGTCTGAAGTCAGGGAGCCTGATTCCTCCAGCTCCATTTTTCTTTCTCAAGATTGCTTTGGCTATTCGGGGTCTTTTGTGTTTCCATACATTTGTGACATTTTGTGTTCTAGTTCTGTGAAAAATGCCATTGGTAGTTTGATAGAGATTGAATTGAATCTGTAGATTGCTTTGGGCAGTATAGTCATTTTCACAAGGTTGATTCTTCCAATCCAAGAACATGGTTTATCTCTCCATCTGTTTGTATCATCTTATAGTTTTCTGCATGCAGGTCTTTTGTCTCCTTAGGTAGGTTTATTTCTAGGTATTTTATTCTTTTTGTTGCAGTGGTAAATGGGAGTGTTTCCTTAATTTCTCTTTCAGATTTTTCATCATTAGTGTATAGGAATTCAAGAGATTTCTGTGCATTATTTTTGTATCCTGCTACTTTACCAAATTCATTGATTAGCTCTAGTAGTTTTCTGGTAGCATCTTTAGAATTCTCTATGTATAGTATCATGTCATCTGCAAACAATGGCAGTTTTACTTCTTCTTTTCCAGTTTGGATTCCTTTTATTTCTTTTTCATCTCTGATTGCTGTGGCTACAACTTCCAATACTATGTTGAATAATAGTGGTGAGAGTGGGCAACCTTGTCTTGTTCCTGATCTTAGTGAAATGGTTTCAGTTTTTCACCATTGAGAACGATGTTGGCTGTGGGTTTGTCATATATGGCCTTTATTATGTTGAGGTAGGTTCCCTCTATGCCTACTTTCTGGAGAGTTTTTATCATAAATGGGTGTTGAATTTTGTCAAAAGCTTTTCCTGCATCCATTGAGATGATCATATGGTTTTTCTCCTTCAATTTGTTAATATGGTGTATCACATTGATTGATTTGTGTATACTGAAGAATCCTTGTATTCCTGGGATAAACCCCAGTTGATCATGGTGTATGATCCTTTTAGTCTGCTGCTGGTTTCTGTTTGCTAGCATTTTGTTGAGGATTTTTGCGCCTATGTTCATCAGTGATATTGACCTGTAGTTTTCTTTTTTTGTGACATTTTTGTCTGGTTTTGATATCAGGGTGATGGTAGCCTTGTAGAATAAGTTTGGCTTGTTCCTCCCTCTGCTATATTTTGGAAGATTTTGAGAAGGATAGGTGTTAAGTCTTCTCTAAATGTTTGATAGAATTTGCCTGGGAAGCCATCTGGTCCTGGGCTTTTGTTTGTTGGAAGATTTTTAATCACAGTTTCAATTTCAGCACTTGTGATGGGTCTGTTTATATTTTCTATTTCTTCCTGGTTCAGTCTTGGAAGGTTGTGCTTTTCTAAAAATTTGTCCATTTCTTCCAGGTTGTCCATTTTATTGGCATATAGTTGCTTGTAGTAATCTCTCATGATCCTTTGTATTTCTGTAGTGTCAGTTGTTACTTCTCCTTTTTCATTTCTAATTCTGTTGATTTGAGTCTTCTCCCTTTTTTTTTTGATGAGTCTGGCTAATGGTTTATCAATTTTGTTTATCTTCTCAAAGAACCAGCTTTTAATTTTATTGATCTTTGCTATTGTTTCCTTCATTTTTTATTTACTTCTGATCTGATCTTTATGATTTCTTTCCTTCTGCTAACTTCAGGCTTTTTTAATTCTTCTTTCTCTAATTGCTTTAGGTGTAAGGTTAGGTTGTTTATTTGAGATGTTTCTTGTCTCTTGAGGTAGGATTGTATTGCTCTAAACTTCCCTCTTAGAACTGCTTTTGCTGCATCCCATAGATCTTGGGTTGTCGTGTTTTCATTGTCATTTGTTTCTAGGTATTTTTTAATTTTCTCTATGATCTCTTCAGTGAGCTCTTGGTTATTTAGTAGTGTATTGTTTAGCCTCCATGTGTTTGTATTTTTTACAGATTTTCCCTGTAATTGATATCTAGTCTCATAGCGTTGTTGTTGGAAAAGAGTCTTGATACGATTTCAATTTTCTTAAATTTACTAAGGTTTGATTTGTGACCCAAGATACGCTCTATCCTGGAGAATGTTCCTTGAGCACTTGAGAAGAAAGTGTATTCTGTTGTTTTTGGTTGGAATGTCCTATAAATATCAGTTAAATCTATGTGGTCTATTGTGTCATTTAAAGCTTGTGTTTTCTTATTAATTTTCTGTTTGGATGGTCTGTCTATTGGTGAAAGTGGGGTGTTAAAGTCCCCTACTATGATTGTGTTACTGTCAATTTCCCCTTTTACGGCTGTTAGCATTTGCCTTATGTATTGAGGTGCTCCTATGTTGGGTGCATAAATATTTACAATTGTTGTATCTTCTTCTTGGATTGATCCTTTGATCATTGTGCATTGTCCTTCTTTGTCTCTTTTAATAGTCTTTATTTTAAAGTCTATTTTTTCTGATATGAGAATTGCTACTCCAGCTTTCTTTTGATTTCCATTTGCATGGAATATGTTTTTCCATCCCCCCACTTTCAATCTGTATGTGTCCCTAGGTCTTAAGTGGGTTTCTCGTAGACAGCATATATATGGGTCTTGTTTTTGTTTCCCTTCAGCCAGTGTATGTCTTTTGGTGGGAGCATTTAATCCATTTACATTTAAGGTAATTATCTATATGTATGTTCCTATTACCATTTTCTTAATTTTTTGGGGTTTGTTTTTGTAGGTCTTTTCCTTCTCTTGTGTTTCCTGCCTAGAGAAGTTCCTTTAGCATTTGTTGTAAAGCTGGTTTGGTGGTGCTGAATTCTCTTAGCTTTTGCTCGTCTGTAAAGGTTTTAATTTCTCTGTCAAATCTGATGAGATCCTTGCTGGGTGGAGTAATCTTGGTTGTAGGTTTTTCCCTTTCATCACTTTAAATATGTCCTGCCACTCCCTTCTGGCTTGCAGAGTTTCTGCTGAAAGATCAGCTGTTAACCTTATGGGGATTCCCTTGTATGTTATTTGTTGCTTTTCCCTTGCTGCTTTTAATATTTTTTCTTTGTATTTAATTTTTGATAGTTTGATTAATATGTGTCTTGGCGTGTTGCTCCTTGGATTTATCCTGTATGTGACTCTCTGCACTTCCTGGACTTGATTATTTCCTTTCCCATGTTAGAGAAGTTTTCAACTATAATCTCTTAAAATATTTTCTCAGTCCCTTTCTTTTTCTCTTCTTCTTCTGGGACCCCTATAATTCAAATACTGGTGCATTTAATGGTGTCCCAGAGGTCTCTGAGACTGTCCTCAATTCTTTTCATTCTTTTTCCTTTATTCTGCTCTGTGGTAGTTATTTCCACTATTTTATCTTCCAGGTCTCTTATCCGTTCTTCTGCTTCAGTTATTCTGCTATTGATTCCTTCTAGAGAATTTTTAATTTCAGTTATTGTGTTGTTCATCATTGTTTGTTTGCTCTTTAGTTCTTCTAGGTCCTTGTTAAGTGTTTCTTGTATTTTCTCCATTCTATTTCCAAGATTTTGGATCATCTTTACTATCATTACTCTGAATTCTTTTTCAGGTAGACTGCCTATTTCCTCTTCATCTGTTGGTCTGGTGGGTTTTTACCTTGCTCCATCTGCTGTGTATTTCTCTGTCTTGTCATTTTACTTAACTTACTGTGTTTGGGGTCTCCATTTCATAGGCTGCAGGTTCATAGTTCCTGTTGTTTTTGGTGTCTGCCCCCAGTGGGTAAAGTTGGTTCAGTGCATTGTGTAGGCTTCCTGGTGGAGGGGACTGGTGCCTGTGTTCAGGTGGATGAGGCTGGATCTTGTCTTTCTGGTGGGCAGGACTGAGTCTGGTGGTGTGTTTTGGGGGTGTCTGTGAACTTATTATGATTTTAGGCAGCCTCTCTGCTAATGGGTGGGGTTGGGTTCCTGTCTTGCTACTTGTTTGGCATGGGGCGTCCAGCACTGTAGCTTGCTGGTCGTTGCATGGAGCTGGGTCTTAGCGTTGAGATGGAGATCTCTGGGAGAGCTTTCCCCGTTTGATATTATGTGGGGCCGGGAGGTCTCTGGTGGACCAGTGTCCTGAACTTGGCTCTCTCACCTCAGAGGCTCAGGCCTGACACCCGGCTGGAGCACCAAGACCCTGTCAGCCACACGGTTGGTCAAGAGAGGTCTGTTACTTCAGTACACACCATTGCTCTCCCTGCCAGTGTTGCAGGGTCTTCTGCAGAGGTGAGGGGTGGCTGTGGCTCACCGCAGGGACAAGGACACTGGCAGCAGAAGTTCTGGGAAGTACCCCTTGGCGTGAACCTTCCGAGAGCCCGCCATTAGCCCCACCAAAGAGCCCTCCCTCCTTTTTAAGGCTAATAATATTCCATCTTATGGACAGACCACATTTTGCTAATCCATTCCTCAGTCTCCAGGACACTTGGGTTGCATCCATGTTTTATCTCTTGTGAATAATGCTGCTATTGTTCCTGGTGAATTTAAGTTTCTTGCTTCATTGTGAAAGAATTGGGAGACTAAGTAATAGGTAAGAAATGGATTTACTTAGAGAGAAACACACTCCACAGGCAGAGTGTGGGCCATCTCAGAAAGTGAGAGAGCCCAGTATATATGGTGTGGTTAGTTTTTATGGGCTGGGTAATTTCATCGGCTGAGTGGGAGGATTATTCCAATTATTTGGGGGAAGGGGTGGAGATTTCCAGGAATTGGGCCACCGCCCACTTTTTGGCCTTTCATGGTTGGCCTCAGAACTGTCATGGCGCTGGTGGGTGTGTCATATAGTTGCTAATGTATTACAATGAGCGTATAATGAGGCTCAAGGTCCACCGGAAGTAGGATTATCTGCCATCTTGGACCTAGTTGGTTCTCACCAGTTTTTGTCTTGTCCTATGGCTATATCATTCTTTTAAAGGTTGTGCCCCGCCCCCTTCCCTCCTGTTTCACTATGGATATGAGTGCACATGTATTTCTTTGAGAACTTGCCCTCAATTCTTTTGGGTATCGAACCAGAAGTGGAATTTTGCTTTATCCGATGGTAATTCTAATTTTTTGAGGAATCACTATAATGTTTTCTATAGCAGCTATACCATTTTACATTCTCACCAATAGTGCACAACAGTTCTAGAAGGGAACAGAATTTGCCACTCCAAAATATTTCTTTGGCATGCATATTATTTTGAGCTGAAAACAATCAAGACCCATAAGACTCACACAAAGAAACTTTGATCTTCCCTGTAACTGCCTAAAAAATTTAGACAGAGGGTCTAGTCCCAGAATAGAGCCATCACCGGAGATGTCTGCAAGGAATATGGACTAAGTGTGGTGGGGGGGAAACAGGACCTAGAGATCAGAGTCGACTGTGTCCCATTGTCTCTGTCTGGCCCAGCAAACATTTAGTTACTAAACATTTGCTTTTCCATCTCCATTTGAATTGCCTTCCTCCCCTTTAAAGTCCTAAACCTCTACCTGCAACTTTTGTCTTTAGCTGAAGATGGTATTTAAGGTGAGGGTTTTAGCCATTTTGGAAAGTTGCTCAGTTTTCCTGGATCCCCCTCATATATATAGGTTATTAAAGCTTGATTTTCTCCTGTTCATCTGTCTCATGTCAATTTAATTCTTAGACCAGCCAGAGAACCTGTAGTGTAGAGGAAAATTTTTCCTCCCGGACAGTTCCTGCCTCAGCCAGGGCTGCCTTGTTCCCAAGTCCCGAGCGTGGCTCACCCCTTCCCCTCTGGGCTCGCAGAAGGATGGTCCTTGCTGGAGCCCGTGGTCAGATGGGGCCATGTGACTTGTTCTGACCTCACTTCCAGACCAGAGCACTTCATTGCCAGGGAGAGAATGACCAGAGCTCTCCTTTCCCTTTGGATGAGAGAGCAAATATTCTAGAGGCAGATCAGAGTGTGCAATGTACACCGTTTTTGTAAAAACAAGACAAAAAGAATCACTCATGTTCAGGCTTGTAGGTGCCCAGACTATCTGTGGAGGACCAATGAGAAAACGAATAAAAATTCTGTTTGGATGATGGTTTGGAGTGTAGCAATGAAAGGGAGAATTTTCAGTTATCTTCTTTTTAGGCTTTTGGATTTTGAATCCTGAGAGTGTATTATTTTTATTCAAAAAGTGATACTACAGTATACAATTAAAAATACAAATCCCCAGCTCTGCTCTAAGACAAACCCACAGACCCATGAATATTCACCCCCAAATTTTTACCCCAGGATCCTTAAGGAGAGTTAACCAGATCTGAAAGCCCTTCCCCTGTGCATGTTGCCAGCTTATACTACATCATTGCTTAAGTCACCCAGACTAGGATGTTTTTCTAACTTAGGGAGATTCATTCAGAAATGGATTCCATAAGTCTTTCTACATAATAAGTATTTTTTATCAAGAGCAATAACAGGAGGAAACAAAAAGAAAGACAACTTCCAAAAATTGTATTTAGGGAGTTCATTTTAAATAATTTTGAACCATCACTTTCTGGGAAGGTTTGGGATATTGTCAGAAAGATAGAGGCAAGGAAAAAAATAATTACAGCAGTTGTCTTAGCTGTGTCAGGACTTGGTCATGGTGCTGCTGATAAAATCAGCTAAGCTGGAAGTGAGTGTGAGTTGTTATCATGAGAAATAGCTGTGGATCTGGCAGCCGAGAAAGCAGAGTCTTTGTTCATTATCAAGATTTATTGTTTTCAGCTCTGGGAAGTGTTGGCAAAGCAAAATAAAGTCACAAGGTAAATTTTACTTAAAAAAAAAAAAGAGCATGAGAGAGAAAGGAAAAAGATTATTTTCCTGTGGTTGGAAAGTAGGGCAAGGGGATGGATTACTTGTTAGGAGATCATTAAAGAGTCAGATGGGAAATTTCGTAGAGTACACATGCTGGAAAACTGTATTTGAGATTAAAATAATAACAGCAGAATCCACCGAACAAGAGAGATTTGGCGATGCAAGCTTTCCCTGTAACTTCACATGGCAGAGGGGGCTCGGGTGCTCTCTGGGGTCTTTGTAAGGGCACTAATGCTACTCATGGGGGCTGCATCCTCGTGACCTGATCACCTCCCAAAGACCCCACCTCCTAACACCATCACCTTGGGGGTTAGCATTCAACACAGGAATCTGTGAGAGACTCAAACATTCAGGCCATAGCACCTGGCAGCCATGAGTCTGTTCTTTACCTCTACAATGGTGTCATTTCCAGGGTGTTATATAAAGAGAACCACCCAGTATGTAACCTTTTAAGATTGGCTTTTAAATTTTCTTTTAGTCATCCTAATTCCCTTGAGATCCGTCCAAGCTGTTGCTTGTATCAATGCTGCCCTTTTTTGTTTCTTGGTGTTCCCTGGTATGAATGTACATACTACAGTTTTTATAACCATTGTATTTGAGCAACGTTCTAGTTTGGGGCTGTTTCAAATAAAGCTGCTATGAACCTTCATATATAGGTTCATAAGTGATTCATTTTCTTTGAGTCCTTGACAGCATTTGGTTCTATCTGTCTATCTATCTATCTGTCTATCTATCTATCCATCCATCATATCTATCTATCTATCTATCTATCTATCTATCTATCTTTAATTTTAACCATTCTGATAGGTGTGTTGTGGTATCTCCTTGTGGTTTTAATTTGCTATTTAACTTTTTAATACAAATTAAACTCCTCTGTTTGATTTTAATGATAACAGTTACTGCTATTTGTGATTAATTTACATGATTGCTAAGGCAGGGACTGCATCTCTTTTGCAGCTGCATCTGTATTTCCATTTTCTGGCACTTAGCGGGTGCTCAGTAAATATTACTGACCAGGGAATTCCCTGGAGGTCCAGTGGTTAGGACTCCACGCTTTTACTGCCGAGGACCTGGGTTCAATCCCTAGTCGGGGGACTAAGATCACACAAGCTACGGTGCGGCCAAAAAAAAAAAAAAATTACTGACCAAATAAATATACCAGTTACTAAGCTAAACCCTGGAGTGACGAAGGTGTTAATAACAGGCTCTGACCTTTGAAAAACTTATAATTCAGTGTAGGGTTTCTCAGCCCTGGCACCATTAACATTTTGAGCCAGAAAATGATCACGGAGGGTGTGAGGCAGCTGTCTTGTCCTTCATAAGATATTTAGCAGTGTCTCCGGTCTCTACCCACCAGTAGTGTTACTCAAACGGTGACTCCCAAACTCATCTCCACGCATGGCCAAATATTCCAAAAACTGCCTGCAGTTGACAACTAATGTTCTTTTTTTTCCCCTTTATTGTAATTTTCATAGTGCTTTTTTTTTTTAAACTTTTTATTTTATGTTGGAGTATAGTTGACTAACAATGTGTTAGTTTCAGGTGTACAGCAAAGTGATTCAGTTATACATATACATGTATCCATTCTTTTTCAAATTCTTTTCCATTTAGGTTGTTACATAATATTGAGCAGAGTTCCCTGTGCTATATAGTAAGTCCTTATTAGTTATCCATTTTAAATATAGCAGGATGTACATGTCAGTCCTAAACTCCCTACTATCCCTTCCCCCACCAGAGAACTAATGTTCTAATAGGAGAGACAGAAGTCTCTCCTGGGAAGGAAAGTGTATCTAAATATACTTACCAGCCAAGCACAAGAATATGGTTCAAGACTCAGTTGACTGGTAGTTTCTTGCCTCCCAGAATGTAAATTACATCCCCAGAATTTTACAGGATGTTCTGCCAGAACTTTGAGGATATTTAATTAATTAAACAAATACTGAGTGAATTCCTGCAATTGCCAGGCACCATGCCAGCCCTTGAAGATGGAACCGGGAACCACACAGACACACTTTTGTTCTCATAAAGTTACTGTCTACAGACAAAGTCAGAGGTTGAACAAGTTACCTTGAGGATGAAGATCATTTGGGACATGAAGTCAAGGATGCTTTGGGTTCGTTCGATATAAGTCATCATTCAGTATTTACCTTGCTTTTTGGTCAGCTCTTAAGTTTAATGCTCAGGGAAAAACACTAAAAAAAAAAAAAAGAAAAAAGAAAAAAAATAGTCCTAAATACCAGAAGCAACCTCTCTTGTCCCATTTCCAGGACTATGCAAAGTAGGAGAACCTTTGTCATCTGAGCCTCAGCACGTCCTGAAATCCATGAGAGTAAAATAATCTATTAGAGGACATAATCATTAGATCATTAGAGAGCAAGGAGAGTTTTTCTCTCTCTGTATCTCTCTCCCTTTTCTTTTACAAAGCAACCTTTATTGTCACTCTGAGTGATAAGCTGAGTAATGATGGCTGGAAGGGGTCCCTGAAGACAAGCTGGTGGGTTCGGCTGTGGTACCCACATCTTTTATTTTCTGTGTCTTGATGCTTTGACATCTGGGCCCTTGCTGACATGGAAGGGACTGCCCTTCCCAAGATCAGCCAATTCCTAAGATAGTAGGAAGCCCTCAAGGGTGCTTTGCAAATAAAACCCAGTCCCTCCGGAGCCTCTACCCCAACCGCTTCCCTTATTGAGCTCTCACACTCAGGGCCACTCGCCACCCGCCTTCATCACCCCAGGGCCAGGTGCCAGGCAACCTGGACAGTCTTTTTGTCCCAGGTCCGCTGAAATCGTTCGAATTAGTGGAACCTAAGGCTGTTTCCTCTGCCTCACCCACTCCTTCCCATGGAAACCAGAATAAAGATGCTCGCTGTCATGTTCCTTGCATCTGGGTAAAGCTGGAAACACGGTGATGGACACAGACTTATGCTACAGAAGTCATTCACAAATCCTGTGCTGGGTGGCTTTTTGTTTGAACTCTCTGTTCAGTGCAAGAGTCAGCCTACAATTTACAAGTCCATGTCCATGATGAGAGGCTCTCCCTACGTAGAAAGGTGCTGAGAAGGACACTGGCCCTTTTCACGTACACGTGCCCCGTCTGCCTTCTTCCCCCTCCTCCAAACACACGTACAGTGTTGTCACTCCATGAATGAAGGCAGGCGGGGGTTTCTTTTTATTTATTTATTATTAATTTATTTATTTTTATGAAGTATAGTTGATTTGCAATGTTGTGTTAATTTCTGCTGTACAGCAAAGTCATTCAGATATACATATGTATATATTTTAAAAAAATATTCTTTTCCATGATGGTTTATCACAGGATATTGAATATAATTCCCTGTGCTCTACAGTAGGACCTTGTTGTTTATCCATCCTATGTAGAATAGCTTACATCTGCTGACCCCAAACTCCCACTCCATCCCTCCCCCAACCCGCCCCCCCTTGGCAACCACCAGTCTGTTCTCTATGTCCGTGATTCTGTTTCTGTTTCATAGATAGGTTCGTTTGTGTCATTTTTTTAGATTCTGCATTTAAGTGATATCATATTGTATTTGTCTTTCTCTTTCTGACTTACTTCATTTAATATGATAATCTCTAGGTCCATCCATGTTGCTGCAAATGGCATTATTTCATTCTTTTTTATGGCTGAGTAATATTCCACTGTATATATGTACCACATCTTCTTTAGCCATTCATCTGTCGATGGACACTTTGGTTGTTTCCATGTCTTGGCTATTGTGAATAGTGCTGCTATGAACATAGGGGTGCATGTATCATTTTGAATTATTAGTTTTGTCCAGATATATGCCCAGGAGTGGGATTGCTGGATCATGTGGTAGCTCTATTTTTAGTTTTCTGAGGAACCTCCACACTGTTTTCCACAGTGGCTGCACCAACTTACATTCCGGGTGGGGTTTTCTTACATTACATCCCCTCCCATTGCAGGCTGATGACATGGAGAATCTAGCATAGCTCCTTATTAATGTAGCTCAGAGTTGATGTCACGGACTGTGCACCTTATGGGGTCCTTTCCCATCCTTGGTCTCACGATGCTTTCACAAACCCACGTAGGCACCAATGTTCTCCCCAAATTCTAAATCTCAGAGTTTGCACCACGGGTCCACAGCCACACAGGTGAGTAGAAGTAGAAACAGCCAGAATCCAGGCTGTGCCTCACGATTGGAGTAACGGTGGCACTAGATGAAGGTGTAGGGCCACGTCCCGTGTGTGGTGCTTGGATCGTGGCGTCCGCAGGCGTGGGGTTGGGGAAGACCGAGCTGTGACAGTGCCCAGAGATGCAGTGCTCTCTGAGCTGCTCGTTCAGGGAAGGACAGGGCCCTGAAGACGGATGGTCTGTCCACTCGGAGGTGTGGGCCGTCTGTGGGCAGCCTGTGAATCAGGCTCTATCGACACCGCCTGTGACCTGTTGAACTTGGCGAGCCTTCTTTGGGTTGGCAAAGAGGAATGTGGCAATTTATCACGTTCTTGACATTCTGCTGAGTCTCAGGTTTTAAACTGCGCTTTACCGTGTGTTTGTTTTGCAGAACAAATGGCTCCTTCTATGAGATCTTGCAAGTGGACTTTGGAATTGACAACAGCAGCGGCCTGGCCGGCGCCCAGCAGATCACCTGGCAGGTGGAGTACCCGGTGGAGGACGTACAGAATGCATCTCTGGCAACAGCCCAAAGATGCACTAAGCTGTGAGCTGGTGCAGGTAACGGCCTTGGGAGGTGACAGAAGAGCAGGCGTTGGGGGGAAGGGCGTGTAGCTCTGAGCAGCCTGAAGAAGGTCAAGCGGGAGAGTTGGGGTCCTGCTCGAGGCAAGTGAGTGTCCTCCAGCCGGCCGGCGAGGGTTCTGCTTGCAGGCAGACCATTCACTGAGCACTAGCTGTGTACCAGGTACCACACTAGGTGATGGAGAAACACCTGCTGAGCAAACATGCCAAGTGCTCGTGCACCAATAGGGAAGCAAACAGGCAAGCGTGAATTACAGACTGTGATGTGATCTATGAGAGGGGATTACAAGTGAACGAGAAAAGGAGGAAATAATTTAGCCAGGTGGTCAGGAGAGGCCGCTCTAAAAGCTGGCCTTTAAGGTGAAAAGAGACAAAAAATTCAGCCAAGCACAAAAAAATTCTGGGCCAAGGGGCCCTTACATATCGGGTTGGCCAAAAAGTTCGTTCGGGTTTTTCCTATAACTTTTCTGAACTTTTTGGCCAACCCAATATAAAGAACTCACAAAACTCAGCAGAAAAACAACAACGACAACAAATCCTATTAGAGAACGGGTGAAAGACGTAGATATTTTCCCAAGGAGGAGATATGGATGAGAAATAAACACATGAAAAGCTGTTCAACATCATTTGCCATTAGGGAAAAGCAAATTAAAACCACAATGAGATACCCCTACACACCTATTAGAATGGGCTAAACTTGAGAACACTGATACCACCAAATGCTGGCGAGGGTGCAGAGAAACTGCTTCTCTCTTACATCACCGGAGGGAATGTAAAATGGTATAGCTACTCTGGAAGACAATTTGAGAGTTTCTCACAAAACTAAACAGTCACTCACCAGACAACCCAGTAATCACCACACTCTTTGGCATTTAACACATAGAAATGAAAACCTATGTTCACACGAAAACCTGAATATAAATGTTTATATTTAAGACTCCCCGAGCTCCCAATGCAGGGGGCACAGGTTTGACCCCTGGTGGTTGGGGAAAAGGAAAAACCCATTGAGTAGATTTATTTGTACTGGAAAAATACAGGGAAATAACCCAAGTGTCCTTTAGTGGTTGAATGGAACATAGGCTGGTACATCCATACAGTGGAGTACCAATTTGTGAGGCAAAGGCATAACTAGGGACACAGAAATGCTTCGATGGACATGCAGGACTCCTGCTTAGTGAAAAACAAATACCAATCTAAAGGGGTTACACACCCTAAGTTTCCTTTTATGTACCATTTTTTTAAGGGGGATTTAATATTATATTATATTTTATTTTAAATTATTTTTGTTTTATTTTATATTATTTTATTGACCATGCCACGCAGCATGTGGGATCATAGTTCCCCAACCAGGGATCAAACCCTTGCCCCCTGTGTTGGAAGCATGGAGTCTTACCCACTGGACCACCAGGGAAGTCTCTATGTACCATTCTTGAAATGAAAAAACAACAGACATGGAGGAGGGATGAGTCGTAGCCAGGGGAAATGGGCAGAAGGTCGGGTGGTTGGTGCGTGTGCCTAGAAATGGGCAACGTCACAGAGATCCTTTGTAATGATGACAGAGTTCTGCACCTAATTTACTGTTGGGTTCACAGATCTGTGTATGGGATTGAATTGCATAGAAATGCACACGTATACACACAAATGAATGCAGGTTAAAAAATGTTGGAAGTTGAATAAGGTCTGTAGTCAAGTTAACAGTCATGTTACCAATGTCAATTACCAAAAGGAAAGGGGTGAAAGAATAAATTAGGAGGGTGGGCTTAACATATACCATATACCACTTGTACAGCAGAGGGAACTGCACTCAATATTTTGTAATAACCTATAAATGAAAAAATTCTGAAAAAGACTGGGTATATATCTGTATCTATTTCTATGTCTATCCATCTATCTATAAACTGAATCACTGTGCTGTACACCTGAAACTAACACAGCATTGTAAATCAACTATACTCCAAAACAAACAAACAAACAAACAGTAATGTTACTGAAGTCAGTTTTCTGGCTTTATGTATTGTACTTCGGCTACGTAAGATGTCACCGTTGGGGGCAGTGTAAACAAGATTCTTTTCCCCATCTTTCAACTGTCCATGCGTCTATAGTTACTTCAACATAAGAAGATGAATTGTAAAAAGTAAAACAAGTGTACGGAAGTCACTTCACTCTAGCTACAGTAGGCAGAATCTTCCAGAAGGCTACCACTCAGCAGTTTATAGAATTTGGAGACGGCCAAAAGAGCTGATTAAAAATTAACCAAGTGAAGAAGCAACACTACCTACTTTGGTCTCACTTTATTGAATAGCTCCATTAACTTGCAGCCATGTCACAGCCAGTTTTCACAGTGAACCCAGCAATGCACCGTTACACACATCGTCACCCCAGCACTGGGTAATTCAAACTACATGCAAGCCCGTGCTCGCTCTAGAGAGCCTTCCTAAGTAAAACTCAGCCCTGAAATGCGACAGAAATGCAGTGTGCACAACACACATATAACTGGCCTCCCCAGAGAAGCAAGAAACCCAGACAGCACTGAAGGAGGAGAAATCATGCCTGAAGGGCAGAGGCAACCTGTGGCTAGGGCAGTGTGGTTGTAAGTGATTCACTGTCAGGTCCTTTTTAAAAATTCTATTCTATTTTTTTTTTTTTTTTTTGCCCCACTGGGCAGCATTCGGGATCTTAGTTCCCCAACCACCAGGGGTCAAACCTGTGCCCCCTGCATTGGGAGCTCGGGGAGTCTTAAGCACTGGACCACCAGGGAAGTCCCCACTATCAGGTGGTTTTTAATCTACAAACTTATGTTAGGTATTCAGGCTGCTGGACCAGCAACTTGAGCCATCCCATTCGACATACTGAAAATTGTCTTCTAGCAGCAGGTTTGTTTCTTCCCTCCCTGAGCCCAAGTCATCCAGTGAATACTCTGTGCAAATACCAGCATTAACCATCATTCTTGGATGATCTTGAAACCCTGCACTTTGTAAATGCTGCCGTAGAACCTCTGCACTTGGAAGTGCCCAGGGCGATTCAGCTACCCACAGCTAATAACCCAGCACGTGGACACCAGTGAACACTTTCAGCAAACCTGTTACTACAGTGTTCACTTAACAGGGGGTGGGGAGAGGGTGAGGTTATGCCATATACTAGCCCACAATCAAAAACTGAGCAATACAAGGGGCTGCAGAGCAGAATGCAGGCGAAAGTCAGCTAAATCAAAAAGAAAAAGGAAAAACCCATTGAGATGTTGAATTCAGGTGACCTGTGTCCACTCCGTAAAACCTTTGCGGATGGAGAGTTTGTGAAGGTGATGGGAAAAAAACAGACCCAGCTAAACAAGTTCAGGAAAGAAAGTAGTGGCTGTCAGTCGGAGGAACAAAGTGACAGAATTCTGGGTGTTTCTGTTGCAGGAATGTGACACGACAAATTTCTAAGGCTCTGTCAATACCATTAATATTTATGACGTATCTCACAAAAAAAGTCCGTCAGGCGGCACATACATCAAAGACTCCTACTCGGGAATTGTTCCGTTTTGTTGGGTGATGAGCCCTGAATGACAGAATTGAGAGCGATTATGTGAAGGGTTTTATGTTTCTGTTTGACTCGCCCTCAAAGGTGGTAAAATCATCAGGAGGGTGTATTCTGAGAAAATAATTTTCCTTTTGAAAAAAAAAACAATCACCTTGACTGTTGAGGGAGAAACTGTTATTTATCACAAGGTGGAGTCATAAATATGCAAATGTTTATGAGCGCTGAGAGACACCGACTCTCTCCCGAATCCACCTCGTTCTCCTTTAATTTAGGGATTCTGCTTAGAAATGCCAAACCTGGGCCCTGCCTACAAAGTTTCTCTGCCCGTCTGTGCTCATCGGTAGAGGAACAGTCTCTCCTTCTCCTCAGCTGGGAAAATGAGGCTGCCCGTGTGGCCACGTGAGGACATTTACCGACGCCATGGGATCTAAGACAGCTCCTTATCCTTCTGCTTTCCTTCTCTGTCAAGGGGGTAATAGGGCAACCTCAACAGGTTACTTTGAGGATGAAATAAGGCAACGTTATCTGTACAGTTCTTGTTACAATGTAACAATATCATAGATGTCATCAACTTTGTTTTTATTAGTATGCCAGCACGATTAAACGGGAGACACGAATAGTGGTGAAATTAAAAATATAACGGGGTGGCGTGGTCACGTGACCCATGGGACTAGATGCAGCTTGTAATTGTCAAAGCCCCTCCCCTCCCCCCAGGGCACACCAGCTAGCTGTACATCGGCGCCGCCTGAGAGAAACGACAAATAAATGTTGCAATGCTTTTTTTTTTTTTTGCATAGCTTATCGCAGAGTCCAGCACATCTTTTTCTAAATAACTTTAATTTTGCAAACCGCCAAGATGGCGTTTTTGATTGGCTTGAACTCTTTTCCCGAGGAGAGGGGACCACAGGCGGCAGTCCCCGGGGTGCCCACTAGATGGCGCTCACAGACCGACCAGCTCGTGGCCGCGCTGGGCCTGCGCTCCCCTCCCCCAGAAGGCTCCCGAACACACCTGCCCCCCCACCCCCACCCCCGGCCCAGTCTTCTCCCCAGTCAGCTGACTGCTTCATCCAGCCCTGTGCTCACTTGGGAGTCCCGGTCGCCTCAAGTGTGAGAAATGAAGGGCCCTCCCGCAGCCCCACCCAGCGCTCAGCACAGCACCTGAGACGCACCTGGCCCGCACCTGGCCCGCGGCCTCCGGCCCCTCAGACAGGTGCTGCCTCTCCGCCGGCATCACTGCCCGCCCTGCGGCTGGAGGGAGCCTGCGAGTGGCTGCTTTTCTCGAAAGGCTTTATCATTTTAATTTGAAATAATACGTATTCATTATAAAAAGGTTAAACATAATAAAAAAGCCCAAATCCCAACACCCCCCATATGACATTAGTTATATTGGAGAATCATCATTCGGGGAGGTCTACATCCATGAATCCACAGCGAGAGCAGTGGCTGGCTGGATAAGTAGACGGTGGTTGGACACCGTATCTTATAGCAACGAAATCCTACTCTAAAGCTGTATTTTATTCGTGAAGGTGTTAAATTCCTTTTTATTTATAGATCAAAGAGGACAAAGAGTCCAAAGTAGAGTTGTCGTATTTCATAAAAGAAATGAGCAAAAAAAGAAAAATTAGCTGACAAGAAGAGATTTTGATTTTTAAAATACCTTGGTAAATTTAAGAAAGAAGAGTTTGTAGCAAAAAACAAACCAAGGTTTGGAACGATTATTATTATTACTGTTACTATAGCTGCTATTGTCACCTCCACGTCCATCACCACACCAGCTCTGTTTCCTCCATGACACAGTTTTAGCCGGTGAGGTCGGCTCCTTGATTCGAAAGTAGGAGAAATGGCACCGCTGAGATTTCTTGCCGTTTCCCCCATCCGGGTATTTATTGGTTTTGCAAGTTTTACATTGTTAAAGCCTGGAACGCTGATACCCTCCGTGGAGCCTCGCTGCGACATGCCTTCACTGTTAACTCTCTGACTATGGGAAGCCGGTCTTGCTGCATCTGCTGCATCGGTCACCCCCCAGCCATCTGCTGCTTTCCATCCTCAGAGACGGTGCGCGTCTTTTATCTGCCGATGGCCCTTTATTGTTGTTGTTGGGCGATTACATTTTAATTCCTTTATTCCCATTGTAATGTGATCTAGAGGATAAATGAGGTTAGTCCAGTGGTTCATCCACTGTAATCCCAACCTTCTTTAGAAACCGTAGCGCGCGGTTCCGATGTAAGGGGTAGGTTGTTGGTCATTCCTTCACACACCTGCCTGTGTGCCAGGCACGGGGGTGGGAACCAGGACGGATGAAGGACACAGTTCTTGGCATCAGTGAGGTCAACAAGGACTTTCCGCCCAGGAACAGAATTGTGTGTGTGTGAGTGTGTGTGTGTGTATGAAATTGCTTTAAAGAAGGATGAAATATTCTATCGCACGATTAAAGACCAAGTTAAAACACTGACATCCTTGGCTGGAGTAATTGTGCCTTTATTGATTTAGAGTCAGCTGGAGAAGCTGCTGGTTCTTCCTGAGAAAAAGAGCAGGGCACTGAGAAAGGACCAAGGGAAGGGGCGCCGTAGGCCTCGGGCGCACCCGCTCCCTCTTCCATTTTCCCAGAACCGCCCTTGACCCTGGGAGACGCCCACCCTCGGCCGGTGAAGGTGACGAGGTCCTGCCGTCTCTGCAGGAGGGCAGCTCGCAGGGGAGGAATAAATCAGCAGGCGGAGCCGTCCTGCTGGAGGAGCCGGCGGACGGGAGGGCTGCGCTCCACCCGGGAGGCGCGCCCACCTCCGAGCTCCCTGTGGTCCCCAGGGCCGCCCCGAGTCCCCGTCGGAGAGGCAGCTGCCCCAGGCCAGGCTCCCACGCAGGGAGCTGGGGGCGTCCGCGCAGGACGAGCTGCCCTGCTCTGTCCCCACGTGGCAGGCGGGCCCCGACCTGCTGTTCCTCTGACCCCCGAGGAGGGAGGTCACGGGTCCTCGAGGCGGGGCTGACCCTGCCACGTCCTCCTCGGCGAGGGGGGGTGATGCGCTGCCGCTCGGGGGGGCCGAACGTCAGAGCCGAAGCGAAGCTGCTGGTGATGAGGAGGCATCGTCCCCAGGGAGGAGGCCATCAGTCGGCACCTCCCAGGTGAAAAGGGGAAAGGGACAGGGAAACAGCAGGGGGCGCAGCACGTGGCCGGGTCCCCCCGCCCGGCGGCTCCACAGCGTGCTTGTCTGTGGGATCCTAAGCCTCCCGAGGACAGGCACACAATCACGCGTTTATAAAACGCCACGGTGCCTGCAGACACCACAGGTCACCGGGCTTGACATCAGCTTCTCCAGCACCCGGTTCCCACGTGGTTGGCTGGGCGGTGGGCGTGAGAGCGCAGAGCGCGGATGGGGACAGAAGAACAGGGCTCAGTCCCGCCGAAAGGGGGCGCCACCACTCAGCTCCACTCTTTTCACGTGAGAGTCGGAGCTCAGGTTGGCCCGGCCTTCCTGATGTCCATGACCAGCCAGAAACTTGAAGATGAAAAATGTTTCCGATTTTTAATTGTTATCTAAAATTTTTAAAAGGAAGTAAAGTCCAGTGTGGCCGACTGGCAGCATTTCCAGGCAGGAGGTTGACAATGGATGGTACCCTCACTGAGGGCAGGGATTATCCAGTTTTTCATCCTGTATCCTTCCTTTTCCTTCATTGGGAGAGGAAGGAGGGAGCTAGAGAGGGATTGATTGATTTCATCCCTGGCTGTTTCCATGAGATACAGGCAGAGAGAGGAACAGATGTGGGAGGTCTGGTCCAGCTGCTGTCTTGGCCAGTTTGAGCAGAGGAGGTGAAAGACGGGATCTCTCAGAGAGACAGTAGATGGCAAAGCACTAAATTACAGCGATTAAGAGCATCGGGACCTGGGGTCAGACCAAAGCACAGGTTCAAATCTTGCCTTGACACTTTCTGGCTGTGTGACCTGGGGCAAGACCCTGGACATCCCTGAGCCTCAATGTCCCCATCTGCCAAATGGAGATGATAAATCAATAAGGCACAATTACTCCAGCCAAGGATGTCCCCAGAGGCTGCTGGGAGGGTCCAAGGCAGCTTGGCTCCAGAATCCATGCTCAACCCCGCCCCCCCCCCCCAATTTTCTGGTTCTCTGCCCGGCCAACCCCACCCCGTCCCAACCGGGCCTGCTTCACTCACTTGCACACTCAGCTCTTGTTGACAATGGAATTTATATCCTTGTCTCAATCAGATGTATTTCAATAGCTAAAGGTTGACAGATGGTATTTGATTTGGATGGCATCATTAGAGACCATCTAATAAGCTCAACCTCCCACAGAAACTGAGGCATGGGGGGTGACTTTTCCTGGTCATTTATTTGTTCTGCTCCAGATTCAGAGAGTATTTGTTTATGATACCCAGCTAGGCAGAAGTTGAATTGACCCCAAAATTCCTGTCTCCCAAGTCCCAGATCTTTCCTGTGATGAGGAATAACCACACGGAGTCATGTGTGAAGAGGACCATGGCTCTGTGGGGTGGTTGTCACTCCTTTTAGTGGTGCAGCTTCTGGATGTCACTGTCCCAGGCAAGGCACACAGACCTTCATCACATCAGACCAGCCAATGCCTCCCAGGTCATTCACTGTTAGACAGTCATTTGGACAGAGGCGATTTGTGTTTCCGCCAAAGTGCATTCTCTTTCCATTGCCAATTGATTATGTGTTTTATTCCCGGTCCGTGACTGATTACTCCATGATGCTGGTGTGAGTTCCAGTTCAGAGGGCTTCATTTGTAACTCAGAGAACAAGCCTCTAATAGAGTGAAATTCCTGTTAATCAACTCTTTCAGTAGCGCTGAGTTTTGGAAATCTTAATTTGTAAAGAGTTTACTAAGCTTTTGGTCATTCCAGTGTTCACAACGTTCTCCAAGCCCCATTCTTTGTGTTGCCAGACAGAATTTCCCCCCAGATTTCCCTGTCTCAGCAAGTGGCACCTCCCATGTGCTTGGAATAAAATTGAGTCACAGATGCGGAAAACAAACTTACGGTTACCAAGGGGGCGGGGAGGGGATAAATTGGGAGATTGGAATTGACATATACACACGACTGTATATAAAAGATAACTAATAGGAACCTACTGTATAGCACAGGGAACTCTATTTTTTCCTCTGTAATGACCTATACGGGAATGGAGTCTAGAAGAGATTGGATATATGTATATGTGTAACTGATTCACTTTGCTGTACAGCAGAAACTAACACAGCATTGTAAGTCAACTATACTCCAATTTTAAAAATAATAGAAAAAAAGAGAGGACTCAAACATCAAGGAGACATCCGTGACGGTTCTCCATTTTTAACCATCATGTGGAACCTCAAAGATCTAGCCAGAATCCAACCATTTCACTCCATCTCACCCGGCAACACCTGAGCCCAACGGCATCATCTCTTGCCAGGGTGACCACGGTGACCCCCTGGCCAGTCTCCTTGCCAGTTCCGTGGCACCCATCCTTATTTCCTTCATAGCACTTAGCACTCCAAAATCATCTCGTGACATTGTTGGCGAACTTATCTGTCTCCTCATGGGAATGTTTAGTCCCTAAGGGAAGGTCACGTTTGTCTTTTTGTACTTCTGTCTCCTCACTACCTAGAAGACAACTTGACATCTGGTCGGTGTTCAATAAATATTTGTTGAAAAAGAAGCATCAGAGAGAGGGACAGAAATAACTATTTGAGCCACTTTGGCTTCCTAAATGGATATGGTCTTCTGAGGAGTGTCCCCCTCCATCTGTCTCCTTTTCTCCATCTTCCCACTCCTTTTCTTCCCTTCTTTCTTTTGCTTTCCCCCCTTTCCCTCCTCTTTGTGTTCTCTGCTCTCCCATCTTTTTTTTTTTTTTTTTTTTTTTAATGACTGTGCATTTTGGGTTGTTCCGTGGGTGGTAAAAGGAGCAAAAAGAATGTTCTCCTACAAAGACACACACGGGACTCGGACGCAGAGAGTGCATGAAGGGGCATCATTATATCATCATCTCAGTAAACACACGATCATAAACAGACTTGATGCCCTGCAGATGGCTGTTGCATTAATAAATGGAAACAGGACAACTAGACAAAGGGGATGTGGGGCGAGCATTCAAGGCCAGTGAGGATAAAGGGGAAGGTAGGGAGAGAGACGGGGAAAGACTATGTCGTCGGGCCTCGTAGGTCCTATGATGGGCTCTTGTCTTTTTTACTTTTTTTGTCAGTATTTTTAAAAATTGAAGTATAGTTGAGTTACAATGTTTTGTTAGCTTCTGCTGTACAACAAAGTGATTCAGATATATATACAGATGTATATACATCTATATTTACATACATTCTTTTTTTGGTTTTTGGTTTTTTGTATTTTTTTGGCTGCACAGCACCACATGTGGGATCTTAGTTCCCCGAACGGGGATTGAACCCGTGTCCCCTGCAGTGGAAGCGCAGAGTCTTAACCGCTGGACCGCCAGGGAAGTCCCTACATTCTTTTTGAAATATTCTTTTCCATGATGGTTTATCACAGGATACTGAATATAGTTCCCTGTGCTCTACAGTAGGACCTTGTTGTTTATCCATTCTCTATAGAATAGCTTACATCTGCTAGCCTCAACCTCCCACTCCATCCCTCCTCCAACCCCCTCCTTCTTGGCAACCACCAGTCTGTTCTCTATGTCCATGATTCTGTTTCTGTTTCATAGATACATTCACTTATGTCATATTATAGATTCTACATATAAGGGGTATCATATGGTATTTGTCTTTCTCTTGACCTTTTATAAAGACCTTATCTTTGTGTGAGATGGGGTTTGAGGAGAGACAGGTCTGACAGGTATTTTAATGGTCTTACTCTGACTGCCGTGTTGAGCAAAGACTGAAGGGGAATAAGGGCAAAAGCCAGATTCCCTAGGAGTGTGCTGCAGTAAATGGTAGCGTCGGCCAAGAATGTAGTTCTGGAGTTGGATTTGGTGAGGATGGTCGTGTTCTGGATGTGCAAAGGGAGATCTGAGAAGATTCACTGAAGAATTTCATGTGGGGTGTGAAAGAATGATGGCAGCAAGATTTATAACTCAGAAAACAGAAAGGGTAGTCCATCGGTGGATGAATGGATAAAGAAGATGTGGTATATATATACAATGGAATATTACTCAGCCATAAAAAAGAATGAAATAATGCCATTTGCAGCAACATGGATGAACTTAGAGATGATCACACTAAGTGAAGTAAGCCAGACAAAGAAAGATAAATATCATAAGATATCACTTATATGTGGAATCTGAAAAAAAAAGAAAGAAAGAAAGAAGAAAAAAGATACAAATGAACTTATTTCCAAAACAGAAAGAGACTCACAGACATAGAAAACAAACTTATGGTTACCAAAGAGGGGGGTGGATAAATTAGGAGTTGGGATTAACATATACATACTACCATATATAAAATAGATAACAAATAAGGACCTACTATATAGCACAAGGAACTCTACTCAATATTTTATAACAACCTATAAGGCAAGAGAATCTGAAAAATATATATATATACATATACATATATATATAACTGAATCGCTGTGCTGTACACCTGAAATTAACATGATATAGTAAATCAACTGTACTTCAGTTTAAGAAAAACCAAAAAACCAAAAAAACCCCAGAAAAGGTAGAGTTACAGCTATTTGAGACTGAAAAGCTTTAAGGAGTAGCTTTGGTGAGCACAGAAGGACGATCATTGAGAACAGAGGTCAGAAAATTTTGACATTGGGCCAAATCTGGCCTGTTGCCTGGTTTTGTAAATAAAGTTTTATTGGAACACATCTATGCCTATTCAAGTATTATCAATGGCTCCTTTTGAGATACAACACCAGAATGGAATAGTTGCCACAGTTGTGTGGCCTTAACTATTTACCATACATCCCAATAAGACCTGTGGTCTATAGCACTGAATTATAATTATTTATGAACTAAGTGTTATTTTTTTTTGTTTTTTTTTAAATTAAAACACCTGATCCTTGGGTCATTTGCATTCTTAATTTATTTATTTATTTATTTTTGGCTGTGTTGGGTCTTCGTTTCTGTACGAGGGCTTTCTCCAGTTGCGGCAAGCGGGGGCCACTCTTCATCGCTGTGCGCGGGCCTCTCACTATCGCGGCCTCTCTTGTTGCGGAGCACAGGCTCCAGACGCGCAGGCTCAGTAGTTGTGGCTCACGGGCCTAGTTGCTCCGTGGCATGTGGGATCGTCCCAGACCAGGGCTCGAACCCGTGTCCCCTGCATTGGCAGGCGGATTCTCAACCACTGCGCCACCAGGGAAGCCTGAACTAAGTGTTTCAAAATAAAAATTAATGTCTTTATAAAATTTTAAAAGTACGCTACATGAGAAAACTTAGAATAAATTTGGGAGTGGCATTTTGAAAACAAGACATTTTCTAGGCAAAATTCACATTCAAATCTTAAGTGTCTATATGTGACTTTTTAAATAGGTGACCAGAGTCTGGTTTTAACTGTAGGATCTACGTTTTGAGATGAGAGAATGGCTTCAACAGAAGGACAAATGGATCCTTTTTGTCTTATTCACCCCCCCAAGTTTCCTCTGTGAGAAAAAGAAGGAAACTTTCAATTCTCCCTTCATTTCCTTGTAGTAACATTTCCTGACACTTTGTATTCTACATCAATATCCAAGCTCATTGAAAACTCTGTCTAATAAAATAACCTGTATAATTTTCTTCTCAGGTGAAATGAGAAAAAGAATAATGATTGAAATATTATTATAGATACTGGCACAATTATATTTGTAGCAGCTCTGACCTCCTGGTGAAAATGCAGATTAAAATAATAGCTCAGCTTGTGTTTGTCTCCTGAACAAATGCAGTTTACTGGGTCCCTGAAGGTTCACTGTTCACCCGGGGGTGATTGGATTTTTTTCTCAGCAGAGATGGAGAGAAGGGACCTCTGGTCTGAGATTTTGGCAAGGGTACAGGTGAAGGAGCTGTTAGCCTGGATCCACTTTTTAATCACTTCCCGGTGGCAACATGATTTGGAGCTATAGTCTAGACAAAACAGAGTTCTCGTAGGATGAAATCTCCTTAGATGTTAATGAATATTATGATTCAGATAACGAATTAAGAAAACAGATGATCCATTATTTTGCAATTTGAGTTTGCTTGTACGAATGGAAAAAGATAATAATTTGTTCAACATAGTGAATTGATAGACAATAAAAAAAAAAAAGATGGAACTTTTCTCTAAATTGAGGGGAGGTTCAAAGAGGTTTCTTTGTCTAGCAAGATAAAGGTCTGTCCTGAGAAATAAGCCCACTTAGATGCTTAAGGATTCAGGCAAAGAAATTATAAAGTTGGATGTAATATCATACAGCTGTGGAGACAAAAATAAATTTATATCTAGCAGTTTCTTTCATATGCATTTGATTCTCGAAATGCTGTTCATAAATGCTGGAGCAGCACATTAGAGTTATTTTAGATTATAATAATTTAACAAAGCACTCACTTTATACGTTAATCTCAATAGACTTATGCCCATTAAGGAAAAAGGTGGTAAATAATTTATCAGATGGAAAAAACTACACATGTTAAAATACATCCTGTTACTTATATTTTTTAATCATGGAAGGTTGGATTTGATCTTAACATCACAATGTTCCTCTGGGCAAGTTAATATGGGAGACATGGAGTTTGGGGTGATTTTTTTTTTTTTTTTAGAAATTCACGTTCTGATTGATTGATTGATTGATTGATTGCTGTGTTGGGTCTTCGTTTCTGTGCGAGGACTTTCTCCAGTTGTGGCAAGCGGGGGCCACTCTTCATCGCGGTGCGTGGGGCCTCTCACTATCGCGGCCTCTCTTGTTGCGGAGCACAGGCTCCAGACGCGCAGGCTCAGTAGTTGTGGCTCATGGGCCTAGCTGCTCCGCGGCATGTGGGATCTTCCCAGACCAGAGCTCGAACCCGTGTCCCCTGCATTGGCAGGCAGATTCTCAACCACTGCACCACCAGCGAAGCCCAGCAGTTTGATTTTCATGTATCTTATATGATTATTTTAAATGTTTAGACTACTTTGGGACTTTTGACCTTCCTGGAACTGTAGGGTTTCAGTTTTTGTTAAATTTGGATAATTTTTGACAATTATTTCTTAGAAATTGCTTGATTTGGACATACACACACACACACACACACACACACACACACATGCACACACACACACATATATTTTATCTCTTCCTTCTTAGGCTCCAATTATATGTATGTTAGACAGTGTGATGTTGACTCCCAGGCCTCTGACTTTTTAATTGTTTTGTTTCAGTCTCTTTTCTCTTTCTTCTTCATTTTGAATAGTTTTCAATATATTGTTATGTCTTCAACTTATTTTCTCTTGAAATGTGTGATCTGCTGCTAATCCCATCTTTGCGTTTTTTAACTCAAACACCGTATTTTTCATCTCCTGAATTTCCATTTGGGTCTTTTATTATACCTTTTCTTTGGCTGCCCTCCGGTAGCTGTCTCACCAGCTCTAGGACTTTCTGTTTACTTCTCATCATGCTTATCCTCATGCCTTTCCTCAGTTTGTCACACAGTCATTCTCTCTGCCTGTCTCCGACTCTTTCTGACTTCATTTAACCGTACATGTCCTCTTGCTTGTTCTCTCTCTCTCTTCTCACTGTCTCTTTCCCTCTCTCTCCCAATCTCTTTGCCTCTCCCTGTATTTTTCTGTCCTTATCTTCCTCGCATTCCTGCTCTGCCCTCCCCTCATCTCTCCATCCATCCATGGATAAGCCCTGACTGAAAGGTTGGGAATCAGCCCAAGGCTCCAGCCAAGGTCCTCACTGCTCAGTGAAGTCACAAAGGCACCGGCCAGCTCACAGTAAAAAATGCACAGAAGGGTTTATTCATATTCAAATAAAATTCTGACCGTGGACTTGAGTTTCCATAGTCCTCTGCTTTTCCTCTGGAGTATTTCTCTCAGTGGGGCCATCTAGTCAGGTTTGGGTTTTAATTGACCAGCTGTCATTGGCTTGCTGGTTCTGTGGCAACCGGAAGCTTCATTCAATTTTAATTTAGCCCAAGATGTATAAGGAGCTGTATTTCAGACAACAGAGGAACCATTGCAATGAAGCAGGTCTTTGGTGAAGGGATAATAGTAAGGTTCAAGGTAGGAATTAAAGAAAATACTTATGTAATTATTATTTGCTGTCACAGCTGAGTTGTGTAAAGGAACAGAGCCCACTGCATGAACAGAAGCAGAGGACACAAGAATGCAGAGAATACAGACCAAGATTCAACCCACAAATACTCTCTCTCTGACTTTTTTTGTCTTCACGACTGTCTTTAACTTCCTATGTCTCTATGCTTCATTGTTCTGTCTTTCTCTCTAACTCTCTGTCACTCTTTAGCTGTCTAACTTGTTTAAAAACGTATAACAATTATACCTCCATAAAGCTGTTTTTAAGAAAAATTTTTTAAATGCAAAAAAAAGTGTGTTTTCAAACTAATAATAGAACTACCATATGACCCAGCAATCCCACTACTGGGCATATACCTTGAGAAAACCATAATTCAAAAAGAGTCATGTACCAAAATGTTCATTGCAGCTCTATTTACAATAGCCAGGACATGGAAGCAACCTAAGTGTCCATCGACAGATGAATGGATAAAGAAGATGTGACACATATATACAATGGAATATTACTCAGCCATAAAAAGAAACGAAATTGAGTTATTTGTAGTGAGGTGGATGGACCTAGAGTCTGTCATACAGAGTGAAGTAAGTCAGAAAGAGAAAAAGAAATACCGTATGCTAACACATATATATGGAATCTAAAAAAAAAAAAAACCAATGGTTCTGAAGAACCTCGGGGCAGGACAGGAATAAAGACGCAGACGTAGAGAATGGACTTGAGGACACAGGGAGAGGGAAGGGTAAGCTGGGACGAAGTGAGAGAGTGACATGGACATATATACACTACCAAATGTAAAACAGATAGCTAGTGGGAAGCAGCTGCATAGCACAGGGAGATCAGCTTGGGGCTTTGTGACCACCTAGAGGGGTGGGATAGGGGGGGTGGGAGGGAGACGCAAAAGGGAGGAGATATGGGGATATATGTATATGTATAACTGATTCACTTTGTTATGGAGCAGAAACTAACACACCATTGTAAAGCAATTATACTCCAATAAAGATGTTAAAAAAAAAAAAAGTGTGTTTTCTCTACCTTCTCTCGGGCTCTCTCTCCCTGTTTGTCTTCTCCTGCCCTAATTAACCCAGGGTGTTCTGTCTCTCTCTGTCCAATCCAATGCACCAGCATCGGGTCCATTCTAACTGCTTCCCTGGCCATCCTGTAACTCCTTCCTCCCTCAGTGAAAAAAAAGCCGGGTTCTCATGAGTCACCATATGTGTGTTGGTTTGCCCAATCCTACAGCACACTAAATGATTTTGGAATTGCCAACTCACATTTCTGTGCAAAAAAAACAAAACAAAACAAACAAGCCTACTAAGTGGGTGTAAGACTTGTTCCCAGGTTTTGGTTTTGGTTTTTGTTTGGTTGTCTTTAAACTGAGACAACAGACTCCAAAGTGATGTGTTCAGTTCTTACTCGTGATCCCTAAGTTTTAATCATTAAAAGAGCAGAGGTTGCTTCTTCCTCTCACTGCATGCGCAGGTCAGCTGGGCCCTCACTCTGCGTTGTCCTCACGCCGGGACCCGGGCTGACACCGTGGTCACCATCGCTGTGGCAGAGAAAGGGCCAGCGAGGGGTCTTGTGCTCTTGGAGCTTCTGTTTGGAAATGAGCACGTGACTCCACTCCATTTATTGCCCAAGCACCAAAACTCAAAGGGGGCAGAAAATGCCATCAGACCACGTGCTCAGAAGAACAGGTGGACACACCTGCCTCATTTCTCAAAATCAATTTGAAATGTATTATTTTACAGGTGAAAAGACTGAGGCACAAGAGATGAAGTGACCATCCATCCACCTTCGTTCTACCCTCTGCCTCGTGTTCTCACACACACACACACACACACACACACACCAGTTCACTAGGCAGCTCCCTCACTGATGGATATTTAGAGGCTGTTTCTGACATCTTCCTGTTAAAACTGATGCTCCAATGAACATCCTTGAACGGACTTCCCTCTGACTACTTTTCTCTCGAGTTCCCAGAAGCTGAAGCCCTGGATAGTTCATATTTTTTCCTATTTAGAGCCTCCATGTACCTTGAGTCCTGTGTAAAATGAAGATGAAAACAGGACCACTGATGTACCTTTGTTCATGGAGATTATATGGGATGATATATCCCTGTGATAATTCCTGGCACATACCAGCTGCTCACTGGTATCAGAGCTATTATTTTTTCTCTCTTGAGTGGTGGTGCTGGTGACAGCATCGCGGCGCTAAAGTCTAGGATCTAGTTTTCTCCGTTGCCTTTGTATCGGCTGTGGGTAGTTCAACGAACCCACTGGGGCTTCTGTTTCTACACATGGAAGGAGTCATTGCTACCTTCCCTTCTTGAAGGCAGCTTTCTGAAGCCAACATAATCTTGCAGTTCTTTTCAGCCCAAAGGTCTCTCTGAGAGTCAATGGTCTCTTAAGATGGAAACTCAACAGAAGTAGAGACATTTACACAGACAGAGAGAACAGACTTGTGGTTTTCAAGGGGGAGGAGGGTGACGGAGGGAAGGACTGGAAGTCTGGGATTAGCAGGTGCAAACTAGTATATAGAGAATGGATAGAAAACAAGGTCTGACTGTATAGCACAGGGAACTATATCCTGTGATAAACCGTCATGGAAAAGAATATGAAAAAGAATATACATATATATATATACATGTATAACTGAAATTTTGCTGTACATCAGAAATTAATACAACATTGTAACTCAACTGTACTTCAACTAAAAAACAAGTAGAGTCATTTAAAACACTGTGACCGTTGACCATCTAAGCAACGTAAAGAGAGATGGAGGGATTGTCATACTCCTGGGCTACAGGAGCCCTAAGGATGGAAGCATTCTTCTGACCTCATTGTATGAGGCTGTTCCTCCCTCTGGCAACATGTCAGCTGGACAGAGAAGCTGCTGAAGGCGTCCTGTGCTAGCTTCTGGTTCTGCCAGGTCCCTTCTCCTCGGCACAGAACTCCTGCTGCCCATTTTCTACCACTGACACACCTGAACTCATAACTGACAGGGAGATCTCAGCCTTCCTACTACTCCCTGCATTCACGTTCCCAGTGCACAAAGGGGCAGGAAGTACATTGTCCCTCTACTCAGAATAACATGCAATCTTAATGGAAATCAGTCCCCATAAAAGGACATAAACATACTTTCAAGGTGTAAAACCAGAGCTTGCGCACACACACAAAATATACTTGTCTTTTGATAGATGGTGAAATTTTGGAAGTCTCTGACCCTATGGGATGATTTAAGTAAAATATTTAACATGGGGAAATTGTTTACTTAGTGTGCCAAAGACAGGTAGGAATTCTCTTTGGGATTCTTGAGAGGCTGCTGGTGGACATGGGGAAAAACAGTGTAAACATCTCAGCCACTTGTGAACAGGCTGAATTAGGTGAACGTGGATGCAGAGGAAATTGTAAGAAAAGCATAAGCTTATGATTTTTTGTGGGGGGGTTTGCAAGCTAGTCACTTTTCTTTGAAACTCAGTTTGGGATAATCATTGCAGGATCCCCTTTGAAGGCAGTGAGCTTCTAGTGAGAATAGATTGATGTTTAATCTTTTCTGTTTCCCTAGTGCTAGTGTAAGCCTGGATTCATCCTGTATTAGTAAGAACTCTTTCAGGTTCGAATATCAAAACAGAACAAAACAAAACATGTAAAAAACCAAAAAACCATGTATACTAAGTCAACTGTTTATGTAGCTAAGTTTCTAGGGATGATAGGCTTCAGGTAGAGCTGGAACTAGGAACTCAGTCATTATTGTCTGTCTCTGTGGTTCTTTGTTTGAGCATCAGTTGAAATAGTCACTCAGGTCAAGGGGATGCAATGAACTGGCCAGGTTTGAGTCATGTGCCCGCTGGAGTAGAAGACATCACCACCACCAAGGTACATGTGCAGATGGTCCCCGACTTATGATGGCTTGACTTACAGGGGTGAGAAAATGACACGCACTCAGTAGCAACCTTCAAATTTTGAATTTCGGTCTTTTCACAGGCTATCAACACAGGGTACCTCCTCTCTTGTGTTGCTGGGTAGCGAGCCCCAGCCGTGCAATCTTGAGGGTCAATTACTGATCCATGGGACTTCCCTGGTGGTCCAATGGTTAAGACTCTGCGCTTCCACTGGAGGGGGTGTGGGTTCGACCTCTGATCGGGGAACTAAAATCCCACATGCTGCGTGGTGCAGCCAAAAAATAAAAAAAATTTTAAAAATTTTTTTAATAAAAAATACATTTACAACCATTCTGGTTTTCATTTACATTACAGTATTTGATATATTATATGAGCTATTCAACACTCTATTATAAAATAGATGTTTGTTAGATGATTTTGCACAACTGCAGGCTCACATAAGTGTTCTGAGCATATATAAGCTCAGATAAGTTAAGCTCTGATGTTTATTTAGCAGGTTAGGTGTATTAAGTGCGTTTCAACGTAATGATAGTTTCAACTTACGATGGGCTTATTGGGACTTGAGCCTGATAAAAGAAAATTTCACTTAGTGAGATATGGGGAAGTCATTCTGGCTTATACATGAGTTCACCTGGATTTGATGGTAACTAAAAATAGCCTGTTTGTGGCCTAACAGACATTGTAGATAACTAATGAGAACCTACTGTAGAGCACAGGGAACTCTACTCATTGCTCGGTGGTGACCTAAATGGGAAGGAAATCCAAAAAAGAGGGGATATATGTATATGCATAGCTGATTCACTTTGCTGTACAGCAGAAACTAACACAACATTGTAAAGCAACTATACGCCAATAAAATTTTTTTTAAAAAAGGACATTGTACACCTGCTTTAATTATTAAAGAAAAGGGCGCATTGACCAGAAGTAAAGAATGTCCATGTTAAAAATAAATATTAAATGCCTCCCTTCCTAGGATGCCAATGCTGGTCCTCCTTTGATGATAAGCCTCCCTTCCCAGGTGCCAAGGCCTTGCTGTATGTGCTGTGCCTGTACGTGCTGGTCTGTTTGTATTTTTATTTTTTTTGAAACCTTGAAGAAATGTATCCCTGACTTGTTTAACGTTCTTTGTTCTGACCTGATATAAAACTGTGCTGAAAACCCTGCTTCTCTGGAGCAGCTTCTCAGAATCATCTGGGAAGCAGGCTTCCAGGCTAGTGCTCAGTTTGGCTCAGATAAAACTCTTTTCTATTCTTCTTGATTGTTTATTGATTATTTTCCTCCACAAACCCCATCGTAAGCCAGAGAAGATCTGTACTTCTGCCAGGAATGTGTGGTACCCAAATGAAAAATGTAAGGTTGTTATTAAAAGAAAGAGGTGGAGGGAATTGCCTGGTGGTCCAGTGGTTAGGACTCTTGCTGCTTTCACTCCAGAGGGCGGGGGTTTGACCCCTGGTCGGGGAACTAAGATCCCGAAAGCCGTGCAGCTTGGCCAAAAAAAAAAAAGGAGGGGAGAGAGTGACTGGGCATGACGTAGCAGGGAGATACATGCTGGGCGGGAAAAATGAATAGCTTTCCGATATACACACGAAACATACATGCAATTGAATGAGTTGTGTTGGAAGAGGTCACGGAAAGGACGTGACCTCCAGCTGACCAGCCAGCTTGAAGTAGCCTGCTGGTCACCCCTCCCGGGGCTCACGGGCGTGCCTGTGGCTGACACGCGCCCTCTTTTCTCCCGCGCAGGACACGGAGGTTCTGAACACGGCCATTCTCACTGGAAAGGTGGTTTCGGTCCCCGTCAAGGTCGTGGCCGTTCAAGAGGATGGTTCGGTGGTGGACGTGTCGGAGGCTGTGGACTGCAGGTCTGCGGACGAAGACGTCGTCAAGGTACCGCGGGCTTTACCTCCAGATTCCCAGGCGTTCGGTCCTTTCCCTCCCCTTCTGTCCCGGGGCCGCTCTGAGCATCCCAGGCTCCGAAGGGCTTGACCGGGATGAGGATGCCGAGGAGGGAGGGAGTGATGGCAGGGACCCGCCTGGGGTCAGAGGAGGCTGCACGCGCCCTGCTGCTTCCTTCCCCCGGTCTTAATCTTGAGCAGAAACAATTCTCTTCCCCTTCTTGTGCTCATAGGACAATATTTCCCTAATTTTAGCCAGCTAACTGCCATCTTCGCAATTTTTGCCAACTTCCTGTGCCAAATAATATAATTTACTCATTATATTTTCTTTAAATGCCTCACTTTTCAACTTTAAATATCTTAAATGTCTCATTAGAAGACAATAAAATCCATGAGCTTGATGTACTAATTTTTTCTTAATATACATGAAAATAAACGACTATTAACTTTTTAAAAAGTCCATCCATGTGCCCCCTAACTTCCCTTGGGTACCAGTGGGACACGGCTCACAGTCGGGGGAAATCTGGCCATGGCATATTTCTGCTGCGTCCTCCATCCTGATTAGCTGGATTTAGGACTCCATATTCAGCCAGGAACCAGCCCATGATGTTTTTTCATATCTTTGCAGGGGTCTGTTTGAATCACTGAATTTAGAGTTTCTGCCCGTTTTTTCTTGGCGCCCTGATTGGCAGTTTCCTTTTGCAGCAGAGACCCCGAGAGAAAGGACTTACATCTTTAGAATGATCCTTTCTCTTTAAGCTGCTAAGAGAGCTCCCAGGTCCTATGTCTTCATTCATTTTAGAAAAACACAGTACCTCTGAGTTCTGCCTTCTTTCTGTTCTGCTGGCTCCTGTTCAGAGGTGAAATGAAACTTGGTCCCTGTCTGAAGAACTTTGTGGTGGACAGAAAATCCTGCAGGGTTTTCCCTGTGGCAGAAAAGATCTGGGAGGGACTCCTTCCTTCTTACAGTGACCTGCAGGAGGCTGTGACTTAAGCCGGAGATAGTTTTGATGAGGAAGAATTGATGTGTCTGTGAGGCCTAATTAAAAAAAAAAATTAATCCTTAGGAAACCCCAATTTGGCATCGCCTGCTTCCTGGGTGGAATGCTAATTCTCCCCTCGAGACAGAAGGTGGACCGGCTTCAAAGTACACACAGCCTTGCCCTGGGGCTCCTGGCAGGCCTCGGGGCTCTGTGGGCAGGTTTGATTAAACAAATCTAAAGCCTTCGATATTGTGAGTGGAGAAAGATCTGAGCCAAGTCATTCAAACTCATCTGCACAGAATGAAAAATATTGATTCATTGCCCTTGGTTGCCTTTGAAAATGCATGTTATTTACCATCCCCCGTCATTCCAGGAGGGAGACATTGGTGATGGCACTCGGAGGTGGCATCTGTGTGATTATGCCACCCTGGGCTCAAACAGATGGCTCAGCTCTGTAGACCCCTCAGCCTTGTCCCCTCCCGAGAGCCTGGTGTGAAGCCCCCCAGGGCGGGGTCTCTGCTCGCCTGCCCTGGAGAGCTCTACCCTACAGAGGCAAGCCCAAGTTCATGGATCCCATCGTTGCCGTATACTTGGTTGTCTCCCCTTCGCAGAAATATACTAAAAATATCCTCCCCTGATCCCGAGAGAGAAATTGCTTTGGAAGACAGTAGTTTCTGGCTCAGCGGTCGCTTTCGTGGCCTCATGAAGATGGGACTCTCTTCTAGCAAACTGTGGCCTGATCTTAGCAAACGAGAGCATGCAGATCCCCAAGCGCAGAGCTGCTGTAAGACGTTTCTAGGGGAGCCCAGGCTCTGTTGCAAATCCCGGCGCCTGGGTCAGTCGAGGGGGATTCACTAAATGGCTGTGATGCATTTGTCACAGGCTTCGTGTCAATATTTGTCATAAATTTTGTCACAACGCTAAGACGTACAGCGTCATCCTCAGAGCTGTCCGCTGGCCTGGGCGTCACCCAGGGGCACCTAAACACCTGGATGCTCATTAGCACCCCAGGGAGACACCCCCTTGGTCTGTGGATTTGTCACCCGGTCACTTCCTCACGGTGCAGGAAACGCTGTGTGATTCCCCAGGGAGAGCCTTGCAGGTTTCACCAAAGATCGTCATGCGATGGAAATTCTGAGCGTTGGGATTGTGACTTAGGTAAGGGACAAAGTATCAATTCAGGACGGTGTAAATTGTAGTGATACACAAATTGGCTTCTTTGACTTGGGACCGTATGACTTCAGGGGGAATAAATCTGAGGACATAAAGGGTTTTGAAGTGCTGGAACCTTGGCAAGATTGGAAGCGATCTGTGTCACATTTTAAGTGGACAACTACTATGTTAAAAAACAAATACATAGAAGATGCATATTAATTGCATGTGTGTGTGTGCAAGAAACCTTGGCAGTTTTGTTCACAGTGAGATCTGATGAACCAGCTGTGTTTTTTAATTGAAGTATAGTGGATCTACAATATTGTATTAGTTTCAGGTGTACAGCATGGTGATTCCATATTTTTACAGCTTATACTCCATTAAAAGTTATTACAAGATCATGGCTCTAATTCCCTGTGGAACCACCTGTCTGAAGCGGCTGCCACAGGCTGATATGATTTTTGTTGGCAATAATGGGTGCGTGACGCCAGAACAGAGTTCACAGGTGGGCAGACTGCAGGCTGCATCTGGTTCAGAGGAGTGTGTGTGTGTATTTAATTTGTTGCCATCCTGTAAAACTTGGCAAATCACATAGAAATCTGGATTTCCAGCCTCTTCTGAAATTCACAAGGTCGAGTAGCCCTGGGCCCACACTGCTTCCTGTGACCCTCAACCCGGAAGTGACCAGAGGACGCCCCTGTGCGTAAGGCCGGTGCATCCAGATCACCGCAGTCTCCACCCCTCCCTCTTGCCTCCCACATGGAGGTGGAAGGACACTTGTGATTTCTCGTCACACTCGTGCTGCTGGGAAAGGAAACTATTTCTTGTCCCCTGGTCTCTATAAGTCACAGATGATAGATGTCACTGGTCCCTCTGATGGAGAATTCTGTGTCTTTCTAGGCATAAGAGGAAGGCTCTAAATTGGATCGTATTCTGTCAAAGAGTGTCTGAGGGGCTGAGGGCCCTTGAAATCAAATCACAGGAGAAATGATTGAAGGAAGTGTGAGTGTTGAGCCTGCTGATGAGAAGAAAAGGCCCAGGGGCAGGTGAAGAGGGAAACATGACAGCTCTTTTGAAGTCTTTCAAGGGCCATCCTTTGGAATGCGGAGTAGATTTGTGCTTTTTAGGTTCCAGCAGTGAACGTTAAAAAGGAACCACTTTTGGCTCCCTATAAAGAAAAAGAATGCAGGGGGAGTGAATTCCTTGGTTAAGCTTTCAGGCAAATGATGTTGGTTGCAGTCCTGGTTCCATCTTCTTTTCTATTTGACCTGGGGAAAATGACTGAATCTCCTCGAGCCCAGTTTTCTTATCTATAAAATGGAATGATAATAGGACAGTGGAAAGATCTGCAGAGATTTGTTAGCCCACGTAAGGCAGAACTACCCATAATCAAAGTAATCCTTGAAAATCCTTTAAAGAACACCTGAGCTTTTAAAAGTTCAAAAGACATTTGGGGTTTGTTTGTTTGCTTGCTTTTGTTTTCAGTTTCTTGCATTTGAGCCTTGCAAACTTCCTGTGGCAATGTATGGCAAGGTCTACTTTTACAGGTGGTGTTGAGGGGAATCTTAGATAAGATTTGGGAGAAGTTGAAGATAACTCGAATTTTTCCCTCTTTATTTTAGTCTTCTCTTCTTCATATCTTCTGATGGATGTGTTGTCAGGTGGAAATCTACACTTATTCTGAACACAAATAATTGAATTTTCATTAAATGGTTAAAATGGTGTGTGATACAATCTCAATGTGGAATTTTGGAGGATGGTAAAATATGATACTGTTTTTTTAATTTTTAAAAAATTGTATTGAAGTATAGTTGACGTACAGTGTTATGTTAATTTCTGCTGTACAGCAAAGTGACTCAGGTGTACACATATTCGTTTTCATATTCTTTTCCATTATGGTTTATCACAGGATATTAAACCTAGTTCCCTGTGCTATACATTAGGACTTTGTTGTTTATCCATCCTATATATACTAGTTTGCATCTGCTAATCCCAAACTCCCAATCCTTCCCTCCCTCACCCCCCCTCCCCCTTGGCAACCACAAGTCTGTTTTCTATGTCTGTGAGTCAGTTTCTGTTTGATATGATAGATATGTTCATTTGTAGTATTTTAGATTAAACATATAAGTGATATCATATGGGGAAAATACCATTTTAGAGCGTGACTATATTGTAATTTTTAAAACATTTTATTTATTGATATTTATTTATTTATATTGAAGTATAGCTGATTTACAATGTTGTGTTAGTTTTAGGTATACAGCAAAATGATTCAGTTATACAAATATATATATATATTTTTCTTTTTCAGATTCTTTACCCTTATAGGTTATTATAAAATATTGAGTATAGTTCCCTGGGCTATAGAGTAGGTTCTTGTTGGTTATCTATTTTATATTATATTGTAATTTTTGAGTGTCTTTCTTGTTAGCTCATGCTGGTGGGCTCTTGTTTTTCTGTGATTAATAACTGTATTGTTTGTCAATGAACTGTAGTTCCCAGAACCCCAGAAGCCAGTCATGCATCACTGATAGGGGATGAGCTCTTCACTCTTGGAGAGAAATAAAAATACAATCATGTGTACTGGTGGGGTGGGTGTGCCGTCTCAAGGATGCTGCCCTCCATCTTATCCCTGCAACAATTCAGTTTCTCAGCGTCCACTATCAACTGGGCTACCAGCAAAGAGACGCAAAAGGACTAACAAAAGGGCATTCACACACTAAAGCCTTCCCATCCCCTGGGAGGCATCATATGTTCAAACTTGGCCTGCCAACGTTGAAGGCAGAATCTTCTGATGGATGGGCTGTCAGAGGGAAATCAAAATTTCCCTGCTGCTTCCACACACTGTGTGGTTACTAGAGTCCCGTGTCACCTCTGGAAGAAATATCAGCTTTGATAAATCAGCAGAATTTCCTGGGCTAATTTCCAGCAGCTGCCAAAGGGCTGTGGGACTAAGTCTTCCTCCAATTTGAATCTTGAGAGTTATGATATTATAGGGAAGATATTTCTTGGAATCGGTGCTCTAGAGAGACATGATTGAACTACACTCATTGCGCGAAACGTAACATTATCCAGTGGGTGGGATTGGACAGCTGTGACAGCCCATGGGGTCCGGCAGTTATAACTTGAATTCCCTCCCTAGTTATATCTGGGCATTTTGTTTGTTGATAAGGAACAGAAACCCGAATCTCACTTGCTTCAACCAGTAAGGAAAGTATATTGGCTCACGTAACTAAAAGTGGCCATAACGACCTCAAGCAAAATTGGATCCGAAGCTCATTAGGTTTTGGTTTCTCTCCATCCCTTAGTTCTGTTATCTTCTAGTTTGTATTTATTCTCAGATGGACTCTTTCTATACATTTATTTTTTTCTTGAAATATAGTTGATTTACAATGTTGTGTTCATTTCTGCTGTACCGCAAAGTGAGTCAGTTATACATATACATATATATATATATATACACATATTCTTCTCATATTCTTTTCCACTATAGTTTATCATAGGGTATTGAATAGAGTTCCCTGTGCTATACAGTAGGACCTTGTTTTTTATCCATCCTATATATACTAGTTTGCATCTGCTAATGCCAAACTCCCACTCCATCCTCCCCCACCCCTTGGCAACCACAAGTCTGTTCTCTATGTCTGTGTGTCTGTTTCTGTTTTGCAGACAGGTTCATTTGTGTTGTACTTTAGATTCCATACATAAGTGATATCATATGATATTTGTCTTTCTCTTTCTGACTGACTCCACTTAGATGATCATCTCTAGTTGCATTCCCGTTGCTGGGACTCTTTCTATGTATGGCCTCCGACACCCAGAGGTTTATGTCATTTCATATTCAAGTCCAGAAAAACGAAGCTTCTCTTCCCTAATGCTTCCAGCAAGATCGCAGATGTGAATGGAACTGGCTCTTGTGTCCATTCTTGCCCCTGTAGTTCTGTGGCCATAGAAGACAATACACGCCTTGGTCTTGCTTGGGTCAAACGCCCACCTGTAGGGCTAGAGGTGGGACCACTTTAGCTGGAAGCACCCGGTCGAGGCATGAGAGAGTGAGGGAGGGTTTCTCCACCAGGGATATGTTCATCTCCCTGTATCCCAAGAACACTGGACCCTACCTAGGTCCCCAAACAGGTGGAGGCTTTGCACATCTCTTTCCTGGGCCCGTGCTACTTCCTGGGCCCAGCATCCCTCCCCGGCTCCCTGCATCTGGATACGCCCCAGCTGTCCTCTGGACTCCGGCTCAGGTGCCCCTGCCCTGTGCAGCCGCCTCCTTCCTGCCGTTCTGCATCCCGCCCCCGACACCGGGGTCCTCACCTCTGTGCTTCTGTGCCCTGTGTAGACGCACGTATTAGGGACTCAGCGTGTCGTGTGCCCCTGTACAGGTGGCAGGTTTGCCCCTTGAGGGCAGGTCCGTGTCTCACTTCTCTTCCTGCCCCGAAGGGTCTGTGAGAAGGAGCAGCGAGAACAGCCACAGCCCCCGGTGACCCCGTGCCAGACTCTGGTCCACTGGTTCTTTACACATCGCAGCCTCCGACCCGCCCAGCACCTCCACAGAGTAGGTACCACTCTTGCGCCCATTTTACAGCCCAGGAAACTGAGGCCGGAGAGGTTTATGTGTCTGGACTCAGTGGGTGGTGAGTAAGCATTAGTCCACTGCATGTCCAAATTCATGGTACCGAAAAGTGGACAAACAGTCCCTTCCTATTTCCTCTCTCCTGTAAAGACAGAATTAAAGACAGGTGTTTCTGAAAATCCACATTTTATGTAAAACTTTTGATTGTTGGCAAGTCATCCAGCTGAAAGAGATGTGCAGACGCGTTTTGCCCGGGGGCTGTGGTTCTCACCTTCCACGTGTCCTGCCCTGTAGGAAGAGATAAACCTAATGGAAGGTGAGGCCCAGGCACCTGGGGGGTGGGATTGAGGACCTTGTGGGGACCCCGCAGTGTTGATGAAATAGGTTCAGAACAGTCTCTCTGCACTGACTTATCTCCAAAGGGTCCTTGTCTGCTGTGGGCTCCAACGGGCTTCCAGAGAAGGCCTCAGACGGATCCTAATGTTATTAGAAGGAGATGGAGAAAAATCCAGAAGTGGTTTAAGCCCATTTCTTTCTCTTTTGGCAAGGCTTGGCAAACATTCCTACAGAAAACACTGTTCTTCTGTCTCTCGGCATGAATTTCCTCCCCTTCACTCATCACCAGGAGCCAGGCATCTAAGAATAAGTTGTCAGGCAGTTGGATGTTATTAGTGCCTAATTTTGTCCTTCTTGATGCTGGTAATTTGGACTTCCATTGTTCCATTCTAACGGGAGACGTGTCACATGTTTCCTGTTGGCGAGAGGATACATATTGCTCCATCCCCAACCTTTTGTTCCTGTCAACGTCATTCAGATTTCAATATTAATGAGATCTTTTGTTCCTTTCTGTCTTTAGCATCTCTAATGAAGAACTCACATTCTGGAATTGTTTGGGCATCATGTGGGGAGACCTTGGGACTAGCCAGTGTAGATCTGCAGCCGCCCGGCTTCGCGCCCTCAGTTATCAGAGCTGCAAGTTCCCTCCTCCTCTCCTGGCTGTCTCTCCCCTGCTCTTCTCCATCAGGCCTGCTCAGGGCAAGGTCGGGGGCGGGCGGTTACTGGGGTCCTGGTCTGTGACTATATCTCAAATATCAGGCAGGGTCAACTACAGACACTACGCCTGTGTCCCCTGGAGACACATTTATCCTTTTATAAAAAATTGAAGTATAATTGATAAAAATGTTGTGTTAGTTTCAGGTGTACAGCAAAGTGATTCAGTTATTATATAATATAGTATAATACAATATAATATAATATAATATGAATCTATCCTTTTTCAGATTCTTTTCCATTATAGGTTATTACAAGATATTGAATATAGCTCCCTGTGCTATACAGTAGGACCTTGTTGTTTATCTATAGTAGTGTGTATCTGTTAATTCCAAATTCCTACTTTATCCCTCCCCCTCCTTTCCCCTTTGGTAACTATATGTTTGTTTTCTGTCTGTGAGTCTATTTCTATTTTGTAAATAAGTTCATCTGTATCCTTTTTTTTAGATTCCACATATAAGCAATATCATATGGTATTTGTCTTTCTCTGTCTGACTTACTTCAGTTAGTGTGATAATCTCTAGGTCCATGCAAGTCACTGCAAATGGCATTGTTTCGTTCCTTTTTATGGCTGAGTAATATTCCACTATATATATATATGTGCCACATCTCCTTTATCCATTCTTCTATTGATGGACACTTAGATTGCTTCTCTGTCTTGGCTATTGTAAATAGTGCTGCTGTGAACATTGGGGTGCAGAGATACATTTATCCTTGATGCTTTGGAGCTTGGTTCACAATTTCAGCTCGTGACCTTCAGCTTTGATGGTGGGTATCCATTCTCCTGATTAGGGAGTAGAAGAAAGCAACCCCAGGACTGAAGCACCCGAACCCGGGCCCAGGGAGAGGGCGGGGCGTGGGAGCTCTCCATGGGTGATGTCTGTGCCATCAGTTTGGAGAATCAACACCTTCATTTTCCAGCAGAGGAAACTGAGGCTCAGAGGTTAGGCCATCACATCAACGTTGCACAGCTGGAGAGGGATGGACTTGGACATGAACCCAGTCTTAGCTTATCCAGAGTCTTTGCAGAGGGCGCTGTGACCTTGCTCAGCTGGAGAAGGGCTCCATAAAGGAAGGTGGACTTGCCTTTGACCAGAGCCTGAGATCAATCAGTGCCGGGCACTTTTCCCTTCATAACATGGTCCCTGGGAACCTTGGGCTCCAGCTGACGGACACCTCTGGCCACCTCCCTCTCTGCAGGGCTTCCGGCTGGGACTCCAGCTGAAAGTGAAGGTTGAAGGTCATGTGTCCTACCCTGAATGTCACCACATGCTGACCCTTGGGGGAGGAATAAGGAGTAACTTGCCAAGGTCATGTGTGGGCAGTGGCTGAACTTAAGTCCAACAGAGGACTTTGTGAATCCACGTCCCCCCGTTGAGGTTGGCAATGGCCGGTTTCTCCTTCCTCGGACCCACGCATCCGTGCAAACACCAGACTCTTCTAATAGGTAAGGGAGAACCAGGAGGCAGGTCATCACAGCTGCAGGAACCAAAAGGATGCGAATCCACTGCCCTCCTCGTGTGCAGCTGAGCACACATTCAGAGACGGAGCACCCCGCTGAAGTCACACGGGCAGGACCAGAATCGGAACCCAGGCCGCCTGCCTCCCAGCCTGGGGCCTTTGGGCCACATGGCCTTTGGGGTTATCCTTGAAGAGGCTGGCTTTTCTTTCTCTTTCCTGCAAGAAGCCAACAGGAGTCTTTCAAGCCAGCAATCCTGAGTCTTCATCTGACCGCTCTGCCCACAGAGGTGTTCTAGCCAGATCGATTTAACTGCAGTGAAGTTCAATGGCATGGGAGTACATTGCACAAAAACAGAAACACTTTAGGCCCTTGGATAACTTTTAAGAATGGAAAAGATTAAAAAGTTTTAGAGGGCTTCCCTGGTGGTGCAGTGGTTGAGAATCTGCCTGCTAATGCAGGGGACACGGGTTCGAGCCCTGGTCTGGGAAGATCCCACATGCCGCGGAGCAACTAGGCCCGTGAGCCACAATTACTGAGCCTGCGCGTCTGGAGCCTGTGCTCCGCAACAAGAGAGGCCGCGATAGTGGGGGGCCCGCGCACCGCGATGAAGAGTGGCCCCCGCTTGCCGCAACTGGAGAAAGCCCTCGCACAGAAACGAAGACCCAATACAGCCATAAATAAATAAATAAATTAATTAATTAAAAAAAAAAAAGTTTTAGAACTATGTGTTCTAACCAAAGGAACAGGTCTTTTGGGACAGATATCTAGAATGGCCAAACTGCAGCCCAATGTATAAATACAAAAATATAGTAATACAGTAATAGTAATCATATAGTAGTAATACTGTAGTAACAATGATAGGTAATAAGAGTAACACTAATAATAGTAAAATAGTAGTTTGAGGATTTACCATGTACCAGATGCCCTGCTACGTGGGCGCCTGCAGGCACAGGGTCTTATTTCATTCTCGCCCCGGCTGTACCATCTGGGCATGTCATTATCCCCATTTTAGGGGTGGAGAGGACTGAGGTTCAGAGAGGTGGATTACTTGTCCAAGGTCACACAGCGAAGGGAGGAGTTGAGATTCTAATCCGGGGACACCTGCCTCCGAGACACCCCGAGACAATTTTGCAAAGGTCACTGGACTCAGTGCAAAGCTCCCACCAGCGACCCCAAAGCAAAAGGCGACCTCGGGATTTGGAAGAGGTGGGGTCTCTTCCCCTGGTACGCAGGGAAAACCTCCCTCCGGCCCTGCCCACCAGCCCCAGGGCCGCGGAGCCTCCCTCCACCCGGAAGGTGGCCGGGCTCAGAGTCTCCGGGTTGGGCTCCGTCCGTCCTTATACAGCGCCCCCTGTCGCCCCCTTGGAGCGTCTCCGGGGTCCGCGTGGGGCGGGCTGTGCTCTGGCGCGCCCTCTAGCGTCGGCGGGCGGGAATGCACCGCGCGGCGCCAGGACCTGCAGGTGGGCGCGCACCTGGGGCCGCAGCATCCGGATGCAAATTGCCGCCTGATCTCACAGCGCTGCCTTCTCCCACCATGTATGCGCCTCTTTCTTTCCTGTTCTGCCCTTTCCCGCCACTTCCCATAATCTAATTAAAAACAATGGAAATTTCCCCAGGAAAAGGCACAAAAGCATATAGAATTCAGCCTGTAATTTCAGAATTTCATAGGCCCCTCTTTATCTCAGCCGTAAATGTCCTCACTTAGTATCTTAGCAGAGCTTCTTGGATGTAACAAAAGAACGAGGGCATTTTAAATACTGCTATTTCCCCCCCAAAGTCCAGTTTCAATAAATAAATGGAGAATAGACAAAATCAGGTTTCAGAATATTGGTATAGCTTAACTGCTCACCATGAACAAGTGAATGCTCTTAAATGCAAACGTTACAATGAAAAGATGTGTTGGAGATACAGTTGACCCTTGAACAACACAGGTTTAACTGCGCGAGTCTACTTATACATGGATTTTTTTTCAATAGTAAATACTATAATACTACACCGTCTTCCCTTGGTTGAATCCAGGGGTGTGGATACAGATAAACCATTTATACCAGGGCCGACTATAAATTCTATGCAGATTTTCGACTGCGGGGAGGATCAGTGCCTCTAATCTCCCAATTGTTCAAGAGTCAACAGTCCCAGTTTCAAGGGGAAATTGGGTCTTGTGATGGGTGCGAGTTTTAAGTAGCACGATGAAAGGATTTTGCAGCAATCCACCCTGTGTGATCTGTCACTGGGCTTGCAGCCTCCTTTGGAGACAAATTCAAAAGTGTAATTCTGCCATCTTTCATGAATGTGAGGCACAAACCCAAACTTCTTGATGTCTCCAGGCAATGTGATCAGTGGATGAAGGGAGTCTGGGTCTTGACTCCTGTTGCTAGCGGGGACCCAGCGCGGGCTTATGGGAAGCTCCCTAGAGAATATGAGTGACCTCAGCTGAACTTGGGGAGCCTTTGCTATGGGTCAGGTGAGCCCTCGAGTGTTTCACCTGTGTGACACCCTGTAACCTTCGCAACAGGAGGTGTTATTGATGAGGAAGCCGAGGGGCTGAGAGAAATAGAAAGGGGCGTCACCCCCCATCGCAGGGGCCACAGTGGGGTGAGGACTCGGACCCGCCTCTCTCTTACCCAAGGGTCACCCCGTGAGTCTTCAGGAGGAGGGGAGAGGGAAACACAGCACCTCACTGAGCTGCAGTCTGAGCCACAGGAGGTGGGCAGGGGGCAGCTCCCCATCCTAGAGCCCAGAGGCAGACAGGTAATTAACAGAAGGACCCTGCTGGCTACTCTGTTGGCCTGAAGAATATGCCTCCACTTTCTCCCTGGGATGCAGGGTCCTGGGAATAAACTACCAATTGCCCTGGGATGCAGGGTCCTGGGAGTAAACTACCATTTGCCCTGGGATGCAGGGTCCTGGGAATAAACTACCAATTGCCCTGGGATGCAGGGTCCTGGGAGTAAACTACCAATTGCCCTGGGATGCAGGGTCGTGGGAGTAAACTACCAATTGCCCTGGGATGCAGGGCCTAAAACTGAGGCATAGGGAGTGGGGCTGGCTGATCTCACAGCAGACAGAGAATCGGCACCACCAGCAGCCATAGGGCCCTCTCTCGTGTGTGATTGGCGAGACCGTCAGTCTTGTTAGCGCTCCCAATACAGTACTGATGACCAGGCGTTTTTTCCGTGTTGTTATTATTCTAACATAATCACTATTGGAAACATCTGTTGTTGAACACGGCACTGTGTGCATAGCCTTGCTTGATTGGTCTATTAATTTCATCCATAAATTATGCATTATAGTGGTTGCAGAAGAAAAGAGGAATGGGGCAGGAGCTGGGGGAAGGTAAGTCAGCCACGGCCCAGGTAAGGTGCGGGAACCATGCTTCTGTTGGTTGATGGCTTTCCCTTAATTTGCATTTTCCTCCCAGCTCAAGACTGATAAAAATCACAGACAGCTAATGATCCATTAGGAGTCCGGGAAAGACCAGGTCCCGGGAGGCTACTTCCCCAGCCTGCACTGTGCTCTGTGCAGATCCACGCAAACGCTGGGTCCTGAACCCCATGGGGAGGGCCCCTCCCTGTTCTGAGCTCTGAGCCCCCTCCCAGCTGAGCTCTGAGCTGCGGACATCACACTCAGTATCTCAGTTCATCCTCATGATGGTGCTGGGAGGGACCACTCAACTCCATAGAATCAGCCACAGACACTTCCTTCCTATTGGTCAAGGCCAAGGGCTGGGCTCCCTGCCTGGGTGATGCCAGCCTCTGCTGCGTCCTGCAGCCTGCAGATCCAGCCTTGACTCAGGACGCAGACCCCCTCATTCAGGGAGTCTCCTTACTTGCACTTTCCAAGGCCTTACCCCGCTCACTCCTCCCCCACTGCCTGCTCTGACCCCTCCAGCCTCTGAAGTCTTGAGTTATCAGGCCCCCTCGGGGTTTTGCAGTTCATTTCTGGAAGAAATTCCGCACGGAGCAGAGCTGGGGGCCACATGCAAAACCACAGCACCCATTAGACAGCAGGTTATGGAAAACTAGGTTTATGGTATCGTCCTCAACTCTATATGGAGCTCCTTTATTTATTTATTTATTTATTTATTTATGGTACCTTTGTACAGTTGATGAACATACATTGACACATCCTAATCTCCCAAAGTCTATAGGAGCTTCTTTAGACTGTGATGGAGTAGCAGCCGTGGGACATGAACCCTGCAGTGCCTTGGGTCTGACCCAGCGATGAACGGGGTCCCGGGATCTGCACATTTCATCTTAGTGCTGCCCTTGGCATGGGGCATTACTCGTGTTGATGTATCTTCATTTTTCAAATTGTGGGGTGACAGCCCAGGAGAGAATGAGGAGACAGATGTCCAGCCTGAGAGTCCCATCATGGGAAGGGTTTTGTCCTCGGGAATGAAACTGTTAGCTGTGTTTCACTCATTATTAATGGAAACGATAACTAGCACTAAACAGGGAAACTGGTGTTGTCTGGGAAGCAAACTGTCTTTACTGTTGTCAGAGCAGCAATTCTTTTTAGTTTACTGCAAAGGTATATATCTATATGCATATACATACACATACACTTATCTCTAGAGGAATAGACAGATAATCAGATAGATATAGTGTACAGGAATACGTATATATATATATGAATGTATATATAAGAGTATATATATATTTATGTAGACAGATAATAGGAATATATATTAGGTACATATTTAGGAATATATCTATGCATACGTATGTACACATGTATGATACACACATATGTGTATGATACAGGTCTTCCAGACACTGTACATATGACATTATCCTGGAGAAGTTGTGACACGGCAGACAGGCACTCATGGAGATGAGTGATGGCTGGGTAGAGGGAACCTTGACCATCAGGCACCCTGGCCAAGGGACCACAATCTAAGGTCCCTAGGGAAGCCTTAATGAGGCTTAATGGAAATCCATCCTAATGATGATGGTGATTCCCTCTCTGTGAATGAGTGTGGGAGTTTCCCACCACATGTCAGTAGGCAGATAGCATTTAGGCAGCTGATATGTGATCAGCATTTACTGATCATCTAACACTTGGACCATCTTCCCCCCAGGACCCCCATCCCTGCTGCTCTTAAAAATGAATGATAGTGGGTGACCTGAGGTTTGACGTGGGCAGACGTGGGTGAGTGGCATGGCCTGCAATCTATCTGGTAAACAGTGTGAGATCCTTTCACCATCCTGTGTAGAAAAGAACATTGTTTTCATTTAAAAAAAACGGCTTAAATGGATTTTTCCTTATTACAAGGAATGCCTCCACACAAATGGATACAAACATTAAAATTGAACATTTTCATTGAAAAAGAGTTTCAGTAGGAAAGTTCTAAAAACAATATAAAATATTAAAATTAAACCGGAATCTAGTATAAATAATTCAACTTGATGTGTCTCTACCTTATCCTAGCGCCCAACTCAGAGATAACCATTGTTGGCATTTTTGTGTGGATCATTCCAAATCTTTATCTGGGCACTTCTGCACATATATGGGCCTGTAGAAAATGCAGATCATCGCTGTGCACCTATGCTGGCCTTGTTTTTACATAACACACAGAGAACATCCGTCTGTGTTTCTCTCCACCTGGCTCTTGCCACGTGGTGTCAGGAGCAGAACTGGCGTCCTCATTCATGGCTGATTATTACTCTAGGCTCATTACTTTCCCCAGCTCTGCTGTTTCTATGAGCACCTGACATCAGGAGGTGTGTCTTTCCTCCCTGAGTCTTATCCCAGGGCAGGGAACGACAGAGGGGTTTCTCTCTGGAGCTGGATGGTGGAATCACTGGGGAGGATGCAAACTGCCCTCCAGGCCTGGCCCTGACCCAGCCAATCAGCTTCATCGTCACTCCATCATCCATCTACTCCCTCCAGGGGAAGAGGCTGCCGGTGAACCAAATGCACTAAGGAAGGCTTGGGCTCAACATTCAAGATCAAAGCACCCTTCTCAGTCACCAAGCAGGTTGCAGAGGAAAGAAGAAAGTCACAAAAAAATGCGCGCGCACGCACACACACACACACACACACACACATTATAGTTATATTTGCCTCTGGGGAGGATATAGGGGTCCAGGATTGAGAGTTCTGGTAAGAAGGACGTGTGGACCATCTGTCATGTTTCCTTTTCTGTGGTGTGGTTGTATAAATTGTCCCTGTGACGTCATTATCATATTGCAATGAAAAATTAAAATGTGCTTTCACAGTTGAATCCTGCCCAGTAAAGAACAGCATGACATCTCGATTTTGTGTACCTGCAGACACCTCACCAGTAAAGCAAGAATGGTTTTACTAAAGACTCAGGCGAATCAATTTTGAACTTTTTATTTTATATTACTTTATTTTAATTTTTTTGGCCTCGCCGCACGGCATGTGGGATCTTAGTTCCCCGACCAGGGATGGAACCCATGCCCCCTGTGGTGGAAGGGCAGAGTCTTAACTACTGGACCCCAGGGAAGTCCCAATTTTGGACTTTTTAAAGTGAAAGGCAAACTATTTGGGGTAATGAATGAATTGAAAAAATCACAAGGAACGTTTTTAGATTCTTAATCTTTTCTCCTGCCTGGGGAAGATTTCTGTGATGCCACAGGCCCCCTGACCTCAAGGTCCTATTCATCGTGCGATGTCACTGCCTGGTTCTGAAAGCCACTTGGGTTCCTGGCTTGGCCCTAGATGTGAGGGGACATGAGGGTGGCTTCCCTCAAAGTAAGGGGCTAAAAGCAACGGGGCTGTTCAGGTGCATTAGGGCCACAGAATCAGACCCGGGACAGGTCAGATTTCACGACCTTAGCCTTGAGGTCTTTCCGATTTCATTTCATTAATGTCTATATGAATTCATTCAATGGAGTGCAATTCATAATTGAAACAAACTTTGAATGAGTGCTTGCTCTGTGTCAGGCCCCGTGTCCCCAGCTCAGAGACGAATAAGGCTCCGTCTCTGCCGCTAAAGTGCGTCCGGTCCAGGGAAAGCAGTGGCCACACGGATGGAGAGCCTCTGAATGTGCAGATTCCACACCGTTTGCAGATCACCACTGGCTTTGCTACTCTCTGGAATAAATGCATAACCTCCTCCTGAGCAGGGTGACCCACTGTCCTGGCTTTCCCATGACGGCAGGGTTCCCCAGGTCTCAGGAATTTCAGCGCAAAAAAAAGAGGAAAGTCCCAGGCAAACAGGAATAAGTTTTGCTCTATTCCCGAGGCCGTATTATAGTTCTAGTAATTTTTCCAGTAGGGGCTGGTTTGTAAGACTTATGGCCTGATCAGTCAGCCTCATGAAATCATCCTTACTGTGAAACAGTTTCCTTGGTCACAGCAAACTCTCAACCATGGGGCCAATGCCATTGGCTTTTCTTTGGTCATTTGTCCTTCTTCATGATTAATTTCTCTTTCCACCAAGGAATCTATTATAGAAACGAATAATAAGAGAGACCTATTATGTTGCTCTCTCTGTCCATTTGATTGTGAATTTTCTTCCCCTCTGCTACCCCAATTCACATCCTCAGAGAGCCCACATTGTGGGCACTTTTGAGCAAAATCCTAATTATTGTTCCCAGGTTTGCAAGCCACTTTTCCCTCCTACGTTGTGCCACAAGGCTAATTTTCTGATTATTATGTATTATTCCAGCACACAAAGGAGAGAATTAGGTGAACACGGGACGTGGAATGAGCAATATTTAATTATTACTGGGATAAATTCCAGAGCCTCTTCGAAAACCATCACAGAAATGGTGCAAAAGCGGATACATACTGAAGAGAAGAAAGAGAAGCCCCCATTTGTGAATCTTAGCTCGAGAATATGGCTTTCTTACCCACACTGTTCTCTTTAGGTTGGGGTAAAAGCATGGGTGTACTCTTTCTACAAACACCGTGGTATGGAATCATAATAATTTAAATAATTGTCCTAATAGGTGAGAACTGTGAAGCATCTTCCTTTGTGCTGGGAGTTTTTAGAATATTTTAAGGTGTAATAATCATACCTAATAAAAGTCCTGGCTCATATGTGTCACCTGCTGTCCGGCCAAGAGGACTCAGGTGAGAAATGACCATGGCAGAAGAATCCTGGGACCCTAGATGACCTCAGGGGGCAGTCACTGACCATATTAGACCCTGATATGAATGAGAAATGAACCTTTCTGGTGTTCAGCCATTAGCTTGAAGGGTTGTTATAGCAATTCATCTAGGTTGTTTGACATCATTATTATAGTCAATTTCCAGATGAGAAAATTAAATATTGAATAGGGTGAAATTTATTGAACCAAGGATATTTATATTGTAAGTGGACGCGTTAGAATTTAAATTCAGGCTCACTTCAATCCAGAGTCCACACTCTACCGAAATTTGAATCTGGTTTCTGTGCCAATGAGTGGCCTGTTTCATTTAATCTTTCACCTTTGGGTTATGCTACGGTTGCAGATTTGGCCAGTAAAACTACTAGATGCTAAAGTAAATTTGAATTTTAGATAAACAATGCTTTTTAGTATAAGTATGTCCCATGTGATGTTTGGGACATATTTATACTGAAAATGCATTTGCCATTTATCTGAAATTGAAATTTTACTGTGTTATCCTATATTGTATCCAACGATCCTGGTACCATGTCCCATTAATTCTGGTTTCTATATCCCAGAAACGCTGAATCCAATATTTGCCAACATTCCTTCCCTGTGGGTGGAAGTGTTGCCAGAAGCTGTGGAATGGAAACACGGGGCTTCAACAATTGTGTACTTCTGTTTCCATCTCGAAACCTACTGCTGAGCCCACACTGCCATGTGGCCTGTTTTGTTTTGTTTTATTTCCTGCATTGCAAATCCTCCACATCTGCCTAGGGCAGGAAAGAGGGAAACTCCTTTGACTTACTGTATCCATATCCTAAGTACCACAAAAAAATTCCTTTTTGAAAACGATGCCCGCTCTAAACACTCGGATGTTGTTCTTATTATTTTAGATAAACAGCATTCTTAGGCTGCCCATGAGTTCTGTGCTGTAAATAGGCTAGTGAAGGCACTTTATTTGGTGTTCATTATAGAGGACGTCTGATGCAGATGGTGGCTCTTTGGTACTTAAGTCTTGATGCCCCTAATTGAGACGGAACTTGGGAACAATGTGGACTTTTCATGCAGTGTGGTCCAGGCTAAGATTGCAGCTGCTCTGGTTATTAATAGACAACAGTCACATGGGACAGACCCGGGGCACCTATTTGATCAGGAAGAGAGTAAGATCATCAAGTTGTCATTGGTCTTGTCTGTATAACATCTACACAAGCTCCACTAATGACAAGCATTTGAACTTGGATTTCAAGAGGTAAAAGATGAGCAGCAGATGGTGTTTAGTAGGATCCTGCAGGGGTCGGAGAGGCTGTTTCCTCTCTACCTACTATCTATTTCCCCAGCCTCAACCCCCCCCCCCCCACCAACTGCTGCTGCGTGGGTTTCCCATCCAAAGACAGTTTAGGAGGGTTTGAGTGTGGGAAGGGGCATCTCTGGGCAGAAGTGCAGCGGGAAGTTAGGGAAGCTGCCCACAGCTGAGACAGTATTTCCTTGTCATGCTGCTGTGATGCACCACCCAGACCCTCTCTCAGAGATGGAAGGAATTATTGTCCCAGATGCTGGGTGTGCATCTCTTCCTGGGGAGGCCTGCCTCAGAGCTCCCCGTGGGATTGACTGAGGCCAGCACTGATGCTACAAGGTAGCACATCTTCTGCCTCTTCCAAATAATGCCAACATCCTTCTGCAGGTGTTCATCCTGGGGGCACTTGCAGGTAGACTTCCTCTGTGCTAATCTCCACCTGAGAGTTAACTTCCCATGAAGCACAACCTTAACACCTCGTTACTATTTTCTTCAAGCAAAGCCTTTATCCTGTTCTTATCTTTCACTTTTAGGTATTTTATTCTTCTTGATGTGACTGTAAATGGGATTGTTTTCTTAATTTTTCTTTCAGAAAGTTTGTGATTTGTGTATAGACATGCAACAAATATCTGCATATTAATTTTGTGTTCTGCAACTTATAGAACTTGTTGATGAGTTCTAATAGTTTTTGATGCATCTTTAGGATTTCCTATGTATTGTACCATGTCATCCTAAGCAGTGACAGTTTTACCTCTTCCATGCCAATTTGGATGCCTTTTATTTCTTTTTCTTGTCTTATTGCTGTGGCCAGGACTTCTAATACTATGTGGAATAAAAGTGGTGAGAGTGGGCATCCTTGTCTTGTTCCTGATTTTAGAGAAAATGTTTTCAGTTTTTTACCGTTGAGTATGATGTTGGCTGTGGGTTTGTCATATGTGGCTTTTATTATGTTGAGGTCTATTCCCTCTATACCCACTTTGTTGAGAGCTTTTACCATAAATGGATGTTGAATTTTGTCAAAAGTGTTTTCTGCATCTATTGAGATGATCATATGATTTCTATTTTTCATTTTGGAGAAATTTTGCTTCTAAGGATGAACATATTAAATGAAAAAAAATTAAGATTTGCAAATGTGTTGGGGTCATTCAGCTTGACACTTAGCACAGACACTTAAGAGGGGGAGTAATTAAATCCCAGTGTTGTATATTTATATTGAACATCTCACACTTTCAAAATCATTTCATATCAATTATCTCATTCGCTGGCACATTGAGGGCAGCGTCTTTATGTCTAATGATGACTCCCTTTCAGTGCTCTCATAGCTGCTTTTATGCTGCCCTCCCGATTTCATTACCTGATTTTTACCTGGCTGAAGTAAACAGCAAAGGTATCATTACCTTCGTTTTAAGATGAGGAAAGTGAGACTCAGAGGCTGACTTACTTAGATCAGAGTCCAGCAAGGCTTGAACCTGTTTCCTGTTCCCTAGTCAACTGCTTGCCTTCCATCCTGTGCCACCTTCATGCAGATTCCTGACCCTCACACTACAAGGACGTGGCCAAGGATTGTCTTATTTTTTGTTCCCACCTCAGTCTTACGAGCGGAACAAGCATCTATTTGTGGTGGATGTTTCAGAGAAGAGGCAGGAGCAAATCATATACTCTTCTGAAAAAGACTATGGGAATCAGGGTTTTGGATTCACATCCTCACCTCTCCACACACAATGTTGGGTGAGACATTTAACCTCTCTGAGCATCTGTGTCTTCTCTTGTAGCTATAGGCTGTGATGACCACATCCAGTTCAAAGTGCTGTTGGTGAGGATCTGAATGCAATCAGAAAATGAACCCCACCGTTTAAAATACATCCCACAGTTTTTGAAGCAATGGAGTACAAATCACAAAGTATATTGTATAGGAAATCTCTAAAGCATGAACTACAAATGGTCAAAGGATGCATTATTTAAAGTTCAAATTCAATAATCATTAATTAAATATAAATGAAAGCAATTACTAGATCTCAATTTATGCTAACCAGATTGCCAATAACTTTACAAAAATGTTAAAGTGCATTTCAAACCTTTTTGTTGGAAGTGCAAATTTCGGGAAAGAATTGTGACAATCTTTGTACCTATAAGTGAGCGTGCCTTTTAACCAAGTAATTTTGTTTCTTTGGAATTATGCTAAGAAAGTAGAGATGTGTAAAGACATGGACGGAAAGCTTATTTGCAGTGCTTTCTTATAACCATGACAGTACAAAATTTTAAGCAACATAAATGTCTCAAAATAGAGGTTTAGTTAAATATGATATTATTGACATACATACATATCAATCAAGAAAAATAAAGATCTATCTAAATATATCTAGATAAATAGATAGGTGGATAAATTGATTAGATAGAAAGATGATAGATAATAGATTGATAGGTAGATAAATAGGTAATAGGTAGGTAGATAGATAATAGATAAGAAGATAGATGATAGATGGATGATAGGTAATAGATGGATGATAGATAATAGATAGATAGATATGATGGATGGGTAGATAGATATATAGATAGATAGGTAGATGATAGATAGATATGGAAAATGATACCACCACCACAAACAACAGCATGGACCGTCAGGTTGTCTTCTAACCTGTGCCCCCATGGCATGACTGTCCCCCAGTGCACCCTCTGGCTGAGTCACCCAGTCTAAGACCCTTTCCAGAAACTGCACCAAATAAGTCCACTTATATTCCTGTGGCCAGCTCTCAGCCCCAAACCTAGCTGTAATGGAGACTGGGAAATGAAGTCTATTAGCTCAGCACATCTCCCTTCTCACCAAATAACTTTAATCTCAGTTACAAAGGTGGAAGAGGAGAAGGGAAATTGTGGGACCAGCCAGCAGGCTATGGCCACTCCTCTTTTCTCTGTTCTCCTGGACAATCCACGTTTTCTCCACTCTAGAGACCACCCTTTGTTGTGATGTTCTAGGTTTCTGAGGAGTTGCATTTAAATCAATCATTTTGTTAATCAAATTAGGCTTTACAGATACCCATAAGGCTTTAAGGAATAAGGATATTTGGCCAAATATCTTTTAATTCAAATTCTCAAATTGAAATCCACAGGTACATTCCCCATAGCCCATTGTTTCTATGATGATTTTTAGTCACACTGACATTATTACTTTTTTCCAGTAATAAAAGCACATTTTGGATCACTTCGTTAATCTTTGTGGCAGATTCTTCTGGTGCCCTCTTCTGAGTACATAGCAGATTGATTTCTCCGTTTTCCCTACACTCACCGGAGCCCTATCCTTAGTTCTCCCAATGGGATGTGAGCAGAGGTCATGTGTGACACCTTTGGGCTCAAGCAATTAAGAGCAGGTCTGACCTTTCCATAGTCTCTCTCTCCCATCCATTGCCTGATTGTAAAAGAGGGTGAGTCCTAAGGACACAGCAGATGTACAAGATAAAAGGTGCCTGGGTCTGTGAAGGATGCTATAGAGCAGGAAACCCCCCTGCCCTGCGCTGCACAGTGACGTGCTGGGAAACAGACCTGTACTGTGCTACACCCCCCAAGGCAATACAACCCCATATAACTGAGTACCGATGTGTGATCTCAGCACCCAAATTGGTATTTTATTCTACTAAGCATGTGGCTAGACCCAAGCAGTGGACTCTTGGGCTAACAAAATGTTAACAAAACTTTTGCATAGTTGTCAATAATTAAAAATTCAGAATTTCACATAAAATGTAGATGCCCTTGGGTTTGGCAGAATTTTGGTTCCTATGACTTTCTCCCCTGATGTCTCACCTGGGAATATGTTACCTTACACGCAAGAAAGACTTTGCAGCTATATTTCAGGTTACTAATCAGTCGCTCTGAAAATAAGGCAAGCAGCCTGGAGGTGCCCGGTGGGCCCCGTGTAATCACTGAGCCCTTAAAAGCAGAGCTTGCTTGGGACTTCCCTGGCGGTCCGTTGGTTAGAACTCGGTGCTTTCACTGCCGAGGGCCCAGGTTTGATCCCTGGTTGGGGGACTAAGATCCCGCAAGCCGTGTGGCTTGGCTGAATTAAAAAACAAAAAGCAGAGCTTTCTCTAGCCTGAAAGAGAAAGAAGTCGTAGGACTCGGAAACACGAGAAGGATTTGATGTGCGTGTGGTTGCTGGCTTGGAGACACAGAGGTCACGTGGAAAAGCCCAAGAGGGAAATTAACTCAGCCAGCATTCCAGATGAGCTGGTGAGCAGATTCTCCAGTGAGGAGAACCCCTCTGCCGACATCTTGACTTTTGCCTTGTAAGATGCGCAGCAGAAAACCCAGGTGACCTGCCTGAGCTTCTGACCCAGGGAAGCCAGGAGATGATAAAGTGGGCATTTTAACCCAGGTTTGCAGTAGAAAACTAATACATTTGTGAAAACACCTGGCACACCTGGAAAATACTCACGGGTGCTAAGTAGTGGTCTGACTTACGGTGAGTCCTGAGATCCCCGGATTATCACTTTCCCTGGCCAACCTCATCACTCGTGCTACCTGCCTGCTCTTCTGACTTGCTGGTACCCACCCCAAAATAGCACGGAGCTACGATGCATTCAGTGTTTCCAAACTGTGCCTCTGAAAAGTGATCTTGGGTTCCATTTTTTCTCAGCTCATAGAAGAGGGTAAAAAATAGTTCCCAAATTTGTAAAATTGGTCTTCATTCTCCTCTTTTCCATGTCTGCCTTTCCCCACCTTGCCTCTTTCAAAAGCCAGGGTTACCCAGACATTTCTAATTTTCTAAAAGAAGTTTTGCTTGAATACAGATCCAGAATCTTTCATTTCATTTTGCTCTGTGTGGTCATACAGAACTGAAATTTTGGGATCAGTGAGTTAGCAGTGGGTCGCCTGTGCTGAGGTTATAAATATCTCCCAGCTGGGTCCCCTGTGAGACCTCCACCGAGGGTTCTCTTGATGCATGAAAAAAGCAATTCATTTTTAATTGTTCTTAGAAATGGTTTTTCTGGAGTATCAGTTTAGAACAAGCTTGTTTATCAAAACCCACTGATCCAAATAATTCACAATCCAACTAAAATTACTTTTTGAAATAATGAGATTTTTAAAAGAAGAGGTTTAGTTGTAGAACACCCATGGGACTGTGATATAAAGCTTATAAACAGTGCCTTTTATTTCATGGGCTGCATCTCTTGGGGTAGAACAAGTGTTTTTGGAGATTCTCAGGCTGCCAGCTTATATCCTTTCTATTTCTTAGTTTGCCTGTTCAATTAAAATCTAAATATCACCCTTGCTACGCCTTCCTTCCTTTTTTCTCTTTTCTTCATCATTCCCTTCTTTCTTCAGTATTTTCTCATGTTTTAAAAGCCAGAGAGACCAAGATAAATATGTGGTCCTGACTTTATGGAATCATGTAACTATTTTGCAAGTGACACACAAAAATGGATATGGCTTTTAAAAAGGAGGATTTTTAGCTCAGGTACTGGAACATCTGTTGGCAATGTGGATTGTAGGCACAGCTGTATCCAGGGGCTAATGAGACATGGTTTCTCTTGTTCCACCTCCCAGCTCTTCCTTCTTCTGTGTTGGCTCCATTGTCAGACAGACTCTTCCAACATGTGGTACTCTGGGCTGTATGCAGATCCAGAATGACCTCTCTCCAGGCTTATGTCCAGTGGAAAAGAAGCTATTGTTCTTCCCTTTCACTAGCACCCATCAAATTCTGGGTTTCACTCTGATTACAGTATGGGTCCGGCCTTCCCGGGCTTAGCCCTTCTTAGGTCTTGAGGTGGTGGTGTCTGTCCATAGACTGGGTATTGGAATGAGTTACAAATCATCTGGGAAGATGTGCTATCAATTAATCAGTGTTTATTACATGTGGGCCATTTAGAAAGATGGTACAGAAAGGGTAGTAAGAAATGGAAACTGACCTCGAGTGTTAGGTTCTGACAAGGTGGATGACCAAGGTCAACTTCTGCAGATCTGCAACTCATCAGGTCAGAGTTTTAGGGCGATATGGGGTTGGGGCAATGAAAAGCTTAGGGAGCCTCACTCAGGACTTCCGAAAAGCTACGAAGACCTCAGCTTGAACAGTCAGAACGTCCGCACTTCCAGTTCTAAATGGAATGGAAGAATCAAGAAGCCTTTCATCAAATGACTCCCAGTCTGCTGTCTCCTGAGACATGTTTGCTTGTGTTCACCGCAGTAAATTGTAAATGCTTTCAGATCTTTGCATCGGAGGACTCATTGCCCCCACGTCGCCCAAGCTGTCCTCTCTGGGGTTTCTAGGTCATGTGTTTATCTCTGACCCAGTTATGGCGGTCGCTAGGAACCTTCAAGGAGATTCTGGGCACTCGTCGTCTTCCCACGGTTCACCCTGAAGGCTGAGGGGTGCCGTATTGGAGCATGAACGGGGAGGAGGGCTGTTCTCTCTAAACCTACGCACAAGCCACAGTCTGCAAAAGAGGCAATGGGTTCTGGGTGTCCAAAACAAGGAGATATCAAATGATTGTAATAAAAACATTTTAGATGTTATAAGGCAGGCAGGTGTGGCGTTTAGGATCAGCATGAGGGAACCAAGTCACTTCGCCATAAAGTGTTAGAGGGGCCTCCCAGATGGGGTGGGTTGAGGTGGGCCTGGATGGATGACTCAGGATGATCAAGTAGAGAGAAGTGAAGACCATTTGCGAGAAAGGGACTTCTCTCTCTCCCTCTCTCTCTCTCTCTCTCTCTCTCTTTTTTTTTTTTTTTTTTTGGTCGCGCCGTGTGGCAGGCGGTATCTTAGTTCCCTGACCAGGGATCGAACCCGTGCCCCCTGCAGTGGAAGCACAGAGTCTTAACCACTGGACCGCCAGGGAAGTTCCTCTCTCTTTTTTTAATGCTTATTTTCCCCCTCCATTCCTGCCGTCTTTGGAGTTCCGTGTTCAGTTTTTTTTCCCCATTTTTTCCATTCACTTATAGGAAGTTTAACAATTTATTTCTGGACTTCCCTAGTGCCACAGTGGTTAAGAATCCGCCTGTCAATGCAGGGGACACGGGTTCGAGCCCTGGTCTGGGAAGATCCCACATGCAGCGGAGCAACTAGCCCCTTGCGCCACAACTACTGTGCTCTAGAGCCTGTGAGCCACAACTACTGAGCCTGTGTGCTGCAACTACTGAAGCCCGCACACCTAGAGCCCGTGCTCTGCAACGAGAGAAGCCACTGCAATGAGAAGCCTGCACACCGCAACGAAGACCCAACGCAGCCAAAAATACATAAATAAATAGATTTATTAAAAGAAAAAAACCCAGTTTATTTCTATCCTTCAAATGGCAGTGATTTTACTTTGTTGTGTCTCGTTTTTTATACAGCTTATGAACGTAACTTAGCATCCTTCCAATAAGAGTCATTTCCTTCTCACTGAGGATCTTTTTGCTGTTGTTGTCTTCCGTTTTGTTCAATGCTGGAGCCTTGTAGTTTGAAGAAATTTTCTGCTTGTTAATTCATTCGTGCCCGTTCTGCTTCTTGATCCCCCCAGCTGTGCCCAGGCCAGGCTTTGCCGCAGGGCAGCACCGTCATTCAAGAAAGATTTCCGTGACACTACCACAAACTACTGGCTTCAGAAATACTTTCGAAAAGTCCTCTGTGTAGAAACTTCCTTTGAAACAAACAATTTCAGTTTATGACTTTAAATCAACTGTGGAAAACATCAAAACAAGCCATAGAAATATTCCTTTTAACAGCTACATTTTCTTGCAGTGCAACAGAGAATAATTTCACTACTTTGCCTGTCTTTACATCTCATCATTCCTAGTAAAGAGATTTCTTTGAAGTTTTTGCTGCATTCATATGCAGAATCAAGAACAGTTTTCTCATTCCTAATATGGAATGATTCTTCATGACTGTATCATCAACTTTTTTGAGATCCGCATGACTGTTGGTCTTTGTGCAATTAATTTTATATCTTGATATGAAACCATATTTTTTTAAGATAGTTTTGAAGTTGATTTTGTTGAAAAGAGTCCAGGTTATGAGCTCACACCCATGGATTGATGACTCAGTTTTCTGATTCACTTTTTCATCTTTGAGTCAACTGTGTTCTGACAGACCTTTAATTACCCTAGTGGAGATTCCACCTGAGAAGGGAAAGAGATTAAGAGAGACAGATAAGTTCGTCTGACCCATACAGGGCTTTTCTGGGAGACTGTTCACATTAAACCCTAATCAACACTAGGAAACAGCTTTTATATGATCATGTATGTGAATAGAGCCTTCTTAGTTGAGCAGTGCACAACCTGTACAACTGTTTATGTACAGTTACAACACCTCAATTTCAGACCCTTCCTCATCATGCTCTTATTGCTTCCTCAGTGATAAGGTGCTTGGGCATCAAATTCACAAGCAGTTACTGAGAACCTGCCTTGTGGTCGTCTCTGTGTTGGAACCTAGTGACACAGCCATGAATACAATATCGCCTCTGACTTTAAAGATTCCCAATCTGTTGGGAGAGGTGGACTAAGCAACAGAAATTTTCTGTGCATTATGGTAACAGAATGGTTTATTGGGAGCTTGGACTAAGGTACCCAGAAGGGGTAGATAACAGATCCCCCGGGGAATTTTGAGACAGGCCGCCATGTGGACGTCTCAAAGTCACTTACTGATGACCAGTGAGATGACTCTCCCTTGTTGGAAGTGGTAATGGGCCAGGATGGGGTGATGGAGGAGAGGTGGGGAGGGTTCATTTGGACAAAGCTGTACTGTAACCCTAACCCTAACCCCAACCCTAACCTGGCCTGGTGAGAGCATCTTGACTAGGCCACTGGCAGAGCTGGAGGTGTATTCCCTGTGGGGAGGTGGGCATAGTGGACAGGGGTCCTACACACTGAGAAAGCTAAAGCAGCCTTTGGTGGCAGCACAGAGAGCTGTCCCTGGGGAAGCAGAGGAGAGAGGGTGCCTCTCTCTGATGGGGGCTAAAGTTGTGCAAGTCCTGGGACCCATAATAGATCCCACATAGGGGTAGGGATACCAGCCTGGGAATATTTCATACGAGACCCTGCCCAAGGGGGCAGCATGCCCAGGTGAGAGGAGCCCATTATTCTTCCTGGGACAGAGCTGAGCGGGGTTAGGTTGGAAGCGATCAGCAGAGAAAAGGCCTTATCTGGTCCAGGGGGTACACGGCCATCTCCCACTGGACCGAAGGAATAAGGGGCTGACTTACCTGCCTCACCTCTCTGAGTCATTCTGGTTAGCAAGCTGGGCCAGGAGGGGTTTGCTTAGTGGGTCTGTGTTTTGTAGAGCCCCAGAGGGACCTGGTTTGTTGTTTATTTCTTTTTAGGGTCTCCATGAAATAAACTGGGTTTCTTCTTGGATTGCCTCACATTTGGCATTTGCTTTAGTTTCCAAACTGTGTCCCTCTTAATCCCCTTCTGTCCCTTCTGTCCTTATATATTATATTTGGCCCTAAAAGAAAAATAAGATTAACGTATTTTCCCCTTAATCTTCATTTGGGGAGAAAGTGAAAATCCTGATTCCCTAAAGTCTTCACATTTTTGTTTGAATGATTTCAATTATATACGTGATCTGAAAACAGCACCAAAAATGTGAATGTCTAAATGACAATTTGATTCACTGGTAGTTTCAAGCCTCTTCTTTTAGCATGTCAAATTTCTTAGATTTTAATGCCTGCTCATCAGTAAAAAGCAGAAACAAAAGAAAAATAAAAGAGGAACAGAAATAACAAAAATTCAAGCCATGGATAAAAAGGAAAAGAAGGAGGAAAAACAGAGCTAGCAAGGAAATAAACTCAGGTGCACATATTAATTTTCTGCCTCGGCTTGCTAGAGGGTGTTCTCTATACACTCCAATCTGCTAAATGGACAGGCAAATCCGTGTCCAGCAAGCTACTCACGTGACTTTGCTCCCTGGAGGCTGCAGAACAGAGGCAAGGGGTCACTGCCTATACAGACTGCATTCCCACCTAAAGCTCAGTTGGCTGGATGAACTTCTGTGTCAAATAACAATTAATCCCAAAGTCTTCAATTGCTAACACCGCACAATGATGAATGACCCCATGTTAAATAGCAAATATTTGCATGGTCTGTAGAGATTCATCTTAACAGGTAAATAAGATCACATTTGAATATGGTAACTGTCCAGGGAATAAACTGTTCATTTTACTTGAACAATTCAAATGATTAATTCTCTTGGCATCTTTTAAAGATTTTATTTCACTGTTATTACCATATTAGTGTACTCAATCCATACAAATTTATACATCCCATATAAGATGGTGGATTTGGGTATATTTTACAAGTTTAATACTACATTATTTCAATTATTTACAGAATTATTGGCTTTTTATTGGCAAGATTAAAAGCGAAACGTTAAAGGCAATGTATATATTTCTCCCTTATTTCCTCCCACACGCCCCCGCTGCCACCTTCTTACCAAACACTTAGGTATTTGGTCTTTTTCCATGAAAAAAGTGGAAGTAGATGAGAGAGGGTCTAAGGAACCCTGATTACCATTTTTTCTGACTAGTTGACCTTGTGTACTATAAACCAGCTCTCACCTTTAATTTCTATTTCGGTATTTGAATTTTGGAAAGTCACACACTTTCTCACTCCATCTACTTTACCCTTTGAGTACAGCCATGATCTGAAATTTATTTTCATAAGAGTCACCTTTTTTCCTCTACTTGACTTATTTTTGCAGGGATTGCTTTCTGCTTCCCTGGATAACAGAGAAGCTAATGCAATCTCACACAGTTATGACTAATTGGTACCAATCTGGAGGATGCGGGTGAATGTGAGATGAGCCATCCCCCAGAATGCAGTTAGCCACGTGTCTGTGATGTCAAGCATCTGGGGTTTTAAACATCCTTATCCTGGGATTGGTAATACGTCGGCCAATCATCTGAATACTGTGCTGACATCTGTACATTTCATATGGATGTCTGGAGTATCACAGAGACAGATTTTAGTCCTGTTCACATTTCTGGGTCAGGGTAGTAGCAATGAATGTTTCAGAAAATACAACGATATTTTACACATTGCAATAGTGGGCTTTTGCCTACCTTATAGCTATGTGTAGTTTATCATTTAAGAACTCTTTTCTGGATAGCAATGTTGGCACTTAGCTTACCCGAGCCTGAAGGTCTGTCCCCAAGTTGCCATGCAGGAATGGTTCTGCTTTTAAAAATACGTTTAGTGATTTTGATTCCTAAAGGGAATATGCCTGACTGCCACCTGTTTAATTAAGTTTCCAATTCTTCTTCAGTTATAAACCTATTCCTGGAAACAAGTCCTCAGTTCCTAGGATTTGTCTTCTATTTATACACTTTCTCTGAAATGCCATTATATCCTTTCAGTCATCTGCAGCATTGGGGCGGGGTGTGTGCCGGGTGCCTTCACATGCATGTTCCTCTGGTCTCAGCATGCAGGTTTGTGCTTACAGAACAAACATGGGGCTGTGGAAGGGTCTTCCAACCCTCATCTCAATCCTCCCGTCCTTGATGTGGTGAATCAGTGGATGCGATGGTATATCAGAGCCACTGGCCAAGTTGGATGGGCAATAAAAAGTGTTCTAGGTAAAATAGCCATCGACCTGGCATGCCGTGATGACAAAAGGGACTAGACTGTTGTCAGATAATGACGAGAAATCTCCTGTTCCCAGCAATGTTAAAGCTGAGTGATTCTACCAATGAACTTACTTACGAAACAGAAACACTCACAGACATAGAGGACAAACTTATGGTTACCAAAGGGGAAAGGGGTGAGGGAGATAAATTAGGAGTTTGGGATTAGCAGATGCACACTACAATATACAAAACAGATAAATAACAAGGTCCTACTGTATAGCACAGGGAACTATATTCCATATCCTGTAATAAACCATAATGGAAAAGAATATGAAAAAGAATATGTATATATATGTATAACTGAATCACTTTGCTGTGCACCAGAAACTAACACAACATTATAAATCAACTATACTTTAATAAAAAACTGAGTGATTCTATACATATTATAACAAAAGTGAATGCCTTTAAATATTAATCATGGTTCATGGAGAGTCAACCCACTTAAAAGCATTCCACTTCCTTGCCGTCTTAATGGAGGGAGGATTTAAGCTAAATTCAGGTGCAGGACTGAGGGTCACCCTGTGGGCACTGGTTATTGCTGTGACCCATGCAGAAAACACTGACTGTCACTGGAGCCATTGGTCTAAGCCAGCTTGTTGCCTTATAAATGACCCAAAGGACGAGCTCTTTGGAATTTCACTTTTGATGTTTATGGTGTTGCTGCCATCCACTGTCTGCTGTCACTTCTCCCTGCTCCTGTTTGTTTTTTCCCCATATCAGGTCCTATACTGACTGTCTAATTTATAAACCACTTTTGCCTAGGAAACCACACAACCTCTATCTAGACTGTAAGCTCCCCAAGGAAGAATCTGTGTCCAACTTGTTCATCCAGCACTCAGTTAGTACAGCACCAGGGCATTTTTAATTAATCAATAAATGTTTGTTGAATGAATAGCCCAATGTGTCCCAACTGTGTGTGAAGTAAGAATACATGGGTCTCAAGAATTCAAAGGAATGCCCTTTGTTCAAAGTTCAAGGGTTTAAGACACAAATTTCTTTTAAGAGGTTTTAAAAATGCTTCTTGATTTTTAGCTCTTTCCGGGGGGCGGGGGATGTGATATTGCACATCATGGGTACCACAACTTTGCTGCACCCTTCTCTTTTCCACATCTCTTGGGAAATTATTTTTCCCTCTCCATCTATGCAATTCAATACACATCTTCGGCGTCAATACCCCCAGACAACCATTACACTTTCTTATGTGTGTTGTTTTGTATTCAGACTAGGGAGAAACCCTTACAGAAAAATAATCACCCAAACTTCATGATTTTTTTTCCTCCACAAAACATGACCTTCGTAACCATTCTCATATTTTAAAGTTTCAAGTATTTTAGTGTTTTGTTTGCCGCTAGTTACATCAATTCAAATTTCTCCAAATCAACGGAACCCTCTTGCTTTCTTGCCAGTAATTGTCTGAAAAATTTGAAACTGATAACAACATCAGAACCTGAGTTAAGACTTTCTTGTGTTCTCTTTCAGAATGTCCATTTTCAGCACAAACGTTTTCTGCTAAAAACAAGGCCCTAGAGATAATGGGAAAGTCGCAGACTTGAAAATTGACATGACATCCGGCCAGTGTTGCTTTGACACATTGGGCTGAGAGTCTGCTGGGAAAAAAAGTGGACATTATTTTGCTGAATAGGTTCAGGTTCTGTAATGAAAGATATAAACCTGGAAAACGTTTATTTTTTCCAGAGCTGTTCTTTTAACCACAAATGGAGACGCTTTTCAGCAAGTCCTTTCTTGGGGGTGGGGCTGAGTAGCAAAATCCTGGAAGGGATAACGTTCAGAATTCAAGAAAGCCATAAATTAAGCCACTTAACATTACTGCCAGTGGTTGATGCCAAGCAAACGAAATCACACGAAAGGGTGGAAGAAAAATGGCCAGTCAAGATATTCAATTATCTTAAAATCATGTGCCGTCATCAAGCTACAATATCTACCATGTGTCCCTAATTCACATTTTCAAGTGTCGTGGTTATCTTGTGAAGAGCGTATTTACAAACAAAAATATCTCTATGTGTTGAAGGAATTATTTTGGGAAATGTATATATTTAAAATGTACCACGGTTTCTTAAACCATCGATTACGATTTCTTCATTGAAACATTACAATATTTTCTATCTTTAAATTATTGAAAATATTACTGCATCTTCAAAATGGGATTGTCCAGACCTCTCTCTAGACCCTGATATAGAACACAGCTGCTCACTGTGATATAATCTATGTGTGTAGATGATGTGGGTGTCATGCTAGGAGAAGGTCACCATGAGGATGGGTGAATCCAGTTGCCAGCAACAACTTGACCAATCAACAAGCAGGGTGGGCCCGTGTTCACAGCAGCACTATTTACAAAAGCCACGATATGGAAACAACCTAAATGCCCACTGACAGATGAATGGATAAAGAAGATATGGTACATATGTACAATGGAATATTACTCAGCCATATAAAATATAAAAGAAGGAAATAATGCCATTTGCAGCCACATGGATGGACCTAGAGAGGATCATACTAAGTGAAGTAAGTCAGAGAAAGACAAATACCATATGATATCACTTATGTGTGGAATCTAAAAAAATGATATAAATGAAATTATCTACTAAACAGACTCACAGACATAGACAACAGACTTACGGTTGCCAAGGGGGAGAGGGGTGGGGGAGGGGTGGATTGGAATTTTGGATTAGCAGATGCAAACTGTCATGTATAGAATGAATAAACAAGGTCCTACTGTATAGCACAGGGAAGTATACTCAATATCCTGTGATAAACCACAATGGAAAAGAATATGAAAAAGACTATATATGTATAACTGAGTCACTTTGCTGTACAGAAGAAATTAACACAACATTATAAATCAACTATATTTCAATAAAATTTTTAAAAAAGAAGCAGCACGGTGGTCAGGGTTCTATTCTTCCCGCTCAGCAGTGAACTAAGGACACCTTCCCTGCAAGCACACCATGAAGCACAGCTGGGCAGCCCCTGTGGCCATCAGGCTCAGAGATGCCTGCTGGACCTCAATCCATGGACACAGGCAACCCTGGTCAGAGTCCGCTGGTCCCGGTACCACATTTACTTACTGATTCCTGAAATATCTCTCACGCAGAAATCAACATACGTTGTGAATTCCATTTGCATTAGGAAGAAGACTTTGCCTATCTTGGAAATGTGGACCATTTCCAATGAATAGAATATTGACCACAGAAGCTTTTCAGTGTAAACTGTTAGCCTGGTTGAGGCTGAACAGGTTGGAAAGTGACCAGTGAGTATTGGTAACACTCTTATTGTTTTTTAAAGAATATTATTTCCAAGGTCTGAAGAATTAATTGGGAGTTGATCCAATGGCTTCTGAACATGAAATGTCTAAAAGTGTAGAGTTGTTTGATCTAGATTTTGCCACTTTAAAGCATTTTCGGGCTGTTTCTGTATAGCTCTCAAGTACTGAATAACAATGTCTCTAGAGAGAAATTATCCTAGCCATCACATCCCATCCTCCAAAGACGAATACATTGGTTTTATGATCACATTTTTAATAAGGAAGAATTTGTTATGGTCTCTGAGGCTTAAATGAGTTGTTTCCTTTGAGTTCACAAAATAGTCAAATATTTTTAAAGGTATTTTCCACATATTTTCAAGGAGGTTAAGTGCTCCAAGGGGGATAACATACATATGTGGTCTCTCTCAACATTGAACAGGTCCCTGGATTGCTACTTCCCATGCCTAGGCTCAATAAATAATTTCTTGGGTTAGAAAGAAAGAATGAAGTCAGTACAGCCCTATTTATTCCAAAGCCACAGCAGTAATTCATGGTGCTGAAAATTCCCAGAGCCTTCAATTTACCTATCTGAACACCTGAAATAAATTGCAATTTTTGACCAAAAAAGTTACTCTGGGTCACATACCACCAACAGTCATAAAGCTGACAGTCATAAAGCTGAAACTAACATCTTTTTGCTGAAATAAGCAATGGGAATTCTCCTTGTAGCTTCCTGTTACTCAGACATGTTTTAATTTTTTTCCTCTAAAAGTTGTTTTTATTTTCCCTGGAGTATTTTTATCTATTTATTTTTATAAATTTATTTATTTATTCATTTATTTAATTTTTGGCTGCGTTGGGTCTTCGTTGCTGCGCGCAGGCTTTCTCTAGTTTCGGCGAGCGGGGATGCTTTTCGTTGCAGTGCGTGGGCTTCTCATTGCGGTGGCTACTCTTGTTGCGGAGCACGGGCTCTAGGCGTGCGGGCTTCAGTAGTTGTGGCTCGCGGGCTCAGTAGTTGTGGCTCACGGGCTCTAGAGCACAGGCTTAGTAGCTGTGGCTCACAGGCTTAGTTGCTCCGCGGCATGTGGGATCTTTCTGGACCAGGGATCGAACCTGTGTTCCCTGCATTGGCAGGCGGATCCTTAACCACTGCGCCACCAGGGAAGCCCCCTCCTCTACAGTATTTTTTTTAAAAGAGTGGCCGGCAATGGCCTGTCCTTGGAGAATACCTACCCTCCCCCCTTTATTTTTGAAGGAAGTGTGTGTGTGTGTGTGTGTGTGTGGTCAGCAAACGTTGCCATTTTACAGAATCAAATACCTGTCACATTTGAAGGAAACAGTAATTATGAATTATGGATCATTTGCAAGAAGCGATACAAAATTAGCTTATGGGCCTGTTTCCAAAGTTGGAGTGAATTTATGACAAACTGGATATTGATGAACGGTTTCTAAAATCTGTTGAATTTGTCAGCCTAGCCTGTGAATGAGTATTTGTTAGGTCAAATAAATGAAATGGTAATGAAATAGATTGTTTCTTTATGAAAAATGAAATTGCATGAGAGCTGGCCATTGTTAATTCTAGATTTGAAATCTCAACTTTATGGGTACTTTTTTTTTTTCAAATTGTGAGAAATGTGTTTAAGCTCTCATGCCAAGAAGCCCACCAAACCCTGAAGTTAAAAGAGCTACGAAAAATGACAAACATCAAATTCAGGATGGTGATGGACAAAGCATATTCAAGTGGCTGTATTTGTATCGTTTTATTTCTGAGTCACTATGGAAAGTCTCTACGTTATTCTGACACTTCTAATAGAATATTATAAAGGGATGCTTCAGGGTTCAACAAAGCAATGGGGACGTGAGAACCCGCACTTTCCAAAGCGAGATGCTAGAGCATCTTTGTAAAGATGGCGCCTACAAATCTTGAGGGTGTACAAAGAGGGACAGTCCAGGAAGCCAAACATTAGAGGGGATTCCTCTGGAGAACATCGTCTGTTGTAATCCCTTCTCCTCCCTGCGCTACCAGCAGGGGGCACCTGCCTTTCACCTTAAACTGGGAGTCAGATGGATTTTTGCCTCAATTTGCCCTCCCTCAAAATCAAACCTTGAAACAAGTATTCGAATACAAGTAATTTACGTGGGAGGTGTTCCCAGGAAACATCGGTGGAGAGAGGAGTGACTCAGGGAAGGGAAAGAAGACAAGCAGGGATGCTTTAGTAATTTCTTTTTAAAAAACTGAGATAAAATCACCATTTCATAGGATTCACCTTTTGAAGTGGACCATTCCATGTGTTTAGTATACACCTAAGGTTGCAACCATCACCACTATGTAATTCCAGAACATTTTCATCACCCCCCCCCCCAAAAGGAACCTCACACCCATTAGCAGTCGTTCCCCTCTTCCTCACCCACCTCTGGAATCCACTCATCGGTTTTCTGTGTCTCTGGATTTGCCGATTGTGGTCATTTCATATGCGTGGAATCACATAACATGTGGCCTTTTCTGACTGGCATCTTTCACGTAGCATCATGTTTTTAAGGTCCGTTCATGTTATAATATGTATCACTAATTCATTCCTTTTTATGACTGTCTACAATTCCATTGCGGGGATACAAACCTTTGGTTTATTTTTCAGTTAATGGACATTTGGGTTGTTTCCACATTTTGACAATTATGAATAATTCTGCCATGAACATTTATGCACAAGTTTTAGTGGACATCCATTTTAAAATATCTTGGGTAATTACTTAGGGGTGGAATTTCTGGATAATAGAGTAACTATGTTTAACTTTTTAAAAATTTAAATATAGTTTAAAAAGCAAAAAATAAATATAGTTGATGTACAATATTGTGTGAGTCTCAGGTATACAGCAGTGATTCAGTTACATATATTTTTTTTTCAGATTCCTTTCCATTATAATTTATTGCAAGATATTGAATATAGTGTCCTGTGCTACACAGTAGGTCCTTGTTGCTTATCTATTTTATATACAGTAGTTTGTATGTAAACCAAAATCTGTGCTGCATCTACCACCGAACACTCCTACTGATCTCTGCACCCCACGAGGCTTTAATCATGATGGGCTTATGACAAAAACCCTAATGAAAGCGACAGCTTGAAACATGTCTCAAATGTCAACAAAAATGACTCCTTCCTCTATAGGTTCAAGTAGATGACACATCACCTGGGAGCAAAGGTGTACTTTTCCCTTCCACATGGTACAGTTGAGGCACAAATCCCCAAACAGCTCACTGTTTTGGTGTCACTGTAAACACAAGGTTTCTGGAAGGTTCAGCTTAGAGAAAAACCAACCTTCACTGAAAATAGAGAGACATCGATAAAATCGCAAGTGGCTGTTTTAATATTCTATATAGTCTAACATTTCTCTCTAATCCTTTATAAAAATGTGTTGGAGGAGGGGACACCCAAAAGATACAGGAAAAGCCTGGTGTCTATAGGCTATCTTAAAACACACATTAACATCTGAAAATTCAACACTGGAGAATTTCTCCAGTGTCCTCAACCTGATACCTGCCTTTCCACAGAGAGTGTATTTTATGATGGAACTACCTACAACACACATTAACAGGGTCAGTTATGGACCAAGGTGGACTCAATTTATTAAAAACGTATTTAGAATACTGTTCAAAATTGACTTGCTGTAATCTAATGATGAAGTCCCTTAGAATAAAATTTTATTTACTCCTTTGTATTCTAATTAAAGAAAACCTGAATTCCCAGGGTCTTAGTCTTGGTCTTCACAAAGCTATTGATTTGAGAATGGATTCCAACAAAGTACTAAAGGTAGAATTCAGTACCATTATTGGAAATTTTACTGAAAAAGAGTATCATCAATCATGTATCTAATATTTTCTCAACTATTATAATATATATATGTATATATATACACATACATATCCAAATTAGGATATGTATGGTCAAATATATGTTATTACCAATTTGGATATGTATGGTCAAAATTTTATATATATACATATATCTGTATATATATAATATGTAATATATATTATAATAGTTGAGAAAATACTCTTTTTCACTTTAGGGTTAAGTGTTAAGGGCCAAATGTCAAGTCCAGACCTCTTTTCAGGAAAATTAGTGGTATTCTGGGTATTCCCTCTTGGTATTTAATTTAGCTGTTTACTTGACCCTAGAGGCAGACATTCATTCCTGGGCTAGAATTGTTTGCTGATTTCATTCCACAAAAGGCCAACAGAAGCATCCTTTAAAATAAAAAGGACCAGGAAACTTTCAATGTGAGTAATCAAATCTTATCAGAAATCTCTGTATCAGTGTCTCACCCATGCCCCAGAAGGCCCAACTGAACATCCATGAACAGCTGTCCAAACAGGTTTAGAGATTTATTTGCAGGCAACATGAGGGATTTTCTCCCACTAGGCTCTGTGTGTCTACATGCAAGACCAAACACCTGGGCAACTGCCAATCCCAGCCATTCTAGAAACCTTTCTCTTGTTCGCTTAAAAAGAATAGCAATGATCCAACCTATAGCAGACATACCGTCTAATTCAGAGCCTGGGCTGCCAGAATGACACGGGCTGTATATTAGTACAAAGAGGCAGTAGGTGTGTTTTTCAGCTTTATGTTTGCAGAAAGGAAACCCACTTTTGTTCTCATTTATGAGAGTAAAGAAGGTGTACCACACCCCACCTTGACTGGAACCAAATGTGTATGGAAAGAATAGTCCCTGTTCATGAGCAGAGCAAGGGCGTCACGGTAGGGAAAGTCGTCCGTGGACGGAGCAAAAATAAGTAACCTTGGTTCTCTCTACTTTTATTTTATCACATATGGCCCTTGGCCAAACTCTTCTGACATCTAAGTATCAATTCTCTAATTGCAAGGGGTGAGCAGTGACGCTGTCTGTCTGTGCAGGAGTCATTATGGGGAGGAATGAGAGGAAAACGTTGTTTATTACCTGTAATACTGTTGGACTCTGAGATCTTTACTTGCTACTCAGGAATTTAAAGCTCTTTTCAGCCCTGATGGATTATCTCACCACCCTCTACATTAAATCATTTGCTTGTTAGAATGATATAAGGGCTCTCACAGGAAATTTGCCTTTGTTAGCTTTTACAACTCTTCTCTCTCCCTGTCACCACCTTATCAAAGGCCCTAGTTGGAAAATCTGACTTCCAGGTCTGATGTTTAACTCAACGGGTACCTTTTTAAAAAAAAAAAAAAAAAACATTTAAAAAAATCGAAGTATGGTTAATTTACAATGTTGTGTTAGTTTCAGATATACAGCAAAGTGATTCATTTATATATATCACTTTCATATTCTTTTCCATTATAGGTATTACTGTATAAGATATTGAACATAATTCTCTGTGTTCTACAGTAGGTCCTTTTATCTCTCTTTTTTTTTTCTTTTATCTCTTTTATATATAGTTGTGTGTATCTGTTACTACCACACTCCTAATTTATCCCTCCCCCTCCCCACTATCCCCTTTGGTAACCCTAAGTTTGATTTCTATGTCTGTGAGTGACTTTCTGTTTTGTAAATAAGTTCATTGGTATCATTTTTTTAGATTCCACATATAAGTGATATCGTATGATTATTTGTCTTTGTCTGTCTGACTTCACTTAGTATGATAATCTCTAGGTCCATCCATGTTGCCGCAAATGGCATTATCAACATGTATCTTTCTGATTGCCGGATTCTATAGCTTTCAAACAGTGATGATGATACTTTACCTCGTGTGTAGACTGGTGATCATTTCATACTTATCTGAGTCTCTGGAAACATTAAGCATTCTTTAAGAAATGTTCATGTGAGAGCACGTTCTCTTTTGCTTAATCCTTATCTCTTAAGGATTGTCATTAACTAAATGTTTCAGTAAGATGAACCTTCACATCCTATTACAGCTGGTGGAGGGAGAGGAGATGATGGAAGTGGAAGATATGTCCTCTCCTTCTAAAGCTATGACCCAGAAGATGTGTGCATTGCTTTCCATATCCAGAGGACCAGAATATCATCACATGACTACATATAGCTGCAAGGGAGGTGGGTGAATGCAGTGTTTGTTCTGCACAGCCAGCTAAAATTGGGGATATTGTTAGTGAAAAAGAGAAGACCAAGGATGTGTGTGTGATGGGGTGGCAACAAGCAGGCTACCACAACAATACATCAGCGTTGAGAGCCTAGGCGATTGCTGGGTAAATACACGCTGAATGAGATAAATTATTATTGTTGATATTATTTTATTACTATCATTATCTGATACTGGCAGACAATCTCTGGTGTTAAACAAACCAGGAACGTTTTTCAAGCCACCCATTAAGACTGCTTACATCTACTATAAATCCGTGGATTTCACTGCACAAGAAGTTATTTTCTGCATACTGAGAAAGCTACTATTTTCTATTTTCCGATGGTTGGCAGAAATGAAAGATAGTTTTCCAGCTCATGATTAACAGAAAGTAGGAAAATTAAATGTGAGTTAATAAGATACAAATGTCAAAATAAGCCGTAGCCTCATTATTTTTTATACACTTTCAACGCCACTGCTCTGCCACGGAGGAAGTGATAGGATTTCGGGAATGAGCTGAGTTCTACTGACTCTCATGATTAGAAATGCTTTCCTCAAACTGCAAAACTGCAAGAACGCATAAAGCTAAACATGGAACATGACGCATAACAGAACAAATGGACCAGATGTGTGCTTCCTGGACTTATGTTTAGAAATAAAATGCTTGTATCAATTCTTCCATCTTAAAAAGAGGCCCCTCTCCCCACCAAATAAAAAATTCCATGTTCTGTCATTGTTTGTATGTTCGTACACACTAGTCCTTTTCTCCTTTGAGCATAAGTGCAAAATTTAATCTGTGTGCCAAATTTAAATCTATTTCTATAAATTTAAGTAATATCACTGGAGTGAAAAAAAAGATATTTTAAAAGAGGACTTAACATCATTTAAACGCAGAAATAAATTATTATTTAGGAATTTTAGAATTTATTATCTTTTTAGTATATTAATTTATTATATTATTATATATGTAATATATATTATTTATAATTATTATATAATTAATTATATTAATTTAGGCATTATAGGAATTTTCTGACAAACATGTGACCCTATTTAAAATAAGAAAACAGAGTAACTGATTTGCTTAATCTAACTTACTTTGTAGTTTATCAGATTAATATTTTCCATAGGCTACTTGTTTCCTTTTTTTAAAAAATATTTATTTATTTATTTTTATTTTGGCTGCACTGGGTCTTAGTTGCTGCATGCAGGATCTTTAGTTGCAGACTCTTAGCTGTGGCATGTGGGATCTAGTTCCCTGACCAGGGATCGAACGCTGGCCCCCTGCACTGGGAGCGCCTGGTCTTACCCACTGGGCCACCAGGGAAGTCACTACTTGTTTCTTCAAAGAAAGACAATCAAATAATTTTCAGCTTAGGGTTGGGTTGACAAGTTTACCTTTCCGATAAGTTATCTAGGAACATGATTTTCATCTATGAACAGCTATGCAATTACATTGATAATATTACAGCTGGGGTTATTAACTGGTGTAGAAACACATCATTAACTTCTCAAAACATGCAGCCTTTGGCAAATATCAGTTAGAAGAGCAGTCTCTCAGCTGTATGAATGCCATCATAGTATTCCTTTTTTCTTTTAGTATTTTATTTATTTTTTTAAAAATTTACTTTATTGAAGTATCGTTGATTTACAATGTTGTATTAATTTCTACTGTACCACCAAGTGATTCAGTTGTACACATATATACACATTCTTTTTCATATTCTTTTTTCATTGTGGTTTATCACAGGATATTGAATAGAGTTCCCTGTGCTATACAGTAGGACCTTGTTGTTTATCCATTTTATATAATATATAATAGTTTGCATCTGCTAATCCTAAACTCCCAATCCTTCCCTCCCTCATCCGCCTCCCCTTGGCAAGTACAGGTCTGTTCTCTACGTCTGTGAGTTTGTTTCTGTTTCATAGATAAGTTCCTTTGTGTCATATTTTAGATTCATAGAAGTGATATCACATGATAGTTGTCTTTCTCTGTCTGACTTCACTTAGTGTGATCATCTCTAGGTCCATCCATGTTGCTGCAAATGTGAATGCCATCATAGTATTCTAAACTGGAGTTGAGAAGTCGTAGGATGAAGGCTCTTGTTCAGCCCTCCCTTGGGCCCGAGAGTCACCACCAGTCAATCACAGCACTCTTTGAGATCAAACCTGCTCTCAGAACCCCTCTCATCACCTAGCCTTAGGACGAGTCGACCAGAATGTGCCCAGGAACTTATCCTGACTGCCCGTCCTAGATGATTCTGCTCAGGTTGCCTGCTCTGCCTATATGCTTCTTGGTGTGAAAGATGTAACGTCTCCTAGATTGTTAGGACACTTAGTGAGAAAAGCATTGATGACAGAGTTCCTTTAACAGAAATCCTTTCTTGAATACAACAGTCACATATATCATCTTTGGAGAAGAAAATATTCATTGCTTTTAATCCCACCGCTAACCTGCTGTTGCCATCTTGGTGTCCTGGCTTCCAGTGGGACGTGGTGGTGAGGGATGATTGCCGTGCTTGTTTCGGTGAGGATGGGCTGTGTTATGAATCTCACGTTTCCTTGGGAGAGGTCAACTGTGAGGAAGTAATTCTCAGATGGTTTCAGAGAATAATACACACGGGAAAACAGTAACATAAGGTCATGTGATGGAAAGCGGCTGAAGCAATGGGGCTGCTCTCATGGGGGATTCTCAGTGAAGGCCTCTCTGAGGAGGGCATTGGAGCAGAGATCTGAAGGATGTGAAAGTCAGATATGCTAATAAATTCAGGGAAAGAGCATTTAGGCACCGGGAATAGCAAATGCAACAGCCCTGAGTCAGCCACAGCCTGATATGTTTTAGAAAGACGAAGTAGCCTGTTTTCCTGGCCCCGGAAGATGGTCAGGGTAGACAGGAGAGGTTGGCTAGAGTGGATACTTTAAAAGCGTATTGCGAAGCTGTTGATGGTTTCCCAGCAAGAGAGTGAAGTGAAGACACTTTGCCATTTACAAAGATCCCTGTGACCCCCGTGTGGAGAAGGGTTTGAGGGGACCAGAGGGGACTGTGATAGAACGGTTGGGAGGCTACTGCACTAGTCCAGGCAGAAGAAGATGAGAACAAAGAGGAGATGGAGAGAGGAGGACCTTTCATGGCTTCAAATGATAAAACTTGCTGCTGCATTGGATGTGAGGGATGCAGGACTCAAGAACGACCCACAGACAGACAGGAAAGTGGCACAACGAAACTAGAGGGACCTTAGGACATGCTGTGGGTGTATAGCGGAAGGAGCATGGAAGATTCCATGCCAGGGAATTCCAGCAGGGTTTCCCAAAACTTCGTGCTGTGAATCAGGCTGAAAAGATGACCAACAGAGACACTGATACACACCCATCACAGCACCGATATTCGCATTTTAGCCACAGATGGTACTGGTCAGTGTAGGAAGCAAAACTGGGATTTGAAGTAGCATCCCTGAGTGAGAGAAAGGAAGAGCCCTGACCTCTTGGCCACAATGTCTTATCAGCTCCTTGTTGTAGGCTGCCCTGTCCATCTCTCTTCTCTTTGGGCTCCACAGTCTTTTTATCCTGCTAGGGCCTGGAGGAAAGCCTGTTGGCATGTACCAGCTGAGAGCCTGCTCTGGGGTCCTGGGAAAGACGGTGGGATGGCACTTTAGGATGTCATTCATCTCAGAGGAGGGACCCCAGAACAGAAGAGTAGAGCAGGTTCCAAGTAAACACCTACAGCCCCCAAGGAAGAGACGAGCCAGGTGTGACAATAGGGAGGAGTGGGGACTGTGTGGCATCAGAAAAGCAAATCCCCATCTGACTGTGGCCACTGCTTGCAGCTCAGGATTATCCTGGGAACGTGAGCCCAGAGTACCAGGTGAGCCCAGAGCACCAGATTTTCCTTCTTTTTAAGAGAGGCCTGAAATGTAGATTTTTATGTTAAATAGTGTGGTTTTCCAATGTTGGCCAATAATTGTCTCAGTTAATACTCATAATGGAATGGAAAACACATGTCACTGGGTGACTGAGGACCCCTGAACGGTCTTTTTTTTGCAGGTAATGTCATGATCACTCGGGGACCGTATGGCCTGGGGGGTGGAGGGCAGCCCCAGTGTACAGCCACCAAACTGCCGTGGTTACTCAGCGTGGCCCTTTCATTCTCACAAGTGTCCCAGTTTGGATGATGAAGCATTTGGTCATCCTAATTATAAAGTTCTTTCCGAGTCTACCTTCCTCAGTGGGTTTAACATCATTTGACGTAAGAGGCTTTTCAGAAATGGGGTCTTAGTCTGTTCGGGCTGCTATAACAGAACACCATCGAGTGGGTGGCTTCTAGACAACACACATTTATTTCTCATAATTCTGGAGTCTGGAAGTCCAAGATCAAGATGCCCACAGGTTCTGTGTCTGGTGAGAGCCCGTTTCCTGGTTGATAGATGCCATCTTCTCGCTGTGTCCTCAGTGGGGAAGGGGGCAAGGGAGCTCTCCGGGGTCTCTTCTATAAAGTCACTGAGTCCCATAAGGCGTGGGCTGTGCTGTCGCTTGCTGGAGGTGGGATTGGAATCAAGGAAGTCCTGCAGGTGGGGTTGGAGACTCTAACAGTTGGGGAGAGCAGCGTTAGCGCTGGGGGCTGTTGTATTTGTGCTGGGGTTGGTGTTATCCCTAAAGATGCAATAGCTTGGCCAGGCCACTGGGCGCATCTGCTGAGAAAGCGGTGATGATGGTGGTGGTAGTAGTGTGGGTAGTAGCGTGGGGTCATGCTTCTGCCTTGAAAATAGAAGCTACCCCAATCCGTCCCACTCGCACTGGGGAGGGGAAGATGCTCATTCCTGCTGTCTACAGAAGTGTAGACGAAGCGGCTCCTTCTGTTCAACTCATGCCATGACTTTTACCAACAGCAACGCAGGCCCTTCAATATCTCTGCAAGAGGATGAATAATAAAGTTACCGGACAATGAAAGCTCTCCTTACCTTTTGTAACCTTTTAGTCAGTGTTATCTACCCATCTAAAATTTCCAGGCAATTCCCTGGCGGTCCAGTGGTTAGGACTCGGTGCTTTCACTGCCCGGGGGCCCGGGTTCAATCCCTGGTGAGGGAACTGAAATCCCACAAGCTGCGCGGGGCGGCCAAAAAAAAATTTGTTTTTTCCATGAAATTTTGCATTTCTTACTATCTGCCTCCATCCTGCACTCAATTTAGAAATTTCATCTTGGTTTTTGAAGAAGAAGAATTTCGATTATAAGAAAACTCAGGGCCTAGCAGAAGAAAGAATCACACAATTCCACAATGAAGAATCATAATCTGTCCTTGTTCATAATTTTCCACAAGTGATCTATTTATATATATGTATTTTTTTCTTTCGAAAAAGGACATACTTTTGTTATTTTGCTTGTTGAGGTTTCCAGTAGACTGTGCTTACATTTCTGATGAAAACTTTCCAGGATGGAGGCAAAGAAACACACGGACATGGAAAAAAACAAACAGCATAACTGCTTGTATATTAGCAGTTTGTTAAAAAGCTGTCAGCCAGGGAGAAAAAGGGATAAAAGCAGGGAAAACTGAATGGATATAAATTGCAGCCACCTGCTTACTCATTTCCAAAGCATTTGTGAAATACAGATCAATTTCTTAGAAGCAATGTTGTTGAAACTTTGCTGTTTAAGCCCCCATCGCTCACCTCTAACCTGACCCAGCCACGTCACTCTGTGAACGGCAAGTGGCCGCCTGTAAGTGGTCAGCTTTTAGGGCCAAAAGGCGTCTGGCTGAGACCACTTAAAATAGCATCACATTGCCCAGATGTAGAGAAGGCAGACAATGCATTGTGTTAATGGGTTACTGATGTCAATCCTGGGGACACATTTATAAGATGTTGATTTGGCCTGTGACTAATTACAGAATGGCTTATAAAGCTGAGTTAAAGATGCGTAAAGCTGCAGAGAGTCATGCCTTTTAAAGCTGCTTCCAGAGATGTAGTTGAGCTCACACAGAAAAGGCAGAGTCGGTCTGTAAAATATGCATTTGTCGCATCGACTCCAGCCCAGGACCCATCAGTAGGAAAAGTGAGAAACCACATCTGATTATTTTGTATTTGTGATATTGTCCTTGAAATGCTATTTGTACACACCCTTATTTTAGTCACTGAAGGCACCCTGTGGTTAAAACACACATTTTATATATTTTATATCCATCCACATATCAGTGAAAAGATTACTGGCATATAAACATCTTTTTTCCCCTGGATGGTCGGAATTTAATGATTTTCATTATCTTTTCTAATCTGTGTTTAATGTTATTTTAAAAATAAGTGTGTATTTATGTATTAAATATTTTTTAAGTAGAATAAAAATATTTTTCAAAGGAAGGATAGAGGTCACTAATTTGCAGAAGGGAAGTTGGAGACCTGTCTCTGTGGATGTTCACATCTAATGTCTCCCTTGGAACTGAGGCTCGTGGGCAAACGATGCTTGCCATGACCGTGATTCATTCAAGTCAATTTCCACCACCCTCACCTGGGCTCATGCTTCCCGTGACCTCACTTTAAAAAAAAAAACTCCCTTATGGGCTTCCCTGGTGGCACAGTGGTTAAGAATCTACCTGCCAATGCAGGGGACACGGGTTCGAGCCCTGGTCCGGGAAGATCCCACATGCCGCGGAGCAACTAAGCCCATGCGCCACAACTACTGAGCCTGTGCTCTAGAGCCGGCGAGCCACAACTACTGAGTCTGCGAGCCACAACTACGGAAGCCCACGTGCCTAGAGCCTGTGCTCCGCAACAAGAGAAACCACCGCAATGAGATGCCCGCGCACCACAACGAAGAGTAGCCCACACTCACCGCAACTAGAGAAAGCCTGCGTGCAGCAACAAAGGCCCAACACAGCCAAAAATGAATAAAAATAAAATAAATAAATTTATTAAAAAAAAAAAACTCCCTTAAAAGTTGTGGATACATGAATCACTGACTTCACAACTGTCGCAGAAAGGTCTGAATGAGTGTGATGATTATTTCCTGATGTCTCTCATCAGTGATTTAGCTATCCCCGTAACCACAATAAGCTCATCAAGGCTCGATTCCATGTGGGTGAATTCCACATCTCATCTGAGTCATCTAGGAAAAATGAATGTGGTCCTCCAAAATTAGGACCACCACAATGCATGAAATTTGCATATTATTTGTCAGGATATATTTGACTTAATTGCCAAGTTTATCATCATGGTTGTGTTTCCACTTCACAATGAACCACCCCGAACTCCTTACATGACTATGCTATATGATTTGTCATGGAATGATCAGAATTAATCTGGAAAACTGAACCGATAATGTAATTACAAATCATATCTGTTTGTTTGAATATAAAATAAAATTTCCCCCTCTGCCTAAAAGTGCTTCATAGTTTCTTGGTTTGCTCAGAAAATTATGAAAGAATTCTATTTGTCCACACTTCAAAATCAAACTTTATTTTTAAAAAATTTTTATCATTTCACTCCCCAAAATCTCTCTGACTGCTGCTATAGACTGAATGTCCAAATTCACATGTTGAATTCCTCAAGGTGATGGTTTTGGGAGGTGGGACCTTTGGAAGGTGATTAGGTCATGAAGGTGGAGCCCTTAGAAATGGGATTAATGCCCTTTTAAAAGAGACCCCAGAGAGCTCCCTCACGCCTTCCACCAAGTAAGGACACAGAGGGAAGGCAGCGTTCTATGAACCAGGAAGCAGGTTGTCACCAGACACCGAATCTGTGGGCATCCTCATCTCGGACTTTCGGCCCCCAGGAGTGTGAAAAATAAGGTACCCAGTCCTTGGTATTCTATTATAACGGCACAAGGGGGCGAAGACAGATGCTAATGGATTGATGTAGCTTTGGTGATCACATTTAATTTGGACAAAGAGCTCAGTTTTTGTAGATGAGACCGGGCCAGAAAGGGAACTTCTAGGAACTTCTTCTTAAATTAAGAAAGCAGTTCATTACCACCTGTATTGTTTTTCTCCTTGAGGGCAAAGAATGACTACAGGCAATGTTTTATCTTAATTGGTGATCATGAAGGGCCCTTTTGATAGTTAACACTCCTAAGCATCTTTCTTCATCACCTCCACATCCATCTGGAAACTAAATTGTGTTTAAAATTATTCAAAGCTACTATCCACCTGTGGCCAACACCCAGAAGCCATTCTTACCTCCTCCCAGTTTACCAAACCCGATCAAATAAATTTTGATATGCTGCATTTCATTGTCATTCAGTTCAAAACACTAATGTCTGGTTTGAGTTCGTCTTTAAAATTGTGTTATTTAATTCCCAAATATCTGGGAATTTTTCATAGATCTGGTATTGATTTCTAATTTAGTTCCATTTTGCTCAGGGAATATAAATCATAGTATTTTAAAGCTTTAAAATTACTTGAATCTTTTATTAGGACCCAGAATATGATCTATATCCATAAATCCATGAATACTTGAGAATACGTTTTCTACTTGTGTCAATCATCGAAAGAGTTACTGAAGCATCTCTCTCTCTCTTTTTGAATCTCTCTCTCTCCTGAACCCAGTCGACAGATAGATCTAAATGAGGCCAAAGAGAGCACCGAGTTTAATAGTCTTCTTGTGCAACAGAGGTGACTCTTGGGATGAAGCCCAGACTCGCCAGACGCCAGGCCTCTAGATTCTCAGCTCTTTCTTAAACCCATTCTGATCTTCTGAGTCTCCGTCCCCCCTTTTATCTCATTTTCTTCCTAATTTACCATAATGGAGAGTCAAAATAAAAGATTAAATTATTTATCATTATATTATTGAGCAGATTTATGTTTCTTGCTCTTCATTATGAAGACTAATGAGTAGGACATTTTCTAATTCCCTAAGCGTATCAAACTAATTCGATTTTTACTTTTATGAGGTCTATAATTATTCTCTTCATGGTTAATTGTCCACGGTAGGAAAAAATAATGGTTTCTCACACCATTACTAAGTTGCAAAAGTCTCATTTATCAATAATCATTTACATTAATATTAATTCCTAGCTTAAATATGCCAGCTCTTACCAGTCTTATGCTAGACTTCAGTAAGCCCATTGCTTCCCAGGACCGGCGACAGGGTAGGGATTCATCAAATGAACTGAATCTAATTTCCTTTATGGATTCTGGTTCTTAGGAGACTTCTTTTCTACTCTGATGGGCACTGAAGCACATTTGTAAATATTAAGCGAAGATAAGAAGATGGCTATTCTTGGATCAGCTCTTGCCTTTACTTAGAAATGTCTCATCTATTGTCTTGGTGCACAGCTGAAACTTCCAGTTTTGGAATCCTGTATCATTTACACCATTATTTAGAAAGGTTCACTTCCCTGCTGCCAAAAGACCCAGACATGTAGTTTCCTTGACTTACTGTGGCCACCTCTGCCCCTGATGGAAGGTGGGATTGAGTTCCCTATATGTCAATGTGTCAATGTCAAGACTGTTACATCTCCCACCAGAGGTCAGCTTCTGAGTCAGGATTTCCAGGACAGTAAATTCTATGCAAGGCACATAGTGTCTTCTCTGAATTCTCAGAGAAGGAGCCTTCCCAACAGCTCTACGAGGAGTGCAGGGATTGATGCCTTTGCTTTTATCTGTCTGTTCTTTCTGGAAGGATTTTCACGCACAACCCTCAGACCGGGGGGGGGGGGAAAAAAGCCATTCTAGTAATCAGATATCAGCACACACGGATACATAGAGACAGAAAAAACGTACAATTTTCATAAAAGTTCCAGGGGATGGAGTGAAATTCCTTAATCAGGTAAATTTGCAGTGGAAAAGGTTGACAGAGGCTGAAAGGCATTGTCAGTTTCACATGGTCTGTGCATGTCTGCTGGTGGCCTGAGACTCCGTGTCCTATACGATCACCTCCCCAACAGCAGCGAACTTTTGCCTCATAAAAGGCATCACTTATCTTGGACAGGATATCAAGGCGACTTTCTTTTCTTTCCTTCCTTTCTTTCTTTCTCTCTCTCTTTCTTTTTTGCTGTGAGGTGCGGGTTGCGGGATGCGGGATCCTAGTTCCCCAACCAGGGATGGAACCCGTGCCCCCTGCATCAGGAGGGCGGAATCTCAACCACTGGACCACCAGGAAGTCCCCAGGGTGAATTTCTTAAGTGACCAAGTGAAGAGGGAAGTAACCTTTGTGAGCCTACTGACTATCATTACATTCGATTAAATTTAATAACACAGTTGCTTCCTTGAACGATTTAACACAAAGAGACACAAAACACATGGGTGCTTGGAGATGAGGTTATTCACCCGCAAGCTGATCATGGCTTCCTTGTCTCGACTGTGCTATGATTTCCATGTTACTGCCCTGAAAGGTGATGATCACACCTGATAGATAGCCAGTGCGTTCCCTGAAGATCGTGCACCTTGAATGTCTTGTCACTGAGAAAAAATGATTGCTGTGCCGATTTCACCGTGACAGGGTTAACACAGGCTTGCTGTAAAACCAGAGGCATGCCCACCTTTAGGTAATTAGCTAAACGTTGCTTCCAATGCTCTGTCCATTCATTCATCAGAATCAGCCCCTGTCCAGTGCCAGGTACCATGTGATTCCCAATTGATACCTTATGTACGGGATAGGCATGGGACATGCTTAGACTAAAAACATATTCTCTGTTTATCTGAGGTTCAAATTGAGCTGGATGTACGAAAGCCTGCAACCCTAGCCTTCCGTCAGTATGCAGTCTATCGGGGACGGTCAAATACACAATGGAAGTGCCGTGCAATCACCAGTATGATGGCAGCTGCAGGTACAAAGCAGAAATGACAATGAGAACTGGTCCAGACAGAGGAAGTGAAGGTGGATCTTTAGGCAGAGGGAGAAGGTATAACAGACCCTGTAGGTCATCGATCCATCTGCCCTTCACGTCACTCCTGTATCGTTCAGCCTGTACCATCCACCCTTGCCCTCGACTTGCATATTCTGGTACGTGCCCCTCTGTGCCCAAGGGCTCTCCCTCCTACCCACAGCTGTGAAAAAGTTTACCGTGTGACTGTGGGCTGGGCTGGGAGAGCTGGGCAGTAACTGCAGCCCCTCCCAGGAGCATCCCTTCACCGGTGACTCTTAGGAGTGGAGTATAAATACCCTGGCCCCCTAACACCGCAGATTAGACCATTCTGAGGGTAGTGTGTGTGTGTGTGTGTGTGTGTGTGTGTGTGTGTGTGTGTTGCGGTTTTCCCCAAAATGTCACCACCCGATTAAGAGCCAGTAATGCCCCGGGGCAGCTGGCTCGAGGGAGCACCCTGAGTGCCTGCCTTTCCTTCAAGCCATAGATTTTCCGTTTCTCATCTGCTGCCCCCTGAACTTCCCGAAGAAGCCGTCTTCCCTTGAATCCACAGTGTTGGATTTTATAGCCTAGGTGGAGAGGGTGAGGGAGAGAGCGGCCCCATCAGTGAGTTCCTTCCGTCTGTTTACCATCCGTCTCTGGGCCAGGGAGCAGCACCATGTCACCTGCGGAAGCAGATGCTCCACTGCCCTGGTGTCTGGAGAAAAGACGACACCAAGATGAAAGTCCTGGAGCGTCTTTCATCTCCCCGCGCTCGCTGCTTCATCAGCATCGCGGCCTCGCTGCCAAGACTGATGAAACGCTTAGAAACTTCCCGGCTCCTGCGCTCTCAGTGCCGTGTGCGCTGGCAGCTGCCACCTCGTCCTACCTGTGACCCACGCGCGGCTTCCCCAAACGGCCAAAAGCAAACTTTCTCCACCCATTTGGCTTTTTACACAGAGTTGCTCAAGACAATCAGTCATGAATCTCTGGAGGCCTAGTGAGGTGTTTAGGCTTTCTCATATAAAAGCATCCGAAACCAAGATTCTCTTTCTGAAAAGGTCAATGTTGCTTTGCATCCAGGAATTAACACCAGGTAACTGTGGTCAGTGAGGAAGAGGGAGGTGACAGGAGATGGCGGGAGCGGGGTCGGGTCACTCAGAGCCTCAGTGACCACTTGGGATTTTTAAAAAGTCTGAGTGGAATGGTATGTCCTCGAAGGCTGGGAAGAGGGATCGTGGCATGCTGCCGTTTCACATTTAAAGTGATGTCTCTAATGAACCTATCTACAAAACAGAACTACGGACATTTAGAGCGGAAGGGTGGTTGCCAAGGTTGGGAGGAGGTGTTCGGGGGAGGGATGCATTGGGAGTTTGGGATCAGCAGATGCAAACTATTATCTACAGGATGGATAACAGCAAGGTCCTACTGTAGAGCACAGGGAACTCTATTCAACATCCTGTGATAAACCAGAATGGAGAAGAATGTGAAAAAGAATGTATATATATGTATAACTGAGTCACTTTGCTGTACAGCAGAAATTAACTCAACGTTGTAAATGAACTATACTTCAATAAAAAAAGAATTTTTTTAAATTAAAGTGATGTCTCTGTCAACGGGCAAAAAAGGAATCATGGAAACAGATTGGGGGTTCTTGTAAATGTCCCAGAAGGGATGATAGCGGTGTGGGTCTGGATGGCGGCAATGTCCATGGTGACACGTAGTCTGATTTGCCAACTATTTTTGAGATGGAACTGACAGGATTTGGTATTTTATTATATATAAGGAAGGATTTAAAGCCTACTTAGTGTTTATACATTTAAATAAAATCAACATATCGTTGCTGTTGTACGACGTGACATTATCAGGATTCAGAATCTCAGCAGATGCTGACCGGTGACCTGAGGGGACTGTTAGTTGGGCGACCAGTGACACCTGCACACCGTTATTCCCTAACAACCACGATTTATGATTTTGTCTCAGTAAGTCTGCTACTCAGAGGTCACCAGGAGACGCCCCAGCTTTGTCCCTCCTGAAGATGGCTGCCACGCATCCAAGGTCCGTGGCAACAGTGCTCTTCTCTGCTGTTACCAAGACAGGGATCGCTAGGGTACATCACAGAGGCAGAGTCCTAAGCCCTTGCCCTTCTGGGCTCCATCCCACACTTGGACATCTGAGGCCTGGGCAGTCAATCCCATGTCAGCTGGGTCATCTCTGTCCTTGCAGTTTTTCACTGAAAAACCTCAAACTCACGTTTCCTTGTTTGTATGATTTAGTCTAAAATACATTATATAATGTTATTTTCAATATAAAAGTGTTTTGAGGGGCTGGGGGAGGGAAGGATTGGGAGTTTGGGATTAGCAGATGCTAGCTATTATACATAGAATGGGTAAACAACAAAGTCCTATTGTATAGCATAAGGAACTCTATTCAATATCCTGTGATAAACCATCATGGAAAAGAATATGAAAATGAATATATATGTGTACAACTGAGTCACTTTGCTGTACAGCAGGAATTAACACAACATTGTAAATCAACTAAACTTCAATAAAAATTTTAAAAGTATTAAATTAACAATTTAAATGTTTTCAGTAATAACAAATAAACAATGTGGGAGATTGAAGAAGCAAAGCTTTCATTTTTCTGGGGGGGTAGTAGCCCCATTCTTCCTGCACCACATAAACACATCCATAGGCCGAATTCTTTTCAAAATTCCTTTAAGGAATATTATATCTTGATTATCTTTGTTTCTCCGTTGTTTTATTGTGGTAAATACACATAACAAATTTTACCATCTTAACCATTTTAGGTGGACATTTCAGTGGTATGAAATCCATTCATAATGTGTCTAGAACTCTTTTCATCTTATAAAACTGAAAGTCTGTTCCATTAAACACTAACTCCCATTCCACCCTCCCCCAAGTTCCTGGCAACCACCATTCTACATTCTGCCTCTATGGTTTTGACTACTGTGGGGACCCCACGTAACTGGAATCATACAGTATTTGTCTTTTTGTGACGAGTTAATTTCACATAATGTCCTCAAGGTTCATCTATGTTGTAGCCTGTGTCAGAATTTCCTCCCATTTGAAGGCTGAATATCATTCCACTGTATGGATAGGCCACACTTTGCTTATCCACTCATCATCCATCGATGGACACTTGAGTCCTCCCAAACACCATCTAGACGATCATACTTCTCACTAGCATTTTTGTGACTGTCGCTAAAATTCTCACCAGCACAGCCCCCCTTACATTCCCCGCATTTCCCATTAAAATGGAACTCTGTCTCCTCAATTCAATCAATCTGCTAACAATTACTGAATAGGCTTTTCCAAATAAATTGCCCTGATACCAACCTGCCAACTTGGGAGTGGAAAAGGAATATTGAGATGATACAATGAATGGATGAATTTTGATGTGGGAAGTCATTGGATAGAAAGTTGCAAATATCTCAACTCATTTCTTTTGAAGCTGTCAATATTTTGACTTCCCAGTAAAGTTTTGCTCTGGTTAACATGAAAGTGTGCATGTTCATAAGTGATATTTTGCAAATGAAGGGAATGTCAAAGTACTGGAGGAACCCCATCCTGTGAGTTCTACTGCATGATGTGGTGAGTTCTAACCTACGACTGACCCCCTCAGAGTGTCTGCGTTTGATGGTGGAAGAATTTGCACTTGGGTTTCCTTATAAGACCAGATCTTGCACAGAATACGATAGCAAATAAGAGTCCTAGCTTGCAACTGTAAAGCTAAAATTGGACAGGAGGATTGATATTTTAGCTTTGCATATGGAGGGTCTCAGTGTGTGACTATGTCTTTAACTTTGAACATGAGATAAGAAATTCCTTACACTTGGTGTTGACTTTGGTTTCTTACATGGGCCTTGGGCAAAATTTTACTAACACATAATGCTCTTCATGAAGCAACAGCTGGAATGTACTTGGCAACTGCTGTTCATATAAATAATTCACCACTAATTGGTTCGAGGGGCCCTCCTGAAATGGGATGCCAAATTGGATAATAGGTTGATGGTGCAATGGAAAGTGATAATATTATGATTATTCCCATCTGCCCTCATTGGTTACAACAAAGAGAAGGGTAACACTCCATTTCATAAGTCTGTGAACCTGGTATATTCACAGGTTCTGGGGTTTAGGAAGTGGAAATACTTGGGGGCCTTTGTTCAACTCAACTAAATGTCGCCGTGTGGAAATGCAGGGCAGGTATTGATGAGACTTCTGATTTTTCAAGAGAAGCCAGGGATCTGGATTTTTGCAGAGAATATTCTGATGTTTCAAATGTTATCAAGTTTTCTTTTTTGGAAGTAAGACATGGCCCAACAACATGACACAAAACCAGACCTCATAGCACCATGTTGCTAACTCTAATTTATAATCTCAGATTATTCTGTTTTGTTCTGGGGAATGAATCTTATCTTCTTTAGCAGAAATTGGGTTCCCTGAAGGCTGGAACTGGCTGGGATGCCCTCTGTGTGTTTTCCTATTATCCTGACTCTTAATGGGCTTTGCTTAGGGGTTGGGGAGTGGTTATGGAGGGTCTAAAACATTGCTGAACTCCCTCCTGGAGGGGTCCCATGGTAGCCTTAGAGGGAAGAGAAGTCCATCCTGATTGACAGGCACCCCTGGAAAAATTGATAAGACAGATGATCTTGTTTTCAAAACTGAAATCAAACCACCCAGCAATATCCCGCAGGACTCCTGTTTGCTTTGAAATATCATGAGGAAGAGGGAACCTTCGAAGATGCTCTCCCAAATTATTGTTTATTTTTATGACAATAGGTGAAAATGTGACTTTTGCAAATACCAGTTGTGGGATTTATAAATATCTGTGAGTCTCAATGTATGCATATACTGTGAAATGATGCTTACACAAAAAGCAGTCTTTTTTATAGTTGCACAAATTCAAAGTGTGCAGGTAAAACTAGTTGTAGAATGTGGTTAAGCCATCACTGCAGGGAGGCACCACTTGGGCTGAAAAACAGAAACATCAGCTATTCCTGCACAGAATTGAGAGGTTAGTCGTTCTCCCAGGTGATTTCAATGTGTACCCAAAGGTAAGAACCAGTGTCCTGGGATATTTCTAATCATCCCACCCCCTCGTAATTCATTCTTATACCTAATAATCACATTGTATTTATATAGGGAGATTTTTTAAGAGCAGATCCTGTTTAAGATGGTCAATATAAAAGTAGTGGTTAAGAACAGGGACTCTGGAACAAGACTGCTTGGGTTCAAAGCCAGCATTTGCTCCTAACGTATTAACTAATAATAATATATGTATTAGGAACAATATATTATGTAGCATATTATATAATATATTATTATTTATTCATTTGGATATATAATATAATTATATGCATAAGGATATATATTATATAAATATTAGGATATATATGTCCTATATATATTAATATGTATCTGTTCTATATATTATATATAATCATATAATTTGTCAAGTGTAATCTTGACAAATTTACCTCTCAGGGTTTCTGATTCCTTCCTGTAAGACAATGATTCTACTAGTGCCTATTTGTTGAACTATTAAAAGAATTGTTTAAAGTAATGCTTTTAGGACAGTGCTTGGCACCCTGATCTCTGACTTCCAGCCCCCAGAATTGTGGGAGATAAATGTCTCGAATCCCTCAAAACAGCAGACTGAATGGACACGGAGTGGTCGGCTGTGCTCCCCCCGTAATGGAGAGCTGAAAGAGAAAGAGAAAGGCACTCAGAAATCCTGGGAAACGTAGGAGAGTTTTTTCAGACAGCCGGGCACCTGGCAGAGATCAAATCCATAAAGAACGTTACATGGTAGCTCCTCTCACTCTCAGCATGTTATTTTTTTTTTTTTATTGGAGTAGAGTTGATTTACAATGTTGTGTCAATCTCTGCTGTACAGCCAAGTGATTCCATTATACATATATATACATTCTTTTCCTATTCTTTCCATTATGGTTTAATCACAGGATTTTGAATATAGTTTCCTGTGCTCTACAGTAGGACGTAGTTGTTTATCCACTTTATGTACAATAGTTTGCATCTGCTAACCCCAAACTCCCAATCCTTCCCTCCCCTACCTCCCCTCCCCCTTGGCAACTGCAAGTCTGCTCTCTATGTCCCTGAGTCTGTTTCTGTTTTCATAGATAAGTTCATTTATGTCATATTTTAGATTCCACATATAAGTGATATCATATGGTATTTGTCTTTCACTTTGAGAAGAATTCATTTTAAGTGAGATAATTTGTGGTTATTTTCAGGTGTCCTTAACTTATAAGTCCTTGAAAGTATGCTTATGCGTATCCTTAGTCATAACCTGAGCCATATACTTATGATATATCAAATAACTATTCAAAAGATTTTCAGAGCTTATAAGAACCCGTGGTCTCAGCTGATCGCCAAGGTTTTACTTTCTCTGGGAAGACTTATGCTGACCTGACAACTACACTGGGAGTTTAACGCAATATTTCAATTCTGCTACCACCCAGACCACAACCTTTCAGTGTTGAGTCTAAAACTTTGAGCTTCTCTTCTCCAGAAACTGGTTCCTCCTTAAAGCCTTGAGCCACCATTTGGTTTCTGAATACACAGCAGCCTAACATTTACAGCAGGCTCAGACTCCCATGTCCAGCTTCCAAATGGGTTTTCGGCCATCGTGAGACCCCTTACAGAAAAGTCCTCTGAATGAAATAACTGAATAGACACAATTCCAGGGCTCTGTGCCGTGTGAAACTGTAAGTAGCACTGACAATGTAATTTGAGCTCATTTGTGACACAGTAGCTCATAATGGCTTCACTTTTCATCCCCTTTATGAGGAAGCTCATCTGTTTCTGTGATAGAAGCCCGTTTTGTATGAGATGTGGCTCTTCGCTCATAGAGATCCTGGGGAACGTAGATTGATGAGAAGTGGGCACGTGTGGTGTGACGGTGGGATGCATGGCAGAAGGGTACCCCCAAAGTGTGTTCTCACCCCATCCAGGTAGAAGCAGATATTATAGGACATGGTGTGAATCTTGTACACTGGTTCATATGCACTATGCTTGTTTCAATTGCGGGGAACTCGTATAATAGATAAATGATTAAATTAGCCACTTCCCCGATCTGCGTGCGTCCTCTTGCAGAGGTAAAAGGGAGAGATTCGCCACTGTCCGGGCTTCTCACCAGACAGCAGGTGGGAAATGGCCAAGAAAGTCCATTACTGTGAAGAGACCCTCTTGGTCACTTTTACCTGGAGAAGGCAGGGAGATACACTGAGTCTCCTGCAATCACGTGGCGGGTGGAATTATACCAGCTTTACCCTCTGCCACACCTCATTCCAAACTATCTACAGTTGATAAGCTGGATCAGATGGTCATGAGGGTGAAAGTGGGCAAGCGATGTGGGAAGTGCCAGCTCTCTGAGCAGCTCCACAGCCCCCAGAACCACATCTCTGCCCTGTTGCTTCCCACTTTGAAGCACATTTACTGGAATGGGGGTGGGGGGGGGAGATCAGGGACGGGATTTTAAGACAGATTAGAGCTCAGATTCCCTCCACCTGGCAGTTCTAACCCATGCCTTGCAGCTCAAGGTATTTCATTAGCGTTCCGGGAACTTGGGCGAGATCTACAGAAACAGAGGCATCTCAGGCATGCCTGCCGTCCTCTTTAGCAAACCCAAGGGTGCACAGAGTATAACCAAACGAGGTTTTATTCTGGCACTGGTTAATAATAAAATGCAAAGGGAATGCAGCAGACTCAGCTGACGCAGTTTGTTCCATGTTTTATTGGCACAGAAATCCCCCTTGTTTACTGCTGAGGAGCCGTATCTCAGCCATTGAGGATCTGCTCCCTGGTGAAGGTATTTTGGATGAACCTGGAGATTCAGGATCCCCCGATTCCTGTTATTCTTCGTAGATTTTCTGGGCCAATGTCCCTACATGAAAATACATGGTTAGGTAAGGGATGTGTGTGTCTGTGTGTGTGTGTGTCTGTGTGTGTGTGTGTGTGTGTGTGTGTGTGTTATAGAGAGAGATTAAGGGGTAGGAAGACCAAGGCAGAGAGACAGACATAGAGAAATATTTAGGAAAATGAATTTCCCAAAATCTGTTCTATGACTTTGCTTTTCTCTTATTTACTTCTGTTTTTAAAAGTCCGGTGTTTAAATGCAGCACCAGGGGCTTAGAGCTTGAGTGGGTGGAGGTCGCTGCCGACCCCTCCTTATAGGATTTTCATATAAAGAAATGAGTAATTTAAAGTTCAACCAGTGCATTTTCGTGGTTATAATTACTCAGCCCCTTGCAGTACCTGCATCCTAGGAGATAGCACATAACCACTAAAATTTCTGTCATTTTGTTTTTTTGTTTTTTCCCCACCGTGATCTTGATGTCAGTTTTGGCTTTGACTGTTGATTTTCATTCTGGAAAGAATGATTTCCGCACTATTTTATGAACAGAATTTGGGGCCAAAGCTCTCTTCACTGGGTCATGGGTATTGCATGTTTGTGGCATGCCAGCCTTACAAAGTAGTGTAGCATGCATTAGGTAGTATCCATAACTTGGTGCAGACTTCTCATACAAAGAAATAAGGTACCTGATGTCACTGTTAAACTGGATCAAAATCTCACTCACCAATTTAGGAAAATATGTTTATTTCCAATGTGATTTAATCTTTACAGATTCTTAGATCACACATCCTGTACTGGTTTTCTGGTGCTGTAGCAAACAGCCACAATCTTAGTGGCTTAAAATAACACAAGTTTATGATCTTATGGCTCTGTAGGTAACAGGTCCTACACAGGCCTCTCTGGGTTAAAAACAAGGTGCCAGAAGCCTGCATCACTTCTGGAGGTTCTAGGGGAGAATCTGTTTTCTTGCCTCTTCCAGGTGTTAGAAGTTTCCCGCATTCCTGGGCTCATGGTCCCTTCTTCCATCTTTGAAGCCACGGCCAGTTGAAACTTTATCATATTGCCTCTCTTGTCCACATTACTTAAATTCCTTTATCCTTATGATTACATGGGACCCACCCAAATAATTCTGGACAAGCTTCCTATTTTAAGGTCAGCTAATTGACAAGCTTAATTCCATCTACTCCCTTAATCCCCCCTTGTCATGTAACATAACACGTGTATGCAGGTTCTGGGGATTTACACATGGACCTTTTTGGGGAGGGGTCATTATTTTGTCAACTACACTCTCCTTTTGCATCTCTAAAACAATACAATTTGTATTTCTCAGCCCAATTTCTCAGCTCCTCTATTGAATATTAGCTCTTGCTACAAATAGTAAGAAGTTTCCCCAGACCCTATAATTGAAGTAGAGCAGAAATCATTGCCATAGTTAAAAGCAGTGGAGGATGGGACTTCCCTGGTGGAGCAGTGATTAAGAATCCGCCTGCCAGTGCAGGGGACATGGGTTCGAGCCCTGATCCAGGAAGATCCCACATGCCGCGGAGCAACTAAGCCCGTGCGCCACAACTACTGAGCCTGTGCTCTAGAGCCCGCAAGCCACAACTACTGAGCCTGCGTGCCACAACTACTGAAGCCTGCACACCACAGTGAGAAGCCCGCACACCGCAACTAGAGAAAGCCGGCGCGCAGCAATGAAGACCCAACACAGCCAAAAAAAAAAAAAAAAAGCAGTGGAGGTTTTTCTATGACTATTAAAAAATATGTTTTTGTGTTTGCACACTTTGTATTTGCAAAACAGCCCCTGACCTTTCCGACTAATCATGGAATCTTCACCATTGGAAATTAATGGTCAGAGTTTTACTGCTATAAAAATAATTCCTTTTAAAGCGCTCTAAACACAACGTCTTTTGTGAAGGTCTCATGAAGATGGTATAATCTCTGCTTTTTAGTTTTTCCTTTTTACATTTACATATAAGGATCCCTTTGGCTTTTGCAATACAAATTAATGAGTTATAGTAAGTTTGGTTGTAAAGTGAAATTCCTTATGTTGAATTCTGTTTCCCCATTGGGTGCCCCTTTATAAGGACAGAAGGGTTACAAAGGGCTCTTTTCTTCAGCCCCTACAACAGTACAGGGATATAAACAAAGCCCCGGTGAAAGTTTATTCCTGGAACCCAGATTATGGTGCATATAACGAGTCCCTTTCAAGGCAATATGAAGAGTCTGTCTCTTTATTCATAAAGCCTTGCCTGCATCCTAAACTGTTGCTGATGCGGAGTAACTTCATTGACTAATATACTTCTAAAACAACTTAGTTATTTTGTGTTATAAAATAATGATAATAATTTATGGAAAACGTCAGATAAAAGTGAGGTCTTATATAAAATAATTGAATCAATTTTATCAGACAAAAAATTTCGGAAAGCAGATGTTTTGTTTAACAACTCATTTTGTAAGCTACACAAAACAGTTCAAACCTTTTTGAGGTCCTCGATAAACAATTTTTGTGGTAATGAGTTATTTGGAAACCTCCAGTTTAAAAAAAATAATCGAACGATCCATACTTTTTTATTTAAAAAAATGGATTTATTGAGGTATAATTGACATAGACAGAACTGCACATATTTAATGTGTGCAATTTGATGAATGTAAACATATGCAAACACCTGTGATATCATCACCACAATCAAGGTAACAGACATAATCAACACCTTGATGAGTTTCCTTTGTCCCTTTGTGTTTGTTTGTTTGGAGCCATAACTTTTTTATTTGAATATCTTCTTTGTCTGAAGTACACTATGTTTCTCTACAACATAGGGGAGGAAATTCTATTAATCTCCGTAACAATATTACTTGGTAGCAGTGAGCACCTCTATTTTACACATAATGCATCTGACATATCAAAAGATTAAAAGAAGTATCCAAAATCATTTGGCCAGTATCTGCTGAACAGGGACTCAAACAGAATCCTTTTAATTTGGTGGATTAGTTTCCACGTATGCCTTGCTAATTTTTCATGCCTTCTGGTACATTTCCCAAATCAGAAACAATATCCACAGCTGTGACTTTTGTCTAATTAAACCTGAGGATATTTGAGGCAAATTGTGCCTGAGTCAGTGTCTGATACATCTCCCTGGTGGGGAGTTCTAATTACCATTTGTTCTAGTTTTGAAAAAAATATATTATCCATGCCCAAGAATTGAAATTTTTCTGTAAATGTGTAAAAAAGACAATTTGAATATTAGAATATATCAGGAGGAATATGCACAGACCCAAGAACACAAGTTTTTTAAAAAGGAATATGCATTTTGCTATTAAAATTGCCTAGGTGAAACCTAAATTGTGTTTAAAAATTTAAGATTAACCACTAAGCTAATATAAATAAAACATAACTTGAAACCAGTGGGAAAAATAAAATTGAATACAGAAAATGTGATGAAGCCATTAGAAATCAGAGAATAAGGAAAAGTAAATATACAATAAGCTTTGTGGCTCTAAGAGCCGAGATCTTCTTCTAGGGTAGTGTCTTTCAAACCACAGTTCACAGCACACTAGTGGTGTAAAATAAGTTAATGCATCGGGACCAACATTTATTTTTCAAATCAGATAGAATATCCTAGGTTAGAATAGAATAGAACTGAATAGACTAGAATGTACTTGACAACACTGCAACTTGTAAGGATAAAAATAGTTTTGCGAGATTTTGTTTTAGTATGTGTGTGTATACATTTTTGTGCACACGTGTATTGCTCAAAGTATAAAATGTATTTCTTTAGTGAGTTGTGGTCAAAATATTTGAAATCCACCTCTTTAGAACTTATAATCAGGAATATTCATACTAAAAGCAAAGAAAAACTATGTGTTGAGTGATGGTGATAGCACAGGTTCTTACTGAATGTTAAAATAATAATAATAACAACCTATAATGATAATAGCAAATACATAAAATTCTCATGTACCAGATTTCTAAGTGCTCTACATATATTAGCATTAAATTCTACAACTCAACTCTGAGGGGTAAGTCTATTACTATCCCAATTTTAGGGTCAAAAAAACATCAGTAAAAAGAAGGTAGCAAGTTGGGAAAACAGAATTCAAAAACAGGTAAAGGGTCTGTTTTTCTTGTAAATGTGGCTGTTTGTGCTGTCTCCTTGGCAGTGTTTCCTTCTGACCCAATGGAGACTGAGGTTCACTCACTTTTTTTAGGTCTCGTTTGTTTATTTTTTGAACTTTTATTGGAGTGTAGTTGATTTACAATGTTGTGTTAGTTTCAGGTATACAGCAAAGTGAATCAGTTATACATTAATCCACTCTTTTTCAGATTCTTTTCCCATATAGGTCATTACAGAGTATTGAGTAGAGTTTCCTGTGCTATACTGTAGGTCCTTATTAGTTATCTATTTTATATATAATAGTGTGTATATGTCATACCATAAAAAAGAATGAAATAATGCCATTTGCAGCAACATGGATGGACCTAGAGATTGTCATACTGAGTGAAGTAATTCAGACAGAGAAAGACAAATATCATATGATATCGCTTATATGTGGAATGTAAAAAAAAAAAGGGTACAAATGAACTTCTCTACAAAACAGAAATAGAGTGACAGATGCAGAAAACAAACTTATGGTTACCAGGGGGTAAGGGGAGGGAGGGGTAAATTGGGAGATTGAGATTGACATATACAAATCATTTTTCACTTTTGAAAGTAGTGATGAAGAAGAACTAGGAATGACTTTAACAATCATACTAGCATCTGATCTATTGGTGTTCTGCCGTTCTCAAAGTCACAGATGTTAGACTTGAGACCAGCAAGGACAGTGTTTTCTAGTCATTAGCACTTCCAGTGCCTTCTTGGTGGCTTCTAGGAGCACCGGGTGGGGAAGAGTTTTCAAATGATAAGCAGACCTAATGGGAAAATGGAATCATGCAAGTGATTAGACATGTCTGCTCTGAGCACAGGCAGGAGAGAAGAGATACACATAGCATTCTTCCATTTTTCATTGATTTAACAAACGTGTGTATCAGGGTCCCAGCCTGTGTCTGGCGTAGTGATGCTGTGATACACGGTGACCCAGAGGGACAAAGCCTCTGTCCTCATAAGGCTTAATGTTCAAGTAGAAGATGGTCAATAAAACAAATACACAAATATGTAATAACCCCCAGAGGGTGATCGTGCTGTAAAGAAACATAAAGCAGAGGAAAGGTAGAGATGCCTGGAGAGGGAGTGGTCGCTATTTCAGTTAGGGTGGTCAGCAAAGTCTTTGTGAATGCGATATTGTTATCCAGTCCAAGCACGTACTGCTCTCCACACGACAGGCCAATAAATCGAGATATGATGTGTTGAGGCAAGGAATTGCGACTTTATTCAGAAAACCAGCAGACCGAGAAGATGGTGGACTCGTGACCCAATGGCCCATCTTCCCTGAGTTAGAATTCAGGCTTCTTTTATACTAAAAGCGGAGAGGGTGTGGCTAGTTGTTGAAAACTTATGGTGTCAGAATCCTTTGTTCTTGCAGCTCTCCAGGTAGGTCTGGTCACCATGTTCCTATAAACCTCCAACCACACAAATGTTATTCTCTGTTCTGCAACTTTTTATCTGTATGTGAATGGGAAAGTGTTATACCTTTAAAGGTCAGAGCCTTGAGAATGGACTCTCCTGTGTATTTCAGGCTATAGGCAACATTCTTAACTTATAGCAAAAGCATTAGAATACAAAGGTCAAAGTAAAAGAAATAGATCCAATATGGAGTCAGATTTGTTCTTCACTATTACAATATTTTAGCAAAGACTTGAATGAAATGCAGGCGTGGGAGAATAATATATTTCAGGCAGAGGGAAGATCAATCACAAATATCTTTAGAGTATCTGGCCTAACACCATATAAATGAAACTTACCTAGCTCTGTTAATCATCTGCTTTTGTCTGAGTTAATTTGGGCTGCAAGACTGGACACTGGAATGCCAGCAGTAGTTATTTTGGGGGGATAAGATGGTGCGGGAAAGAGGAACATCTTTTATTTTCTTTACTTACTGTGCATTTCAAAATTGTTAGAATCTTTTCCAAAAATCACATCAGACTCTATAATAAAAACATTAGATTACTTACTTTACTTATGCATCACATACACTCTACCTCAGACTTAATGCAATTGGTCTTGAGATTGGACGAACAGATATTTGCCTGACTAGTTTTCCTATGACCAATAGGAAAGCTTCCAGGCAATTTTTTTTTTTTTTTTTAAGGAAAGGAAGCTACTGATTGCTTGCCAACTCAAATACTTGTGTTCCCACATTTCAGTGACCTGTGTAAAATTATTATACCCTGAATTCCTTGCTCCCCGGCCCTGATCTTCTGATGCAGTTGCCATGGAAACACATGCAGATTCAGTAGACGTGCAAAAGCTCTAAAGGGCTGAGATAAGAGAAATAAGACAGATAGCAAATGGACTGGCACAAATGATGCTTGCAGACTGGGTCCTCAGGTGTAAGGATTTTGCCCATCACTTTGGAGGAGGTGCCAGGTGAAGCCTCATTTAAGCGTCAGAAATTATGAGTTAGCAGCTGCAAATCAGAGGATGAGAATCCATCCAGAAGAACCCATATTTTCTCCTTTGGACTCAAGTTCAAAGAAGACACGGTGCATGAGGGAGCTTAGTCCAGAGTCGACATTACGCGACCACAGTCCTCATAAACAGGGCTGTTAAAAAGCACAGATGACTCTGGGTGGAACTGTGTTTCCTGGGAAATCCATACAGACTGGAGACTTTGGTATTCTGATAACAAGAACTTTGAATCACATATCATTTTGGTAAATCTGCCATAGAGCCAATCTCTGTTGATTGTTCTGTCTGCTTCTAGGATCATTTTTCTATTTAAGTCTATCATTGCTTTTAAAAATTGATATTGATCTTTCCACCCGTAAAAAAGAGGAGTGTCATCATTTTCAGGGATAGTTAATAATGCTTCAGAATGCTAGAATGAGAGAGTGGAGCAGTCTGATTACGTGGCATCAAAGTGTTAAATCTACTCCAAAAAAGAGGAGCTAATGCACAGGTATAATTTTAGTGATGATTGAAATCTGAACTCATAGGCACTTGTAGGTTAATTCACATAATAAAACGTCTTTAAGTATTAGGGACTCAAATCGATATTCATTATCTATTTTATATTTAAATTCCTTTTAAAATTATTTTTAGATCTTTTATCGTCTCCATTTTAAAAGAAATGATACAGGGGTAGAGGTAAAATAAATTTGCATTATTAAACCATTAAAATCTAGAATAAAGGAAGCTTAGTGTAGGGTATATATAGAATCGCTTACTATCCTCTCAGTTTTCTTTAAATCTAAATTTAAACTGAACTCAAAATTTTAAATTTGTTGTAATTGATAAGGTCCTTTTTTTTTTTTTTTTGGCTGCGTTGGGTCTTCATTTCTGTGCGAGGGCTTTCTCTAGTTGCGGCGAGCGGGGGCCACTCTTCATCGCGGTGCGCAGGCCTCTCACCATCGCGGCCTCTCTTGTTGCGGAGCACAGGCTCCAGACGCGCAGGCTCAGTAGTTGTGGCTCACGGGCCTAGTTGCTCCGCAGCATGTGGGATCCTCCCAGACCGGGGCTCGAACCCGTGTCCCCTGCATTGGCAGGCAGATTCTCAACCACTGCACCACCAGGGAAGCCCAATAAGGTCCATTTTAAAAAATAAGGTAATTATCAACATGTATCAAAAGGTTTTCAAATTCCGTTTTCCAAAAATTTGCCGTACTGATATTTCCAGTTTCCCATTCTCTCCAGAACCTCATGACTCCTGCATCCAGAGGTGGACTCTCTTTTCCTTTCCCCTGAAACTGGGCTGAATTTGTGATTATCTCAAGGAAGAGAAAGCAGGGCACATGACTCTGTGTGACTTCCAAGGCTGGGTTGGGAAAGGAGACATGGCTTCCCGTCGGTTCTTGCTTAGCTTGCTTGCTCACCCTTGGGACACAGACCTCATGGTGCGAGGAAGCCAAGTAGCCTCTTGTCTGCGGTCCAGCCCCATCCCTGGTGATCCCCAACATCAAGCACCAGCGTGTGAGGGAGCTGCCCTCAGCCTCAGCTGATCTGAGCCCCAGCTAGCACCAAGTGAGCAGATACAAAGCTTCTCTTCTGAGCCCTGCACAAATTGCAGGGGACTGCAGGAAATGGTTAGGTAGATATATATACCACATCTTTTTTTTAACATTGTTTTTTATTGTGGTAAAAGTCATATCATATAAAACATACTATTTTAACTATATTTTACTGTACAGTTCAGCGGCACTAAGTACATTCACATTGTTGTGCAACTCTCACCATCATCCAGCTCCTGAATTTTTCACCTTCCTAAACTGAAACTCTGTCCCCATTAAACACTAACTCCCCATTCCCCTTCCAACTAAAAATAGAACTACCATACAACCCAGCAATCCCACTCCTGGGCATATACCCGGAGAAAACCATAATTCCAAAAGACACATGCACCCCAATGTTCATTGCAGCACTATTTACACTAGCCAGGACATGGAAGCAACCTAAATGCCCATCGACCGAGGAATGGATAAAGAAGATGTGGTACATTTATACAATGGAATATTACTCAGCCATAAAAAGGAATGAAACTGAGTTATTTGTAGTGAGGTGGAGGGACCTAGAGACTGTCATACAGAGTGAAGTAAGCCAGAAAGAGAAAAACAAATATACCACATCTTGTTTATCCATTCACCTGTTGATAGACACTTAGATTGTTTCCATATCTTGGCAATTGTAAATAGTGCTGCTATGAACATTAGGGTGCATGTATCTTTTCGAATTAGTATTTTTGTTTTTGTTTTGTTTTGTTTGGATATATACCCAGGAGTGGAATTGCTGGGTCCTGTGGTGGTTCTATTTTTAGCATAAATTTTGGAATGTCAAGTCAACTAATATGGCAGGCTTGGGAACAACTGCCTTACAACAGCTAAATAATCAAATACTGTAATGGCTTAGCATCTTAAAGTTGAAATATCAGGATTTACATCATTCTCAGCCACAGGCACATTGTTTCAACAGCTTTAAAACCCTTCAGAATAACTAGAACGGCCCTATCAGCCCTGGTGCACACAACTTCTGATGCATATCAGCTCATGGAAATAAATGTATTTAGACAGAATAATATGTACATCACCAAGCAAAGATGAATCCCAATTTAATGGGGCTTGAAATTCCTTCGCTGTGTCGAACACAGTGGGAAGTTTCACCTGCCAGCTGTGTCCATTGTTTATGCCTTCAACCTGACTTTGTGGAATTACCAGGGGTTGAAACTGAGACCAGGTAAAGTCCATCTGTTATATAACATGCTGTGCAAACTCCCTGTTGTTTTTTGTTTGTGTTTTTGTTTTTCCCTTTGTAGCACGGATCATGGGTGCAAATAATACACTATTTGTGGAATTTTCTAAGGGTCCCCATCAGCCAAGAAGTGACTTCAATGAATGAATGAAGCAGGTAGATGCAGTCAACTGGAAGATTGTGCAAACAATACAAGGTGGCTTATAAACATCACTTGAAGATGTGACATGTGCCTGTTTTATAGATAAATAGAAGCTCCAGAAAGAATAACTCCTACTCTCAGAATATTAATACCATATTTCACATGTATGCTCTGTCAAGCAAATCTCTATCTTAAGTCGTAGTTGATAATTTCCTAAAGTAGAAAACATATTTTAAGGTATAAATACTCATGGCATGCCATACCTATACCCCATTAGACAGCTAAAGGAGCTTCAACATTCTCTACCTACTTAACCACCTAATAAGCAAGGCTATCTATGAAATTCTGATACCATGTATTCATACCCATTAGAATACATATTTGTTACTTATTTGTAAGTATTCATATATTTAAGTAAGGTACCAGTAACTCAATATATCCTACCTTAGTAAACAATGGTACAAAGAAATGCCTATATTTTTCAGGAATTTACTACCTAGGAGAGGGGAAGTAGGTAATTCTACTACAAGGGAAAGAAGTTGCTATAAAAAGTCTTAATAAAATTATCCAGGAGCATAAATAATGGAAGACTCCCTGTTAAGTTGGAACCTTCAATGAAAGTGCCACGAAGTAGGGAAAAAAATGTACAGGGCTCTGAAAATCAAAGATAGGGAATGGTATCCAGGAGGTAAGGAACAGTCTATGCAAAGGTGCAGAGGTAAGAAGATCATGAGTATACTAATAGCCATGAAAAAAAAGAATATTTTTGAAAACATCTCTAATCCACTAAATACCAAGCCACAATAAACTCACATAAAATAATCATCTTTATTAAATATACTAAGCAAGACAATCAGTTCTTTCTAAAAATTGAATTATATTAATATTAACTACCATTTTGAGTATCCATCCTAGACCAGAATCTCCTTCTGGCCAAAATTTACTTCCGATATTTAGAACACCTCAGCAAGATTTATATTGTAATATCCTGTTCACAAATGGAAAACAAAACACAAACAATCAGAAAAAACAAAAAGAAAAAACAAAAATGAGATTCAGGTTAAGAAACTTGTTCAAAGCCCCTCTTATTCTGGTACCTTTGAAATTCAAACCCAAGTCTCCTTAGTACCAAAGCATTTAACCATTTTTAATGCTTCATGTTATCTCATGGTATAAGGGGAAGGAGAAATGAATGACCTACTTAAGAAAAGAAACTTTCTGATATGCTTTGAAGCAATACTTGACATCAGATTGAAAGAACATTCTATTTGTATTGTTAATCTATGGATTTTAATTACCCTCCCTATGTCAATGGTCCAACCGTAGCAACAACTGAGAAATACCTGTTCTGCTGGGAATTAGCCAGTCCACTCTGGAAATAGGTAGCATCTGTAGGGACCCAGGAACAGTATGTTTAAGACGGAGGGCTGGAAGATCTGATCATTATTCATAGAATTTCTAAAATGAGCTTGGCTTTAAATTTAACAATCATCACTTAACTGTCATGGCCAAAAGACAGCATCTTTATCTGTCCCAGTGGTGAGAATAGAGGTCGTTAGAAATACTTCTGGATTGATTAATTCCCATTGGTAGGATATTCAAAAATATAATTATCAGGAAATAGATAAAATGGCTACTAAGCCTATGGATAATTATCAATTTTATAAGAAATCAAGATACGCTAAATAAAAAAGCAGCATGTACTCTGTCTTTATGATTCTGGGAAGGCCAGTGATCTCAGTGAGGACAGTTAGAAATGGATGAACAAAAGTAAACAAAGGAATAATTGAAAAATTTCCGTGAATGCAATAGGGCACTAAGACATTAATAATGAACCCCAGGCCTGGCTCCAGGGAAATGCAGAGACCCTAGGAGGTAAGCACAGCTTCTCAGCTGTGGCTGGTGACTTTGCCTATCAAAGTGTCAGCCCCAGTATTTATTATACTCTTTCGTTTCATTAGTCACCATTAATTGTTTAGAGTGCTTTTCCAAAGTCATTAGCTGAGATCCTCCAGCTCACTCAGTGATGCTTTCAATTAATGCACTAAAAGAGCTCTTTGTACCACAACAAATATGTGCTTGCTGATGGGTGATGATTAGTGGGTAGCGTCCAATTTTCTCTTTTCCAAACAGTACAACTAAGTAGGAACAGGGATGATTTATCCACAACCAGAGAGGATTTTGTGAACTCCTTTTCAAAGTAGTGGAAAGAATAAAAGATTTAACAGCTATTTTTTACATCTAAACCTTCCCGTGGTTTTTAGGGGGAAGAGAAGTCGGTATTGATACGGTACAGATATTAATTTTCAAAGCTCTCTGCAGTCTTCATGCATGAAGTTGAGGAGGACCATAGTAAAACATTGAACAGAAAAGCTGAAAGAGCCCTGTTTACCACCTTGCAATCTCCTTGCATAAATGTGAGATGCATCTTCTAATGAATTCTGTGCCTGCCACTGATTCATTCTCAGTAGCAGGCCCTTGGCTATCCAAAGTTATTCTGGTAGAGATCAGAACTGGTAAAATTTCCTTAGGGTGACCAGACATAGAGCAAGACCGTCTGAAGTAGACAAGGGAAGGGCTGAGCTGACCATGTGCCCGTCAGATGGGGACACCAGCCTGGCAGCAAATCAGCAGGTAGCTAAATGGGAAGCAGATCTGTGTAGCTGAGTCACTGAGCTCCCAGATTCTGGAAGGAAAACTCACAAATCTAAATTGAATTCCTGCTTCCTTTACTTGTTAACCTCCCTAAACTTCAATTTCTTTCTTTCTTTTTTTTTTTTTTTTAGTTAAGATTTTGTTTTAGAGTACTTTTAGGTTCACAGCAAAATTGAGGGGAAAGTGCAAAGATTCCCATATAGAAGAACCAGAGAAGAACATTTGTAACAAACGATAAACCTATATTGACACTTCATAATCACCAAGAGTCCACAGTCTGCATTAGGGTCAACTTGGTATTGTCCATTCTATAAATTTGGACAAATGTATAATGACTTTTTTTTCCCGTCATTATGGTATCATACAGAACATTTTCACCGCCCTAAGAAACCTCTGTGTTCTGCTTATCCAACCCTCCTACCTCCAAACCCTGACAAATCGCAGACCATGATTAGTTTTGCCTTTTCCAGGATATCATATAATTGGAATTGCACAGTATGTAGCCTGAAAAGTAGTCTTTTCGGATTGGCTTCTTTCACTTAGTAATCTGCATTTCAGTTTCCTCCGTGTATTTTCGTGCCTTGATAGCTCACTTCTTTTTAGCACCGAATAATATTCCATCATCGGGGTGTACCACAGTTTATTTATCCATTCATGTTGCTTCTGGGTCTGGAGCTTTCTGTTTTGGAAGGTTATGAATTTTGATTCAATTTCTTTAATAGCTATAAGCTTAGTCGGAGTGTCTATTTCTTCTTGTTGAGTTTTGGCAAATTGTGTCTTTCCAGGAATTGGTCCATTTCGTCTAGGTTATAAAATTTGTCAGTATAGAATTGTTCATAGTAATTCTTTAATATCTTTTAATGTCCATGGGATCTGTAGTGATGTCCCCTCATTCATTTCTGATATCAGTAATTTGTGTCCTTTCTCTTTCTTTCTTAGCCTGCCTAGAGGCGTATCAATTTTATGGACCTTTTCAAAGAACCAGATTTGCGTTTCAATGATTTTCTCTACCGATTTCCTGTTTTCAAGTTCACTGACTTCTGCTCTAATTCTTAAGTATTTATTTTCTTCTTCTTACTTTGGATTTAGTTTGCTCTTCTCTTTCTAGTTTCCTAAGGTGAGAACTTAGAATCCTGATTTTCAGTATATTTTCTTTCTTACTATATGCATTCAGTGCTATAAATCTCCCTTTGGGCACTGCTTTTGCTGTATCCCACAAATTTTGATAAACTGTGTTTTCATTTTCATTTGGCTCCAAATCTTCAATAAGCCCAATTAAAGTCATGATATGTTTTGTACCAGTTAGCTGTTGCCATAATAATGCTGTGTACTAAGTAATCCCCAAATTCAGTAACTTTAAACAGTAACCACTTATTATTATTCATAAGACTATGGGTAAACTGAGCAGTTGTGCTGATCTTGACTGGTATTACCTTAGCGTTTTGTTTGTTTGTTTGTTTGTTTCCCCAGTTTTGCCTGACATTCATTTACATGCCTGGCTGTCAGCTGACTGTGGGCAAATTTAGGATAAAGTGGCTATGCTTTACCTGGTCTCTCACCCTGAGCAGGTGAGCCCAGGCTTATTCTCGTGCTAGAGGCAGAGGTACAAGAAAAAAGCAGAAGCACGCAAGCCCTCTTGCAGCTAGACTCAGAAATGGTACATCGCCACACCTGACTAACATGAGTCACGTGGCTACACAAGATTCAAGTTTGGAAAGGGTTGGAAAATATTTATAGATTGAGGACTTCTAGGAAGGAGGAGTGTTCTTTCCTTTGTCCTGCTGTGCAGCTTTCAGCAGCTAGAGAGATGGGGGAGAGCCTTCAAGCACAGGAGATGCATAAAGGACCAGTTGGAAGGTGGCAGGAATGATGAGGCGGATCTGTGGGTGTGGCCCTGGCGGCATCTGCTACACCTACAGTTTTGTATGCCCAGAGACCTCCCTTTCTTCCTTAGCTGAGCCTACTTCCAATCAGCCTTGTTCTTCAACATGGACATACTTCTCTAAGAAAGCCTTTCCTCCGCCTTGACGTCCTGATTTGTGCCCCTCTGCAATGTCCCAGGATTGCTTGCACCTCCCATCATAGAACTCATCACCTCATCATTTAATGGCTCATTGACTCTATTCCCTACTCAGGCACAAGCTATTCGAAGGCTGGGATTTTGTCGACCATTGAGTTCCGCAGTGCCTGGGACATAATACACATTCGATAAACACTTGGTGTATTTTAAAGAGCCTTTAACCATGTCTTTAAACTCAAATTTAAACCTCATTGTATAAACCTGAGTTTGATTTCCCATTCGATCCTGAACAAATAATCTACGTCTTCTCAGTGACATGGCATTCAACACGTGAACTTGGGAAGAGCATCCCCTCTCTGTCAAGGGCAAAAATCACCTTTCAGGACCTCCAAATGGAAACTGTAGCACAGCCAAGACAATGAAGCTGTAATAGGGGTTTTCAGCTGAATAATTGGGTTTCCAAATATATGCATATTTTATGTCTCCTTGTATTAATCACTAGTGGAAAATAAGTTGCTGTTAAATAAAATAGTGTATGACAACAATCAATAGACACATAATGACTTTTCTCTTTCACACTTGGTTAGGTAAAAAGTTTTTGCCATAATGTGCTGTCAAACAGAGGTAACTGCTATTATTGGGAACAACACAGGACTGTTTCATGCACGCTGCTGTTTGATGCAGGACCAGGGGTAGAGTAAACTGTTGGAGAGCAGCCTCAGACACTGAATCTAAACAAGGTGATGACGGTTACCATTAGCTATTGTCCCAACTTAGTCAAAAGCTCTACTGAGGAATTCAGGAAGCTCTGGAGAAGGAAATGTCTCTCCTTCAGCAAGCTGGCCCAGCCTTCAGTCTGGTTTTCCCTGCACTGTGGTACTTACACACACCTTCCCCATGCCTGAAAGAACTCCCCAGTGCAAAGTCATGCACGATGCTGGGCAGGCCATTAACCTCAAGGCTTTTGCTTCCTATGAGGAAAGGGTGCAGAGAGGGGCAGGTGTAGGGCTTCAGGCTTTTCCTGCAGCAGCAGGAAAGGTGTGCTCCATTTTCTGTTCTTTATTTCTTCCATTTTTACTAGGATGTAATTGACATACAGCACTATATAAGTTTAAGGTGTACAGCATAATGATTTGACTTACATCATGAAATGATTATCGCAATATGTTTAACAAACGTCCATCATCTTCCATAGACCCAAAATTAAAGAAATAAAAAAAAATTTTTTCCGGCTTCTCTGGTGGCGCAGTGGTTAAGAGTCCGCCTGCCAATGCAGGGGACATGGGTTAGAGCCCTGGTCCGGGAAGATCCCACATGCCGCGGAGCAGCTAAGCCCATGCGCCACAACTACTGAGCCTGCGCTCTAGAGCCCGCGAGCCACAACTACTGAGCCCATGTGCCACAAATACTGAAGCCCACACGCCTAGAGCCTGTGCTCCGCAACAAGAGAAGCCACCGCAATGAGAAGCCCGTGCACCGCAACGAAGAGTAACCCCCGCTCGCCGCAACTAGAGAAAGCCTGTGCTCATCAACGAAGACCCAACACAGACAAAAAAAATTAAAAAAAAAAAATTTTCCTTGTGATGAGATCTCTTAGGATTTACTCTCTTAACTTTCGTATCTAACTTACAGCAGCACTAATTATATCTATCACATTGTACATCACATCCTCAGTACTTATTTATCTTAGAACTTGGAGGTACAATCTCTGAGTTATAAGATAAATAAGTGTTGGGGGCGTACTTGACCATCTTCACCCAGTTCCCCCTCCCCCACCCCTCCTCTGGTAACCACAATTCTGATCTCTTTTTCTATGAGTGAGTTTGTTTTTGAAGTATAATCGACTTTTTTTAACATCTTTATTGGAGTATAATTGCTTTACAATGGTGTGTTAGTTTCTGCTTTATAACAAAGTGAATCAGTTATACATATACATATGTTCCCATATCTCTTCCCTCTTGCCTCTCCCTCCCTCCCACCCTCCCTATCCCACACCTCTAGGTGGTCACAAAGCACAGAGCTGATCTTCCTGTGCTATGCAGCTGCTTCCCACTAGCTATCTATTTTACGTTTGGTAGTGTATATATGTCCATGCCACTCTCTCACTTTGTCACAGCTTACCCTTCCCCCTCCCCATATCCTCAAGTCCATTCTCTAGTAGGTCTGTGTCTTTATTCCCATCTTGCCACTAGGTTCTTCATGACCTTTTTTTTTTTTTTCCTTAGAGTCCATATATATGTGTTAGCATGCTGTATTTGTTTTTCTCTTTCTGACTTACTTCACTCTGTATGACAGACTAATATTTCTGTACATTTCAGAGGATCACCATGATTAAGTCTAGTTACATTAAATATGTCACCCTACGAAGGTATTACATAGTTATTGACTATATTCCCCACACAGTCCATTTCATCACCGTAACTCATTTATTTTGCAACTGGAAGTTTGTACCTCCTACTCTCCCTCACCCATGTCCCTCCCTGCACCACACCTCTCCCCTCTTGAGCAACCTCCTGCTTGTTCTCTGTATCTATAACTCTGTTTCTGTTTGGTTATGTTTGTTCATTTGCTTTGTTTCGTAGATTCCGCATGTAAGTGATATCATACAGTATTTGTCTTTCTCTCTCTGACTTATTTCACTTAGCATAACACCCTTTAGATCCATCCATGTTGCCACAAATGGCAAGATGTCATTCTTTTTTATGGCTGAGTAATATTCCGTTGTATGTATGTATATATATATATATATATATATATATATATATATATATATATATATATATATACACCACATCTTCTTTATCCACTCATCTATTGATGGGCACTTAGGTTGTTCATCTTGGCAATTGTAAATAATGCTGCAATTAACATAGGGGTGTATATATCTTTTCTAATTAGTGTTTTTTTTTAATCTTCAGATAAATACCCAGGAGTGGGTTTCCTAGATCATATGGTAGTTCTATTTTTAATTTTTTGAGGAACCTCCATACTGTTTTCCACAGTGGCTGCACCAATTTACATTCCCATCAACAGTGCACAAGGGCTGCCTTTTCTCCATACCCTCACCAACAGTTTTGTCTTTTTTTTTTTAATATTTATTTATTTATTTATTTATTTTTGGCTGTGTTGGGTCTTCGTTTCTGTGTGAGGGCTCTCTCTAGTTGTGGCGAGCGGGGGCCACTCTTCATCGCGGTGCGCGGGCCTCTCACTATCGTGGCCTCTCTTGTTTCGGAGCACAAGCTCCAGACACGCAGGCTCGGTAGTTGCGGCTCACGGGCTTAGTTGCTCCGCGGCATGTGGGATCTTCCCAGACCAGGGCTCAAACCCATGTCCCCTGCATTGGCAGGCAGATTCTCAACCACTGTGCCACCAGGGACGCCCTGTCATCTTTTGATGATGACTGTTCTGACAGGTGTGAGGTGATATCTCATTTTATTCTGGATTTGCATTTCTCTGATGATTAGTGACGTCGAGCATCTTTTCATTCACGCGTTGGCCATCTGTATGTCTTCTTTGGAAAAATGTCTGTTCTGATCCTCTGCCCATTTCTAAAATTCTTTTTTTTTTTTTTTTTTGCTGTTGAGTTGTATGAATTCTTTGTATGGGTTTGCTCTATTTTCACTCCTGCCTTCAACCTTTCTCATGAGCATGAAGAGGAGGGTCTGTACAAAAGATTCTGCAGGTGCGTGCAAATTCCCCCATATCCAGGGCAGTTAGAGGTTCCATAACTTCACAGTAGCCCACTCCCAGCTTTGAGCAGTTTGTTAAAATTGCTGTTACCCAGTTCAGGTAGCCATCCCTCCCCCTCGTGCTCTGCTACAATAGAAACAGATCATGCCATCCAATTGTCCTTAGCTGAAGGGCTGACCCTGAGCGGACTTTAGGATGTATCTACCCAACAATAGCAGTTCTCTGATAGGTTAGATAAAAGTCGTGATTTTTGGTGTAGTTGGCCTTTTTCATTGCTAAGTTGAAAGCAGTGCTCTTTCCAGTGAAGCAAAACCTCTTTCATGCTTTGAAAGGAATTAAACAGATGAGTGAAGTAAGAGCCCCAGCAAGGGTGAATATAAATTGTTGGAAACTAATTGTAGCCATGTAAACAGTCATTTTCGATTAGACTAAAATGCAACAGCAAGGAAGATACATAGTAAATATGTCATTGCTGTTTGAGAAGCCTGCAGTTTTCTCCTTTCCAAATTAATGAAAAGCCTCTCTCCTTTAGAAAAAAAAATGCTTTAAAATATTTTTGAAATTTAAAGCATTTCAATTAGATAACAAATTTTAGAAAGAAATTGAAAATGAAAATTAGAAAATAAAAACAAAATTAAAATGATTAAAATCCTACCTCCCAAAGGGGAAAATCTATTAGTAATTGGCAAATCTTCCTGTTCAGTAGTAAATGGTTATCTAGGGTTTTATGAACATGAATGTTGGCTTCAGTTTCTAAATAATTTGGTTTCAAATAACATTTCCAAAATAATGGCATGCATACAAAAAGGTACACTTTCAGGGAAAATAAAAAAGTCAGACATTTCTCGGACTTATTACTGATGAGTACTGGACCTAAGTTTACAGGATAGATATCTATATATACATATATGTGTATGTGTATAACATGACTACAGCATGGTTTGCTATTCCTTATGTACCTGCATGAAATCATACCCAGATTTAAAACTTGTAGCTCTCTGAACCTGTATCCCTCTTAACCCAGCTCTATTATAAGTCATATTGTAGTTTTCACCAGCCAGTCTAAGACCTTTTGGGTTTGTTTTTTTTAAATCATTCTTTATCTTTTATTGAAGTATAGTTGATTTACAATGTTTCAGATGGAGAGAAAAGTGAATACGTATATATATTCGCTTTGCTTTTTCAGATTCTTTTCCATTATAGGTTATTACAAGACACTGAATATACTTCCCTGTGCTATACAGTTGGTCCTTGTTGTTTATCTTGTTTATATATAGTAGTGTGTATCTGTTAAACCTACATTCCCAATTTATCTCTCCTCCCCCCCCCCCCCACTTTTTCCCTTTGGTAACTGTACGTTTGTTTTCAATCCAAGACCCTTTGAATCTGTCCTCCTATTTAAAGTCAATAACTAATTACCCAGTGGCTTCCCTAGCTCCTCATGGTCTGGGGAGTGGATTGCCATTTGAAATGGGATTGCTGTTTTGACTTCTAAGTCAGTCACAGATGCTCACATGCTGGTCAGATGGGGCAGGAGCCAAGTGGGCTGGATTCAGGCGATTTAAATAAATGCCTAAGCGACAAAGATGGCCAACGACTTTTCTTCCTTACAAAGAAATTACTTCATTGCACACACAAAATCCTTTCCCTCGGAAATAAGATAAGCAGGTGGCTGCAATTTATATCAATTAAATTGTGACCTTGTTTCTGTAATTTGCATTTTTTCTTTCTTAATGATAGCTTTTTATCAAAACTGCTGATGGATAAGCACTTATGAGGTTTGATTTTTCTATGTCTGTCTTCTTTTTTGCACTACTTAGAAAAGTTTTAATAAGAAATATAACCACGCTCCAATTGAAACTTAATGAATGAAAGACTAATGCATTTTCTTTTGATTAAAAAAATTGCAAAGCCAAGTAGAGCACTTTTGGAAATGATGAATATGGAAATTATGACTCTGCATGTTGGTCTTGAAAAAGTTTTGTCTGAGTGATCATTACAAATCAATTTATTTTTCTTGAAAAAAATTTCAGGGCTTCCCTGGTGGCGCAGTGGTTGAGAGTCTGCCTGCTAATGCAGGGGACACGGGTTCGAGCCCTGGTCTGGGAAGATCCCACATGCCACGGAGCAGCTGGGCCCGTGAGCCACAATTGCTGAGCCTGCGCGTCTGGAGCCTGTGCCCCGCGACGGGAGGGGCCGCGATAGAGAAAGGCCCGCGCACCGCGATGAAGAGCGGCCCCCGCACCGCGATGAAGAGTGGCCCCCGCTTGCCGCAACTGGAGAAAGCCCTCGCACGAACCGAAGACCCAACACAGCCAAAAATAAATAAATAAATAAATAAATAAATAAATAAGAAAATCCTTTAAAAAAAAAAAAAAAAAAAATTTCAAAACTTGAAATAGAGCATAAGGCAAGTTAGATAGCAGCTAATGCAAGGAGTTAACGCAAAATTGGGTGAGTTGATGAGGGACTAGTTACAAATAATGATGCGAGTTGTTTTTGTTAGGAACTAATTTTCCATGATTTTATTTTATTCTATTTTTCCTGCTGTAGTTATACTGATGTGTCCTAGTACCCTGGGCAACAACTTGGTTTGTGGAAGTCATTAAGGCAACAGGAGGGTGGAATGAAAAGCTTGACTTGCAGTTTTGTAGGCATCTTGGATTCATATCGCCCTCCCCTCAGCCATGCAACGCTCCATTTTGCATGTAACAGTTTCACAGTTTTCATTTTCAATCAACTCCACCATTAGCATCTTCGCCATCAACACGACTTCTTTTTCCTCAAGTCCTGCCTAAATCTTCAAAAACCACCAGACAAACAAAGGTAGCCTGACTCTATCGCTAATACAATTCCCGAAAGCATTTTAACAACTGTATATACATGTACACACGTATGTACTTACACACATGTAATATGCACGTATATATACAAACATATACCTGTATGCACATGTAATATTCATATTTTAAGTATATAATACATGTTATAAATAGACACGCAATAATATGCATACACAACATATCTTTGTACTTTCTTTGAAAGTTCTAAGACTTATGTTCATCCACTCAGACAACAAATATTTCCTGGGGACACTCTCTCTGCTGGCCACATTGTCACATGCTGTGAGGTGTTATAAAAAAGGCAAAAGCCCATCCCTTATGTCACTTGCAGTCACTGACGATTTAGTGCAATGGGATTTTGAGGGGCAAGTGAGGAGCATGAAGCAGATAATGAGGGTGTTCAGATGGGAAGGAGGGATACTATTACTAATAAGAGCAGAAAATAATAGTGACAGACAGTGATAGAGATTGTGATAATAATGATGATGTCATTCATGAGGAAGACTGCCCAGCAGAGAGCTCTCCGTGCCTCCCCCAAACACATGGGCTAGGTATGCTTTCTGCCCTAGTGATGTCCGGCTTGACCATAGATTTACTTTGGCCAGTGCAAGGTGGACAGGAGTGGGAGGGTGCCAGTTAAAAGGTATGCCGAGTTTCCGTCAGCCCTGCTTTTAAAAAATGTCATTGATAACAGAGCTTTTCATCATATTTTGATGGGCAGAGAACTGCTGACTTTAAGGCATGTCGAATGTATTTGCTTATTGTCAATGATGAACAGGAAAGACCCACAGTAGTGTATCGTTAAAAAAATGTTTGCACGTAAAGAAAATCGCTGGTCCACGTATTGATTCCACATTTTCAAAATAAAGCCATCCCCTGGTACTGAAATTTGCAAGGTTCAATGTAAAACAGTGAATAAATAGAGTTCATGTATAAGCAGATAGACTAAGAACAGTTTCCCTCTATTTCAGTGTTTCACAGTTTCGTTCAGTGTTCATTCCCTGGTACCCTGTGTACTATCTGGTACAGAGTAAATTGTTGATAAGTATTTCTCAGTAAGCGAATCAAGTTCAGAAACAGCACTCAGTATCTGATCAATTTGTTCATTCAGCAAATATATATTTGTTGAGTATATAAGCAAACCTTAGAACTATTCACAGGTACCATTTCCCGTGTCCTTCTAAGAACACAGCTGGTCATCTGATTGCCCTTTTTTGCAGGGAGGTGGGACCATGTGAATTGTTTGAGCTGATGGAAAATGGAAAAGGAAAAATGAAAGCACTTTCTTGCTTGGTCTTGACTCTCCACCTCACTTCTTTGCCTCCATGATTATGAAATCTTGGGGTTTTTTTTTTTTTTAATTTATTGAAGTATAGTTGATTTACAATGTTGTGTTAATTTCTACCGTGCAGCAAAGTGTCTCAGTTATACATATGTATACATTCTTTTTTTTTTTTTTTTTTTTTTTTTTTTTTAAATTTTTTCTTATTTATTTATTTATTTATTTATTTTTATTTTTTGGCTGTGTTGGGTCTTCGGTTCGTGCGAGGGCTTTCTCCAGTTGCGGCAAGCGGGGGCCACTCTTCATCGCGGTGCGGGGACCGCTCTTCATTGCGGTGCGCGGGCCTTTCTCTATCGCGGCCCCTCCCGTCACGGGGCACAGGCTCCAGACGCGCAGGCTCAGCAATTGTGGCTCACGGGCCCAGCTGCTCCGTGGCATGTGGGATCTTCCCAGACCAGGGCTCGAACCCGTGTCCCCTGCATTAGCAGGCAGATTCTCAACCACTGCGCCACCAGGGAAGCCCCTACATTCTTTTTCATGTTCTTTTCCATTATGGTTCATCACAGGATATTGAATATAGTTCCCTGTGCTGTACAGTAGGACCTTGTTTATCTACTCTATACATAATAGTTTGCATCTGCTAATCCCAAACTCCTAATCAATCCCTCCGCCACCCCCTTCTCCCTTGGCAACTACCAGTCTGTTCTCTATGTCCCTGAGTCTGTTTCTGTTTCACAGATAAGTTCATTTGTGTCATATTTTAGATTTCACATATAGTGATATCATTTCCTCTTTCTTTTTTTAAAAACTTTTATTGGAGTGTAGTTGATTTACAATGTTGTGTTAGTTTCAGGTGTACAGCAAAGTGAATCAATTAAACATATGCATATATGCACGCTTTTTTAGATTCTTTTCCCAAATAGGTCATTACAGAGTATTGAGTAGCATTCCCTGTGCTATACAGTAGGTCATTATTTGTTATCTGTTTTATATATAGTAGTGTGTATACGTCAGTCCTAATCTCCCAATTTATCCCTGGCCCCCTTTCCACCCTGGTAAACATAAGTTTGTGTTCTACATCCGTGACTCTATTTCTGTTTTGTAAATAAATTCATTTGTACCTTTTTTTTTTTTTTAGGTTCCACATATAAGCGATATCATATGGCATTTGTCTTTCTCTTTCTGACTTACTTCACTCAGTATGACAATTTCTAGGTCCATCCATGTTGCTGCAAATGACATTATTTCATTCTTTTTTATGGCTGAGTAGTATTCCATTGTATATATGTACCACATCTTCTTTATCCATTCATCTGTCGATGGACACTTAGGTTGCTTCCATGTCTTGGCTATAAATAGTGCTGCTATGAATATAGGGGTGCATGTATCTTTTCAAATTATAGTTTTGTCCAGATATATGCCCAAGAGTGGGATTGCTGGATGATATGGCAACTCTATTTTTGTGAAATCTTGTTTTTTAATTGAGCCTTCGCCATCCTGGGTCCGTGAGCAACTACAGTGACAGAACCTCTCACCCCATTGATCCATGTTAGTCATTCAACACATTGGATAAGTATTCTTTTGTTGTTATAAGCTGGTGAGATTTTGATTTGGGGGGCACAATCTGGTTCACCCTGACTGATAGGAGCTCTGCTCTCTACTAAACGTTATATTAGATGCAATAAACAAGACAGGCTCCACCCTAAAGGTGTTAACACCCAATTAAAATGCCTAGTAGAAACTAAGCAAGAGATACGGTACAGTTGGCAGATGAATGTAGTTGATATCAATCTACCTGTGTATGTATGTGTGTGTGTATATATATATATGTATATATATATACACACACACACATATATACATCTACTTTATATATGTATATAAAGTAAAGCTTTTATATATATATATATATATATATATATATATCTACGTCATATTTATATATAGAGTTGAAGTTTACCGTTTTCTCTCCCCCAGCTGTGATCTTTGGCTCTAAGATAACCACTATCCTGAATTTGATGTTTGTCATTCTCAGAAGCTTTTTATTTAGCAGTTTGGGTGCTCCTGGTCATAGAGCTTAAAGTACCATCTGCAGCTTGACCTAAGGGTATCCACGAAGGAGAGATTACAAATGTAGACTTACAATGACCAGAGTTAATGAATATTAATATTTCATAAGGAGTCGATCTATTTCATTACATTTTACATTGGTTCTAATAAATCTTTTCCCACCAGCAGTCCTGACAAATTTAATAGACTTTATAAATAATTAGCCAATACCAAATGTGTCATAAATTCACCCCAACTTTGGAAAGAGTCCCAGTAACTACTTTTATGCTGTATTCTTGCAAACAAGCCATAATTCACAGTTAACTCTGGTTTAAAATGTGACAGCTATTTGATGCTGTCAAACGATGAGCTTTGCTTAAGTGCAAAAAACCAGTTAAATTCCCTATAATGTTAGGTCTGGAGAATGCTAATTTCAGTGTCCTCTAGCCCCCCATGGCAGGACTTTGCTAAGAATGATTTTTTTTTTTTAAGTTTTTTAATTTATTATTTATTTATTATTTTTATTTTTGGCTGTGTTGAGTCTTTGTTTCTGTGCGAGGGCTTTCTCCAGTTGCGGCGAGTGGGGGCCACTCTTCATCGCGGTGCGCGGGCCTCTCACTATCGCGGCCTCTCTTGTTGCGGAGCAGAGGCTCCAGACGCTCAGGCTCAGTAGTTGTGGCTCACGGGCCCAGTTGCTCCGCGGCATGTGGGATCTTCCCAGACCAGGGCTCGAACCCGTGTGCCCTGCATTGGCAGGCAGACTCTCAAACACTGCTCCACCAGGGAAGCCCAAGAATGATTTTAATGAAAGATACTCTATGGGGGGTAAAAATCCAAGTTCAGAGAAACAACTGAAATGTAAATCAGAGTCACAGAAAGCTGCAGTTCTGTAATCGGTTGTACCACTTTTTTTTCCATCAGAAATTTGGTAATGTCAGCTCTGCAAAGTATTATGTTCGTTTCACCTATTGTGTGCACCTCTTCAGTAAATGCAATATGGTGATTTATCCTTAGGATGCAGCCATGTCTTTTTTTCTTCTAATATGAAAAAAAGCACCAGTTAAGTTTTGACTTTTAATAAGCACACAGCATCTACATTAAAAAGGTTCAATTCCGTCTTCTTTACAGTCTGAAAGATGACAAAATCTGCCACCATATTATTATTTGAGATTTTCTAGGGAATAAGACAACAGATTAACTCTTATAAAGCTAAGGGAAAGATAGATTTTGTCATGTTTTGTTTCTCATTTAAAGGTCAAGCTAGATTTTTTTTTTTAGTAGATTTGTCCCTTTCATGAGATAGAAGACTAGCTCCTAAGTCAGTTTCAAGTTTTTCAGCATTTTTATGCAGATTTTAAAGCTTTAGATTGAAAAAAGCAAATCTTCAAATCTCCATTTCGAAATCCAACTATTCAACTTTAAATATAAGAAAACTATATTATAAATAATATTCTGACATGTTAAAAGAAAATATTATTGAATCATAAAATCACTTTTCAGAAAAGACTTTTTGGAAAGAATTAATACATTGTTTCAAAATAAGGCAGCAGTGCATTTCGCGTGTTTTCTTACAGGTTCCAGGAAAAGTTTGTGTTTTCACAATAATGTTTTATTGAATGAAAGGGAAGTTGCAAAGATTTAGCTGGTAGAGCTAAAGATACATAGTACAAGCCCAGTGGAAGTACTGAAGGTAAACTGAGTTGTTCTCTGGAAATGTGCATACCTTTGCTCCGAATTTTCTACTTTAGAACACTTTAGAAAGCACAGGAACACACAGAGACATCCCATTAGTCTTCACCGTGGTGATGTCATCACACATCATGTAGCCTCTAGAAAATTCCACTGTATTATTATAAACATGTTTCTGATCTCACTATCTTCCTAAAGTGGTTTTCTGAGACCCTCAAGGGTTTCCCTAATCGCATTTGGAGAAGTACTGTCCCAGCACGTACAGTTTAGAGGGTTTGAATAATTAAAAATGCTTCCTTCCATTTATATGATTTCTGTCCATGTTTTGTCACATCCGATAACTTATTTGCTTCTCACGCTATTCCTGTATTCCTGTAAATATGTAAGGCAGAGATCATAAACCAGTTTCTAGGTGTGAAAAGTGAGGTCCCAAAACTTGCCCAAGTTTGCCTAGTAAGTCTCTCTTCCAAGACAAAGCTCCCAAGTTTCAGAGTTCTCTTTGCAACATTTATCACATCCATGATAGATGCCACATGTGTGTACATGATGTCAGAATCTCAAAATCAGAACCGAAGTATCACAGGAAGAGCCAGCTAAACATACTAAAGCACACATAAAAATGCAAACAGCAAAGTTAGATATGAGTTCTCTTTTTACCTGACTTGAATAAACCCCTCATTCCTTTTCTAACTTCTCTCAGAGCTAATTCACAGTCTCTCAAATTGTAAAATATTTCAAGTGGTAAAATATTATAAAATATTTCAAAATTTTCCTAGTCTGTCATTCCTACCCCTGTAGCCCAAAGCATCACCTACCCATGAAACACTTGCCCCTTCCTAGCACTTTTTCTAGCAAATATGCGAACAGGTCCTGCAAAATTATTTCCATCTTAGCTTATGCCTTTCTGGCGTCTTAGAAATGTCAGCCTACAGAGAATGAGATGCCAAGGAAAGATAATTTAAATAACCTACTTCCATATCTGTTGTCTGCCAGCTTTATTCTCAAAGAATAAAAAAACCGAACAGAAAGCAAACATATAATCCATAACCCAAGGCAAATGCATTTCCTTTGACAAGAAATGGTTTAGAAAACTATAATTTATGAGACAATATTTTTAAAATGATAACACTGAATTATTTGATTTTTACCATTTTTGAAGTGAATTTCTCATGGGGTAAGACAAATATAACATATTTAGGGGAACTATCTTAGCAATAGCAATTGTTAGTAAAGCTCATTATCAAATAAACTGTATTAAGATGCTTACTGTACATTTTTAAAGGGACAAATAACTTTATAGAAGGCATGGAGTTGGGATCATCTTCAGTCTAATAGAACTTTAAGAAGACTTCTGAAATTGAAAAATTAAATTGAACAAAGTAGATAATTATAATTGGATTGGACAAAACGATTGAAAGATAATCTTCCTTTTAACAATAAGAATCATCATCACATTACATCATTGCATTCAAGGTGAGAAATCTCCATTAGTAATATGAAAGGAGAATTCTCCAATAAAATGGAAAGGGTTGGCAAAAGAACCTATCAACTGTCCCCCCATAATGTGAGCTCCCCATGTTTTCTGTAGAAGAATTGATGCACAGGGTAGACAAGAAAAAAATGCCAGACCTTGGATTAACTTGCAAAAAATCTGCAAGCAGTAACATCTGGGCCAGTAAATTACTCGGACAAAATAAGCGGCTTTGTTGATGTGGAGAGATTTAAATGGAATTAAACAGCTGTAAATAAGCCAGGAGGGCACTCAAAGAGTTTGGAGAAGTGCAAGGGAATTAAAGTCAAGTGGAGTAGGAAACAGATGCAAGAGGGAATGAGTGTTCAGATCTCTTGGAGGATCGCTCCCCCAGTGAAGTCCCTGACTGGGGATCTCTCACAGGTCAATCATTACAGACTTTTCTAGAACCACTTGGATGGAGAGGAGGAAGGAGAATTCCCCAGAAGTGGGCAAGGATATTTGGATAAAAGTAAATACATAAAATAATAATAACAATGATGATAATGTTAGGAGAATTTGTGACAAGAAAACACACTTCCCAATGGCATAACCAAAAGCTGAGATTTTTCAAAAACCCCTTAGAAGCCAATATCGACCCACCAGGTTTGTGTTTAAACTCCTAAACTGTGAGCAAAGTAAAGCCACTTGGACTCTCAGAACTATTTATTCTCACTTTGCACACAACTACAATGGAATTGGTTATCTGTGAAAGGAATATTAAAGGGCTCTCAGTATAGCCTAGCTATGTGTCAGGTCCTGGATGAGCAAGAGAAAAGAGATCCTTCTTTTTTGGAACTTGTAGAAAATAAATGTTCTCAGGCCAAAGTCATTTACAAGAAGCAAATTTGCATGGGTCGAACTTTTAAGAAAGCATGCTAAAAGCAATGAAAAGTGACAGCACATGGTAGTAAGACTGGGAGGTGAAACTATAAAAATCAAAGAGCAGAATCTATAAGGCTTGTTTGTCCAGGACAATGGAATAAAGGACCAGGCAGGATTAGAGAATTAGCTCCAGAGAGAATCGCTGCATCCAAGTGATTATCCAGACAGCCAGTGTGTATAGTGATGACAGTGACACACACACACAGTCACATACACGCACACACACATGACCCTATAGTCATAACATTCTGCTTAAAGAGCATGAAAGCAGAACACATTTTGGAAGGATGCCCATGAAAGTGATTGAAATAAAGTTTGGTTGCTTAAAGAGTGTATGAATCGCTGAGGTTTAATGAATCATGTGTTTTTAATAATGATGGATGCATGGGTTGTCCTGCCTTTAATCTGACCTCTGTTTTGCTCTCTTGGCTGCTATGGCATTCCACATATGGCATTCCTATCTGACTCAGGTGTACAAAGGTATCGAATAGGATTCACCATGCAGGCTGGTTGACATGTCAGAAATAAGATCCAGAGGGGAGTTTGGCAGGAGGGCTAACACATGAAATCAACTTCACTGTTAGGGTGGATTTAGGAAATAAAACTGCAAATCCCTGGGCAGGTTACAGTGCCATCAATGCCAAGAAACCGTAATCCAGCCGTTGGTTCTTGGCTCCATCACGCAAGGTCTGCCTTGATGTTCCCTAGGTTCTCCTAGGACCAGAGGAAATGCATTTGGCAGGATGGCATGAAAGGGCTAATGTCTTCTCAGAACATAGTTTTAGATGTAAAATGAATTCTGGTAACTGAAGGATGTGTTTACAGAAATAAACTTCCAAAAAACAGTGAACTGGACATTTTATTATGAGTCTATGGTAGAGAGATGCCATTTGGAATCTGAAAATGCTAGTAAGCGTTCCCCTTCCCACCACTGCAAATTACAAAATACATCTAATTCTCTATATCATTTATTGATGCTCCTACAATCAAGAAAGGTGAGCTGAGTTAGCTACTCTCTTCATGAGACTCTTAAAAATCCATATGAAGAGAACATTTCCCCATCCCAATGCGAGGATAAACTCTCAGATGTTTAACAGCTCAGATGCTTCCTGCCCAGGTTCTCTCTGGTTCTGAGGATTGCTGTCCTTAGCCCAATGCCTTCAGGTAGATGAAATTAGTCTCCTATGTGTGGGATTTCATCAGCTTCTCTTAACTCCTTTTTAATTAGGGAGGTATATAGCAATCATTGTAAAATTAAAATAGAGATTTCACTTCCCAGTAAATTATAAAAGGTGACTCCTAAGACAGTAAAGGAAAGGAAGGCTTTAGGGAAAGGATAAAGTCGATGGAGGAAAACAAAGTGTGGCTAAGAATTTCAAATACTGGATACAAAATTAAAATCATGGCTGATTCAGAAAACACAAGAATGAGTTAATTTGAGCTAATTGAGTAGTTTTTCCTTTGGTCATTTCTTTTCTCTCTCTCTTTGTTCATTAAAAAAAATACTAAGGTGTATGTGAAGAAAGAGAGAAAGAGAAAAGGGTATGGGGGAGGGAGAGGAAGGAAAGAAGGAAGGAAGAAATGGAGGAAGGAAAGAAAGAAGGTTGGAAAGAAGGAAGGAAGAACCTTCCCTATGACATCGCACTCATAGGGGATTTTGCCCATAAAAAGCGTATAAGTCTTTAATCATTTAATATGAATCTTGCAAATCATAATAAAATGTCTTTATCCTGTAGAGAATGTATCACTTTCTTTGAAGCTAGTGACAGCTAATAGGATGAAAATAGTAGTAAAGAGAAAAATGTGAAAAGAGTCAAGTATACAGACATTATTTTAATTTACAAGCTACAGTGGTGCTTTCATTCACTGGGTGAGCTGAATATCAAAAGCATTCTTATTTCCCTGTTGGGTTGGTGGTATATAGAAAATGAAAACGTTACTTATTCTTTGCAAGCTCATTAATCATGGTGTAGCGTTAACATGATAAGACTTAGGGATTAGGTCTAGTTATATCATTTCTTGGCATAAAATCCATTCAAGAAATATATCTTTAGAATGAAAATGTGCGTTATGAATACATTATGAATATATTTTGACCTTTTGCCTGTGCTCCACAGGACTTCAGGGAGTATAGTTATGGAGGTACCTTGATTAAAATGGATTTTTTAGGGGTTCAGAGCATTGAAGGGCACAAGGAATTATGAATCAAGCAAGTGTAGGCAGGAAAAATATGTTAATATGTTTTTACATTCTTGTTCTATTTCTCCCTCCCTCTCCATAAAAGCTTGTTTTACAAACAAATTGTACCTACTAGGAGAAAAAAATTGATTTTGTCATCATGAACCCTCAGTGCTTAATTTTTATGTTTTTTATTGGCAATTAAAAGGCACTAAAAGCTGAGAATGCACCATAATGGAATAATCAAGAAATTGATAGTAATCATAGGGGGCAGAAAATACATTAAAAGTTGCATTGTGCAACCCATTATAATGTGGTCTGCACAATATTAAATCATTCAGATAAAAATGCTTAATACTCAGTGAATCAGCTTTCAGTAAAACGTGAAAGTTAACAGTTTTTTTTTCTCCCATGACTTCCCAAACACCACTAAAATAAGAGTATTGGTTTCACCTTTAAGGCATAAATCCAAGGGACAAATGGAAAGGGAGAAGATGTAATAGAAAAAACGGCAACAATTATTGAAAGTTGATGATAGTAAGAAAGTAGAATCCTATCCTAATGGGGAAAGAGAAGGGAGCCACACAGAAATCTGATTTATTCCACAGAGTTCTACCTCCTTCCAGGTCCCATGCATCTGGGTACTTGCCCATCCCTGATGCTGGGATTTTCGCTGCAGACAGTCAAATAGAGTCTTGGGCACCGTGAGCATCCCATAGGGAACACAAGCTTGGGCATCTGCTTGTGAAGTCATCCGGGTGGAGTCACGAAAGGTGTACTTAGTTCCTCCAGCAACATGTAACAACACAACTGAAATGTTGTCTACCAGGGAAGCTCATTAGTGACTCATTGCCCAGGTGTTTTTATCGGGGATCTGGTCATGTAGGCATCCTCTGCTTGGCACATACCAAAATCCCAGACTTCCGTAAGGAAAACAGGTTGTCAGCATAAACTGTATTGTCTACATAAATCATTTTGACAAAGTGAGCCATTCTTATCAGGGAATAGGGGGAGCTCTCCTGAAATCCAACTTTCAACATACCAGCCAAGGGCTAACCTTGTTAACTGGCCTTTCAAAGGACAGCACTCTCAGAACTGCGATGTTATTTTTTACTTCACCCAAGATACGTTCAAGCTCAGGGAAGAAAAATAACTTTCATTTCTACTAGACATTATGGCTGGAGGAGTGTGAGCCTGGAACTTTAGGCAGCCCATATTGCCTTCACTAAAAAGTGTATCTCTCCTTGGAATTGACACAAAAGAAGAAAAAATTGAGAGATGGAAAAAGAGAAACCACATTCTGCTAAGCCACTAGATACAGCCATACCTACACCTCAGAGCTTCCCTGGATGCTTGTTTTGCAAACCTATATATTCCCTTGTTTTGTCTAGACCAAATGAATTTTTTTTTCACTTGCAAATGAGACATAATTTATTCATCCCATTGAGTCAGGACCTATTAGAATTAATCATGGGATACTGTTTTCTTAGAAAACAGGAGAAGACATTGAATAAAGGTTTGAAGGAAAGGAGGGAGGAATAAGATGAGTGGTAGAGATGAGAGTGAGAATAAAGCTTAGGTTTTAGCTGAATAGCCAATCTGACAACCAGGAGGGTTTAAAGAGGAAGCCTGAAATTCTCCATAGAAATCTTATTCTTCTGCCCCAAAAGACGCCACCCATTAAATAAAATGCACTGTCAAATACATTAATATATCTGAAACTAAAACACCACCCTTAAAGCATCACTATTATGAAAAAGTAAATTTTAATTGGATTATGAATAATACAAAGCAGTAGGTTTTGGTAAAGAAGCTTGTTCTAGGCTGATACCCTAGGGAAATAATTTCTAAAAACAATAATGAATTAGATTTCATGCTTCAGGAAAACCTTTAATCAAAGTCTCATATTGAATCTGAGATGGTGGATATTTATAACCTTAATACAAATGACCTATTCATTAGACATTGGTCCTGGATTTTGTTTTTAATTTATTTATTTTAATTATTTTAGTTTTGGTTGCGTTGGATCTTCATTGCTATGTGCGGGCTTTCTCTAGTTGTGGCGAGCGGGGACTACTCTTCATTGTGGTGCCCAGGCTTCTCATTGCGGTGGCTTCTCTTGTTGCGGAGCATGGGCTCTAGGCATGCGGGCTTCAGTAGTTGTGTGCGCGGGCTCAGCAGTTGTGGCTCGCAGGGTCTAGAGTGCAGGCTCAGTAGTTGTGGTGCACGGGCTTAGTTGCTCCCCGGCATGTGGGATCTTCCCAGACCAGGGCTCGAACCCATGTCCCCTGCATTGGCAGGCAGATTCTTAACCACTGTGCCACCAGGAACCCGCCCCCCTTTTTTTTGGTCTTGCCACACCAGAGAAAAAAGAAGAGTTATGGGTCTGGATTTCAACAAAACTTCTTTTAGGAAAGAAATCAAATTGTTAAGTCATCCCTTGCTTTTGAGTGAGCCAACTTTTAGAAGTGCAGATATGGAAAAGAGATGAATGAAGCTTCTATGTCCTAAAGTTAAGAAGCATTTAGACTCCTTTTAAAGGGTAGAATAGAATTTTGATATCGCAGGAATAATTCTCTAATTACAAGTAGAGAAAAACCTGAATTACTAGTTATTCGCTGTCAGTCTGTGGCAGGTGTCACAAAGTCAGGAGAGAGAACAGGGAACAGAATTGCGTGAGGGTGACCCTGAGTGGGTGAATGGGAAATTTAGTGTATTACAAGGCACTTGCTACTCACCTCCCATCATTATATGATCCTGATAGCGCCAAACTTTCCACAGAATACTAGAAATCCATATTATGTATAAAATCTCTGGACTTTAAAAAATTTGTAACTAATTCAACATTGTGCTGACTGAAGAGAACACCTCTGAGGTCCAACCTGCTTCTGAGAGGTTGCAAAATTTATTTTAGGGCATATTTGGTACTAATGTGACTCCAAATAAAATGCCAGTTGGGACATTGAGGTCACATGGGATTATTCAGTTATTGAGGACTGTATGATCTCACTGGATTCAATCAGTGAGGTTGGGTTTTTGCTTACACTATAGCTCAATGTGGGATGGTGGGCATTTCTGCTCCATGCAGTCACTCGGGGACCCAGGTTCCTTCCCTCTTGTGGCTCTGTCGTATCTTGGGCTTCATCTTCCTTTGTAACCAACTGATGGAAAGAATAAAGGGAAAGGGAAAGAATATGGAATAGACTCAGCTCTATTACCCCAAAGGTGATATAATTTGTTATCACACTATTCCTTTAATTTCCATTTCATCAATTACTAGTGAATTTAAATTTTTAAAATTAATTTTACTGGCCATGTGCCATTCACCTTTCATGAGTTGCTTATGCAATGTACTTTATAATCTGTATTCAGTTTTTCAAATGTGGAATTCATTTATTTTTTTCTTTTGAACAATTGGAATAAACTAGCTTGATTGCCTTCAAATCCTCACAAACTGCTTTATGAGTTAAACTTGATCATCACCATCTGTTTTCACAGACGAGGGAAGTGGGGCTCAGATAGGTGACTGTCTTACCCAGATCGTGTAGCTGAATGGGGAGGAGAGGGGACTGGAGGCCAGGACCCTAAATCCAGGCTTTTCCACAGAATTTGATGTGTCTTTCCTTTCCTTCTCCATCTGCAATGCCCACCACAGAAGAGGGTAGGAGGGGGAGAGGAAAAGAGTAGGACCAAGAACTCTTGATGCCCCTGTAGCGTGGGAACAAGGAATGTGTGTGAAGACAGCAAAATGCCTCCAGAGAATTTGAGGAATGTGTGATTTCAAATCTTGGTCCTATGGCATCATCATAGAAGTAGCCCTCCCCTCAGAAAAACTTAGTTCTTAAACCAGAGGTTCTTAACGAGAGAGTGCTTTTTCTCACAGGAGAATGTGGTAATGTCTGGAGAAATTTGGGTTGTTATAACTGAATGGAGAGTGTTTGTGGCATCTGGTGAGTAGAGGTTAGGGCTACTTGTAAGCCTCCTACAGTGCACAGGGCAGTCCCTACCGCAAGAATCCTTCCCGAAAGCCAATCTTCTCAAGATTGAGAAACCCGGCTTTATACCAGAAATGCACAACCCAGAGCCCTCTGAACATTAATATTTTTGTGCTTTGTATTAAACACATTTACTTAGCCTCAGGAAATTCTCCTTCAACTCAGCCATAAAAAAGAGCAAAATAATGCCATTTGCAGCAACATGGATGGACCTAGAAACTGTCATACTGAGTGAAGTACGTCAGACAGAAAGATATATATCATATGATATCACTTATATGTGGAATCTAAAAAAAATGGTACAAATGAACTTATTTACAAAACAGAAATAGAGTCAAAGATGCAGAAAACAATTTTATGGTTACCAGGAGAGAAGTGGGGGGAGGGATAAATGGGAGATTGGGCTTGACATATACACACTACTATATGTAAAATAGATAACTAATAAGGACCTACTGTATATAGCACAGGGAACTCTAATCAATACTCTGTAATGACCTAAATGGGAAAATAATCTAAAAAAGAGTGAATATATGTATATGTATAACTGATTCACTTTGCTGTACAGCAGAAAGTAACACGACATTGTAAATCAACTATAAGCCAATAAAAATTTTTTAAAAATAAGAGCAAAATAAGGCTTGTGTCATCAAGAACCAAGAACCAAGTACACCCCCCCTTCTACCTTCTCCAGTGATTAAGATCTTTGGGACCCCAATAATTCCCAAAGGACAAGAGCAATCCAATCGCCATAAAGCCATTTCGTGGAGGTCCATACTTTGGTCCACTGAAAATGACCAGGAATGAAACACAAATCTGACTGCTGCTGATTCAGTTTCAGGAAGGATAGCAACTCACATGATTGTGGGAATGTGCACCTGTGCCTGCAAAATACAGTCTCGCATTTTGAAATCTATCTGGGCAATAAGGATCAGGAATCCATTCACTGAGCTCCATCTTCATTAAAGAAAATGGAAATAGGTTCTTTGAGACATTATTGACTATCGCACAAGAGATAATACATACATCTGCATCAGATGACACAATTTGACCACAAGAAAATGACTTGAAATTTGATTTCTTTTGCCAACATTTGGTAAATTATAGGCATTAAATACATGATTGATGAATAAAAGAATGAAGTGTCCCCTATATTTATTCTCAAATATGGCAAATATTTCCATTTTTAAAAAGTGAAGCCAGATACCAGGGTTTAGAGATGAAACTTTATTATTTTAAAATTATAATTAAATAAATTATTTAGCAATAATATATTGCGTGGCTTAAAAAAATCCCAAATTCTTCAAAGACAGAGTGACCCACCAGTATTAAGGCATGTGTGTTTGCTATGTTTGTATTTATTTTCCTCAAAACAAAGGACTATTATACTTCAGCATCATTAGTTGCAGAGAAGAGTCACTCTACTTAATTTAATCAGGAAAGGACTTATTAAGAAATACTAGGAGGCTTAAGAATGGTTCCAAGCAAGGGTAAACAAGACGAGGTTCTTGTTTAAGCTTCCTGCAACAACTTTTGGAGACACTCCATAGAGCCAGAATGCCAAAGAAAGAACGAAGATGGGCCAAGCCATGAGATGGGAGGGACCATGGGATAGGGGAGCCACCTTATTGGAGGAGCCATGGAACAGGGGAACCATCTTATTGGAGGAGCCATAAGATGGGAGAAACCATGGGATGGGTGGACCCTCCAAATAGGAGGGAACCATCACAGCTATGACACTTGGAAAGCCACCACCACCATTGACCCAAGAAATGTGCTGCACATTCACCATGCCTGCATCACACCTGTCTACCCTAATGTACCTCTCGTATCAGAATCTCACAGAAAAGTGTCTAATTAACAAAGCCCAGGTCACATGCCTACACATTCTGGACAGTGAGGCTGGAAAACAGGGTGTTTTGTTTTGTTTTGTTTTTCTATTTTAGGAAGCTAGATTAGCAATGAACGGGTCCATCAAAATGTACAATGAATGTGTATCCTACATGTCTACAATATCTGATTTTTTTCTTCCTGGGTACACAGGTAAACTATATTTCCCAGCCTCTATTGCAGTAAGTGGAGTTTGTGACCTGGTTCTAGTTAGCTAAATGTGAGCAGAATCCGTACGTGGCAGAATCCCTAGTAGCCTCCCAAATAATCATCTTACCACTCTCTTTCCTCATCCATTGGCCAAAGGCCAATGTCTTTGAGATCAGAGAAGGCGCTGTAGTCACAAGATGGCAGAAGCCTAGATCCCCAAGGGACCATGTGACGCAGAGCCCCTCACACCCCAGCAGCTAATTAGAGTCTAAGTATGCTTCCTTGGGTTGACAATGAATTTATCTGTTACTGCTGCTAGATTGCTTTAATTAATACAGAGTACAATGATTTAATCTAGTAATACACAATTAAACCTCGAAAGAATTAGGATAAACTATGACAGCACTGAAAAGACAATCTCCATCATCCCTCAAGTTTAATCACTAAAGTTTCATGAAGTCGGTGGGGTTCGGTCTTTGTCTTAACACCCCGTAACATTCATGATATTGTTCATACTGCAGTGGTAAGAATCATCAGAAACGCAGATTACAGAATATAATACAACAAAGTCTTAAGCATTCTCAGTAACCCAACTGCCTCTAAAAGCTTCGTACAATTTCCATTAACAAAATGCCATAAGCTTCTTTTTTTTTGCATGCTCTACTAGATATTATATCGTTTGCGTATTTATAACATTTTATTGAAAAATAATATTTCTTTTTTTTTTCTGTATGGGTCATTTACTTTACTGTGTTAAACTAAGGAGTGAAACAAATGTCTAAGATGCCATTCACCCTAATATGTCACCTGATACAAATATGCAGGAGCTGCAGTGGTTTGGTGAAGTAGGCGTGAATTCCAAAATGTGTCTCTCCTTCAGATTCAGAAAAGGTTCTTGGGATATCATGATTATTGACCTTTTCATGTGATTGACATCCTAGTTCAATTGTTCTATTGTTCTCTAGATACTAATCACTCACCACCTTTTATTCATTAAAGAAATGTCACAGGAGGTTGCAAAACTGTAAAATGTCACCCATGCAGATGATAATGACTTTCCTGGAATATAAACCTCTACAACAAAACCATTAAATCTGAATGTCCCTAAACTTTGATCCCTTGATCTATTTGTATTTGTGGTAAGGTTGATGCAAGGTGGCAAGTTGGATTTACAGTATGTTAATGGATATCTATCTTTGACATAGCTGAGTAGTTAACAGTCAAGTTCTGGATTTAGAGGGCTTGGATGTGACTTGGGGTTCCAACACTTGCTTACTCTGTGACCTTTGTCAACTAATCATAGAACTGATTCACACTCCAGAGGATGTAATATGGACCCACCCCCATCTCTGGGAAGAGTGGCAAAGATTATGTGACCGTCTTTAATCTAACACAGAGTGTGAGAGCTAAATACCATCATCACCCACTTACTTCTTCTCCAGGGTGCCTTTATTCAGTGATCAACCTGAACAACTGTACATTACAGCCCTGTCCATGAAAATCCCGTGAGTGAACATCTCCTATGCTTCTCAAAATATTTATTCTTTGCAAGTGATTTCCCCCTGACTGATCAGGAAGGAGAGCTGAAAATCACAATATTCTAATCTCAAGTGTGGCAAGGTCAAGAGACATTTGTTATTATCTAAATAGATTTATACAGAGAACATCATTTGGCTTCCAGAAAATCATTTCAGGTAATGGCATGTAATGAACTTGATGGAATAATGAAGTCCCAGTTGCTGGCCATCCCAATCCACCTTCCCCTCTGGTTTAAGACCAATTTTTACTTTAAATCAGCTGAATGAAAGTAATGAGAAACTTCCACATAGATAAAATTATACAATAGAAAATATGTTATGTCTGTGCTAAACAGTTCAAGAATAGAAATCCAATACCAGTCAGATACAGAGTGTGTATGTGTACTTCTCCTGGGTGGACCCTAGATGGTCTGGTCTCTGCTGGCTCACTCAGAATTTCTGGGGTTTTATAATTCTTGATATTCTCTCTTTACCTACAATGGAAGCCAATGTTTTTTCACCAGGCAATGATCAACATGTTAGATTTCTGACATACAAGCATTGAGAAATTGCCTTAGAATTAATGCCTTTTGGTGACAACCACAGTGGAGATGGTCAGGGCCATGGATAGAGTCCTTTTCATTGTATCTGATACATACAATTTGGTGGTCATATCTCTGAGTATAAACATCCATTTAGACCTCACGTTCTCACCAAGATGAGTGAAACTTTCAGCAAAGCTTGGTCCCTATTGCTTCAGGGCACAGGGTGACTCTCTCAAGGGTTCTTTGTGACCTGAGAAACCAAAGGCATATCCCAATGGATTAGAGCCCCATAGCAAACAGTACAGGAGCCATAATGCTTGAGTGGGTGGAGTGCAGCCCCAATATCAAGGTTGGAATGTCAATCAACATGACTCCATTCTCGCCTGGTCTCCATGGCTGGTTGAGGCAGATAACCCAAGGTCATCATTGCATAGCACTGCCCCGGCCATGGGACTAGGGTAGGCAAGTGACCCAAACTGGGTCAGTCAATGATGTCAATACTTTTCCTGTACTGAGGGAGGGAAATTCAGGGCAATGTGGTTCAGTGATGCCTGGAATTGAAGCAGTAATGTGGACCAAGGCGGCAGAGCTAAGAGAATAACAGAGAAATTGAACCAAACCTCTGATCAAGCATCGCCTCTGGCAGCCTTTATTTTTCCTCATCTGGAAAATGGGCATCATAATTATGTCAGTTAAAATAGAATGACTGAGTCAACACACAACCACAGACTCTCAGTGGCTTTATGCAAGAAAGATTCACTTCTTACTCATGGTCCAATGTGAATCGGCGAGGGGGTTCTATTCCAGGCCGTCATTCAGGGGCCCAGACTCCTTCCATGTTTTGGCTCCTCTGTCTCTTATGGGCTTCTCAGAGTCCTCCACTGGGTCAGTTGCAGCTGGCCAATCAATAGGGGAAGAGAGAGAACAGGATGGACTGAGCAGGAGGTTTTATAAATCCAAAATGGAGGTGACATCACTTGCACCTGCATTTCATTGGTCAGAAATCAGTCCTATGGTTTCTGAGAAATATTCTCTGGGTGTGGCCCAGGAGGAAAAGGGAAATGGTTTGGTGACCTTGAAACCAGCCTGAGCCACAATACTATTAACTGCCCCATGGGAGTGCGGGTTGAGAAGATTAAAAGGAGAGAATGCAGGTCAGGGTTTCTTAACCACAGCACTATTGGCATTTGGGACCAGATAGTTCTTTATTGAGAGGAGATACGCTATGCGTTGTACCATATTTAACAGCATCCCTGGACTCTACCCACTTGATGCCAGAAGCATCTCTCCGGTTGTAACGACCACAACTGTCTCCAGACTTTTGCAAATATCCCCTTGGGGGCAAACTTGACCTCAGTCGAGAACCACCTATGAAGGTGACGTGCTTAGTTAGCACTGTGGCCGGCATATAGCCTAATAGATACTATTATAGTCCTTAAGTGTGAGAATTAGATTTGAAAATCTTTGTAGGAGGACTTATAATAAAAGACGATGCTTATCAGTATTAATTATTATTATGCTGTTGTGGTTGCTATAGACCCACTGTTGCTGTATTTACACCATGTCTGATTCAGAAACTTTGTATATAAACCACTTCCTGCAGGGTCAGGAAACCATAAGTAGCAAGAATAAACCCCTTTCTCCCTTCCTTCCTCCCTTCCTTCCTTCCTTACTTCTTTCCTTCCTTCCTTCCTTCCATCCTTCCTTCCTCCCTCTCTCTCTCTATCCCTTGCTTTCTGAAATACTTTGATGCTAAGTAGTTTGATATTATTATTTTCTAGAGAGATTATTTAACACAGATAAAGAAATATTTCATTGCTATGAAGGCTCTTCCTTTATCGTAATGACTGTTCTCTGATCATTTAACCGATCCCAGAGCCAAGATTTTCTATTTTCCTCAAAGGCCAAAATTCTTCACATAGAGCTAATGTATTAATAGACAGATAGAGAGAGAGGCTAATAGACATTTCTATATTCCAGGGTAACTAGCAGACCCAATATACCGAGATAGTAAAGACGACTCATTTCAATTACTGCATGATCTCACTTGTGTGTGGAATCTAAAATAGTCAAACTCATAGAAGGAGAGAGTAAAATCATGCTACCAGGGGCTGGGAGGAAATGGGGTGATGTTCCTCAAAGGGTATAAAATTTCAGTGATGCAAGTTGAATAAATTCCAGAGATCTCATGTACAGCACCGTGACTATAGTTAACAGTACTGTATTGTGTCCTTGAAATTGCTAGGAGTGCAGATCTTAAGTGTTCTTACCATACACACACACACACACACACACACACACGCACACTCAAACTACGAGAGCTGATGGATGTTAATTATCTTGATTGTCGTGATTATTTCACAATTATATATTTAAATGTATTCCAAAACTTCAAGTTGTACCTGCAATGAGACAATTTTTATTAGTCCATTATACATCAGTAAAGCTGAAAAATAATAAAAGTTTCCTTCTTCTCCAACAAAAGCATCCCATTTACAAGAAGATGCTGTTTCCTTCCCCAGGGGAGAGAAATTACTATTAGAAATACAAAAACTGATCTAAAAGTGTCCCCCGCTGTCCTTCACACGTCATAGTTATGCATAACAAGGTGAAATGAATGTTGCTTAACTGGATTTGTTAGTGGTACTTTGGCACCTTAATTATTGTAAAATTGTATTTGGAGCCAACAGTGACTGAAATTGGATATCAAGTTTGATTGTGGCTTAAAAATGAAATGTCATGTCCTGGGAGGCACTGTGTCCTAGAAGAGGTACCTGAATGTCAAGCTCCTCACGTGGGCGGAGTTCTTCTGCAGGTCTGGGAAAACATGTTGTATGGTTGATGTCACTTACATATAAACAATGGAAAATTGGGCCGCTTCCCAAAGATCTGACCTAGCCAGACCATAGCATTCACACTTGAGAATCGGAGAGGTCCTCTTCTGCCTGCCATGAAGAGACAGCACATCTACAGCCTCACAGGGCAGTGCCAAGAGGGAAGAGGCAGAGACGAAAACTCCTGGGGTTCCTGAGAGCTTCCCAGTTCCCTGCTTCTGGGACCACGTTTCAGCTTCACCTGCGTATCCCATGGGACACCCTGTTTCTTATAACTCATTCTCCTTCTGAGCTTTACTAACTTGTTATGGTCTCTTTTACATGCAAATACAGAACTTTAAGTGGCCAGTGGGTCTTGGATTGGTAATGGCTAAAACCAGATAGCCTGGTCAATTAAAACCAGAGCCATAATAATTTGCCATAGATCAGTATAGTTCGCTTTTCCTTGAAAATTAGAGAGATTGTACACACTTCTCCCATAGATTCTAGCTTTAAATACTTTTTGCTTATAAACTTAGGAAGACATTTTGAAGATTATCTATTCTATAAAGTATCCAATTCAGAAGTCCTTTCCGTAATATCTCTCCCTTTCAGGGATGTTTGGCCAGTTTGGGAAGGAAGGCTGCCTTGCTTCTCATCAGACTTTCTTTGCAGGGTGAATCCCACCGCATGAGTTTTGATAAGGACAGGGATCTGCTTCTCTTTGAAGGGGTCAGAAGAGGCCAGCAATTCCCTTCCTGCTTTCTGCCAGCTCAGGAATAGAAAGGGGAATGAGACTTGACCTCTCAAAAGCACATATGCCTTTTTCTTGGGTAATTTTCTCAAAAGCACATTCTACTATCTGCCCTATCCATACATATTTACTTGCGAATTTTTATGTGTTTTTTTCCTCTACAAGAATACAAGCTCCCAGAGACCAGACATCTTTTCTGTCTGTTCTGTTTACTTTATATCCCCGGCACCTAAGCAATGACAGTCACAGAGCAGGTGTTCAATAAGCATTTATCATCGGACACATAAATATCTACCTCAGAAACCCAACTCACCTGCAGTTTGGGAGATCTGCCCTCCCCTTCTCTCTCCTGCTTCCAAAAAGATCCCAATTCGGTATTTATTTCTTCCTGTGAATTCTGTTACATTTTCCAGCCCACTGGTGAAAAGCTTTGATGCAGACTAAAGAAATTGCAGCTTCCATGAGGAAGAAGGGTTGAGGGGGCTGGCTTGAGAAAGCAGTTAGTGGGTGACCACAAACAAAAATATTCTACTAAGTCACAATGACTAAAGAGACAGCAGGTTGACTTTGGACGCAGAGCTACATCTTTAAGAACCTCAAAGAAGTCGAGCAAATCTCCAGGCTGGCTTTCGAGGGTTGTTTTGATGAAAATATCACCATTGGTTCAAATCCCAACTCTGTCACTTACTGGTTACGTGATCATGGGCAAGTTAATCATTGCCCTGTGTCTCAGTATGCCTATCTGTAAAATAAGAGTGAGAGTCTACTTCACAGTGTTAATATGAGATTATATGCCTTCCTATATTCTGCAAATATTTATTTAGAAACTGCCATGTTCCAAACACTGTTTTGTAATCAGAGACACAGCTGTGAATAAGACAGTCCTTGCTCTTAAAGAGCACAGATAAATAAATGACAAGGGTTTTTCAGGTAGTAAGAAGATAACTGGGGATTTCTTCAAATTGATGGTGATTTCTCTTGGGAAAATACCTAGAAGTTAAATTGCTAAGTCATAGAATATGTGTATGTGGTATAATAAGAAATATGTTTGGTCTTTGTGCCCAGGTCCTGGCACAGAGCTCCCCAAACCCTAGGAATTTCCTGAGTGATAAAAGTATTTTTGGTAATTCATAAGGAGCTCCTTTTGAGCACATCTGAGACTTTGCTAATGAGGTGACTTAGGATGGGGCACCTAGGTAACCTCAGGTTGGAGCTGATCACCATAAAGACCAAGTGATTAGAGGGTTAGAGATTTCAGCTCCATCCACTGACCTCTGGGAAGGGGAAGGTTGGAGAGCTGAAGATTTAACTCTATGAAAACTCTTGAACAATGAGGTTTGATGAGCTTCCTGGTTGGTGAACGTGTGGAGATGCTGGGAGGATGGTAAGTCGAGATAGGGCATGGAAGTTCCGTGCTCCTTCCCCCATACCTTACCCTCTGCATCTCTTCCATCTGAATACTCCTGAGGGGTGTTCTTTTGTAACAAATAAGTAAACATAAGGAAATGTTCCTTGAGTTCTGTGAGCCACTGTAGAAATTATCAAACCCGAGAAGGGGATCCTGAGATTTATAGTCAGTGGGTCAGAAGTACAGGTGACAACTTGGACTTGCAATGGAGTCTGAAAGTGGGGGGAGACCTTGACTTGTGGGATCTGATGCTGCCCCTAGGTAAATATTGTCAGAATTGAGTTAAATAGCAAGACACCCAGTTGGGCTCTAGAGCATCAGAGAATTGGTTGGTGGTGTTGAAAACACTCCAGAGTATATGATTAACTTCAAAAGAAACTGCCAACTAATTTTCACCAGCCATAAAAGAGAGCTTCCTTTGATCCACATTTTCACTAACATTAGTTGCCAGGCTTTTTTTTTTTTTTTTTTTTAAACTTTGGGTTTATTTATTTATTTATGGCTGTGTTGGGTCTTCGTTTCTGTGCGAGGGCTTTCTCTAGTTGCGGCAAGTGGGGGCCACTCTTCATCGCAGTGCGCGGGCCTCTCACTATTGCGGCCTCTCTTGTTGCGGAGCACAGGCTCCAGACGCGCAGGCTCAGCAGTTGTGGCTCACGGGCCTAGTTGCTCTGCGGCATGTGGGATCTTCCCAGACCAGGGCTCTAACCCGTGTCCCCTGCATTGGCGGGCAGACTCTCAACCACTGCGCCACCAGGGAAGCCCTGTTGCCAGGCTTTTAAACTTCGGTTATTCTAGAAGCTATGTCGGGGTATCTTTTTGTAGTTTTAATCTGAATTCCCTTGATGACTGATGTTAAACTCTTCTTTCTTGTGCTTTGTGGCCACTTACATAACTTTCTTGATGAAAAATCTGTTCAAGTCTTTTGCTCATTCTTATATTGGCTTGTCTTTGATTATTGACCTGTAGGAATATTTAAGAGAATCTGTATGAAATTTGTCTGATAGATGTATTGCAAATATTTTCTCCCAGCTTGAGGTTTGCCTATTCATTGCTATGATTACATCTTTAATCAGCAGAAATTTTTAATTTTTTTAAAGGTCAACAATTCTATTCTTTTATCATTAGCAATTTTGAGTCCTGATTAGGAAACTTTTGCTAAACCCAAGGTAACAAAGATTTTCTTCTGTTTTCTCTTAGAAGCTTTATTCTTTTAATTTTAACATTTGGGTCTATGACATCTCTCAAATGAAGTAGTGGGTCATTTCAGTTCCAACTTTAACAATAAAAAGTAGAAAGCTGAAAATTACCTCTCTCCCTATATTTTCACATTATCTTTGTGCAAAGAAAGCAAAGGGAAATGTATCATGTAAAAAGTGACTTAAAGCATCTAATGAAGCAAAAAGTCATGATCACATGGACAACAAAATAAAAAGCATTGTCCATTTTACTGTTTGCAAAGTGCTTTATTCCTATGGGTAATGCAAATGTATAAGAAGGTTTTTTTGTTTCCTCTCAGCCTTTGCAGGACCTAAAGAGACAGCCTCATATTTTGAAAAAAACATTTTTAAATATGTATGTACATATATAAATATTTATATATAAACACACATATATATATTTCATCTGAAAAACTGACCTAGTGTAGCAATGACATTTTGAAGGCATCTCATAGAACATGAAGATGGTCCAGTGTTATGAATTGAAAACGCTATTGCTTTCTCGGACCGGGAGGATAATTTCCCTAATGGGCTACAAAGCCCTTGGATCTTTATTTTCCACCTGGAAAATAGTAGTGACCTGACCATCTTGAGTCAGAGTAACCCTATGAAAACACCGAAGCCCAGGTCATATTCTTCTGTGAACTTTCTCTTCTATTTAAAAAATCTAAACCGTAAATATACCAGAATAACTTAAATAAATTTTATAAATTCATAGAGATCATTGGTGGGTACTAACAATTCGTCCACAAGAAATCTAAAATGTAGTGTTTGCATTTTGTAAAGAAGAAACCCTCAAAATAAAAGGTGTTCATTTTTTCCTGAATGCCATCTTCAAAATTCCACTTTCCCTTCTCTTTTTGGATCCACATTTACTTACAAGCATAGAGACACCTGGTGAGAACACACCGGTGTCTGTGGCTCAGGCCTCCAGTATCCCAGGACCAAAAGGACGGGATAAAGCTGTTAGTAGGAGACAATTATGTAAAGTGCTGAGGGCTTCCCTGGTGGCGCAGTGGTTGAGAATCCACCTGCCAATGCAGGGGACGTGGGTTCGAGCCCTGCTCCGGGAAGATCTCACATGCCACGGAGCAACTAAGCCCCATGCGCCACAACTATTGAGCCTGCACTCTAGAGCCTGCGAGCCACAACTACCGAGCCCGCGTGCCACAACTACTGAAGCCTGTGTGCCTAGAGCCCATGCTCCGCAACAAGAGAAGCCACCGCAGTGAGAAGCCCGCGCACCGCAAGGAAGACCCAACGTAGCCAAAAATAAATAAATAAATAAAGTGCTGAGCAAAAAGGTGGATGGGAGAGAGAGTGGATTTGCAAATTTGGGAGATCAATTTGGTTCCTTTCCTGCCAGCTTTTTAGAAGCATGAAAGCATGCTGCTTCACAGATTAGTGTCACAAAGGCAATTTTTATGTTGTACGTCTCCATTATTATAGGATACCTGCAAGGTCTGGGGAAAGAGCCGAGCTTGGTAAGCAGCGATAATGAAGGCGTATGAAGCTATCCAAACGCTGGATTGCCAGAGAGAGCTCCCTTTCCAGAATAACGACAAGGGACGGCACTGAGCACGTGGCAAAGGTGATGCTGTGACAGTGCCAGGCCCCTGAAGCGCACACATGGACAAAAATAGCCCGAGAAGAACTTGCTCAGTAACGTACCATCATCTTTCAGTTGAAACGTCTGCAGCAATCTTCGGGGATCCAAGCAGAATCCCCAGTGGTCTTGAGCTTTTCTTATCCCTCCAGAGCTCTGCGTGTCTGAGCCACCAGCACCTTGTCACTCCCGGCCCCATACGAATTCCCCCGCCCTCCTCTTCCCACAAACAGACAAAACCAAACCAGTAACTCAAAGCAAGAGGGAAAAGGGGGCCATGGCCTCATCTATCACTGCACCTGAGTGGTAAGGTAGTTTGGTCCCCGGACTGGAAAGGGAGAAACATTGGGCCTCTTTCTCTTATTGCCACGTTGGAGCATCTGGAAACATTTTTACCCAGGCTGCTAGGGAAAAAAATGAAAGATCAATTGTTAGAGGTGACATTTCTTGGTGCCTTCTTTTTAAAATCTGGGTCTATTATCTCAAGTTCTGAAACACAGGCATTGAACTCTCTGGAAAGAAAGAAATGCATGCCTAGAAAACTAGTGTCCAATCATATGGAGATTTGCTTTTCCTCATTTCAGGCAGCTGGAAAACTGGGAGCAAAAGCCCAGCTTCGTGATCTCTGAGCGTCTGGATGAAGCAAAGGTCCCCTCCTGTTTCCCAAACCTTGAACGGAGCTGTGAGTATCCACGTGTTATGTATATTTCAGTGACATCTCGAGGGATGTTCAATGTTCGATGTAGACCCCAGCAGTCACCGCAGCGGGGACGGTTCCTTTTTGTCTGAACTTCTGAGCCTCTCCCCTGCGTCCCAAGCTTGTGTGTGCCTCAGGCGTTGGGAGATCAGAGGGGTTTCTCCCTGTCGTGATGTGCTTGTGAATGGCTGCATTTGAAAAGCAAAAATATATGTGGATGGAATTCAATAGAAGCATGTTGAAATGTTCATTTTCATGTTAAAAATGATGATTTACCCTGTGGTGAGAAGAAACATTTATCCTGGAAAATGAAGTCACTTTCCAGTTCCATCTACAATCCCGACACAGGCCACACCCTTTCCAGGTGAGAATCCCTGGAATCGGTGCATTTTGTGATGTCCTCATCCAGTACATGTCTTTCCCCCATCAGTTGAAATACTGCAGAGTGGGATGTTGAAGGTTTAAAACACATAGCTTTATGGATACCAGGGGGAGAAGGGACAGGGGGTGGGATGAATTGGGAGATTGGGACTGACATTATACACTACTATGTAGGTAATAGATAACTAATGAGAACCTACTGTGTAGCACAGGGAACTCTACTCAGTGCTCTGTGGTGACCTAAATGGGAAGGAAATCCAAAGAAGAGGGGATATATTCATACGTATAACTGATTCACTTTGCTGTGCAGCAGAAACTAACACCACACTGTAAAGCAAATATACTCTAATAAAAATTAATTAAAAATAAAATGTATAGCTTTGCATGATATAATATAAAAATGTAATTATTCCAAGACACACACCTTTCAGTGTTTCAGTTTACTGCATACAAGCAATTCCATCATCCACATTTTGCCCTAACTTTTCCACCACCCATTTAATGCGCTGCTCTTCTGTACAAGGAATGACATGTATTTCATTCTACAAGGTGATTTTCCCAGAGGAATCGTCACTTAGTTTAAAAAGCTTTTACCCTGTCTCAACACAGAGATTGAAGGCGGGGATGTGATGAAATTATTGAAGTGGCTGAAATGAAGAAAAAAAATAACCTTACTGGTTCAAAACTGTGTGAGGTGTGTGTGTGTGTGTGTGTGGAGGTGCGTGTGTGTGTGTGGAGGTGCGTATGTGTGTGGAGGTGCGTGTGTGTGTGGAGGTGCGTGTGTGCACACGTGCATGCAGAGTAGTTCTAACGGCTACAGCTTACCCTGGAATTCCCAAAAGCTGCACATAAAACAGAACAACACCTTTATAAAGGGTTAAATAAGAATTATGATAAGAATCTGCAATAGCTGGTTTTCAAATAAAGGTTAAAAATTTTTTTAAATGTACATAGTCTAAAGATGTGGTAACAAGACAAAAAAATACATCTTTCTCCCTGTGTTGATGTTCTCGATTTCCCAAATATTCTGCCTATATGGCATGTGGACCTGTGATAAACATGTAAAAAGCATATAAGAGGAAACATCACCACTGTCCTGGAATGCTGCTCTCAAAGACGTGGAAAACTGGATGAGAAGTGGGAGGAGCTTCAAGAATTGCCAGTCTCAGCTGTGAGTCTGTGCTGACCCCCTGACCTTGTGGGATGTTAGAGTTGAAGGATTAGTTACCCATTATCCAAGGTCTCAGGATGTCTGGGAATCACACCTCTTTAGAAACTTGAAGATAATCCCAGGAAACCACTGTTGCCTTCTAGCCAAAACTCGGTCTCTGTACCCCGAATTGAATCTCAGAGACAGATTTTTGGGTGAAGTAGAAAAGAATGGCTTTATTGCTTTGCCAGGCAAAGGGGGCCATGGTGGGCTAATGCCCTCAGAACTGTGTGTTCCCCGCCGCTGGGGGTAGTGAGGAGTTTTATAGCAATGGTTCAAAGAGGAGGACGTGGTCAGCTCATGGACATTCTTCTGATTGGTTGGTGGGGAGGTAATTGGGAGCTGGCATCATCAACCTTCTGGTTCGTATTGGTCTGGGGTCTACGTGCTTGTGGGCAGCATGCAGTTAACTTCTCCCACCTGATGGGGGTTTCAGTATCTGCAAAACAGCTCAGAGATATTGTTCTGTGTATCCCCTGAGGGGGAACCAGGACCCTGCCCCAAGGCTGCGCTATTGTCTCTTGACTGTTCCTCCTTTGTTTCTGCATCCCCTCCCTCCCCTGATTAGCAACTGTTTGAAAGTGCCCTTTGGAACTCAGGGAAGGTCTTGGAGGCTGAATGAAGCCTATTTCCTGTAATCAGAGAATGCGGGACACAGAAAGACTTTTGTGCCCAGGAGCCCCACGGCTTGATTTCAGACGGCTTGGTGGAGATTCAAGGAGAGAGGTAAACCAGCTTCCAGCTATGCACCCAGGTCTATGATGGTTACAGGTTTGCCAGGAAAATCACTGCATCTCAGCCACGATGGAGCTGGAGAGGGAGGGAGAACATTCAAGGTTGAGGAGGAAAGCTCAAGTGTCTGCTTCACATCGTCCTACAAACAGAAACTCCTGAAGCTGAAATTCAATGTGTAAGAAAATCAACCATTATAATCCCATGGATGTTTTATTTTTAATCACAGCTTTATTATAACCGTTTCCAACTTTGTAACTGATGTTTATACCAAAACAGTTTCCTAACTGACTGCCAAAAGAACACATTTGCTGAACTGGTTTGTTAAAGCATTTCATAATTATCTGATTTCACCTGCCAAATAAAGGATTTCTAAAAAGAACAACCTACTTCATTTTTGGTCTTTGATTCAAACTATAATAATGGTGTCTTCTTTATAAAAGTTTTGGATTATTTTAGTGGCAGTAATTTAAAAATTCAAAAATAATACACATCTTGGCACAGGGTATTCAAAGTACATGAATCATTACATTAAAAAATGAATATGTATGCTCAGAGAATGATACAAGTGTAATACATCTGCTTAAAGGATGGTGTTTAGCCATTGCCTTCTACTTCTGTTTGGCTTAGATATTTATGAAACAATGATGGGCAAGCCCTGATGACATTCTTGAGTGCCCCGGGAGATCACAGTGGGGACGAAATCTTAATCACCTAAAGGACATCAGTCCTTTCAGTTAAACATCTATTTGCAAATTAATTCTGGAGAAGAAGGCATCACCACTAAACCAGCTTTGGGTAAAACAGACATTAGAAAACAGTTCAATTGTGGACTAACATTTTACAGTAACTTTTTACAGTTTTATTAAGAATATCTAATATTCAATCTCCAAACTATTATCCTATCAATATTAGCCAGAAAAGATTTTCAGTAGTGTAACAGGAAAGATAGAACATGAGACTCTGGTAATTTTTAAAAAATTTATTTTATTGACGTATAGTTGATTTACAATGTTGTGTTAATTTCTGCTGTACAGCAAAGTGATTCAGTTATACATATATATTATTTTTCATACTCTTTTCCATGATGGTTTATCACAGGATACTGAATAGAGTTCCCTGCGCTCTACAGTAGGACCTTGTTGTTTATCCATTCTATATATACTAGTTTGCATCTGCTAATCCCAAACTCCCACCCCATCCCTCCGCCACACCCCTGCCCCTTGTCAACCACAAGTCTGTGCTCTGTGTCTGTGAAGACTCTGGTAATTTTATATTTTGTGTGAAAAATGGAATCTTAAACTTTCAAAAAGTGGGCTCCAATGCCCAAGTCCAAGTACAGCAAAATGGTTCAGCTTCAAGGTTAGACAGTAAAAACATTCAGGGGTTCCCTATCTTTATTCGTAATACACAGAGAGTAGAGAGTCATATTGGTGGGAACGCGCTGGTTTCATCTGTGTTGTAACTTAGTTTCTCCTGCAAAATGAGATCACATCACCAGTGTTAGTTTACTGTTTCTAACCGCAATCCAGTGGGATGGTACTGGCCCGTGTTATCACTCTCATTTCATTGTTGATGAAGGGCTCAGAGACGTTAAGGGTTTTGCCTAAACCACCCATCTGACCCATGACCTTGGAGCAACATAAACTCCCCAGTTTTTTGAGCCCAAATCTTAAGTCTGCCTATGTCTCCACGTGGCCATATTATGAATCGGGTTCCTTAAAGCTGCCTATTTCATGAAAGTCAGTGGATTCCTTTGAGTCAATAACAAGCCTGAACTGTGAACCTGACTGAAGGGCACAATCCACATTTTCTGGGCAGCCAAGTGCAACCCATGTCTTATACTGACAGCTGCATTCAAGATACCCTGTCTCTTTCTCAAATAAATGGTTTCCCTGACTAGAAAGGCTCAAGACCCCAGGACACAGAGTTGCTACTTTTGCTTCTCTGCTGCAAAGAGAAGCCTCTCTAATCAATCTCTAACTGTGCAGTAAGCCTACTTATATCACCAACGTAAAACGCACTCATGACAAGATAGGCGGTGAATCAGGTTTCTATTCCTGCTGTAACAAATTTCCAAAAAGTAGGTGGCATACATTAACCCCAGTTTATTCCCCTAGAGTTCTGGAAATCACAAGTCTGTCATGGGTCTCACTGGGCTAAAATCAAGGTGTCAGCAGGCTGCATTCCTTTATGATGTCTGTAGAGGACAATCTGTTTGCTTGCTAGTTCCAGTACCCAGAGGCCCCGGCATTCCTCCATAGAGGCCACTTCCTCCATATTTTAAAGCCAGCAATGTCTCATCTCTACAGCTGGACCCGCCATCACATCTCTTTCTTTGACTCTCCACTTCTGCCTCCCTGTTCTGATTTTAAGGGCCCTTGTGACTAGACTGGGCTCCCCTGGATAATCCAGGACACTCTCCTGACTTTAACATCAGCTTATTAGCAACCTTAATCCCATCTGCAATCTTAATTCCCCTTTGCCATGTAAGGTAACATAGTCACCGGTTCTCCGAGTTGGGACGTGGGCGTCTTTGGGGGCTATTATTCTGCCTACCAAGGAGGGAACTAAAACTTTGGATAAGTCTTCTCACTTGGCTGAGACAGCAGTGGGTGCTGCTCATTTGACCTAGGGCCCCAGCCCCTCTTCTGTCATCCAATAACAGGCTCTGCATACTGAGAGAAGTGGGCACAGGGCAGACCAATCATCGTGTCCACCCCCCTAGCCACCGTGTTTGGTGGAAGTGTTACCAAAAGTGGGGTACCGCCACTCAAAAGCCAATACTCGAGAGGCAAGCCTGGTGGAAAGGAAAGTTTGCTTTATCTTGGAGGCTGGCAACTGGAGGAGAGGATGGACCCGTGTCCAAGGGCTGACTTCCCCCTCTGACAATCAGGGGGCAAGAGCTTTTAAAGGGGAGTTTCAGGGGTTCACAGGCAGAGGGAGGGGCCTATATGCAGAAACAGCACAGGCAGCTCTGACAAGCATCTTGAACTTGGTCATGTGGTGGTCTGATCAGTGTCATCTTGATTGTTTTGAGTACAGTTAATCTTTAGTTCCAGGGTCCATTTGAGGACAGTTCTTGGAATTGTGGCAGCTTATGTCATGGCTACAGTCTGGTCATCGTGTAGTTAACTCCCCCACCTGATGGGGGTTTCAGCATCTATAAGACAGCTCACAGGACACGGCTCAGAATATGATCTCTAGCCCTTGAGGAGGAACTAAAGGGCCTTGACTCTGCTTAATGACTAAACTATTATTACTTGGTCTTGTTTGACTGTTTACCTTGCCTTCTGCATTTTCTAACTTCTCTGATTAAACATATTCTTCGGCTAAAGTTTTTCTACAGACAAAAGGCAAGCGGAAGTCATGAGGGGGAAGGACCGTAGGGTCCTGCTCTGTTTCAGAAGGATGGGCAGGGGACCCATGCTGGCTCACTCACTGCCCTTCTCTAGGATTTTCCAACCTGAAGCTAATAGAAATGACCCCCTTGCCCCCTACCCCCCGAACCCTGAAGGTTCTGCTACTATTTGAACAAAGGGCTTCATGCAGTCACATTTTCTTTAGGTTGGAAAGGGCATGTTTGCAGCACAGAGAATGAAACCAGTTTGTAGAAACGAGGAAGGGAAGAAAGACAAGAGGGAGAGATGAGAAGAACAATTTCTAGCAGTGTTTAAGTCCCAGAATCTGAGGGAGTGTTATCAAGGCCAACTCACCTCCACATAGAACAACTTTATGAGGCAAGACATTACCCAATTTTGCTTAAGCTGACCTAGTCTAAGCTTTCCTTCTTTGCTACTAGAGTCCTGAGAAACCCAGACAGAATGCCAAGATAATTTCTTGAGGAACATCAGGGTTCCTAGAAAAAGCTGGAGATATGCTGGCCTGAGGCGTGAAGGCAAAACAGGTCTCAGTAGGGGATTCTGTGATCTTCTAAGAGGGGGAGATAGACATGAAATCCTTCCCACTCACAATCCTGAGGAAAAACTTAGGTAAAAGATGCAAATATTATTTTCCCTCTGGGTTTTGGAAATCAAGGTCAGGGGCAAAGCATTGGAAAGAAAGACATTTAAACCAGACCTAGGAGGGGTCACTAGTTAATCTCAATCCATGAACCCCCAAAGAAGCCTCTGCTCCCCTGGAAAGGAGAGTTACTAAGAGACTGATGAGTTGAGATGCTCAGAGTGTGAGATCTGGACCACAAGTTCACGGTTGCAAATCCCGGCCTTTCCTGTTGCCACCTGGGGACCTGGAATAGGGCAGCAGTGCACCTAGGCTTCCTGGGCCTCCGTTTCCACACCTGAGAAATGGTGATAATGCCAGAACGTCAACTGAGGAGATTATTGGGAAGATTAACTGAGCTAATTCATGCAAAATGCTGCTTAGAACAACCAAGTTAGAGCTGACACATCTTCAGAGCTCAGTAATGTATTCATTTTATCATCGTTATCACCTAAACATCCCCAATGACTGGACTGATCACAAAGCATGTGTCTATTCTCTTCTATCCTTTTTTTTTTTTTTTTAATTTATTTATTTTTGGCTGTATTGGGTCTTCGTTTCTGTGCAAGGGCTTTCTCTAGTTGCGGCAAGCGGGGGCCATTCTTCATCACGGTGCACGGGCCTCTCGCTGTCGCGGCCTCTCTTGTTGCGGAGCATGGGCTCCAGACGTACAGGCTCAGTAGTTGTGGCTCACAGGACCAGCTGCTCCGCGGCATGTGGGATCTTCCCAGACCAGGGCTTGAACCCGTGTCCCCTGCATTGGCAGGCAGATTCTCAACCACTGCGCCTCCAGGGAGGCCCTATCCTTTTTATTGTTATTACTATTTTTAATCTGACCAGCTGCTTGAAGGGAGATGAGCGAGCCAGCCATCAACAGCAAGCCAGGCATTCTTAGACCGTATCACCCACATCAGGAGCTAAAGACCTTCTCTGACACAAGTTTCTTTTCCCCTCACCCACTCTCTGTTTCCCCAAAAGGTAGATACATTCATGCCTTCACTTAAGCTTTGCTCCTGCCTTAAAAGTAGATATTCAGCCCCAGCAATCATTGTCTCCATATCTCTCATCTCACTCACCTGCTGGGGAATCCATTGACACGAAACTGTTTGATTTCTTGAGCCAATGACTATTTCTAAAGCCAACGCAAGAAACGACAACAAAAAACCACTAATCACATATTTCTTTATGGGATTTGGGGAAGTTTTCTTTTCCTTTTCTTTTTTCCCCTCCAGTGTGTTGACATGGACCTACCTATCTTTAATAGGCTCCCTGGAATAATAGCTAAGGAAATACTATGAGCGAAGTGAATTGCTGTTACTGGAAAAAAAATTTTATGACAAAGCTAGGAAGCAAGAAGTCACAAATGCACTTCAAAGCCATGAGCAAACTCTGCTATATAAGCAGCTGGGCTGTATTGTAGTTTTATAGCCAAGGTGATCGTGTACCACACTAGCCTTCAGGTCAAAGGAGCACTGGGGACCATGCTTGGGTGCATTTCTTTTTTTTTTTTTTTTTTAATTTCTTTTTCAACTGAAGTATATTTGATGTACAATCTTATATGTTCCAGGTGTACAATATAGTGATTCACAATTTTTAATGGTTATACTTCATTTATAGTCATTATAAAATATTGACTATATCTCCCATGCTGTACAATATATCCTTGTAATTTATTTTATACATAATGGTTTGTACCTCTTAAACCCCACTTCCCTCTCCCCACTGGTAACCCCTAGTTTGTTCTCTATATTTGTGAGTCTGTTTCTTCTTTTGTTATATTCACGAGTTTGTTGTCTTTTTTTAGATCCCACGTATAAGTGATATAGTATTTGTTTATCTCTGTCTGACTTATTTCACTTAGCATAATATCTTCCAAGTCCATCCATGTTTTTGCAAATGGCAAACTTTCATTCTTTTTTGTGGCTGAGTAATATTCCATTGTATGTATTATGCATGTGTGTGTGTGTGTGTGTGTGTGTGTGTATATAAAACATCTTCTTTATCTGTTCATCTGTGGATGGACATTTAGGTTGCTTCCATGACTTGGCTATTGTAAATAGTGCTGCTATGACCATTAGGGTGCATGTGTCTTTTTGAGTCAGAGTTTTGTTTTGTTTTTGTTTTTTCAGATAGGAATGGGATTGCTGGGTTATATGGTAGTTTTATTTTTAGTTTTTTGAGAAATGTCCATACCGTTTTACACATTGGCTGCACCAATTCACATTCCCATCCACAGTGTACGAGGGATTTGGGTGTGTTTCTGGCCCTCGCCCAGTGGCAGATGGTTTTTGCTTTGTACTGGAGAAGGATCCAAGGTGTGCGTGAGTTCTGTGCCTGTCACCCAGCAGCATCTGTTCACCACCTGTCTCCATGGACATTCTGGAACGTGAGTCAGCTGCTCCAGGTGCTACTTCTTTATTCTTAAGCCTTGGTACCTGAACCATCACGCGGTCTCCCAGGCACCCTGCCTGGTCCCCAGTCTTTTTCATGAGCACCAGTTGGAGACCTGTGAGAAAGAGATGGTCAGTACATGCAAACTTCCCTTGTATCTGGGGCTCCAAGGACTTCTTAGGTATGATGTTATTCCACAGTTGGTCTTTAAGAATCAAGACTTCTCTTGTTGTCTACTTAGAAGCTTTCCCATCCACCTTTCCTCTGTGCTCTGACTGACTGTGGAGTCTACAGTGATGGTGTCCAGTTATCTCATATGGCAGGAAGTGTGGAGATACGTGGTTCCGATGGGTTCAGCAGCTCTGTGATGTCACTTCCTGCCTTTGCATTCTGCCATTTTCAGAAAATGTCTTTGTGATATGGAGCTTGTTGCCTTGTGGTTGTAAGCTCCTGCTGCAGTCCCATGATACTGATCTCAGCAGATGGATAAAGGGCTCTTTCTGACCAAGATTCTTCCTATCCAGGAAGAAGATACTTCCCAGAAGCCTCCCAGAGCTTCCCCTTGTGTTTCATGGGCTAGAAATAGATTGCATGCCGATCTCCAGACCCATGGAGAAAGGAATGGTTAGGACCAGTTAAACTTATAGATCCAAGAACCTCAGTGAACCAAACAAGATAAACTTAAAGAAAACCACACCCAGACATATCATAATGAAAATGCTGAACACCAGAGATAAACTTTTTAAATCTTGAAAGTAGCTAGGGAAAAATCACATTACATCCTGGAGGTGGGGGAAGGGTGAAGGGGATTTTAATTATTGTAGCTTTCTTATCAGAAACTATGGAGTCCATATATGTATAACTGAATCACTTTGCTGTATACCTGAAACTAACACAACATTGTAAATCAACTATACTTCAATTAAAAAATTAGAAAAAAAAACCCCCAGAAACTATGGAGTCTAGAAGACATTGGAATTATGTTTTTTGAAATACATTTTATTTTATTAAAAAAAAATCTGAGGATTGGACCAGGGAGGGATGCTTCCTTCCTAAGCAAAATCAGAATTTGGTGGGCAAGAGAGAAGTGGAGTAAAATAATATAAAAACAGGCACATATATACCCTACAAAGGTCAAGAGACAGAACATTACAGATACGTGGAAAACTCCCGTGTGCCCTTTCTAACCTCGACTCCCACTCTCCTCTCCCAAGCAGTCAGTGATGACTGCCACAACACCGCTAAGATTTTATTAGGAATTTAAAACAGAATCATGTTAGAGGTAATAAAGAGCTATTTCCCAGGCTTCAGGTTCACCAAAGCTATTCTTGGTCCAGCTGCTGATTCTGAAGATCTCTCAGGTAAGATGCACCAAAAGAAAGTCCAGTCAGCTAAACCTGACCACTTTCTTGGGTGTAGGAATCTTCAGTCCCTCTTTGGAAATTTCCAGCATGGAGTAGATGGTGAGACTAAAGTTATAGGTTTTACACTCTGTTCTTTTTTCCCAGTCTTTTTTCTCTCTGTGTTTCATCTTGAATTACTTTTACTGCCACATCTTCAAGTTCACTGGTCTTTGCTATTCTGTATTATCTGTTCTGCTGTTAATCCCACCCAGTGTCATTTGCATTTCTGTTGATGTAGTATTCATCTCTGATAGTTCAACTTGATTCCTTTTTACATCTTTCATGCCTCTACTCAATCTTTACCTTAAACATATGGACTATATTAATAATGTTTTAATATCTTAGTCTACTAATCCTATCATCCATTGCATTCTTTTTTGACAGATACTGAAATTTACATACTTTAAAATAGATTTTTTTCTATAATTATTCTTGAGTTGTGTTATGAGACACACTTAAGCTTATTCAAAACAATGTGATCCTTTCAATGCTTGCTTTTTAGCTTTGTTAGTCAGGACCCAATTATCCTTTAGTCTACTCTTTTTCTGCATTTTCCCATAATGTGAGGTTTTTTCCTCACATTTATGCACTGTTCAGGACTTTGCTGAAAGTTTGAAGAGGACCCCCTGCAGATCCCTGGGGAGTTCTCTCCTCCTGTACTCTGTTCTGTGAGCTCTAGCTGCTTTCGCCTCCTCAGACGTCTATCTCTAACTCCTCATCTCTGGAAACTACCAGACTCTGCTTGGAGTTCCCTCTCTGCTCTGGAAACACAGCAACAAGGTAGGGCCATCACAGGACCCAATTAATTTGCATCCCTATGTCAGAGATCAAAACCCTGTGTTGCCTTGTCACCAATGTCTGAAAACCATTGTTTCCTGTATTTTTCCCACTTTGTCATTGTTTCAAGTAGGAGGTCTAATCCAGTTCCTGTTATTGCATCTTGGCCAGAAATGGACCTATCCCATTGCTCTTATAGTTATAGCATTTTATCCCTGGATTTGGACATTAAAACACCATCAACACGTGTTAGTTTAGGAAAGGATCCAAGCACTTCTTATTCATCAAATGATATCCCCAAAAGGGATTAAGACCCATTTGCTTGGTTAAAACCCAGCATATGGTACCATGAAGCTTCTTGCATCACTCATATTGCTGTAAACATTAAACCTGTTTATAGAAACACTTTTAATTACGTGCTGTTTGCACATGTACTGAAACCACAATCTTAGGGTTCAGAGTTTGCACATAAATTTATCACAGGAAAAAGAGAGAAAGATCTGCAGGTTTCGTGTTTTCACACTTCTACTGAAGAGAGGCTTTTAAGGGAGCAGGTCAGAAACGCTTGACAAAGAGGCATAGTAATGCTGACTGCAGCCAGGAAAAAGTTGGACGCCCAACTATTTTTCTCTGAGCACCCCAAGAATTATCCTCTCATAGCACCCAGGATTTCCCAGCATAGTATTTCCACAATTTGCCATTATAAACTTAGTTTTGTTTTTATAAATCAGTTCTTAGTGGCAATGATTATGTCTATGAAGACTCAGTCCCATAGCTTTCAATACCAGCATTGTGGCAATCCCTCAGATGCCACCTTCTCCCATTATCTGTGCACATATCCTGGGTAAGACAGAGCCCAGGGCATCCACTCACAGATTTGAGTTTGGACACATAACTCAAGTCTAAAGAATCACGGTATTCTATTCCCTGATTGATGGGGTCAGGTGTGATCATGTGACCTGAGTCAGATTAACGACATTAAGTCCTGTGATTTGGGCTGGAACTATTTTGGAGAAAAACAAATAAGCAGTTATCTTTCAATGAGGCTTTCTAAACTATAAGGGTACAGGTTGGGAGATGCTAGGAGCCTTTCCAAATGAAGGAAGTCATATTCAAGGGGTGGAGAGAGTCATATTCTTGGGAACAATGTCTGAGATGCTGGATCAAGCTGTGTCTGAAGTCCTTATCTCTGGAATGTCAGCTGTGTGAGCTGCCTTGCATAAGTCAGTCTGAATTAAATTTTCTGTCATTTGCTGCTAAAAGTATCCAGCCTAATGAAAGCTATGTGAAAGCGTCATGCTGGGTATCAGGAAACAGAAAAATATAAACATTGATTTTTTTTCCAAATAAAAGTCTCCATCCAAGAGAACCTATATTAATGATCATTAACTACGATTCAAGTTAATGATTGATTCATGGGGCATTTGATAGAAAACTCAGAAGTTTCTTGCCTCAATGGTGGGGAATAATTATCCCATGATCTGTGCTTCCTTATCTATACTAGGGATTATAATATTCAATGACCTAAAAACTCAGGGCAATCTGAAGTGTTTCAATTTCGCTTCCAAAGGGTATATCCCGGGTAATGATGCTTGTCTATTTGCATGAAAGGAGAGGACTCTTAACTTCTCTGTCTCCACAGAATAGCACTGTTCTCTCAAATGCTGTCAATTACACAGACTTCCCTGAAAAAAAATCACACCTGGGATTCAGAGGTCAGAAAGAACTGCCAGTTGGAGAAAGCTGTTTTATAACATCCTCTCAGTGCCATACAGAGGGAGACGATTAATAAACTGTATATAATAATAGGAATATTAACTCTGCTAAACTCCTGGGGAAAAGGAAAATGAAAATATTTATGGTTACACGAGGGCAGGTCACCAAATGCAGCTCAGCAATTCCCTGTCTATTAATTCTGCTTTAAATATAAATGAGGTACTTTTCTAAGGCAAGGTTTGAGTCTCACAGACATGAACGCCTCCAAATTCCATTTGGCAGGGGAGGGGCAGACAAGCAGATATAGATACCTGATCTAAGCTTATCTGGCTACCAGAAAGGAAGAAAAAAATCCATGCCCTCACTTAATACTTCAGTCTAAGGAGTTGGTTTGTGCATTGAGAAGGCATGTGGGCCGTGACCAAAGAAAAGAAATGAAGATACCGTGTCAAGTAATTTAGACCGTGTGACGTTCTGGAATCTCACAGACTCCCTTAGTGAATATAGTCTCTATTTTCATTTGTGAAGATGGAAATTGGAAATGGATTTCAACAGTGCTGCTAAAAGTGTTGTGTTGTAAACTCCACAGAGAGGAAGAAGGCAGGTGACATTATTTCAGGAGAAGGGGCAATGTCCACATTTAGATGAGTGTGGGCAGGTCAGAGAAGCACTGTCCCCCAATTTACCCTGATTTCCTTCAGCCTCAAGGACTTGGTCACCATGGACCCAGCTCCAAAAGTGGGGTTTGGGATCCAGATCCCCCATCAATCAGAGGCTGGAATTATTCCGGCCCTTTGTGATTGGTTCAAGAACAGCACGTGGCTCCAAGTATCCAATCAGAATGGGTTTCTTATTGTAACAGAGAAGAGAAAACCTGATCCACATGGGATCTATTCCTTTAGCTGTAACCCTTGTATCCTGTTGCCTGTGCTGAGTCATGCTGGCTCTGCACCTTTTGTAAAAGAATGTTGCCTAGAGCCTGAAATATACAGGATAACCCACTCTCAAGGCTCTGCCTCCCAGGCTTGACTGGTAAAAGTATAGCACTTTCCATTCATATAGAGATAAAAAGTTGCAGAACAGAGAATACCACTTGTCTTGTTGGAGATTTACAAGAACATCTATTTTGACCTGACCTACCTGGACAGCTGCAAGAACGAAGGATTATCACATCCCCTCCAGGTCTGGCCGCACTGGGAAGTTAGCAACAACAAGGCACACCCTTCCCCTTTTAGTATAAAAGAAGCCTGAATTCTAAGTCATTGAAGAAGGTTCTTTGGGACATTAGTCCACCATCTTCTCTGTCTGCTGGCTTTCCAAACAAAGTCACTATTCCTTGCCTCCAACACCTCACCTCTTGATTTATTGGCCTGTTGTGTGGTGAACAGTATGGGCTTGGACTCGGTAATACCATCATGTGTCACCCAAACCTTTCTGCCAAAGGACAGGCTTTTAACAGACACTGCATCACCCCCCCATGCCCCACCAGAGATCTCACTATCTGATTTCCTATGGGGGTGCTGAAGATAGATCTGCTGGGCATGCTGCCCAAAGCCACAAAGTCAGAGAGTGGCAGGGCTGGAATCCACCCTCCGAGCTTCTGACTGGCTCCAGAGTGTTGTCAATTGTTCCAAATATCAGCAGAACCAAATATGTCAGCCTCTGATCCAATTTGCCAGCAAACACAGGGAAACCCTCTTAACAAGTACTGGCACCAATTCACTCGCTGCCTAATTTAAAATGGAATCTTCATTTAGAAAGTCAGTTCCATTTAGAGGCAAGAGCACTCTTCTTGGTTTTCTGTGAGCCCACACCACTGGACCTGCGTGCACAAACAGCTACCGCCCATTCCCTGGCCTATTTATACCTCCACTCAGCTCCCACCTTCTAATAAGAACCATGCCTTCATTTCCACATGTCACACCTGTCAAACCACCTTCACATCTATGGGTCCCACAACAACCCTGGGAGGCAGGTAGGGAAAGTGCTATTGTAATTAGTAGGTGAGCACACTGAGGATCAGAGACGTTGCCTGGTTTATTCAAAGTCACACAGCTTGTTAAGTGCAATCCTGCCAAGGCAAGAGCATCCCTATCTACATACAATCATACCTCTGCAACCACCTGGGACTCTTTATCCCATCATTTGCTTCTGGAAAGACACTGTCACTTGCTCATCCTTGGATCTACCCTGGATAAGTCCACATGTCCTCTCCCACCATAGCTACTGTGGGCAGGCGTCCGTGTTAGCATCTGAAACATGGAATGCAGAGCCCTGAGGTCAGATTTGTCCTCATGTTTCCTCTGACTCAAGAAATGAGTTTCTGCAGCACCTTTCCCTTCGAAGATGGGCTTATCCAGGGCCGGTCATGATGATCACAACAGAGACCGCCTGTGCTCTGTGGTCCCAGCCAGGGCTAAGCTGATAGTATTTGAAAACATCATAGATTTTCATAAGAAGAACAGGTTTTATATTCAGGGTTGGAATGTGCCCTCACTGAGTATTTTTGCTTGTACCCCTGCAAATTAGTGCTGGCGTCACTGCCCTCGTTCTAGGCAACAACAGTATGTGCACATGTGTACACACTCTCATGCCACTATTTGTTCTGCTGGACAACGGTATCATGTAGTAAAGGGTGAAGAAATTTTTAGCCTCTCCATAAGGCTGCTCCCCAGATGCTCCTTTTGCTTAGAGTAAATCTAGATTCATGACCACAGCCCACAAGGTCTCTCTCATCTGCTCCCTGCCCACCACACGGTCCACACTCATGCCCTCCCTCCCTCTGCTTCGGCCACCTTGGCTTTCCGTTGTCCTCATGTAATGGGAGTGTACATGAGGCAGGGTATTTGCCTTGGCTGTTTCCACTCTCTGCAAGATTCTCCCCCAGGTTATAGCATGACTGTCTTTATTATAGTCTTGATTCCAAGGCCACCTGCTAGAGAAGCTGTTCCTGACCACTCACCTGACTTCCCTTGGCAAACTATCATTTTCCTAGACATAACTCGTTTCTTTTTGCTTTTACAGCGTATCTATCAAGTATCTGATGTCTCCACTGGCCTCAGGTTTTAGGCACTAGTTTCAACTAAGGATCTAATTCTCTTTCAAAGTACGGCAAGAAAACCCCCCAACATCCTCAGCATCAAAGCTTTTAATACAAAATGTGCAGCGCCTGGCATGTAAGACTGGTTTGATGCATGCATGTTCATTAAGAAGCTCTTATTTTCTTAATGAAAGTACTGCTGGTCTCCTCTTCACTTCTTATAAGCTTCTCACATTTTAAATGCATGTTCCCTTGCCCCTTCTTCTTTCATTCTGATCAAATACTAAACACTTCAAACTCTGTCCTTAAAGAGTTGAATGCACAAGGACTGTCTCCTGCTGTTATTTAAGGATCTAAGGCTGAATCTCTTTTTTTCAAAGGAAACAGTCCTTCTGTAATGCAAACAATGAACCCTAATTTGGAATTGTAAAGTCTAAATTTTTCATAGCAAGCCAATGAAAACTGGAGCTGCTAAGGGTCTAAGATTGCAGTTGTTTTGTTTTTAAGCCATCAAATTTAAAAAAATTCAGATTGCAATATCAGGCAGTGTTGATGTTACAGAACCAAACTTGGGTCTGCTTGCCCAAGTGCAGTAAAGCCAAACTGCTGACACCTGGTTGTCGTGAAGGAAGGGGCAGCGTTTACGGCAGGTATGAAATAAGGAGTTTAGGCAGCTAGTGCTCAAAAGACCCAAACTCCCTGATGGGTTTCAGGAAGCAGTTTTAAAGGCTAGGTGACAGAGGGGGAGTCCCAGGGTACGTGATCGACTCATGCACAATTCTCTGATTGGGTGATGGCGAGGTAACAGGGGTTAACATTATCAATCTTTAGGCACCAGTAGGTCTGTGGGCTACTTCCTATTCTGCAGATTCTTACCCTATAATGGATAGAACTCTGCTCTGTGTGAGAGGATTTGCTAAATGGTTAGTTGATAAACTTGGTAGAAATTCAGTTTCTCACAGAGGAAATGAAAACTGTGAGGTTGAGGAAAGTGCCCCCAACCGTAGACCAATTCAGCCAAGGAGAGAAACATAAAATGTGTCTCCCAGTACAGTGCTTACCATCCTCCATCCTGTCTGCCTTTCCCATGATCCTTTAGATGAGGGTGATGAGTGATCAGTGACTCTGGAAGATTCAGAAGCTTTGTGCCGCTTTTCTCTGGAGTGTGGAGTGTGGAGTATGGGGCAAGGAGGGGGCTGCTAGCATCCTTTTCCAACTTCTCTCTTCAATGGGGCAAAAAAACCTAACCCTCCCTCCTAAACACTGTGAATAAGCAACTTGACCAAGAATCCTTAACTCACACAGCAGGGTCTGAAAGGAAGACTGATCTCAAGTTCAGGTGGGCACAGGACACTGAACTTCCTCATCTCTAGTGCCACAGAGCCAGGGAGGCAGGCACTCAGAGATGCATTCATCTTCATTAATGAAGGAGAGTAACCTTAACTTTTCCTGGCAGCTGTTCCAACAGACTGCTTGTTATCACAGCGAGCATTTTTTTAAAGACCCACAATGACACCCAATATGTCACAACAGCTGCCAAAGTGACTCTCATGTAGTGACTTTCTGTGCACGTCTCAGAAGGGTTTCTTCTTAGAATCTTCCACGGGGCTCTTCATTTCCTGTTGGTTGAAGGCAACTTTAAAGGGGATGCCCCGAACATAAACGTGACTGACCATTGGTGCTTTATTTCTACATAGTCCAGTCCAGAACACACAGGTGCTTGACTTTCGTGTCAACTCAGGTCACAGAGACACCTGAGCTAGTGGTCAGGGTCTCCCCTTGAGAAGGGGTCTTGTAATAGGGAAAAACAAATCTGACTCCATATTGGATTCATTTCTTTTACTTTAACCTTTGTATTCTATTGCTTTTGCTACAAGAATGTTGCCTAGAGCCTGAAATACTCAGGATAGCCCATTCTCAAGGCTCTGACCTTTAAAGGCATAACATTTTTCCATTCATATAGAGGTAAAAGTTGCAGAACAGAGAATAACATTTGTCTTGTTGGAGGTTTACAAGAACATCTATCTTGACCTGACCTACATTCACAGCCGTAAGAACAAAGGATTCTGGCACCAAGAAGTCTGCAATAACTAGCCACAGCTCTGCTCCTCTAAGTATAAAAGAAGCCTTTCTTACAACCTCCAAGAGCTGAATTCTGCAACTACCTGAATGAAAGGGAAGCAGATGCTCCCCTAGAACCTCCAGAAACACAACCTTGTCAACACCTTGGTTTTTTGCCTAAGACCCATTTTCAAATCTTTGACCTGAAAAACAGCAAAATGATATAGTCATGTTGTTTTAAGCCACTAAGTTTCGGTAAATGTGGTAGAGTTTAACAACTAATGCACTAGAGGACCTAACTGTCTCAGCCACCCTTGGCCTTTTGTTGTACATGATTTTATAAGTAACTTAGCAGGGCGATGCAGCAATGGCCCAAGGGCTTTGCCAGAAAATCACAGTGATATCAACATGGTCCCTCACACCAAGTGTCATGATGGGTGGTGTGCATGGTACAGAAATGGAAAAAACAACCACACTTAACAGTTTGCAGAACTGGCCACTCATGGATGTTTGGGTTTGTTTGTTGGTTGAAGTCACATTTAATAATGGGAACGTTTCACGTTAAAAACAATAGCTCGGGACATCCCTGGTGGTCCAGTGGTAAAGAATCCGCCTTTTAATGCAGGGGACGCGGGTTTGATCCCTGGTCCAGGATTAAGATCCCACGTGCCGCAGGGCAACTAAGCCCACGTGCCGTAACTACTGAGCTCGTGGGCCTCAACAAGAGAGCCCACATGCCTCAAACTACAGCACCCACGCCCTCTGGAGCCCACGTGCCACAACCAGAGAGAAGCCCGCATGCCACAACAAAGGGACAGCTAAGACCCGATGCAGCCCCCAAAATAAATAAATAAAATTAATAAATAAATATTTTTAAAAGGATTATTAAAAAAAATAAAAATAAAAACAATAACTCAATAATAGATTTCAGGTTTGTTTTGAAAGCCCTTGGAGGAACCAACAATCTTGGGTCACACGTGGAAACAAGTGGTTATGTTCTCCAGGTCTCTGTCTCCTTCCTTCCTATTTCCTCTCACACCCATACTTGTCCTTCACTGAGATTACAAGCCTGGTTGCCTGGAGAAATGTTATTTTAAACCCTGACCTATGGCACTCTCAGCATGGAAGGCAAAATGGAAACGCCAGTGAACCAGAGGAGCTAGCCAGCCCACGTGCTTGCCTCTTTGAGTTTTCCTGTTCCTTTTTACTTTAAGAAATCAGACTGATGTCACTCTTCTTGGTAAATGATGCATTTGAACTTTGACATCTCGTTATGCAGTGCAGTCCACACCTTGTAGCAAAGATGGATGCATTTCAGAACACCTTGAGGGACACTGTTCTGAGCACCCGCCCCTCATGTCCCCAGCAGAGACCAAGCTAACAGGAAACAGGAGTCTCTTCTAACCAGACCCAACCCACCTCCCTGCAGACGCCAGCCTGGTTTTACGTGACTGTCTCTCAACTGGGAATTTTGAACAGCCCTAGAGGGGACCCCACAGGGCAAGTCAAACGTGGCTGTAAAGTCCCAGAGTGGCCGCACAGCTGTCCCAGGAATCAGACTGTGTTCTGTTCCATGAGGTTTCATTGTGCTGAGTTGCTGCCTCTCTCTCCAAGCTCCCCTCCCCAAGAGACAGAAGAGAACTTTACTTGTGTCTTTTTATTCAAGTATAGCTGATTTACAATGTCACGTTAATTACTGCTGTACAGCAAAGTGATTCAGTTATACATATATATACATTAGTTTCTCTTTTTTATATTCTTTTCCATTATGGCTTATCACAGGATATTGAATATAGTTCCCTGTGCTCTACAGGAGGACCTTGTTGTTCATCCATTCTATATGTAAAAGCTTACATCTGCTAACCCGAAACTCCCACACCATCCCTCTCCCAACCCCCTCCCCCTTGGCAACCACCAATGAGAACAGAAGTTTATAATCATCATCTATAAATAGGCTGCCTCATCAGCCAAAGGTAGCTATTTTTCAGAAGAAGAGGTGTTTCTGGGGAGATTGAAAAGATTGGCAGATCAGCCCTGAGGTCCACAGCAATACTTGTTTCTTCTCCTCCTCCTCCCCCTCCCCTCTCCCCCTCCCCCTCCTCATCTCCTCCTCCTCCCTCTTCTTATTCTTTTTTCCTAAATATCCCTCATCCTTCCTTCTTCTGTACTCTGGAAAGAACCCAGCACTTCTCCACCAGATTCTGAATAAATGAAGGCACAGTTACTTCCCCTGGGGGGATCAGTGTTTTAGGCTCAGACTTTAATTATGGGATTATCCTTCATTTCTGATTAGAGAAATTTCCTCCAGATAGGAGGAGAAGTCTGTTATTGGGCAGGAAACACTTCTCAGTGCACTCATGGATGCTGACAACTGAGTAATAGACATTGCCCTAGGCTCAGCCTGGCACACAGGCCACTAAGCAATGGTTATTGAACAGATGATTGAATGGAAATACCTTATCATTATATAGCATCTTACTTTTTAGACACCTTTTGAGATTTCCAATCCAAGACAGTGGATTGAACCCATGGTTTGATCTCCTTTTTGCCACATAAAAATGATGGTGAAGGGAAGAAATGATGAAATCCCCCTCTGCAAGTTATTTGAGGGGACTTGCTGAGGAGTCACAGTAGATAGAGAAAACACCTAAAACACCTCTGGCAGATGGAAAGCAGATGAAGCCAAGGTCAGTGATGGAAGAGGCAGGATAATCTTCATATAGGACTAAGATTTCAGGAATGGGGCGACTGGAAATACAATACGGTATATAAACTTTATAAACTTTAACAAGTAACACAGATCATAATGATTAGTAATAGAGGGAAGAAATAAGAGGCTGGTCATCCCTTCACCTTCTAAAAACGGGACTCAGTTTATTAGCTACAATGAGCTCAAGACATTGAAGACAATAACAGAACCAACACTTTCAATGATGGCTCTAAACATTAATTTCACCATAAGCTTTCCCCACCTCAGTCTTACCAGAATGTTTTCAACACCAATATCTCTGGGGTCAACTAACATTTACTTGAAGTCCAGCAATTTCATTTTGGATACTTTGTCTTCTATGAGATACAAGCAATGCTGAATTTAGCACATTTTATCAAACACACACAGAATATAATTTTTAAAACATATATTATGTCCTTCCCTCTATGCAGTCATATCTATCTCCTTGTAGCCCTATGTAGTAAAATTATGGAAATGATAACTTGCTGATACTACTAATGGTTTTAGGGTGCTTTAATCTGAAAGAATTTTTGGTCTCACCTTGCAATGTTATTTAGAATTTTTTATAATAAAGCATTATTTTAATATAAGTGCTAACATGCCAGTGAAAAATGCATAAGTCCCCATCTATCCACCAGCTAAAAATGGGATAAAGAAAGCACAATTAAAACTGTCATCTGGACAGTTTGTAAAATTGTTAGGGAACCAAGCTAGGGTCCACTCGCCCACGCACAGTAAAGCCAATCTACTGTCACAGGGTTGTGGTGAAGGAAAGCACAGTGATTATTTCAGGGTGTCCAACATGAGGCCAAGCAAGGAGCACAGGCAGCTCATGCTCAAAAGACCCAAACGCCCGATGGCTTTCAGGGAAGGTTTTTTTTTGTTTTGTTTTTTTTAATTGCTTCTTTTTTTCTTTCTTAAATTGAAGTATAGTTGATTTACAATGTTTCAGATGTTCAGCAAAGTGATTCAGTTATACATACACATATATACATGCTTTTTCAGATTCTTTTCCATTATAGGTTATTACAAGATATTGAATACAGTGCCCTGTGCTGTACAGTAGGTCCTTATTGTTTATCTAGGGAAAGGTTTTTAAAGACAGTGTGAGGAAGAGGGTTGCCGGGTACCTGATCAGCTCATAGACACTCTTCTGATTGGTCAGTGGTGAGGTCATCAGGAATCAACATCATCAACCTTCTGGTTCCACCCGGTCTGGGGTCTCCATGCTTGTGGGCAGCATGCAGTTAACTTCTTACACCTGGTGCGGGTTTCAGTACCTGCAAAACAACTCGAGGATACGGCTCAGTATAGTATCTATAGCCCTTGAGGAGGAACTAAAGGTCCTTGACTTTGTTTTATGGCTAAACCATTATTATTTTGTCTTGCCTGACTGTTTTCCTTCATTTCTGCACTTTCTCATTTCTCGAATTAAATTTGTTCTTTGGAACTAGGGGAAGCCTAAAGGAGGCTAAAGGTTTTCTACAAGCAATAGGCAGACAGGAGACACAGGGGGCTGTCCCAGGAAGGCCCCGTAGGGTCCTGCTCAGTTTCAAAATTAAGACCATGAAAGAAGTTTACCAGGCTCTGGAGTGCCCTGTGATTGAAAGTGTTTTGCAGTCTTTCTCTGCATCTCTCCTGGGCAGGGCTGATGCACAGCCAGCAGCCGTGGTCACAGCTGTGCCACAGGCTGTGGGCTGGGGCCCTTTCTGATTGGTCCCAGCTCTGGTATCTTTGCTGATAAATATCTTGACAGGTCCCCCTCTTTTATGAGCACACAGAATTAATAATGAAAGTAATTTCATTATTAATTAGCCATGTTCTCCCTGCATATTGGGCGTTTTGCCAAGAGCTATGCCTGAATTACCACATTTAATCCCCCAAATACACCAGTGGGGATATTCTAGTAGGAATTATTTTACCCTGTTTAGAAACCAAGACTCCAGAGCTTGTGTAGATTCCCTAAGGTCATGGAGCTAGTAAATGGAGAGCTGGGATTGAATCTAGGCAGCTGAGTACAGTAAGTCCCCTACACACAAACAAGTTCCATTCTGAGAGGACATTCATAAGTCCAATTAGTTCGTAAGTCCAACAAAGTTAGCCTAGGTACCCAACTAACACAATCCGCTACATAGTACTATACTGTAATAGGTTTATAATACTTTTCACACAAATAATACATAAAAAACAAATACAAGAAATAAAGAAAACATTTTTAATCTTACAGTACAGGACCTTGAAAAGTACAGTAGTACAAGTTACATTACCACTGCTTTTATACTTGCTTCTGGACATCCTGGGCTTGAAATAAAGGTACTGTACTACTGTACTCTGTACAGCACTGCATCGTAAAGTACACAAAAGCACAACCACTTGTAGAGGATGCACACGTGGGACAATGTACGCCAGACACGTGAACTAGCTCACGTGATTGGACATGCACACGCATGTACGCATCTTTGAAAGTTCACAACTTGAAGGTTCGGATGTAGGGACTTATTGTACAGGGTATCAGAGGTCAGCAAACTTTTCTCCATAATGAGCCAGTTAGAAAATAATTTAGACTTGGGGGCCCCCCCATCTCTCTCCCAACTACTCTGTGTTGTAGTGTAAAAGTAGCATAGAGAATAAATGGTCGTGGCTGTATGTCAATAAAACTCCGTTTACAAACACAAGTGTTGAAAGAATGTGCCACCCAGTAACGATTTTTTGAACATATAAATATTTTTTATTGGAATGTAGTCAGTTTACAGTGTTGTGTTAGTTTCTGCTGTCCAGCAAAGTGATTCAGTTATACATATACATACCTTGTTTTTTACATTCTTTTCCATGATTTTTTTTTTAATTTTTCAGAGTTTTATATATTTATTTATTTTTGGCTGTGTTGGGTCTTCGTTTCTGTGCGAGGGCTTTCTCTAGTTGCGGCGAGCGGGGGCCGCTCTTCATCGCGGTGCGCGGGCCTCTCACTATCGCGGCCTCTCTTGTTGAGGAGCACAGGCTCCAGACGCGCAGGCTCAGTAATTGTGGCTCACGGGCCCAGTTGCTCCACAGCATGTGGGATCTTCCCAGACCAGGGCTCGAACCCGTGTCCCCTGCATTGGCAGGCAGATTCTCAACCACTGCGCCACCAGGGAAGCCCCCTTCCATGATGTTTTATCTCAGGATATTGAATACAGTTCCCCATCAGTATTAATATATAGTATCAATAAAAGCTCTAAAAATGTGTCATGTCACATTCTTGCCATAGAAACACCCAGAATCTGTCACTGACTAAGACAGACCAACAACGACCAATTTCTTTCCTCAACGTTTGAAACTGGCTTTGTTTTCCCTCTTCCACCTTGAAAAAATATGTGTTAGCAAAGGTTTGTCTGAATACAGGCAGATCAATACGACCCACACCTTCACGGTTTTTGTCTGTCTTCTCCACTTTGCTGAATCCAGTTCATTCTCTGGGAAAAAATCCTTTTATGCTTATATATTTTGATGTGCGCTAGGAAATGACAAAACATCTAAACCTTATTATGTGCACATTGACATAATAAGTTTACTGAATACAATCATTAGGGCTCATATACTGAGGCAATACTTAGCTGTAGAGAGCTGGATACCATTGGAAGATTTGATGTGTGACCACCCACTCTTGAGCAGGCGCATAAAAGAACACTTAGAAAGTACACGGTGTTTAATCTCGTCGGACAAAGGTGGTTATTTCTGGTCATGTGCTCGGTGTACCCAGCGGACATCCACTCTCCTTGACGTTTTACAATTGCTCCTTTCAGCTGTGAAATCATTTTTATATAACTGAGATAACCGCTGTTTGCAGAGCACCTCACTCCTTCTGGTTTATAGGAGAACATAAAAGCACCGACTGCTTAAAGTTTATTCTGGAAACCCTCCCCCAAACAGCTGATAGACCGCTAGATGCTAGACGGCCTCAAAAAAATCACTGACCAGCTCGCTTTGCAGCAAAGAGAGATGCAGGCAGTATCTCAGTGGTCTTATGGAGTGAGAGTTAAAGTAAAATAAATTCCAGATATATAAAAACCTATTTCTTGTTTGACACACAGAATTCAGCCACACCACTAAAGGTAAGACTTTCTTACGGTTGTTGATGATCATTGGCTGCCTTTGGAGTCATGGTTCTGAACGTTCTTTGAGGGACAGGGAAGTGGGTCGATCCCAGAAGCGGAGGCAGAAACAGCGTGGCAGACACACAGTGCCAGAAGCATCCTTGCTCACTTCCTGCGGACGAGGTCAGGATTGCTTATCAATCCTAGAGTGCTTTCCGTCGAACCCAGAGTAGACCTGAGAATCCTTCCAGCCCAAGTGTCAAAGTGCCACCCTTCAGCCAATTTTCTGCCCCCATCAGATAGGGCTTAACAAGACTGCACTGTAGCAGCCAAAAAACTGAAAGCAGAAACAACCTAAATGATTATCAATAGGAGAAATCCGAATACATGTTGGTACAACTATATTCTAAAATAGTATGCAGCAGGTGAAAAAAAAAAAAAAGGAGAGATAGATCTATTTATACTAGTAAGGAAATTCACCAGAAACATATCATTGTACCAAGACAAAAAAAGACAAAAAATTTTTTTAAATTAAAAAGAGGAAATTAAAGCAAAAAAATCATATCATTGTATGCAAAGAGTAACTCACATAGAGTGACTTATTTCAAAAATGTACATTATTTTTAAATGTATATTTTAAATAATATACATAATATATTATTTCCAGCCTCTACACAACTCACTCTTCAGGGAGGGCTTTGCTGCCCCTTATTTAGAGCAGTAAATCCTACCCCCTCCCTCTCAAGCCTCTCTCTCTGTGCTATTTGTTTCAGAGCTCTTACCACTATGAGAACCACATTTTCTATCCATTCATCTGTTGATGGTTCACGTCCTAAAAGAAGACCCTCTCCATGAGAGTAGGGACTTTGTTCATCTTTAACTCCTTCGCACCTAGAATGCTTCCTGGTACATAGTAAGTGCTCAATAAACATCAGTTGAGGGACTTCCCTGGTGGTGCAGTGGTTGAGACTCTGCGCTCCCAATGCAGGGGGCCCGGGTTCGATCCCTGGTCAGGGAACTAGATCCCACATTCATGCCGCAACTAAGGAGTCTGCCTGCTGCAACTAAGACCCCGCACAACCAAATAAATAAGTAAATATTTTTTTTAAAAAATCCGTTGAAGGAATGTATACATGAAAATGCACCCAGAGAAGGGAAGTCACAGGACAAGATCCCTCAGCTTGTCAATGGTCAAGGCACAATTAGAACTGGGTTGTGTTGAGAGCCCGAGGTCCTCCCTCAGGTCCTGGTCCCACAGCCCTGGCTGTAAGCTCGCATACTTCCCATTTCCTCTGGGGGCTCATAACTGCCATTTGAGAGGCACGATGCTCTCCTTTAAAATTCCCCCTCAGCAATATTGGGGGGCTTCAGGACCCACAGTGAGTGGAGGCTACAGGTGAAGCATGGAAAATTCTTCCATCTACTTAGGATTCATTTGTGGGAGTTTAGCTTAAGGAGATGACACGTGTCTCAGTCCAAACCACGTTCTTCCAGAGAATTTACAGAAGAGCTCCAAGGGGCAAAAATGCAGGACAGCATCATTCTGCCCTAAAATCCACAACTGTCCATCTCTGCCCTTTACCAAGTTCGTTTCCTGCCATGCCATGAAGTCAACAAAATCAAAACACAGATCCTGCTGATGGGGACATCTTCCCTCAGTCCCCAAGAACTAGGTGTCCCTGGAAGCTTGAATTAAAGCATGAGGTCCTCTCATTCGTTCATTCATTCATTCAACGAATACGTACAGCATGCCTACCTGTGCCAGGTATTGTCGGAGGTGCTGAGACAATGGAGACAGCGCCCCACTGTGGGTACAAAACAGCCAAGTCCCTTCCCTAATTGATTTTACGTCTGGGATGAGGACACACCAGGAACAAATCTCTTAAAAGAGTCATAACCATGCAGAAAATAAAACAGTGTAATAAACTGAATAGAGCGATGAGTGAGGAGGGGCAGACGGAGCGATTTTAGCTGAGCAGGTTGGGGACGGCATCTCTAAGGAGACGGCATTTCTGCTGAGAGCTTACGAAAGACAAGGAGCCAAGTCTGGGGAAATTTCGGGAAGCAAAGTCTCTGGAAGAGAAAAGAACCAAGTGCAACAGCCTGAGAATCGCCTTTGCAGAAGCAAGTCTTTTTTTTTTTTTTTTTGAATTAATTAGTTAATTTATTTTTGGCCGCGTTGTATGGCTTGTGAGATCTTAGTTCCCCTGACCAGCGACTGAACCCGCGCCCTCGGCAGTGAAAGCACGGAGTCCTAACCCCTGGACAAGGGAATTCCCTGCAGAGGCAAGTCTTGAAACGTTACTTGATCGGTTTTGATTAGAACACAAAACGGATCTCGATTGTGGCATCTGACACCTGAGTGATGGCATATTAGTTTCCTAGAGCTGTCATAACAAGGTGCCACCAACTTTGTGGCTTAAAACAAACAAAATGTACTTTCTCACCACCTGGAGGCCGGGAGCTTCAAATCGAGGTGTCGGCAAGACCGTGCTTTCCAAGAAAGAATCCTTCCTGCCTCTTCCAGCTTCTGGTGGCCCCAGGCAGCCTCAGCTGTGGCAGCAGCCCTCCAATCTCTGCCCTTGTGGTCACACGCCTTCTCCTCCCTGTGTGTCTCTAACTGTCCTCGCCTCTTCCTGTAAGGACGTCAGTTATCTGATTTAGGTACCTCCTTAAATCCAGAACAATTTCATCTCCAGATCGTGAACGAATGATATCAGCAAAGATCCTATGTCCAAATAAAGTCACGTCGGAACTTCCAGATGGATGTGAATCTGGGGGGACACTATTACCTCTGCCTGAGTAGTAAATATTCTTGCTGATTCCGTTATGATCATTTAGGTTTGTGACCTCATTCTTTGGTCTCAGCCAGGCAGGGCAAGACAGGCTAGAATACATTTGGACACTTTTTAAAAGTCACAAAAGGCATTGAGCATGGGGTATTCCCATGGGTTTATCATCTTTGTGACCCATCAACCCCTTAGGTTTCAGGTTCTGGAACCTCATGCATCACTTTCTTCTCAGATGCCTTGTTGTATATGGAACTTCAACCATGCTTGGGAGAAGAGATCTGGTCACATCCAGGCCAATGAAACAGAAACACAAGATGAACTCTAGGTCCCTCTCCATACTCAGCTGGTCAGCTCTCCACAAGGCTCTTTAACTGCATTTGCATTTCAGACTTTTCCAGTCCCTGAGAGGATAGGAGATTCTCAGAGCAAAACTGATCGCCAAGGGGCTGGTTTCTTGACTTACAAAACTGCTGTGTCCGCCCTGTGTCCCGAATACCTTTCAATGAAATCATCTTCAGTAATTGTAGACCTTCGTCTTGATGTACATGAAGATGAAGGTCATAAACAATAGGTTCTCTACAGGAGCCAGTTCTGTAATATCTACAAATGAAAAAGGATTTAAACTGAAGAGCTGTATGGTTTCCAAAGAGTACTCATGACGTAAGTGGTAAATGAAACGCTACTGGAATGTATTTTTCTCGTTTAGACAACTTGCATCACCTACTTGGGAAATAGGAACTATAAAAGATTTCATGTTTCTTTTAATAATAAAAGAAGGCAAAAGAATTATTGTTGTGACACATGCTTTTCAAAGCAAGGATGCATGTCCACGAATGTTATCTGATGAAAAATGCATAACAGTTGGTTCAATCATCAGACAATTCACCTGCCTCCTATCCCGTGGGGTCCAGGCCAGGCCACTGCTGCTGTCAATTCCTAAGCCCACCATCTTGATCCTCTGGAAAGGGTCAACTGTTCTGTGTCAGGAGATCAGGTGCTGTAGACATTCTGCCCCTCTTCAAAAGGATTGTTATAACTGGTGTCCCCTTAATAAATGGAGAGAAAACAGAACTCATAACCCAAGACGCTAAATGACCTCATTCCACCCTAAATATATGTGCCTTTGCTCGTGCAGAACACAAGGAATCCAGTCCCCAAATAGCCAGAGGGTGCAGGTCATACATACCAGGGCCCTGTAAAGCCAACAGGAGCATCAGCTCTTCCCAGGACTTTGGGTACCACGTCAGCTGTACAATTCAGCATCCATAGAGTCAGGTGTCAAAGCAAATACCTTCTCAGCACAGATGGACTCAGAGATTTCAGAACTAAGCTCTACAGTTAAGAGCCCCATGGGTCCTGAACAAATGTCTTCCAAGAACTCTCCCATCCCCAGTGTAATCATACTCTGAACCCTCGGTGGTAACTTCTGAATTCCTCTACCACAGAATTAGCCTGGTAAAGTTTTAAAACTATAGTAACAAGACGTTGCATAATTACCACCTAATTGCAGCCATTTCTTTGCCAGGAAGTCATATATTGTTTTCATAAGACATTCTGATAAGCCTATTCACACAAGATTAAATACTTCTAGCGCCAAATGGCTATTACGCTTGACAGGCTGATTAGTAAGTGTAGGGAGCTGCAAAGTACAATCTGAGTAAATTGGATGCTTTAAAATTCACTAGAAGGATGCTTTTCATTACACTGGCATATCTAGAGTCTATATATATATTTTTTCTCGGTAAAATAGATCGTGGCCCCGTATGCGGTGCAATTTCTGACTAATAATGATTAATGGAGGCATGTCGAGCCGGCAACTTGTAATATTCTCATTTATGTTAAATCATCCCTTATTTCTAATTGTTCTCCCAGCTTTATGGCCGGGACACTCTCCTATACCACAACAGAACTTATGTGTCCACACGAGCTGAAAATACATGGGTTCTTAAGAATTCAAAACCATGAGGTTAGGGAAACAAGCGAAGGGGTTTCTGATGGGGCCTGACTTCTGGCTTTTCCATTTTAATACCGACAAAGACTCCCTCCTTGATAAAACTTCAGCCAGACTACTTTGAAAAGGGTCTTCTTCTCTACAAGTTCTGAACGTTGGCCTTCCATGTCCTGAGGCTGCTAAATCAGTTCGTCAAGGATCTTCACACCCTTGATTTCTGTCTTAGTCTGTTAGGGTTGCCATAATGAAAATACAGTAGACTGGGGGACTTAAACAACAGAAATATGTCTCTCACAGTTCTGGGGCTGGAAAGTCCAAGATCCAAGATCAAGGCTCTGGCAGATTTGGCACCTAGTGAGGGTCTGCTTTCTGGGTCACAGATGGCCATCTCCTCACTGTGTTCTCACATGGAGGAAAGAGGTGAGGGGGCTTTTGAGGGTCTCTTTTTATAAGGGCACTAATCCCATTCACAAGGACTCCACCCCCATGACCTAATGACCTCCCACCAACACCACCTCCTACACCATCACATTGGGGGTTAGGATTTCAACACACGACTTTTTTTAGGTGGTGGGAGAGACAAACATTCAGTCATTTTCTGATCACGTTCCTCTTCTCCCATCTTTGACATCTAGGCCTTTGGCTTATCTTTAGCAAGAATCTTGTTAAGACAGTTTAGCTAGAAGCCCCCTTCCCTTGACTTCCGATTTCCCACCCACTGATCCCCCTCAGCCTGCCCTTCGGCTATAAATCCCCACTTGCCCTTGGTGTGTTCAGTATTGATTTCAGTCTTTCTTCCCTATTGCCATAAGCTTTTTTTTTTTTAATTTTTAAAAATTTATTTATTTGTTTACTTATTTGTATTGAAGTATAGTTGATTTACAATGTTGTGTTAGTTTCAGGTGTACAGCAAAGTGATTCAGTCATATAGAGAGAGATATATAGATTTTTTTTCAGATTCTTTTCCATTATAGGTTATTACAAGATACTGAATATAATTCCCTGTACTATACAGTAGATCCTTGTTGGTTATCTTTTTTTATGTATAGTAGTGTGTATCTTTCTGTCCGGGCTGGGGTAGAACCCTGGGCGCTGAAAGCAGACCTTGCGCCCCGCTGCGAATGAGTTTAACCTACAGGTCCCACCAAGATCAGAGCCAGGAACCTGCAGACCTTTCGCCCGGTGGCGAGGGAAGTGTTTTTCTCACCTCATGCCCGCGCCCAGGCGTCCCGGGACCCCTGAAGACCCACTGTGAGCGCAGCCTCAATCCGGATGGAGGGGAGCCTCTCTCCTCCCCAGCCCCGCGCTCACCCGAACCTGAGCCGGGGCGCGGAGGGCACACGTGGTCGGCTGCTCCTGGGCCTGGAAGCCGCCTCCTTCCCTACTGATCTGGGTCTGCTCGGCTCCACCCCGGTGCCACGTGTGCATCATAAAAACGGCAAAGGTAATAAGCTCGCCTCTGACCTGGAGATGCACCCACTGCTCCCAGACGCCGGCGCCACTGAGCCCCACAACCCCGACGATCACCCTCCCAGCCGCCTTGGACCTGGGGAGTTGCCCGCGGGGATGATCCCACACCTCGGCCAAGAGGGGGCTCCCCGCGAGCTGCGCTGGGGGCGCGAGTCATCTCCGAGGGCCTAGGCCGGCTCTCGGGACCAGAAGGCTGGGGAAGGACGGGTGCAGAGACCGGCTCACCCCTTGGATTCCCAGTCCCAGTTTGACATAATTGAGGTGAGAGACGGATGGGGCCCCGGGGTTTGGGGAGAGAGTGCAAAACACTCGGCTTCCCATTCCGAGTCCCACAGCCCCTCAGAGTATTGGGGTGCGGGGCAAACCGTGTGCAGCACCCCTTCCTTCGCTGCCTTGTACACCCATGGATCGGGAACCGGTCTGCAGGTGGTCTCAGGTAGGGGAGACCGGGTACGCAGAGCCCAGTGGAGCCCGCTATTCCAGGGATGGGGCCCCCCGCCGAGGGGCTCCAAATGGGACCAACGCCCTTGCCAGAGCCCGGAGACTGAACTCAAGTTCAGGTTCTCTCCGGTGCCCCTGGAAGCCTGGAGGAAATTGCCCAGCGCCGGGTGGGGAGGGGGGGAGGGGAGAGACAGCCGCGCTCCTGCCTCGCCTTTCCCGGCGCGCCAGCATCCAGCTCAGCGGCCGGCACAGACCCGGGGCGCACCGTCGGGGCGCATCCCGAGGTCCCGCCGTTCGCATCCCGCCGCTGACCCGCGCGAGTGGAGGACCCCGCGGCGGAGCCCCAAGCCCGGCAGCGTCTCGGATGCCTGCGCCCCGGTCCCGCGGTGCCCTCGCCGCTGCCCGCGCTCCGCCACCAGCAACTTTCCTACTGCCGCCGCCCCCCGGTCCCACCCTCGTTTCTGTCCCCGCCCGGGGCCTCCAGGACTATCCCCGGCCCAGGGGCGGGGCCCAGCGCCCGCACCATCCCGCGCGGAGGCTGGGCTGGAGGTGAGCGGGGCGCAGGGGGAGGAGCGCGCGGGCGGGGATGCAGGGTGCCTGGTGCGCTGGGGAAGTGGCGCCGCCGGAGGCAGATGGACGTGCCGGGGCGGCTCCCACCCGTGACCCGCACAGCTCGTCCGCGCAAACCGGCTCCACCCGCGAGGAAACGGCGAGTTCGCAGACTCGGTCCTTCGCCCCTGCGGCGCCGGGTACCTGCTACTGTGACGCGGATCCTTTCCCCACCCGCCGGCCGTCCCTTGGGGCAGGCGGTGGGCGCCTCCCACTTGTAAATTGCTCTGTTGTCTTGGGAGCTCGCGATTTCAGGAATTAAAAATCCCATTCATCTGATGCGTAACCATCTTCGGCCCACTGAGAGAATACACAACAGTGAACAAGGGATCTATGCTCATATAGATGGACATTTACCTGTAGTTTAGGTGCGCGTGTGTAAAGACTCAAAACATACGTGTAGAAATACACCGTTAACTGCTAGTGGAAGAAAGGTTAACTGTTCACTAGTGACCCTTATTTACTCATGGAGTTTTAACGCAATGTGCTTCAGTTAGCTACTCAGGAGGGAAGAGCCCCCTCTCCTGCAGAATTGTTCCCGCAAGAGCGTTTTCAGCCCAGCTTCCCACCGCCCCTCATCCCCTCCTCTTTCCCCCAGCTTTTCACCAGCGCCCCGAGCTTCTCCCCTCGCGGTTGCCTCAGGTGCCCCCCGATCAGGTTCTGCCTGTTCCTGTCGGTGTAGGGGGGAGTGGGAGCCAGAACGACCCCTTTCCTGACAACACACCAGCGCACAGACAGCACTCAGACCCCTGCTGCCGCCCCTTCCCCGCGCCCCTGTCCCAGCGCCCGGGACAGCCACCTCCGTCTCCTCTTCTAGCACAGGGCTCAGGCCGCCCTTCTCTCTCCCGGGAGGCCCAGTCCAGCCTCAGAAAGGAAGCCAAGCTGACTGTTCCCTGTGTCACCATCTTTCTGCAACCGAGGGCATCCTGAGCCTAGAAAGTTTTTCAAAAGAAAAGAAAACTTAAAATCCCGTGAGTGAATGAGAATTAGAGAGAGAGAGAATGAGCGACTGAAAATCCATTTGTGTCCCCAGACTCAGGCACGCGGAGGTGCCAGGCCTCGGAGGAGCTGGGGGTGGGCCGGCAAAGGCACTCAGCGCGGAGCAGGCCCCCCAGGAGATCACCTTCGGAAATCTGGACCCAGGCTGGGGTGAAGCCAGCTCACTGGGTTTCCACGTTGATTCCACTTGTGGGCGGTGGGGAGAAGACAGCCTGGAAAACAGGACACAGGCCAGAGGGGGTCAGAGTTAAATGCCAGCTCTAATAGGTCTGGGGAGCAGAGACTTGTGGCTTTTATTGTTTGCTTGTCTTTGTTTATTAAAAAAAAAAAAAGAAAAGAAAGAAAACTCTTGCTGATAATTTCCCAAGATTCCTTCCATTTGGCTAGCCTAGATGTGACCTCAGAAGCAGATGCAGTTATAAAACACATGTGGGCTGTCTGGTGCTCGTAAAACAGCCGGGCTACCTTCTTCTGTATCTGCTTCTGCTACTCCTCTCTCTTTCTCTCTCTCCAGCCCAAACACACACACACGTTTCTCACCTTCTGAATTCATCCAGGAGTGCGTTATACCTGGCTGATGAATCAGGCTGTTCACCTTTCCCTCCTCCTATAAGATCATATGAACAACAAAACCGTAAAAATCGCCCTTTAAATGTACCCAGATTTCCCCCCTGCCTTTCCCTCTTCTTTGCAGGCTTACAGTCTGCAGTTCCTGCTTCCGCATCATCTCTAACCTTCCAGCGCTGAATATTACTCTCTCCAAGTTGTAGAATTAATGCAGGTCCCAGTCCAAAATACCACGGGGAAAATAACAAAACCCCTTTCTGACTGTCTGATGCCCACGTTTATCTTCCTCCTTCCATATCCTCACACCCTCTGTTTCTCTCTCTCTCTCTTTCTGGATAAAGATTTAGTCCATCCTATGCCCCATCCACTTGTAAGTAGGATTTACTGAGCACTTGTTATGGGCCTTCCTTGCTTCATTATGTTGTTCATTTATTTGTTTACTTGCTTATTATCTGTCCCCAGGGCCACCCGCCTAGCCCTCAATGAAAGCTCCGTGGAGCATGGCTTGATTCAACCCTGCTTTCCCAGCTCCTGGAGCCGTGCCGGGCATAGTGTGTAACTCATGACCATTTGTTGGGTGAATTAATCTTGTAAAGCTCTGCATATTATCCATTTTACCACTGAAGAAACTGGGATTCAGAAATATGAAATTAAAATGGCCTAGCTTGCAATGACAGTAGTATTTTGGAGCACATAAGTTAGATGCTGTTCTGAGAATAATGAATGAGTTGACTCATTGAATCTTTTTTTTTTTTTTTTAAAGAAGGATATTTATTTTACTTTTTTTTTTAAAGGAATTCCTTTATTGTTATTTATTTATTTATTTATTTATTTATGGCTGTGTTGGGTCTTCGTTTCTGTGCGAGGGCTTTCTCCAGTTGCAGCGAGCGGGGGCCACTCTTCATCGCGGTGCGCGGGCCTCTCACTATCGCGGCCTCTCTTGCTGCGAAGCACAGGCTCCAGACGCGCAGGCTCAGTAGTTGTGGCTCACGGGGCTAGTTGCTCCGCGGCATGTGGTATCTTCCCAGACCAGGGCTCGAACCCGTGTCCCCTGCATTGGCAGGCAGATTCTCAACCACTACGCCACCAGGGAAGCCCCCGACTCATTGAATCTTTATGAAAACCCTACAAGTATATGCTCTCCTTAGAGTCATTTTACAGGCAAGGAAACAAATGCTTCAAGATGTCCAGTCATTTGTCCAGGGTCACACAGAGGGCGGGGGGTGGAGCTGAATCCATCCCAGGCAGTAGGCTTCTGAGTTCACATTCTCCAGGCAGCTTGGTGCCCGGGTGTTTCCAGAAGTTGTGTCCCCACCCTTACTGCATGACACACCGATGGCTTTGTTACCGACCAGGGTCCTTGGACTCTTTAATAACTAGAAATTGATAAGAGGCCGGAAGAGAAATTCAGGCAAGGCTTTATTGGGCTCCTGCTGCAGCAGGAGGGAGTGAAAACAAGTAGCAGGCCCCCTTGGAGCACTCCCTGAGAAGGGCGAGCTGGTCCCTTAAAATGCAGTGCGGGTGAGGGTGGGTCCAGGAGTCGGGCTGGGGGGCAGCTTAGGTGGTCTGTGCACCCCCTTGGTGAAGCTGTGTGCAGGGGGCATGCGCAGTACCCTGCTTTTGTTCCAGGCACCTCAGAAGTGGCAGCTGGGTTTTGGCCTTTTTGTATCTTGTTGTTCATAATTTGCCCCAACTGCGCCTGTGTGCGGTTACTTTTAGCCCCTTACAGTTTATTTGTATCTGTTGCTTGCAGAGGCAGTTTGTCCAGGTGCAAGCCCTCCAGTAAAGGGTCCCAGGTCCCAGCCTGTCTCAGGTTCTGTTGGCTCCTATTTCCTTGCTCATCTCTGGCTCAGATCTTACTTGCTAGAACTTTCTACATCAAACAAAACTTTTTTTTGGTAACTTCTGCTTCTTTTTTCACTCCTAGAACCAGCCTCATCACAAGCTTAGGAGACACCAGCCCACCCTGGGCAGGGCCACCTCCTCAGAAGTCTGGGTCTCAGCCCCAGAGAGGGGTCCCTCTTGCACCCTCTGGAGGCAGCACCAGCCCCCCGGTTGTGGTCTTTCATCTGAGGTCCACACTCGTAGGTACCAACATAACCTCAGGTGTTTGGGAAGTTAAATAAAATATTTCATGCAAAGAGGCGTGTGTGTCCAGCAAACTCTGGTTCCGTGTCACTCACTGAGGGCCCCTTTAAGAAGAAGTCGCAAGTACTTTATTTTCCACCATTTAAAGCATACCAGAGTGTAAAACATTCTGATTTAATGTGAAATATTTGTAGGAGGATCTGAGTGATTTTTATGGTGAATTCGCTGAACGAGATATTAAAGAATTTTGTAGAGAAAACATATTCTTCTGCCCATGTAAATACATCATAATCTATACTGGAATGTAGCAGGGAACTGATTGGAATATAAAATAACAGTCCATTAGCTCTGATTTTAAAAAGGTGTAAAATTACAAAAATAAAAGAAATATGTTGGCTTAAGTGGATATGGGTACAAATCAGGGGAAGAAATGGCACAAAAAATGCTGGTAAATGGATTCTTATATTTTATTTGTGGTATTATAAAAGCAAACGGCAGCACCGTGATTCAGAAAATATGGGTGCCTGAAAAGCAAGTCACAATATAAAATTGGATGGAATAAAAATGAATGGCTCTGTTGGCAAGCGAAGAAATTAAGCAAAATGAAAACATACGTTGGACTGAATTCCCACACAGGGTTTGCTGGAGGAAATGTTGGCAAGCCAATATTTCTGTATAAATCAGTGCAAGATATACAGTAAAAAATCGAGTTGAAGAAAACCCAAGGTCATTCTTATGCATGCAGTAAAAGCCAATATTTGTTTGGCTATTATTCACACACTAACAAGTGGCAGGGGAGAAAAAGAATTCTAATAGAAACTAGCTTGAAACCTAGCTTCAAGAACATCCTAGAAATTCCATTCCTCTTGGAGTCTTGACTTGTGGTAGTGAGAAATTTAAATTTAAATCTTGTAAGGAAATAACCCGAATTCTAGCTCTGATTCGTTGGGTGGGTAACGGGGTGTTACTTATGTAGAAAATCATGCTAGGATGGGAATCTGTCTCCAGTCTTTTCTGTGATGTTTGTGTTCCCAATTTTTGCCACTAGAGGTAACGATGTTACCATAGTCTGTAGAGCCACTATTCCTGTCTCCTTCCCTGCTGGGTTTTCAACATGCTATCTTGGTTCACTAGACATGGGGTAAAGATGTTGCTTTTGGATAAAGATGGATCTTGCTTGCTGGCAAGTAGAGTAGCTCTTTACAAAATGAGTGATACATACACTCCATTCAAAAGGGTGATCAGAGACAATGTAAGCAGGTAGTCAACAGATTGTTGTACCTTGCTAATTATTAGAGAAATGCAAATCAAAACTACAATGAAGTACCACCTCACACCAGTCAGAATGGGCATCATTGAAAAGTCTACAAATAACAAATGCTGGAGAGGGTGTGGAGAAAAGGAAACCCTCCTACACTGTTGGTGGGAATGTAAGTTGGTGCAGCTACTATGGAAAACAGTATGGAGGTTCCTCAGAAAACTAAAAATAGAACTACCATATGATCCACCAATCCCACTCCTAGGCCTATACCTGGACAAAACTATAATTCAAAAAGATACATGCACCCCTATGTTCATTGCAGCACTATTCACAATAGCCAAGACATGGAAACAACCTAAATGTCCATCGACAGATGAATGGATAAAGAAGATATGGTACATATATACAATGGAATACTACGCAGCAATAAAAAAGAATGAAATAATGCCATTTGCAGCAAAATGGATGCACCTAGAGATTATCAAACTAAGTGAAGTAAGTCAGCAGAGAAAGACAAATATCATATGATATCACTTATATGTGGAATCTAAAATATGGCACAGATGAACCTATCTACAAAACAGAAACAGACTCACAGACATAGAGAGCAGACTTGTGGTTGCCAAGGGGGTGGAAGGTAGGGGAGGGTAGGACTGGGAGTTTGGGATTAGCAGAGGTAAACTATTATATATAGGATTAGGATGGATAAATGAGGTCCTACTGTATAGCACATGGAACTCTATTCAATATCCTGTGATAAACCATAATGGAAAAGAATATCAAAATGGATTAAAGACCTAAATTTAAGGCCAGACACTATCAAACTCTTAGAGGAAAACATAGGCAGAACACTCTATGACATAAATCCCAGCAAGATCCTTTTTGACCCAGCTCCTAGAGAAATGGAAATAAAAACAAAAATAAACAAATGGGACCTAGTGAAAAAAGCTTTTGCACAGCAAAGGAAACCATAAACAAGACCAAAAGACAACCCTCAGAATGGGAGAAAATATTTGCAAATGAAGCAACTGACAAAGGATTAATCTCCAAAATTTACAAGCAGCTCATGCAGCTCAATAACAAAAAACAAACAACCCAATCCAAAAATGGGCAGAAGACCTAAATAGACATTTCTCCAGAGAAGATATACAGATTGCCAACAAACACATGAAAGAATGCTCAACATCATTAATCATTAGAGAAATGCAAATCAAAACTACAATGAGATATCATCTCACACTGGTCAGAATGGCCATCATCAAAAAATCTAGAAACAATAAATGCTGGAGAGGGTGTGGAGAAAAGGGAACCCTCTTGCACTGTTGGTGGGAATGTAAATTGATACAGCCACTATGGAGAACAGTATGGAGGTTCCTTAAAAAACTAAAAATAGAACTACCATACGACACAGTAATCCCACTACTGGGCATATACCCTGAGAAAACCAGAATTCAAAAAGAGTCATGTACCACAATGTTCATTGCAGCTCTATTTACAATAGCCAGGACATGGAAGCAACCTACGTGTCCATCATCAGATGAATGGATAAAGAAGATGTGGCACATGTATACAGTGGAATATTACTCAGCCATAAAAAGAAATGAAACTGAGTTATTTGTAGTGAGGTGGATGGAGTTAGAGTCTGTCATACAGAGTGAAGTAAGTCAGAAAGAGAAAAACAAATACACTATGCTAACACATATATATGGAATCTAAGGGAAAAAAAAAGTCATGAAGAACCTAGTGGCAAGACGGGAATAAAGACACAGACCTACTAGAGAATGGACTTGAGGATATGGGGAGGGGGAAGGGTAAGATGTGACAAAGTGAGAGAGTGGCATGGACATATATACACTACCAAACGTAAAATAGATAGCCAGTGGGAAGCAACCGCATAGCACAGGGAGATCAGCTCTGTGCTTTGTGACCACCTAGAGGGGTGGGATAGGGAGGGTGGGAGGGAGGGAGATGCAAGAGGGAAGAGATATGGGAACATATGTATATGTATAACTGATTCACTTTGTTATAAAGCAGAAACTAACACACCATTGTAAAGCAATTATACTCCAATAAGGATGTTTAAAAAATATATATGAAAAAAAAGAACGTCTACATGTGTATAACTGAGTCACTTTGCTGTACAGCAGAGATTGGCATGACGTAAATCAACCATGCTTCAATAAAAAAACTAAATTAAAAAAATAAAAAGAAATAGATTGTTGTAAACTCACCCAAATTTCTTTCAGTCTGGGTTGAACATTAAATATAATACCAGCGGCTCAAATTTTTGTTTATTTTGTTTTGTTTTGGTGTTTCTTGAGTAGCAACCTTGGAGACAACTCCAAGAAGCTATTGCCACAATGTTTTCAAGCGTGCTATTCATTGGATTGATAATTAGCAAATTGAGGGATAGATAAAGCAACACCAGTCACAGGAGTTTAAAACGTTCAGGGCTCTTGATTCCTGATGAACAACTTTTTGTTTGAGCCTGGAGGATTTATAGGGAAACAGTGAGAAATGCAAAATTTTAAAGAGAGAATGGGTTTTGTAAGACGAAGTGTATTACAATGATTTGCTGTGCCTTCTTGTGGCCTTTTTCTGAGCGGCTGCATCTCCACACGTAAAAAGCAAAGTGATCTTGACTTCAAGCCAGTTTCCTCTCACGCGTGGACTTGGGATGATTCCTCATTTAAGATGCTTCCACCCTTCACTGTCATCCTCTACCAACTTTCTTTAGGTGATTGTGATCCAGCTGAGAGCTTAGAGTCTCCTTCATGGATCAGGGATACAAAGAGCAGACACGGATAGAGGCTACAGACGTGGAAACAGCCTCTGTCCCAGCCACATGCCTGAGACAGCTCAGAAGACGGCCAGCCCATCCCAATTTACTACCACCATCCTCGCTACTCAGAAAAGCACAGCTCAGTATTTAGCATGCATGTGCCTTTCCTGGGAGTGTTAATAACATGTAGATTCTGATTTGGTAGGTCTGCGTTGGGACCCGAGAGGCTGCATTTCTCATTAATTTCCTGATGGAGCTGATACCTGCATCCCATGCGGTGACCTCTCTTAGCTCAAGGTGGGGAATGAAACATTCTATCCAGCTAGACATCAAGCACTGAAATGCAGGCATTTTCTGCCCATGATCTGTAACAGCTAGTACAACAATACTGATAACAGCCACCATTTGCAGACTCTGCATATTGTGTGGATATATAACATGAATGCTGTAAACCTCACCCCACTCCTGCGTATGATGTTACAGATAATTAAGTACTAATACTTATTGACCTTTCCCATGAGCCAGGTATTTTTCGAAACATTTCACGTGCATGAGTCATTCTGACCTTCACAACAAGCCTATGAGGTGAAGGGTATTACTGTCACCGTTTCAATGGTGGTACTTTGAGACACAGATAGTCACATGGCTAAATCTCTCCCTTTCTTCAGGTTTTTGCTCAAATATATCCTTAAAGACTCTTAACTCACCTCCTGTTTCAAATTGTCACCCACTCCCATCGCTAGCAACCCCGATCGCCATTATCTGTTCCCTTTTTATTCCCCACTGTACTTAGGACCTTGCAGAATTTAACACAACTTAATTACTTCTGAGGTTTATATTTTGTTGTTTACCATTTTATGAAATGTAAGATCTCTGAGCAAGTTGCCTCTATTTTTTTCCACTGATGTATCTTCAGCACCAAGGAGAGTGCTCGCGATACAGTGGACAATCCAAAAAACATATACTTGTGGGAGGTTGAATGCAGAGGTGGGGAATGTGAGGGAGGAGAGGGTACATCTGGGAACGGCTGTCAGCCATGGCTGCTGTGGTGGGCATGGGGATGCGGGACTCGTTTGGGGAGCACTGCTTACTTGGGTGGAAGCTAGGCTTGGGAAAGATTGAGAGTCACTAGTCCCCCTGAGTGCCACTGGCAATTCTCTCTACATCACATGCTAACATGAAGAAGGTTGATTCCACCAGTCCCCTGCAAGGAAAGAGGAAATCATTTGATTGAGTGGTTTGGCAACATGTAGATCAAAGAAATCAACCATAACATAAATTCCAACCCGTTCAGATGGACAAATAATGGAACGCTCTGTTTTGGCCATTTGTTTTGTAGCTACTTGTAGGTCAAAGTGACTGCAAAATATATGGTAAAACCTCCCCCCAAAATAGTTTAACAGTCAAAGGAAAGAGACTGTTGAGTGCGCCCACCCGTTGCCTAATGTACTGACTCTTGCAAAAATTCATGGTTGGGGGGAAATTTTCATCCTCTTCACTAATTAGGGGCTGAGGATCTAAGCTGTTGAAGAAGTCTGCTTGGGTGTTACACTGCGTTTGGATACCTGATTGGAACGTCCAGGATCAAAGCACATGACTAGTGACTGAACATCACACAGTGTGAGCATCAATAAACCCCGCACGTTATTTGTGCTGATAAAAATAAGAAGTGTCTGATCTGCGCATCAGCGGTGCTAATGGAGAAGGATCCCTGGGAGTGAATATCACAGAAGAGATACTGTATCCGTGAGACAGAGGTGGGATTATTATCAGGATCAACGTGAGCACACCCAGAGGGATGTCAGCATCATTCTTGTAGCCCAGAAAGGGAGTATCTCTGACAGCTCATCCTAAATGCACAGCATAGTGACAGTGACAGCACCAGCAAATGTGTCCCCGTGGAGGGGATCCTTGACAGGCTTGATTTCAGACCTGGGCATGGTGTTTTTGTTTATGGAAATTTGAAATGCCAGAAGGTGAGCCAGTTGAGGTGAGGGGTTCAGACCAAGATGGAACTCAGACAGTATGAAGGCTCACGTGAGAAGGACAAGCCAACAAAGGCACACTCAGTAAATATTTGGTGAATGAATGAATGGATGGATGGATGAAAATGGCTAAATACAACACTTATTCTACCTTTTAAGACAAACCCAAGGTGGTCAGCATCCTGAGTACAAGAAGGGTGCCCCCCATGCTGCAGATTCTTCAGGCTACTTGCCTGACTATTTGAGCAACACAGAACATCTAATTCAAAATAGCATAGGTACAAAAGGGAGTTTATTGGTGTAACTGTCTGTGAGGAGCGTTGCATTTAGACAGGGCAGGGATTGGTGGCTCAAACAATGACACCAGCACTCATCTTCTCCTCCTGGCTCTTCTTTCCTCCATGTTGATGTAATTGTCAAGCTTCACAGGGCAGCAAGATGCAACAGGGAAGGGCTCTGTTTTTCAGCTCAAGTCCTGTTAAAAGCATGTCTTCCTTCTCAAAAATAGCCAGTAAATAAATAAATAAAACAAAACAAAATAGATTGCTTCCTCATCTCATGGGGTCAAAGCCCACCCCTGGCCTTCTGGGGCCATGCCAATAAGATGCTTTGACTGCCTTAATATAAGGCACATGTTTACTTCCAGAAAAGAACGAGGTTATTCTCTGTAATATAATTAGATATTTTTGGTTACTGAGTGATTTTTTTTAAATCTACTAAAATTAGTGAATGTAAAAAAAAAAAAAAAAAAAAGCCTGAATCTAGAATAACAGAACAAACATGAGTGAAACCACATTTGGAAACTAATTATGCTTTGGCACTGGAATAACAAATAAGTAGTTCTTATTAAGCTGGGCCTCATTATTAGCCAATCTTGATACTTTTCCTTCGAACTCCAGATGCCCCTTCAGAAAAATCTCAGTACATCTCTGGGCAGTGAACCATGCTTTTGGATTTGATATATGAAGTGTCATTGTCATTCTTTGTGGGAAGGATTGGAACTTGAGAGTTCAGTGGTTCTGAGTTCAAATACCAGCTCCACCTGTCACCTGCTATCCAGGTGAGTGTACAGAGTACAACTCTTGTAAGTCTCAATTTTGTCCTTTGGAAAATAGGGAAAATAAATCTTTCAAGATTAAATGAATATAAATAGCCACGTTCATAACCCATGCAGTGCTAAAATACAAGCTATTTTCCCTTGCCTCTCCCTAAAGAGGTCCTATCTGCACTGAGTGGGACTCTCTTTTGGAAACTGTAGCCAAACAAACCCCAGCCTATGATCAAGTGGCTATAACTCTCCCTCTGCAATCCAAGTTTGAGGGTTTCAGCTCTTGCAAATCTATTCATTCTGTGCAAACAGTCTTGGGACAAATGATATACTTGGAGGAGCCAATATGGTTTGGGATACTCAATCCATGATTGGAAAGATGCTGGCCAATTCAGTGCAAATAGTCATAAGATTTCAGTGGAAAACACCAACAATGGCACTAATGATGCTGGTTTTCTGAATGCTTTAGAGGAGATGGCAGCCTGTAGAGTGCTGCCTGTCTTAGGAGCCAGCCTTGCCCCTGCGACACTTAGAGAAAATCAATACCTCCGTGGTAAGTTTCTCCTTTAGAGCCAATTTGTAACTTTTACCTCTGAAGACACACAATCAATCAAACATGATCAACTGCTGAAGTCTGAACTGGGCACCCGTTCCTTATACATCAAAAGTTTGGAGGAATAATTTCAATTCCAAGATGTACTTTCCGTAGCTTGTTCACTTGGAAGGTGCCCGTTGCCTTTGAGTTGAAATGTAGCCTGCCCTGGAATTTGGTAACAATGTTCAATGTTTAATAGAAGTGTAAATAACATTTCTTTGGCTCATCCAACTTTTATTTGACAGATATTTTTGAGTGTCAGCAATTTTATCAGGCCCTCCATTACGTGTCAGGGGATGAGCAAAACACTTGAGTCCTGCCCCCTTGGTGAAATCTACTATCAAGTAAAAAGCCAGATATGAAACAATGAATTTCAAAATTAATCATTTAATTACATTTGAGATAAGACATCAACTAAAAGTGCATGATGCTTTTTTCTTTAATTAATTTATTTTTGGCTGTGTTGGGTCTTTGTGGCTGCACGCTGGCTTTCTCTAGTTGCGGCGAGCGGGGGCTTCTCTTTGTTGTGGTGCGCGGGCTTCTCATTGCAGTGGCTTCTCTTGTCGCGGAGCACGGGCTCTAGACGCGCTGGCTTCAATAGTTGTGGCATGCAGGCTCAGTAGTTGTGGTGCATGGGCTTAGTTGCTCCGTGGCATGTGGGATCTTCCCGGACCAGGGCTCAAACCCGTGTCCCGTGCATTGGCAGGTGGATTCTTAACCACTGCATCACCAGGGAAGTCCCACATGATGCTTTTTAAATGTGTAGCTGGGGGACTTTTTTTGCTTTTAGTGTGTACTTTTATTTTTTCTAAAATATGTATTTTCATTATAATGGAACAAAGCTGCAATTTGGGGTATATTTTGTGCTAAGATAACAAAACTGCCAAATAAAAATGACTGAAATTAACACGTGTGGAGATGGGCAGTGCTATGATTGTTCAGTAGTGCTATAATATCAGAGCTATAATTGGTAATATTCCTTACTACCAATTCCCTTGGAATTCTCTTTTTTTCCATGATTGCAATGCCTATACAGTTCCAGGCATCCTGTCCTCACATGACAGCATTCTAAGCAGGATGAGATAGAGCAGGTGGAAACAGTATCTTTCCCTCATGGTGTTCTCGTTCTCAGAGATCTTTCCAAGAAGCCCCAGCAAATTCCAAATATATTTCATGAACCTGGATTGGCCAACAGGCTCATTCCAAGACCAAGTACACAGGACTAAAATGGCCACAGTTGGCTTAGACCAGTTAAAATTCACCTTTGCAACTTCACAGTGATCTACTCCCAAGGGGCTATGACTGTTCAGTTGGTTTTTGTTTTCTTTTTTTTTTTAATTAATTAATTAATTAATTTTTGGCTGCATTGGGTCTTCATTCCTGTGCATGGGCTTTCTGTAGCTGTGGTGAGCAAGGGCTACTCTTCGTTGCGGTGCGCGGGCTTCTCATTGTGGCGGCTTCTCTTGTTGCGGAGCACGGGCTCTCGGCGCGCGGGCTCAGTAGTTGTGGCTCATGAGCTCTAGAGCGCAGGCTCAGTAGTTGTGGTGCATGGGCTTAGTTGCTCCGCTGCATGTGGGATCTTCCCGGACCAGGGCTCGAACCCGTGTCCCCTGCATTGACAGGCGGATTCTTAACCACTGAGCCACCAGGGAAGTCCCTCAGTTGGTTTTTGAATAAAGTTTGGACATTGCTAGGATGAAAGAAGCAAGCAGTCTGACTCTTCTCATAAAGATGAGAAACATAGGTTGCCATACCTCACCACTGCCAGCACCAAGTAATTCCTCAAGAAATACAAGCTTCATTAGTAAAGGTAACAATTCCCATCTTGATTTCCTCCCATACTAAAGCCTTCAGTATCCATGGTTGCTTTTACAGTTCAGAAACAATCGTCTTCTTTTACGTATCAAGCAGAAAAGGAACTGCTGTCATTACTGCACAGGGCCACAGGGGGCAGTGTTGAAGCGTGGTTCTGTGAGGATCTGCAAACTAATTAGCTGCTGCTCGGACACCAAGGTTCAGGCCACGGCTGGGTGCCACGGTACTGGTCTTTTTAGTTCAAGTGCAGTTTTAGCCATTCTTCTCTAGATCACCATTGCTGTTGAAACTCGGCCTCTGTTCACCGGTGCCAAACAGAAACGCAGAGACAGAGTTTTGGGTGAAGCAGAAAAGAGCAGCTTTTATGGTTTTGCCAGGCAAAGGGGGCCACAGCAGGCGAATGCCCTCAAAACTGTGTGCCCCCCGCCCCTGGAGGGGGTAGTGAGGAGTTTTATAGCAATGGTTCAAAGAGGAGGGTGCGATCGGCTTGTGAACAGTCTTCTGATTGGTTGGTGGTGAGGTAATCGGGAGTCGGCATCATCAGCCTTCTCGTTCCAAGCTGTCTGGCGTCTACATGCTTGTGATCAACATACAGGTAACTTCTCCCACCTGGTGGGGCTTTCAAGTATCTGCAGAACAGCTCAAGGATATGGCTCAGAATATCATCTATAGCCCTTGAGGAGGAACTGAAGGTCCTTGACTTTGTTTAATAGCTAAAGTATTATTCTCTTGTCTTGCTTGACTATTTTCCTTTCTGCATGTTCTCACTTCTCTGATTAAATTTCTTCTTTGACTGAAGGTTTTCTACAGGCAAAAGGCAGGTGGAGAACATGGGTGGGAGTCTCTTCTGGGAAGGCCTCATAGGGTCCTGCTAGGTTATACTATCTCTGATGAATACTCCCAGAATCAGCTGTGTGTTATTTTGAAAACAACTCTCTGAATGGATCTGTATGACCTTTAGCTGAGCCGGGTCACTGGCTGAGACTTGCATTTTCCATGAGTTGATTTTATTTTGTGTAAATGTACCCCTCAGAGGAGAGGAATTAGGGTATTCACTTCTACCTGACGAGGAGGTCCTGGATTCCTTACGAAAACTGAGCCCTTTACTTTCCAGAATTAATTTTGTAAACCAAGAGAGTGATGCCATTTTTGCTCAGCCATTGGAATAGAAGCTTTGTGAGGGAATACACTCTGTCCTTTCATAACCCCATTTACTGATTCGAGTAGAAGCCCAACCTTTCGATGAAATAAATGGATGATGAATGAAGCGACTTAGACATTTGTTATATGAGGATTTTAAGCAAATAGATATTTACATAACTAAGAGGGATGGTTGAGTGACCCTTGTTGAGTCTTCATTTCCATGGCTGGATGAAGTAGGGCCAGTATCATTTTAAATACCCTGTCAGGAGAACCCCCGATAATCTCAGTCTTAAGAGACATCCTGGTTTGTACTATAATAGTCTCCTAAAGATGCCACATGCCCCTATTAAAAAAAGAAAGAAATTTTCTCATTTTAAAATACAAAACACAAAACATAAAAACATCTCAGCCTGAAGCTTGTCATGTGGACTAGCTTACTAGCGGCCCAGTAACAAGGCTTAAGTCTGCGCCTTACATATGTACGTGTAAAACATTCTTGACAATACTCCAGACTCCCTGGCCCTTCTGTTTACAACGTTGAATAAAAATTATGATCTAATTTCTCTGCCTGGATCTAAGTGGCCAAACTCCACTGGGTAAAGTCATGCAAGAGAGCACATCTTCATCATTTGCAATCAACGTCCTCAACGAGGTGCAGAAAGCCCGCCACGTTTTCTGCTCCCTCTCATGCTCAAAATACATTTCTACGTCCCCCTCTATTCCCTTCTGTCCCACATACCATCTTATTTTCAGCAGCGGAGTGTGTCTCTTATTTCACAGAGGTAATTAAGCACTTCAAAATGCTCTCCCAGCTTCCTTTTACTGAACTTAGAGTTCTACTTATAAATGCTCCCATCCGTCCTTCCTCCTGTTAAAATGAAGGGACTATCTTCCTTTCTAGGGTCAATTCCTTCGCCTGTTGGCTGGTGCCCATTCCAGACATCCTCTCTAGGGCCTTACATGGTCATTCTTCTTTCTCATAATCAACCTGTCAGCTAGATTCTTCCCATCTCCTTACTAATGTGTGTCGTTTTCTCTGTTCAAATCAACTACAAGCAAAGCAGACTTTCTTCAACTCCATATCCCCCTCCATCACTTGCTTTTCAGCATAACACTTCTTGGCGTGATGAAACAATCTGTCTACATTTTTCTGACTCAGCAAATGGTTTTCGACCTCTTGCCATCTGACTCCCGATTCCTTCATCGCTCACTCAAAATCTCTCTTCATAGTACTCCACACCTGTCGTTTTCCTAAATCTAATAGGTGTATTTCAAAGCATTTGTTCCCATCTACCTACTCCTTCTTGAAGCACTCTCTTCCACTGATTTTCTTGATTCCACACTTCCCTGAGTTTTCTACCTCCTTTTGGTTTATAACAGGTAAGTCTCTGTTGGAGGCTTTTGACTCCTGTACTCAGCAGTTAGATGTCAGAATTTTTCAGTGTTGGTTCCAACATGATCATGATGGCCAGGAGTCAGAATTCAGAGGCTCTTTGACTCCAAAGACTGGATTGATTAATCTAGAGCTTATTTATTAATTATTACTTAATTAGTAATTAATACTTGCTAGTTATTTGCCTAAATGTCTCTCAAAAGAAAGAATATAACACAACATTGTAAATCAACTATACATCACGGACTTCCCCGGTGGTCCAGTGGTTAAGACTCTGCCTTTCCAATGCAGGAGGCGTGGGTTCGATCCCCAGTTGGGGAACTGAGCTCCCATATGCCACATAGTGTGGCCAAAAATAAAATAAAATAAAATTTAAAAATAAATCAACTATAATAAAAAGAAAGCAAGAATATAATGTCCATAATGAAGCGGCTATGTCCCTGTGTTCTGTTGGCCACAGATCTTTTCCTATGTCACTCCCAACAGAAAAGTTTCTCTCTCCAGTGAACACTCACAATGGTGTCACTTGCCCCGTGAGTGTTGGGTGGGCTGGGGCCCGGTGAGAGAAAACCAAGGCTGGTGAAGGAAAAGTGAGGGGCACTGTGTCTTCCTTCTTTGGCACTTCCAGAGTAGTCTTGGGGAAAGCAGATTAAATTAAGAGCAGGATACATTTTCCCCTACATTTAGACCAGCTATCTAGGTAGAGGACATAGGGATTTATGCCAAAGTCCTGGCCAGGGATACAGATGTTGCATAGAAACATTAGGCCAACTGACTTGAGAATATAAGTGAGACTTGGCAGGGCACGGGTCCAACAGGGAGCAGAATCCTGAATATATTTTTGGAGGTGAGAAGAGGCATACAATAATTGAACCCTTTTGTTATGGGCTGAATTGCGTTCCCCAGGCCTTGATATCCCTTCTCTATGTTCTGTAGCATACTGTCCTTGTCTCTATTTGCTGTCATAATTTTTTAGGAACTAATTTGGAAAACATTCAGGAAATGCTCACCACCTTTTTTTCACCCGAATTGCTTGTGTATGTCCCAGCCACAATCCTGGACCGTAGCGAACCCTTGAAAATTGGGGCAGTGGCAGTAATCACAGTGAAAAACTTGAACTTCCTTTTTTTTTTTTTTTTTGGCTAGATGGATCCACTCACAATTACCAGAACCTCATTAACAGCTACGGTATCATAAGTAAAGAGTTAAAATTAATGACATAGAAAGATATTGTAACAGAATGCTAGCCTGTGTCATTACTTCTGTACAAAAGCTTCCACAAGTTATACCCATAGAAGTCTCTGCAAACTCTGGCAGGTTGATGATCACAGACACAATATATCCTCCACCTGTTACTTTTTCTCCCCCTCCCACCTTCTCTCTTTCCCTCCCTCACTCTTATTTATTTATTTTGGCTTTGCCGTGAGGCACTTTTCCTGTCTTGATTACACTATATTAAAATGAGGGCTATAATGAATGCAACGCAGGTACAAAGATTTTTTCAGGCAAGTCGTTACACACGCAAGCTGTGATATTGTTTACGCTGATGGGGTTCTCCTCTCATTAATAATCTTATAGGAAGGATCCTGGTTAATGAGGAATGGGGCTGAAAAGGAGGCAATGAATGGAATAAAGAAATAAACGAAAATGCACGGTGTACATAACATCTTAAAAGCCAACTGGGTTGAACAGCTAGAGGGTCAGCAGAAATTTTGGCTGCAGTAACTGCATCTGGTCATACACTGAAGCCGCATGAAGTCTCCAATTTTCCAGTCCTTTTCTGAATCTGAATGCTGGTGAGTAACCCAGGCAAAAGCTGACAGCCCTGTGTCCTCTGGTGCATTTGCATAGCGCTGAGTCCTGTAAACATGCTGGGACCACCTGGGCTTTAGTCTGCATCTTGGGGTTTAAAAACACAGAAAGATTCCCCCAACTGCAACCTCTCTCTGGGCTCAGATCTCCCAGTGTGTGCCAAATTGTTTTATAATTTCTTATGAAGTAGCAGTGAAATAAAAACACGCAATTAGGACCAATTTTAATTATATGCTGCCCTCCCAAAGAGGACTTACATTACAGTTAAAAATTAGACAGTCAAGTAACACCCAGGGAAATAACAAGGAACAAAGAGAAATCTCCAAAGATCCTGGCACGGAGAGCAGGTTTCAGATAATTAGAGATAAACTCGGAGATTTGACTGCTTGGCTTTACTTCTAAGAAGCTGATGTTCATTTTAAAACGTAAGTCTGATTTTTTTTAAAGAATCAATGAATCCTGGTAGTGATGGGAAGATATTAAAATAATTCATTATATTTAAATATCAAAATGGAAATTATAGCTTCATGCTAGCAAAAGTAGCATATGATAGCAACATTTACATTCAGGTATGAATCTTTCAAACCTGCTATCAAAAAGTCTCACGATCCATAACAGAACTTTATTAATTTTAACGTAATGAAATAGGCAATATTACAGTATTGTAAAAAAAAAAATTAGACAAAGGAATCCAACATTTGCATATAGATAGAACAGAATTCAGCTTCAGATGACTAGTGGAAAATAATGATTTTCAATATTTCCAGCTAATTTTCAGTAAATTATCATTTAGGAATGTCACTGTCATGTTATTTAAATATGTAGATTGATTCTCTCTTAGCTTATCATGTAAAAAATAAAAATGAAATTGCTTTCTCCAGGAAACTGCTACACGATGTGGTTGAACCCCAGGAGAACATCTTTGGGTTTGCCATGTTTTAAACAAACCCAGACAAAATCTATAAAGTATGTATTTTCTCTTCACTTCATTTCACTACTTTTGACTCAAATTCATAGATTTCTTTTTTTAAGATTTCACTGTATATTTTATTATTACATAAGCACAATTAATAATAAGTATAACAGGTACTACGTGTCAAATGCCAAGAAATTCTGCTTATGGAGGCATTTGTCCTTCATCCAAAGTCATGGGGTCGCTGAGTAGTGGGGGACAGAATCCGAACCTGGCTGGAGCTGGTTTCAAAGCCGTAGCTCTTTTTTGTTTGTTTGTTCATTTCTTTATTTTTTATTGAAGTACAGTTGAATTACAATGTTGTGTTAATTACTGCTATACAGGAAAGTGACTCAGTTATACATACATATATATATATTCTTTTTCATATTCTTTTCCATGATGGTTTATCACAGGATATTGAATATAGTTCCCTGTGCTATATAGTAGGACCTTGTTGTTTATCCATTCTATTTATAATAGTTTGCATCTGCTAAACTCAAATTCCAACTCCTACCCTCTAAATTAGTTTCTGCTGTACAACAAAGTGAATCTGTTATACATATAACTATATCCACTCTTTTAGATTCTTTTCCCATATAGTCATTACAGAGTATTGAGTAGAGTTCCCTGTGCTATACAGTAGGTCCTTATTAGTTATCAATTTTATATATAGCAGTGTGTAAATGTTAATCCCAATCTCCCAATTTACCCCTCCCTTCCCTCACCCCCTAGTAACCATAAGTTTGTTTTCTACATCTGTAACTCTATTTGTTCTGTAGATAAGTTCGTTTGTACCCTTTTTTTAGATTCCACATATAAGCAATATCATATGATATTGAGAGACAACAGTTTTTGACAATGGGAATTCATATTTTCTAATCATAGGGCATATTTAACTATAAAAAGAGGGCATCACTGGTATCATTTATCGCACAGACATTTAAGGAGCCCCTGGTACCGGCGTTAGGCTTGTGACCTTTGAACCTGCTGAAAATGACATGTGCCTGAATACACACTGTTGGCTCCTTGCTTTGTTCTGTTACAGATTTCCCTGTTCTTGACATTCTACTGAGATTCTATTAAATGATAGGGAAAAAAGCACACAGACTGCCTGGTACTTTTTCCTCAAGAGAAAAGGTATTAAATGCAACCTCTGGGTATTTCTCCAAGTATCATACAAGGGGCTGCGGAGGCCTCTGGGTGTGGCAGGCTAGACTTTCCATGGGATCCTTCTCGGGATCTTCGGAGCATGCCTCCCGGAGGTGGTGGGAAGTTTTCCACTTGGGGTCGTGTTTAATGTTCATGTGTCTGATTCTGGGCAGGCGGCTGGCTGGGACTGCTGTGCGGACAAGGAAGGGCTCCTGCAGGAACCCGACACAGGTGGCTCTGAGGGTCCAATTTCCTGTCTGTCAGAGGCTCCAGCTCGTGGCGATCAGGTACAGGAGATGGTCAGCAGACCCAGAAACTGGCATCATCACTCTAAACACTTTGTGCCATGAGTAAGGAGCACAGACACCACAGCACCTGTGGAATAAGCCCGGCTCCTCCTCTCTGACTCGTGGAAATGTCAATATCGGGTACTGTACTCGACCAAGCAATGCAGTGCAAAGCCATCAAACTAGGCCCCTCAATACAAGGAGAAAAAGATACATTTGAAAACCAACGAAACCACTGAAATGAAATATGTGACGGAGCGGGACTGCCCTGATATCTCACACCTGCTTCCCAGGCCCCCGGCTGCACGGGCTGTCCTGTGTATTAGAAGTAGCGCTAGGAGAGAATGAATTAAATTTGTTTCCTCTGAGCTGATGACTTGTGTTCTACAATATGCACTACCTACAAAATCAACTGAATCTAAAAATAAAATGAATGAATACTCTAATTTGAAGCACAAAATGGATATAAACAATATGACTATCTTTTAGGCCAAAGAAGGCAAAATCCCTCCCCCCCTCCCCCTCCCCCTCCCCTCCCTCTCCCCCTCCCCCTCCTCCTCCTCCTCCTCCCCTTTCCCCTTCCCCTTCTCCTTCCCTTTCCCCTTCCCCTTCTCCTTCTTCTTCTTCTCTCTCTCTCTGCCAATCCACTGGTAAGCCACGACTTATTCATAAAGGTAGACTCGTTTAATGTCTTAGAAAATGCAGTTTATTTGGCCTTGTTATTTCTAACTTGGGGAAAATTTTGACAAATTACAAGTCCCTGTACGCATTTTCTGTAGAACAGGGAAATGAGTTTATTGCCTCCATGATGGATCATCAGTAGATCTCAAACATAAGCAAATTGACCCCATATTTATACATAGAGGTTTTGGCAATTTTTGTGCTAGGAAGAGTGGAATACAAAACACATCCATTTTGGAAGATGTGCATTGTATATTTTAATACCTGAAAATATTATTCCATGATCTTCCTAGTTTTGCCTAGAGAGTTTGACTAAATTGTGCTCCAGTACACTGGGAAGGAAATATTAATATTAAATACGTGCAACGTAATGCAGACTGACAGATCCTCTAATCTCAGGATTACTGACTGGAAGGGCCGGCCCACCACCATCTCTGCCCAGAACTCATTTAGATTTAAATTATCAACATGTATTTATTTAAAAATTCACTGATTTCCCCAAACCCTTGCTTCGCAAGCAATGCTTTTCTTCTCTAACGGGTTTTCACAATTGGATTTGGCTTCATCAGCTCCAGGCAGCGCCGAGGATAGTGTACACTTAATCATAAATTAATGCATTTACAACTGCTTTAACGAGATTACCGGGACTCCATCTCAAATGCCTCACAGTTATTCTCACATTTTTATAATTACCTGGAAAGGTTTTTTAGACGGCTTGCGCTTTTTATGGGCCATAAGAACTTGATAAAACCTAAACTTTATCTGCCACATTCCATTTATTTCTGTGGTAAATGCAAAATATCAGAGTAATTTAAGTTCTTAAGCAACGCGTGAGGAAATGAGAAGACAAAAATGGGAACGGCCTGATTTCTGCATTTTAAAATTCTAATGAAGTAAAATTCACATCTCAAGTGCACAAAATAACACATGCAATGAGAATCAACGCTACATGAGAAAAACATAAGAACATATATTATTGAAAACCAAAGTAGGTAAGGAAGAATACGAACAAGGCTGTATTGATCTGGGTCTGATTACACTTGATCGGTCGTGAGACCAGGTCTGGAAGGAGAGGAGTCTTGGGGGAACAACATCTCAGTTAGAAAGACTTGGATGGAACTTTGTCTTTTGGACGAAGGTGTCTGGATCCTGGACGCTGGGTGAGAGAGTGGAGTAGCCCCAGCGCTGGAACCTTAGCCTGCCCTTCTCCTGCCTTCCCGTCAGCCTCCTATGCAGTGGTGGGTACTTTGCAGATTCCTGGCCTTTGTCTACCCTCCAGTACTGCCAAAGAAAGAGAACCATCCTTATCACACACTGGCTTTCAACACTCAGAAGAACGCCATGAGACAGTTGGTCCCTCGGTTTACATAACAGGTTGTCCCTCGGTTTACGATTAACCCCTGCAGGGGTGTACCTATGGGAAACGACCCATAATCACACAGCTGGCAAGACACCTTGTATTTTCATTTTGGGAGAAGTCAAAGGAAAGGAGGGCTTTGCCACAAGGGCCAACTGAAAGGCAATGGGAGGCTCTTACCCTGCCTTTTCCATCAGGCTTCTTGGTGGGGCATGAAGAGGGGTGTCTCATCAAGAGTGAGACCCCCTCCTTTGAATCCCATCTCTGCCTCCTGCTGGCTGTGTGATCTTGCTTACGGTGCTTGACTCCCCTGTGCCTTGTCAGTAAAATGGGAACAGTACCAGCTCCTAGTCTATAAGTGTGCGAGGATTACATTTAATGATATGTCACAGGGGAGGGGTCTCCTTCAAGGTGGGCTCCGAATACATGGTGTGCAGAGAAAAGTTATCATAGGGACTGTTAGCCTTGGAACAGGATAACCGCTTGCGAGGTTGGCTGGCATCAGAGAGCTAAGCTGACTCTCAGTGTCGAATTCCTCCCAGCCGATAGTGAATAAAAGGGGCTCACTGGACCTAGGCTATCTGCGCAAACGGTATGGTTCATGCTGAACACCTGCTTTCCTTGTCATTGTCTGGAATTTTGGTCCAAGCCAGGCAGACGGTGCCCTAAGTCACCAGCCCCCAGTAAAAGCCCCGAGTCTGAGTCTGGGCAGAAACCCAGCGTGCATCCTGCTGCATTCTTATAGCAGGGAGCAAGTGTGTCTGTGTGGCCCTCATTAGAGGGACAGCACAAGGGGGCTGCACGTGGACACCCCCAGACCCGCCACTGTCCCTTACAACCCCCCGGGATATCATATCTGCGCCACTGAGATACACCTCAGCTGTGTGAACATCTCTCTGCCGATTCCTGTGAGTCTTTCTAGAGGATCTCTGAACATGGGGCTGGTCTTGGGAACCCCTGAAACACATGGGGACCAGCATTACTTCCTTATTTTATTCTTTTATGAATCTCTCACAATTTTCTAATGAAAAATAAAACGCTTTTGTAATTGAGCTGAATTTACTTTTTTAAAAAAAGATTGTAGTTGATTTACAATGCTTCAGGTGTACAGCAAAGTGATTCAGTTATACATATATATATTCTTTTTCAGATTCATTTCCCTTATAGGTTATTGCAAGGTATTGAATATAGTCTCCTGTGCCAAACAGTAGGTCCTTGCTGTTTATTTTATATATAGTAGTGTGTATCTGTTAATCCCTCCTAATTTATCCCTCCCCCACTTTCCCCTTTGGTAACCATAAGTTTGTTTTATATGTCTGTGAGTCTCTTTCTGTTTTGTATATAGATTCATTTGTATTAGTTTTTAGATTCCACATATAAGTGATATTATATGGTATTTGTCTTTGTCTGACTTACTTCACTTAGTATGATAATCTCTAGGTCCATCCATGTAGCTGCAAATGGCATTATTTCATTCTTTTTTATGGCTGAGTAATATTCCATTGTATATATGTACCACATCTTCTTTATCCATTCATCTCTTGATGGACACTTAGGTTGCTTCCATGTCTTGGCTATTGTAAATAGTGCTGCTATGAACACTGGGGTGCATGTATGTTTTCAAACTAGAGTTTTCATCTTTTCCAGAGGTATACCCAGGAGAGGAATTCCTGGATCATAAGGTAGATCTATTTTCAGTTTTTAAAGGGACCTCCATACTGTTTTCCACAGTGGCTGCACCAATTTACATTCCCCTCAACAGTGTAGGAGCATTCCTTAAAACCAGTATTTTTAATCCTTATTTTACAGACAAGGAAACCAAGGTACAGAGACATGAAATTCAATTTGAATCCCCCAGTTGGCGAGTGACACAGCCGACACTCACTCCCAGGGCTAGGTCTGACCACACACTGCTTGCTCTTCTCTTCTATAGGGTCTTTTATCCAGTGATTTTAAAATACAAACATAGATTACAGATGGAATGATTACATTCTCTTGTTGGAGAAATAAAGCAGCAACACCAGTTTTCTCATGTGTGCAGACATATACAACACTATTAGGAGAATAGCTCTCATAACCAGAGGTAAATGTTCTAAAATACAAACCTTGGGAAAGCTGCCTCGTGTTATATGTTGAGGCTCTTCCAGTGATCTTTGAGGTGACCTGCTTTATTAGTCCAGCTTCTGCAAAATCTTCTTTGAGACAGAACTATGTCTTCTTGAGTTCAGAGCAAGGAATTGGAGAGAAATTATTTTTATCCTCATACATTGGCCATATCTTTGCAACTCAATATATGTGGTGGTGATATTTTTTTGCAACTCTGTAAATACATTTAAGTCTGGTGAAACACCAGCTACATTTTAAAAAATTTCTATAGTTTTTTATGATAAGCATTTTTATTTTTAGCATTTTGCATATGATGTATTACATTTACTTTTGAAAGGGCAAGAGGAGAAGCCAGTGTCACCAGAACTCAGGGCTGGAGCCTTGGAGGAGGGATAATCTTCTTCTAGGGGCTGTAATCTTGGAGTGGTGGGATTACTGTCAGAGTCTTGTCACCAAATCAGAGAAGAAGCAGGAAAGAAATACCCTGATACGTCTCTCCTGCTCTCTGCGGTCTGGTTGGTGCTTCCCATTGGCCAAATCCAACTGGAAGGCAGAAGATAAAGGTCAACTTTCTAAGGTTCAGAAGGGCTGTACACTTCATCGTACAGCAGAACCTAGCACAACATTGTAAAGCAATTATACTCCAATAAAAAAAAAAAGTATGTCATAGTTGCAATGTAATAGAGTACATCTGGATTGGTAAATGCTAAATAATCAGGATTAAAAATCTGACATACAAAAAAAAAAAAAGGCCAGAAAATAGATCTTGTTGAGAATGTTTAGGAAATGGAGACTGAGTTTTCCACGGGGTGTTTCCCACTTGGGGGCAGGGAGGCTGGTTCTGAAAAGCTTCTGAGTTACTTCTGTCCGCTTTCTGGTATTTGCTGGCTGAGAATCCCCACTGTTATTCAACTTCTCTGAGGTCCTGAATACTGGGGATGCTCACCCCAGCCTTGCTCAGTGATGGGTGTGAAATGCCTTATATACTAAAAAGGGCTGTCTGTTCTAAGAAGATCAGCACCCTCACACGGACCGTTTTCCCCTGGGTTCAAGTCAAACAGACTCAGAAATTAGCAAGTCACTCCCAGGGCTGATTGTACATTACTCATCTCTTAAATGTGGTTTAATGAGTCGATTTAACTTTAACTGAAAATTCATTAGAATGTATTTGCTCTAAGTAAATATTTAAATGAATATGACACACACTAGGGAAGGAAGAGGCTTGTTTAATCCCGTCTGTCTTCTCTCTGGGAGTAATCTCGGTTTTCTCCTTATAGGCTGATTTTTCTATTAACCACAGCATCTCCCGCCCTGGGGGAGCCATGGTGAAATTAACCAGGCCCACCCAGATAGAGAGCATCTGGGTTTGGGGTACAGAACTTGGTTGGAACTGGCTGCCTTCCAAGCGTTTGTGGTCCTTCTGTCGTCACACAACTACATCTGTGTCTGGATGATATGAAATATTAAACCGGGTGTGCATTTTCTCCACATTCCTTTGTACTTTTGTTTATAACCAGGCAGCTGGGGCATTTCTGGCTTATTGCCCAGATGACAACAGTTATGGAAGAGATGCAAATAAAAGGCAAACAAGTCTATGGCCAACTTTTGAGATTCATCACAGAAATTTTAAACTCAAGACAGAGCCAATGCTCTCCAGACAGCACAAAGTCAGAGGATGGGGAGAGGGGTGGGTGTTGAGTTAGAAGAATCTTGTTCTCCTGAATTTCAGATTTTAGGTTCTGATCTAAGCAGTAGGGAAAGAAGAAAATGTGATTTGTCAGAATGAGTTTCTCTTGTTCACCTGGAATAAACAATCCACATGCCTGGGGGACGGTGAGAGAGAGTCTGAGAGAAAAGCAAGATTAGGAGGTGTTCTAAGCTGATGGTGGTTGGGTGATGCGTCCCCTAAATAGTTTGGGAGTCTGAAAACAGAAGCAGCCTGTTACCCATCCTGTTTGTTCTCCATTCCCACGTGGAGTCCCTCATGCCTCCTTGGTACTGAAGGGTAGTAATAGCCACATGTGGGTCTCTGGCAGAGGGGCCTGGTGTAACCCTCCAGCCCTCGTTTCCCACCCAAAAGAAGGCACTAAATACTCTCTTGTGTGGCTGAGATTTGCCCACACGCATTAGCAAGAGCTAGAAGAGAGGCCTGGGTCTCCTCGCTGGGACTGGGTCCAGCACCATGGGTGAGGGGTGGTTGTCCTTCCCAATTATCAGGCAAGGAATATTGAAAGTAGAGGATTCACACGGACATAGAGAACAGATTCGTGGTTGCCAAGGGGGAGGGGGTTGGGGGAGGTTGAGGTTAGCAGATGTGAGCTTTTATATAGAGAATGGATAAACAACAAGGTCCTACTATATAGCACAGAGAACTATATTCAATATCCTACAATACACAATGATGGAAAAGAATATAAAAAAAAGAATGTATATAACTGAATCACTTTGCTGTACAGTGGTAATTAACACAGCATTGTAAATCAACTATATTTCAGTTAAAAAAATTAAAATATTAAAAAAGTAGAGGATTCAATCCTCTTTGACATCTAATCAAAATGGAAATTCTCTATTATAAGAGTTTGCCTGACTACACAGCATGTACTAGGATAACACATCATATATTTTTTCTTCTTTTATGAAAATTGCACAAAATAAACTTTATCAGAAAATGCGAAGCCATACAGCAAATAGCAGACATGTCACATGTATTAGACATCATAAATATCAATGTTAAAAAATGTAGAGGAATGCTTGATTTGTATATCATTATACAAAAATTGTATTTCAAAATCATTGTCATGTAAAGAAGCTCTCAAGGAGTACTCAACAAAATATGTGTAAGAACAGTATTATAGAGGTGCGTCAGGCCATTACTTAACGATATTGCATTCATTTCCTGAAATTTTGTGATATTTGTAGCATTGATCAACTTTTAAAAATATTTAACCTGTTGTGATGTAGGTTCTCTTCCTAAGTAAATACGCACATCCATTCCTGATTTTTATTTGTAATTTTAATTTTTTTTTCTTAGAGATGGTCCCTAAAATTGTATACTCTCAAGACTTAAATGAGAAAGTCAATGGGATTAAAGTAGATTCCATTTCTTTTTTTAAGATTCTATTTTCTATACATCTTGGTCTTTAGATTCATATTTGTACCCCTCCTTTCCCAAAGTGTGGTCCTCTCCATAATCAAAGGAGCCTTACAGTTTCACTTACAGAATTTGGAGATCACTTCAAATGAGACCACACTCTACAAAGTCTGGCTGCTGTATATGAATCTGTTTACTTCTTACCTCCTGGTAATCAGAGCCACAGAGTTGAGATTAGTTAGAGGGACATCCACAATATGTGAGAAATTGGCCTTCTCTGGTGTGTGTTAGGCTGCAGTGATTTGTGGGTTATTTGTTACTCTGTATATGCTTGCCTTTGCTGACTGCTACACTCCCTAAACTCACTTAACCACATAAAGTAAACATAACTAACCTTTGCAGCTACTTAGATTCAAGAAATTACTCAGCTATTATATAGAATAATAAGTTTGCTGTGAAATAATTAGGATGTGCAGAAATAAATGTTATTAATAGAGCCATGTTACCTATAATAGTGTAATGAACTAATTGCAGAGTTTAGAAGCCTCGTTTGTTTTGAAGTAGTTAAGGTGACGATTTTTAACATTGTCACTGCCCTGGTATAGTCTAGAGATGAAGCAATTTCTACCTCTGGCGTGGGTGTATCCTGGCCAATGTGCTTCTCTCCATTCTAACTCTATTTTCTAAAATGCCTGTCAGGGCATTTTAAAAAATAAATAGCCTCCATCCTTATGGAGAACAGATTTACATACCTAAAAATTCAGCAAGGCACATACATAAGCATCACAAAACTCAACAAAAGTACCTTTCAAGCTTTTGTCAAGCACAGCCACATTTTTATAATAGCGCTTAAATCAAAGGTTTGCGTGGCTTATTTTAGCCTTGGGTTTCCAAGCAGTTGACATTAACAGTGGTCGTAGAATCAGCGCCTGTATTTTCGCATTCTGGATTATTTTTCTTTTTAAAGTCAAATATTCAAAACTGCATCAGTGAACACACGAACTTTCTGAAAAGGCCACTTAATCATCACCCTCATTGATTTGAGAGTCCTCCCTTACGGCACCAAGACTGTTTCCTTTGTGTGGCCAGTGAGGGTTCCTGAAAGAGCTGTGCCTTGTTCATCAATTGCTATTCAGAACCAAATCTTTAGTGTCTGGTGATTTTTGCCTTTCTGAAGAGCTGCCTGTCATTGTACAAGATTATCTCGCTGTTAAAATGGGATCACCTAAGCATGCTAATCTTCCAAAGTGACTTGCGCCTGAAAGAAGGCCAATGAGTGACTTTCTTTATATGTCAATTAGCAAGTGCCAGCTTCTCAGCTGAGGAAGATGGGGAATCCAGTATGGTCCTTATTCATCCAGAGAACAGCTACTGGGTGACTTTTACGTGCCAGGAACTACAGGACAAGGGTCCTTGGAGAAGGCTACTCAGGAAAGAGGAATTTTAAAGCTAAGATTTTGCATTTATTTAATGTTTCCATTTTTCTCCTTGGAATTTGAAGGATCAAGGGGAAGCCTGAGGGGAGAGACAGCACGATGATGTGTGTTTCTTGCTTTGATCCAGAGAAAGGGAATTTAGAGAGATGTGAATATCAGGCATACAAGCATGGGAAGCCTTATCATCTCGAGGTCATAGGTGATTGTTTTCCTTTCCTACTTTGTTGTTTTTCTTAAATTTTCAGGAATAAAGATGTTTTACCTCTGTCAACTACAAATTGGCACTCACCATTGGCACTTGCCATCTACCTCTACAAGGATTAAATCAGGAGCTTCTGCAGCCGCTGACCTTCAACACCCCCCGAAAGGAGTTCAGGGTGGAGGTCAGGAAGGAGGCCCTCTGTGCTCTGGGAAAAACTGACAGAACAGGTCTTCAGATGTTAGATATTTTCAGGAGCCGATTTTATGAGCCCAATTCTTGTATCTCCTCATATCTAGAAAAGCACTAAAATCCTTCATGGTGATGACTGCTCCTCGTAACTAGGAGAAACCTTCTGCAAAAAATATATGCTCAGTTGCATGTACACCCCCTTCACCAAAATCACATATATTCTGACCTTCTCCCCGCCTCCTCGAAGCAGTTTCCCAGAGCTATCTGGGATGCCGTCTCCCGGGCTACAGTCCTCATTTTGCCCCAAATAAAACTTAACTCACAGCTCTCACGTTGTGCTTTTTTTTTTTAAGTCAACACATCCAAGGTTAAGAAAAAAAGAAAAACAAAATCCCATCTGTATCCTGTAGGATGTTTCACCTATAACAACAAAACAACTCAAGCAGTAGTGATTAAGCCATAGACCAAGAAATGTTTCCTTTGCAGGGACTGCAGAGGGTGGTGGTTTTGTGACCGTTCAGCCTCTCCTTGATGTCACTTGGCCTGTTTCCTTCCTTTCTTGCTGTCATACTTTCCCAGTTGGCTTTTCATCCTCATGCTGTCGCCTCACGGTAACAAGATGCTGGAAGCAGGTCCACATGTAACTTCCTGACACTTGTGTCTCCTGGAGAAGGAAACCTGAAGACAAAGCATGGCCTCAGCTTTATCAGGTAAGGGCTGGGTCTCGGCCACTTCCTGCTATATCTTCTCAGGTCACCTGACCGCTGCAAGGAAGGGCAAGGAAATGTCCAGCAAAGCCATCTGGAGTGCCATGACTAACCACAGCCAATCAGAATCCACACCCTGAGGCTGGACACGTCGTTTCTCAGAGAGAGTTAAAAAGGGAGATAATGGATGGGTTGACCACCCAGGGTCAGCTCCGTCTTCACCCTCCCTTCATCCAGAGACCTGAGAAGACCGCCACTCCCTGAGTCCAGCCCGTGGCTCTGTCTTACGTGTGTGCTGCATCCACACGGCACATGAAGCCTTCGGTCTTGAGTCCGTTGGCTCAGCTTTGCCGCTCCACACCAATGCTCCCGGTCCCCCTCACAGTGGCTTGGATAGACAGGCCATCAGCTGTGACTCCTGTGTCCCGCTGAACTCTCTGTTATGTCTCTGCCACCTGAATACCTGTGGGTGGACCTTGGAGGTTTAGACAAGTGCCACCCTTCCCACCCCATTATGGTCTTCGCATTCTTTAGTAAAAGAGAGCAATTCCTGGGCTTCCCTGGTGGCGCAGTGGTTGAGAATCTGCCTGCCAATGCCGGGGACATGGGTTTGAGCCCTGGTCTGGGAAGATCCCACATGCCGCAGAGCGGCTGGGCCCGTGAGCCACAACTACTGAGCCTGCGCGTCTGGAGCCTGTGCTCTGCAACGGGAGAGGCCGCGATAGTGAGAGGCCCGCGCACCGCGATGAAGAGTGGCCCCCGCTTGCCGCAACTGGAGAAAGCCCTCGCACAGAAACGAAGACCCAACACAGCCAAAAATAAATTAAATAAATAAATAAATTTATTTAAAAAAAAGGGAGCAATTCCCCCTGGGTAAGCATGGGGAGCCTTCCCAGGGGAAATGAGAAATTATGTCTCTTACCCACGATGTCCACCAGGAAATGCCCTGCTTTCCGAGAACTGGGGGAGAGAGAAATAGCATTCCCAGCCCCTTCCTGAAGATGAACCATTGCCTTTTCAAGTCTTCTCTTTTGAAAGCAAAAGCACTTCTTATTGGAATCTGGAAGAATAGATCACGCAGGAATACCCTAACATATTTCAGGGGTGGAGATGAAAGAGGTTTGATTTCTCGTGGAAGAAATGGACAGAAAGAGCATTCTGGATACAGTGAGAGGATGGATAAAGCCGCATCCTGTGACAGGTCTGGGTTCTAAAGAGGAGAATAAGGTAAAAACCATGTCTAGTCAAAATAACTCCATAAGCCCAGCAGAACCAGGGTTACTGCTGAAGTGCAAATAGATCATTATTGTAATTGTTAAGGGATTATGTCGTATAAAAAATGCAGGTCTTAAAAAAAAAAAAAAAAAAAATGCAGGTCTTTTCAACATCAAAAATGCACTCAGTGCAAAAAGTGCCTCCTTTCATGATACCCACTTCTGCTGCCTTTTAGTGGACACATGTACAGAAACTCATGGCCCAGGGAAAGTGGGTGCATGAAGAAATGTGGGGGCCCATCTATCCTGGCACCAAACGCTGTCTGTGTGTGTGCTAATCGGTTAGAAATAATATCCCCAAACTAGGGAAATTCACAAACCTTAGATCCCTCTGCAGTTCAGACTCCAAATTTATTTATTTTTTGAATAAAAAGAGCCACTTGTTCATGAAATGGATCGCATTTGGGAGAGTAGCTGTCTCGTGATGTGATAACTACAGCATAATAGCAACAATTATACTTCCTATTAACTGGCTTTCATTTGATTGTGGAACAGACCTATTAAATCCAAAAAAGGCATGTCATCATTTAATAACATACAAGAAAATCTGAACCGTTCTGTAATTAAGTTTTCAGGGCAAAGATGACTTCAGTAAGTGACCTAAATATTTCTTTTTGACAGAGAAGAATTTTTTTCTCAGCAAACAATTTGGGAAGAACTAGGAGAATTAAAAGACAGAGTAAATTTAATCACCCTGGCAGCAAACAGAGCAGTCAGATTTATTCAAACTGTTGAACAAATGTGATCTTAAGTGGTGCTCACAGAATGCATCTTGGAATAAAAAAAAATAAAGCCCCTCCTTTAGCCCCATATGATTTAAAGAAATTTCTGCTATAAATTAAAGATTAGTCTATGTATTTGTTTTGACTCAAAATACAAGGTGACAGCCAATGGATTAACTTGCCAGATGTGCAAGGAAATTGTGTTCGGTTTCCCCAGGTAACATACAAGCGGTTATTAAGAAAAGTGATAACATTCTAGGCAACGGTGTTCCCCCAAAAAGCATTGATCTGACAGAATACAACCAACAAGCACACAGAGCACAGTCATAAAATAGCCGCTTCCAAGAGAAGCTGTCTTTTTACCCCGCTGAAGCCCCGGCCATGCTCTGGGTCTGGGAAAAACCGCATGGAATGAGAATTACAAGAGCCTCCAGAATCGGAAGGACCAAGTAAATGTAACAAGCCATTTTATACATCCCTTTTTCTCTGGGGACTCAAATGCCTGGAGGATCCAGATCCAGACCCAAAATATAAGTAAATGATCCCCACTGAGTGATGAGTGTGAAACCAAGTCTCCCTAAAACTGAGTTCCTCTGCTGAGTTTATGATTAACCTCTCTACCCAAAATGTCATTCCCTTTCTCATCCAACACTGTTCCCCTCAAGACTGAGGAGTATCAGAGAAAAGAGGGGATGGAAATTGCACACAAGCCCCTGTGTCCCTGTGTTTAAAGTAAAGGCTTTTGCTTTAGTCTCCCAGGCCTCCCCTGAGTCTCAAAACACTGGCTCAAGAGTGAGTGATTAGGAAATGTGAAGATGGGAAAACAAAGAATGCCTGTTGGGCTGGGAAACTGGTAACAATTCAGACTGCAAACCAGCCCCATAGTAGAGCCACTGAGCTCCCAGTTTCCTAAAAGATGGAGATAAAGGTCTAACACACATTCCTAAGTTTGTTTGTTTTTTACGCTCACCAGCTGAAAACTTCTGACCGCAAGCACGTAGACCCCAGACCAGCTGAAACCAGAAAATTGGCGATGCTCGAAGCTTCACCTTGATGCCAGCCCATCCGAGAACTGAGCACGAGCTGATCATGCCGCCTGCAGCCCCTCCCCCTCCCTCCCACTGCCTTTAAAACCTTTGTCTCCCAACCGGTAACTTGGAGATGGTCTTAGGACACTAGTCCAACATCTTCCCGGGTTGCTGGCCTCCTGGATAAAGCAACTTTCCCTTTTCTACCAACAGTTGCCTCTCAAGTATTGGCCTTTCAAGCAGCGAGCATCTAAACTTGGGTTCGTTACTGGCCTCACCAGGTTACAAGTTTATCAAGTAGGGACCATGCACCATCTAAAGGGGAGGGAGACTTGAGACCCAGTCCTGGGTCCCACTGTCATGCGAGAAGATGGACTTGGGGCACCAGATCCTATGATTTCAACAGAATCTAGAAACCTCGATTTTTATGTGACACCTCCCACCCTTATTTTTATTAACTAATTTAAAAATATTTTACCCTGCCCATTAGATCCAGACTACGGGTAACCTCTCTCCATCACCTTATGGCAGAAGACGTTTTCCATAAGAGTTGAAAAAGAGGACTTCCCTGGTGGTCCAGTGGTTAAGAATCCACCTGCCAATGCAGGGGACACGGGTTTGAGCCCTGGTCCGGGAAGATCCCAAATGCCACAAGGCAACTAAGCCCATGCACCACAACCACTGAAGCCTGCATGCCTAGAGCCCACAAACCACAACTACTGAGCCCGTGTGCCACAACTACTGAAGCCTGCATGCCTAGAGCCCGTGCTCTGCAACAAGAGAAGCCACTGCAATGAGAAGCCCGCGCACCGCAACAAAGGGTAGCCCCCGCTCGCCACAGCTAGAGAAAGCCCGCATGAGGCAATGAAGACCCAACGCAGCCATAAATAAATAAATGAGTAAATAAATTTATTAGAACAGGACAACCCGGTTTAAAAAAAAAAAAAAAAGAGTTGAGAAAGAAAGGCTGTGCTTGCAACTTCACAAGGATGTTGAGGATATCCTAATTCACCCTAATTCACCCCATTCTAGATAGCTCTGCTTTTTGACTCAGTTGATGAATATCAGGAGTGTTATTTTTGCCCCAAATTATCTATGGATTCTGTTCCATAGGAAGACAAAGGTTCCAGGTTGCCTTCCCTGTCCCCTGAAGCAGCCCTGCCTTCTAACTTCTGCCCTGTGTCCCCAGGACGTGTGACCTTGGGTCGGCTGCCCAGCTTCTGTGTCTCCTTGGATGTCCCTCGGAAAGAGGACAGACATCTGTCCTCTGCAGATATTTGCCATATTTGTCTGCCTGAGAAACATAGCAGATATTTGCTTAAGCCACTCAAAATAACTGGATTCCATTCCACTTTGGAAAACCACATGAAATGAGTTTCTGTAAACATTTCCCATGGACGATGTGTAGAATTCACCATCCTTTGTTTGGTGGTACTGTTGATGGTTCAATCTATGCCATTAGGGCTGAGACTAAAACCACCCTGTACATTCAAGACAATGATGACCGAAAATTAGGAAAAAACAAAAACCATTTCCTCTCTACTGCCTGCCACCTTCAACTTATATACACTCTCGCTTCACCTCCTGGCCCGAGAAGAGTCTGCCTCATCTATTTTAAGAATAGTGCATTTAAGAAAGTGCATTTTCCACTAAGCTCTGACCAGGGCTATCAGGGTAATCCTCTCAATTTCAGCAATTGCACAAGTTCTTTAAGTGCCTGCCTGTGTAAGAGGGTCCTGTAAGTACAGATGATATGGCAATCAGCTTTCAATTTTGAACACACGGGGGGAAACAGTTCTCCACGGGGTCTAGTAGAAGTTTATCAGCTTGTTTATTTTGCTAATGCATTTCTTTCCCTAACCACCATAACTTGTCGGGGAGCTCACTCTTATTAAGGGAAAAGCTGGCTGGGCAGCGTTAGAAATATTGCTGCTTTTTTTTTTCTCTTTTTCCAGAAACAAGCTCACTTAGAGGATCATCAATGGAGGACGATATTCCCAGACCCCAGCTTCTTGGTACCTAAGAGAACAGAAAAAAATTATATCAATTAAAAAGCCTTATGAAGTAAATTAACCTCCGGAAACTTTAGGAAAATAAACTATTCACGGAGGTCTCCTGGGAGGCCCCGATGGGGGTTGAGCGTGTCGGAAAACGGTAAACTTTCTGCAGTTGATAAGAAATGGAATGAATGAAGCTGGTGAATATTGGCACAAACCACACAAAATGTTACAAAACACTTTCAGAGAAAAGACTTCCCTCTCCAATGTAAATCTGCTTCTGTGTTAAGAGTCCATGGGGGTTTTATACTCTAGAAAGAATGGTTATAATATGGACAAAAATAGTAACAGTAGCCAGTGTTACTTGAGCGGCATGTGAAAAGCACATTTCTACTAATTTTCATGGACAATCTCATTTAATTTTCTCATCCCTGTGAGAAGGAGATAACAATCATCTGGATTTTAGAGATTAGTAAGAGGTTACCCCGTGATGTCAAATCACTCAAGGTCTCAGCTAATGAGTTGATGTGAGGATTTGAATCCGGGTCTCCTTAACATCCCAAGATTCTTGTAGCTCACTGCCTCTCCAGAGTTCATGTAAATCCATGTCCCTTTCCCGTGGGATCTGTAAGGATTTATGGATGAAGCAACCACCGGTCTTCCAGATCCACGTCCCATCAGGGTGGGTCTGGGTTATGGTTCCCAAGCAGTTGCTATTATAAATATGCTTTCAACTTCCATTCATTTGTGTGTGTGTGTGTGTGTGTGTGTATGAGACATTTGTTAGCAGGTGCATTTACGCATCTAGCCTACTCAAGCCTGATTGCGTGCGTCCAAAATTAATCATGCACTTTGATTGCAAACAGAGAGATGATATTGAGTAATTATAATAGATTCTTTCCTTAGGTTCTTCATTTTCTGTAAACACCTCTTCATTCAAATTGGGAAGTTTACTCACCCTTCGATGTAACAAGCTCCCAAAATCTGTCTGGGCAAATAAATGTTAATATTAACGACTTGCACCAGATGACAATAAAAATAACTGCTATGACTTAGATGAGAATGAAGCCCTCACTGACCAGAAAGTTCTAGGATCTTGAGGTGATTGAGAAGATATCCACTTTGCAGAAATTAAAGCTAAAACCACAAATAACCAACATGCCTAATATGTCATTTCTACACTGGAGTTTTCTCAAGTACATTCAAGTACATTTATTTTCTGGGTTTTCTACCCTGTCATGTACTTGCAGTCATTTCTATAAGTGCCCTCAGGGAAGTTAAATTAGCATGGCTAATAAAGGCGTAATGAGCATTCTCAAGCCTGTTCTTAACCACAGAACCTCCACGACAGTACGTGCACATCCAGAAATGAAAACTATCTTTTGATACAAGCCAACTCCACTCCCCAGGACCCTACTCCAGGCAAGATGAAAGAGGAAGGGTCATAGTCTCAAAAGCTCATGCCTCCTGCCTTTCCCTTGCTTTAGATCTGCAGATAACTTCTCTTGTTGAGATGCTTGTAAGTTCCTCCCTGCTGCCTTGTAACAAGGACAGAAATGCTTGTTTCAAGGCCTTGTGGAGAAAGGAGCCTCCTTCCATCTTCAGCCTATGCCTCTCCATCCTATATGTCCTATACCTCCCAATCACACCAAGCCCCCAGACATCTCCCTACTGCCAGCTCCTAGTGCCTCAAGAGTCTGAAAACATCGTATTGAATCCTTCTAAGTATCTGGGGTGTATTGGGAATGCAACGGCAGTTCCATGAACATTTGTGGAATTACCTTAAAAAAACCCAGTTGTTGTTGTTGTTGTTTTTTAATTTATTTATTTAATTTATTTATTTTTTGGCTGTGTTGGGTCTTCGTTTCTGTGTGAGGGCTTCTCTAGTTGCGGCGAGCGGGGGCCACTCTTCATCACGGTGCGCGGGCCTCTCACTGTCGCGGTCCCTCTTGTTGCGGAGCACAGGCTCCAGACGCACAGGCTCAGTAGTTGTGGCTCAAGGGCCTAGTTGCTCCGTGGCATGTGGGATCTTCCCAGACCAGGGCTCGAACCCGTGTCCCCTGCATTGGCAGGCAGATTCTCAACCACTGCGCCACCAGGGAAGCCCACCCAGTTGTTTTCTTATCTAGTTTGGACGCTAGCTCCTTTATCAGATAGATGGTTTGCAAATATATTTTCCCATCCTGTAGGTTGCCTTTTCATTCTGTTGATGGTTTCCTTGGTTGTGCGGAAGGCTTTTCATTTTATGGAGTCCCACTTCTCTATTTCTGCCTTTGTCGCCTGTGATTTTGGTGACAAGGTTTATTACGTGACACCACTTCCAAGCGTCAGGAGCAAAGCACAGCAGGAGGTGACGGGGATCCCCACCCAGCTGCCTGGGCTGAGTCAAGACCTCGATTACACCCAGGCTCTTGAAATTCCTGAGAACGTTGGAATAGTTACCCCAGTCCCTAGCCCCCAGGACACAGACCCCGTCCCCCCATCAGTGACAAGGGGGCCACGCGGTCAGATTTGTGGGTGCTCTTGCTTCCAAATGAGCACTTCCTGTGTGTCGTTGGATGCTAGGTCCTGCTGAAATTCACCTGCTCCAGAAAAACCACTAGGAAAGAACATCTAAATCTAAAAAATAAATAATTTTAACGATTTCTGAAGTGTAGTGCAAGTGCATAGAGCATTCATTTTAATTTTGAAGAGCTTCTGTTTATAGGATAATGTTGCATCACATGGAAAATTTGAGAAACTCAAAGCTTTGGTGAAATACCCTCTGTTTAAGGTTCTTAGTTTTCTGAGACTCGGTTTCCCACACTGAGGTCATTCATGTGTCATACTCTGCTCTGGACAAGGACCACATGTTCTATTATTTACCTTGTTCTTATATATATATATTTTTTACTATAAATTGACTTTTTAAAACTTTAATACTTATTTTCCCTTTGTAATAGGCCAAAACATCTATACAATTATGCATCTGATGTCCCAATTATGCTTCTTTTTATATAGAACAAGAATGAACGTCACCGTAACGATGAAATCAAATGTTTATCCATATATCTTAATATCTCTCACACCTAGTGGTATAAATGTCACACTGGGCTAAATATTCTTTTAAGTTTATGCATGTCTGTAGAAGTCAGGGTTTTATCAGAGAAGAAGAGATAAAGCAAATGATACAAACAAAATATAAGATGTATTGTAGGGATGAGATCACATGAGTCCTGGGAACTGCCTAAGAATCCTATGTAAGGATTCAGCCCTTGCTGCTTGAGTTTGGCCAGAAGTTGGGAGGAGACACACGCGCAGCTGGGGAGACTCAGGACAGACTAGCACTTCTCCTGGCTTCCTCTGTTGATTCATCTTAATTCCTTCTTTTCACAGTCTCCAGAGTGATGCTTCAAAGTTGAATTCTGACCTTGACCATCTATTTTTTTTAAAAATCTTTGAAGGCTCCTCATCGCTCTCGGCTAGAGTCCAAATGCCTTCATTGTTTATAGGTCCCTGAAAGATCCAGCCCCTCTTTCCCGTCCTGTCTGGTGATACACAACTGTTTCCTTTGGGGCCCAGCCTCAAGCCAGATTGAAATCTCCGCAGGTCCTGAGCTAAGCAACTCCCATCTTTGAAGAATGAACATGTCCTTTTCCTTCTGCCTGGTCCACCCTTCACGATTCAAATACATCCCCGTCTGTTTCTCCTCCAACCTTAATTTTCTATTATTCAACCTAGAGGCATCTTCCTTAGAGGAATGGTCCCTTGACCCTTCCTAAATTTTTTTTTAAAGAGATGTCAAAGTTAAAAATGCTTCTGGGCTGAATAATTTCATTTGTTTGATCCCAAGGAGATGGAGACAGAATGTGGTCCAACGAGGTTACCTTCCACTCATTTGCTATCACATGCAGGACCCAGACTGCTACGCTCTCCACGGAAGGAGAAACTTCCAGTTGTCAGTCCTGAGTCTCTGAGCTGGCTTTTCTTACAGCTGTGGGTGGGAGACAGGGGGGACACTGCAGCCCACTACCTAAGTGCCGTGGGAGACCTTCTGCCCTGTTGGAAATCAAAGGAACTTCGTACCCTTAATAACTTCCTCCAGGGAAGAAGCAGTACATCACTGATATTTGTCAACATCCCCCATCTAAGCCCAAATCCATTATTTCCTGCATCCATAAAATCCAGTTCCAACTTTCTTTTGCATCATTTGAGACACAAAGGGCTATGTCCCTCTCTGATTTATTCAGGGCCACCTTTCTGCCAAAAGTGCTGGAACACATCAAAGGAGATTTAAGAAATGAATCGCATCTTATCCATGTGCCCTGTGTGTTGCAATATAGAAATTTTATAGGAATGAGTGTGATGAGTTTGACACCATCTATGACCCTCATCTCTTCCCTTGGAGGGGTGAAAAAACATAAATAAAAGGCAGATGGGAGTCCAATTTGGGAACTGAGATTTTCCTGAGAAGCCTCCAGATTACATTCCTAGGGATTCCTGAGATGCCATGTTCAGGGTCCGGATAAAGTACTCATCGTGTAATAGAACCATCTCTTCACTAGTCTTTGCCCCCAGGAGCTTATGAATTAGGAAACCTAACCAGGGGGTAATATTAGACACTCAATAAATGCTTAGAGAATGAATGATTGCATGAGATTGTTTAAATTCTTTGTTCTGAGCAAAGACATAATTTTGTTTTAAGAATGGATGGTAGCTCTAGTTTTAGCTTTTTGAGAAACCTCCATACTGTTCTCCATAGTGGCTGTATCAATTTACATTCCCACCAACAGTGTAGGAGGGTTCCCTTTTCTCCACACCCTCTCCAGCATTTATCATTTGTAGATTTTTTGATGATGGCCATTCTGACCAGTGTGAGGTGATACTGTAATTTTGATTTGCATTTCTCTGATAATTAGTGATGTTGAGCATCTTTTCATGTGCTTTTTAGCCATAAAAGAATCTAAAAAAGAGTGGATATATGTATAACTGATTCACTTTGCTGTACACCTGAAACAAACACAACATTGTAAAACAACTATACTCCAATAAAAATTTTTAAAAAAAGAATGGATGATCTGTGAGTTTCCTTCCTACCCTTAGTTCAAGACCACAGTTAGGCAACTCTTGGGTGTATTGTTTTTCCAAGTGATACCCCAACCATTTTATTCTTCCATATATATATATTTTTTAATAGCAGAAAGATTTCAGTAGTGGCTTCTGTTTATGTGAGAGATGTGTGGGCAGGAGCTCAAAGCATAGGCATCAAAAACGACTAAAAAAAACAACAGACAAGTTTTCAAAGCCTATGAAGTCCCGTGGAATAAGGAACATTCCACCCATCCTGCTGGGTTGCCTGATAAACGTTGGAGTCTGATTTAAAAGACAAAGATTCTAAATAAGAGGTTCTTTTGAAAGGGATGTACAAACTCAGGAACCAATTTAAAACCCTTGAAAAATGTGCTTCTGAGCTGTACGTAAGGGGGCAGGAGGGCACCAGGCCACCCCCGTTGCACCATTGAGTTGGAGGTATAGGAAGTAATTTCCATTCTTTTTGTCTTATAACAAGGTTCTTGATGAGTATGCGGATAAAATTGCAATATTTGGCAATCCCTTTCCTTCAAGAAGCCTGGATCCCTTAGCTGGATCTTAACTTGTTAGGAGCTAATGGGAAATCTGAGGGTGAGTTTGACCTACGATGGACTAACTTTTGACACCTAATAAAATGCGAGTTCATAGAGTCTGTGGATGTGAGAAGTGGATCATTGTCGTCATCAAACACCTTTCCGTTTACTCGATCGCATTCCCTAAATACAACTGCAAATGAATGGGATGCAACCAGCATATCCATCACCTGGAAACTGGGAGCAGGTGCGGAAAGGCAGCATCTCCTTGTTACACGTGGACCAGAAGGAAATCCTCAGTCAGTTTCCACGTAAAAGAGCTTCCATTTGGCTTTGCAGAAACAAGTCATAGCAAGCCTGTGATGGGGGTCTGGAAATGTTCAAAATTGTCCTGCAGAAGCAGTCGTTTGGGGAAAATCCTAATTCTCTGGAGTCATTGATGCCACTCAAAGCCCCCAACATGCTTGTGGCTTCTTTGAAAAACATAGATAATTGGCGTGATTTTAATTATAAAGGTACTTTTCAAATTTATTGCATTTTTAACTGATTTTTATTGTTTTTAATTGCAGAAGTCATACCCAGTTGCTTCATAGATATATAAGGAGAAAGTCGCCCAAGGATCATTGGGCCCAGAGCTCATACTCTAGTTGGAAGTACTGTTAAGAATTTCTTACACGTTCTTCCAAATCTCACTCTTTCACTCACTCTGCAGCCCACCCAGCCATTTCTAATAAAGCTCCCTTTCCCTAAATATTTACATCAATGTAATTTGATTTCTCATATACAGCTCCATAGCTCACCCAAGTGGTACTTTTAAAGGGTGGATTAGGAAAAAAAAAAGACAGACAAATAGAAAAATGCCTTTCTCAAGAAAGTTTGCCATGGTCTGCCAGACTATCATCCTGAGTATTCTGAAAATCTAAGATCACTGTGAATATGAACTATGACCCCCCAGAGTTGCTTGCAACCTGCACAACTGTACGTGGCAACCCTCGGCCAGAACATGTGATACTCCCCTCCCTGCACCCACAGACACTCCTCCCCCACTCACACACCCCGTCTGCAAATACCTGAGGGCCTCACTTCCCCATGGTCACTTCTGTGCAATTCTTCCGTCCAGTGTTTCTTTCTCTTTTCCCTGTGTCAATCCAGACACCAAACTGAGCCTGTTTTTCTGGTTCAATAATGTCCCATCCCAACAAGGATTTCAGAGGTTTAGTTCAGTGGTTCCCAAACGGGGTAGATTCTGCACCCTCGTCCAGGGGATATTTGGCACTCTCTGGAGACATTTTTGGTTGTCGTGTCCTGGAAGGGGATGACGGCAGGTAGATAGAGGCCAGGGATGCTGTTAAACAGCCTACAATGCACAGGACAGCCTTCCCACAACAAAGAGTTATCCGACCCTAGATGTCAATAGTGCCAAAGTGGACACACTCTTATTTAGTCCCTTTCCCACAGCATCCAGGGCTGTGGGAAAAATGCCCATCACTCTGCCTCCTGCCAACCCCCTGGTTCCCACCCCGCCTCTCTCCACCCTCACATCCCTCTGCCCTCAGAGCTCTCCACTCCCCTTGACCTCAGGACACATGGGCTCTTTGCCAGAGCTCCCTCCCCACTGGGCATCACCTTGCTCTCCCTGAATCTTTATAGCCGGTCACTTAGTAACTGGTCCCACAGAGACGTCCCCAGCCCAAGCGGACTTGCCAAGACATTTCCCTGGAAAAGGTTTCATGTAAACCAGTAAGGGAGCAGAAAACTTCCAGCTTTGCAAATACATATGGAAGTTATATTTTATTCAAATTTGAAACATAGTTTAACCAGCGTGTGATAGGAAATGCTAATTCAATAGGACTGTATTTGAATAATTGGAAATAATGGGTATCACCCAAATTAGTAATAAATCTTCAAGAACCAAGTTATTTCACAGCTGATTGGCTGAACAGATTGTAAACTTAGCTAATGATACTGCTCCTTTATGGTACCAGTTTCGCCAGGAAAATAAAAACACCAGCAATTTTCAACTAATTCTCTCTGACATCAGGGCTTGGGAACTGAACCAGAGAGGGGAGACATTATGTATGAGTCTTTTTAACAAATATGATCTCAGTTTATCTTTATGCTACTCGGTGGTGTGGGTGTTATGATGATCTTTATTTTACAGACCATTTAACCCAAATTCAGAGTAGTAAAATCACAGTTTCTAAATCAGTTCATATGACCTCATCTATATAAAATTAAATAGTTAAAAATATATAAACATGTAAAAAGAAAATATTTCACCTGAGAGGATCATTCCTGAAAAAAACCCCGAAAAACCTACAATTCAGAACGTGAGTAAATCCAAAGTCATCCAGGAATGACTGGCATTTTTTCTTTTTACTGGCTAAATGGGCACCTCGCTGACACATTTAGCCTCAGGAGGGAGACAAGGAACCCCTTAGGCAAGATGCCGAGATGAACTGAGAACCTCACCCCAGCCTGGCATGTCCCTGGGAAGCCTACAGAATCCTACGGATTGCACGTCAGACTTAAGCCCTGTCCCACCCGCGCAGACCCCCACTGACATGCTGTAGCAGTGAACCCTCATCCCAAGTCACACCCCCTACAGGCAGCACCACTCTCGTGCCCTCCTTCATTATATCTGCCCTTAAACCTCACAAAGCCCCATTCTCTTTCAACCCTTCCCTGTTTTTCCTGTGCGTTACATCCCTTCTTGATGAACTTTCTGTCCTGTGTGGATCTCACAAGCAATCCTCTTAATTATCCTTGTACAAAGACCGTCCACGACCTGGTCCTCTCGTCTTTCCACTATGCTTACCCAGCCAACTAAAAACTCCTGAGGACTTCAAACACCTACCTAGGCCATACCCATGCCCAGGCCGTCAGGGGCTAGAGGAGAATCTCTCAAGATATTCTTGATTTCTCTACTAGTTCCTGGTTTCCAGCTCTGAGCTGACCCCCAAGGCCACTCCACTCTCCTAGGACATGAATCCAGGCATCTTCCTCACCAAGTCCCTTTCCCAATCTCTGAATCATTTCCCACACTCCCAGCTCTCAGGGAAACTCCTGCCTCTCAATTCTTTGAAGCAACAGAGACCATCAGGTGGGATGGCCCTTCATCTCCTGACTCACTCCTTGTCCTTATCTGCTATCACATTTGGGAAATTATCATCTTGCTGCTTTCAGTGGACCAGGTCTCACCTCAACATCCTGTCTTCTCATTTATTTCTCATTCTTCCCATTCTCATTCTCATGCTTCCCATCCAGACATTCTTCTGAAATTGCCCCTAGAAGATCACTGATGACCTTCTGGTGGCCAAAGCAATGTGCCCTTCTTTTCTCTCTTCTCACATATCTTGCTCCTGCTTTATTCTGATTCCTTTCTCTCTCCCCTCCAGACACGTCACTTTGAGACATTGAGGGCTCAGACTCTGAGATCAGACTTCTTGGGTTCAAATCCCAGCTCTACTATTTTCTCACCTGGGGACTTTGGGCAAGTTATTTATTGTCTCAATGCCCCAGTTAGCTCATCCTGGAAATTGTTGATAATAAGCAGTAACACAGGTCATGAGGTTGATGCGAATATTGAATTCTTGGCTTTGATGGTTCTAGCCAAGATTTCTTTATCGAACACTTAGCCCCTGGGAATACTGACGTGGGCAACTGGTTCCATAAGTCAAAAGAATTTCCTGTCATTAATTTGTTTAAAAACTCAATTAATTAAAAAAAAATATCTTTACTCTTGCTCTCCATCAAACAGCCATTATGGCTCCTTTATAGATCTTCAAAAGTCAGTCCTTTTTCTTCTTCTGCACAAATACTGGGACTCCTTTTATTTTCAAAGGTATATTTGATCTCTTTAAAAAATATATATTGACCTCCTTTCAAATGCGTATTAAATTTCATTTCAAAGCTAGCTTGCTGATGAATGAAAAGCTCTTTCTCCCCTGAAGATCACAAAGAATCTTTGGAATGAGTCAAGGAATGAGAGACATTTGGGGCAAATTCAGGTGGAAAAGAAAGTCTGCAATTTTGACGTCTTGGGATATAGATTATGATGGACTCAACCTGTGGGTGGTGGGGACACGTCTCCTTCTTTCTTGCTGTTCAGTCTTTATGAATCAAAAGTATGGGTTTTAAATTCTGCCCTTTCGCCATCTATTCTCCCACAAGAATATAAATACAGTCGTTACATTTGATGTCTCTTAGTGTGTGACAGTCTTGAGGGCATCCTGTCTGTTGTCACATTTCTTTTTCACCTTGGTTCTCCTCCAACTTTCCCAAGCCCCACCCCTTTTTTTTCTACCTGTATTTATTAAGGAGGAAGTTGAGAGGAGAGGAGAGAAGCAACGTGATCAAAGACATTTAACGGTGCTTGCCAAGGCCAAGTCTGAATCAAGTCTTCTCCATGCCGAAGATCGTGCTTGTGTTCTGACTCTGAACAAGGGATCAGGGACAGTGGGGTCAGTGAGCAGCTCTATCGTCTAATTTCAAACCGAACTTCGACCCCAGGGCATGAAGGTACAGGACGCACGTCCCATTCCAGCAAAGATCAGGGAAAGGAAATTCCATCACATCTCCCAGCACAGATAGTTCAAGCCTGTGGGGTTCCCACTGTGTTGGCATGAGTGGGACGCCAGTGGGTCAGTGACAAAGGTGGTCCCTGCCTCCCCTCTGTCTCCTGTCCTCCACCCCCAGCTGTGTCTGCTGTAGGCAGCACTGGGGGGGACCCTGGAAACAGAACCCCCAAAGCATACAGCGACCTTTCAATCCAGCAACTGCAACTAGACTTTTCACAGTTACCAATCTAGATAAATTTGACTTTCTGGTTTTTTTTAATCCTATTATATTCTCCAATATTTTGTTAATTCTCTAAGCTCTTCTCTTATATTTCCCAGATCTGCCTTAATAGTCCAGGCCCTCAATCTGTAGACTTCTACAAATGTGTTTATCTACACACTCAAATGTTACTGATTTCATTCACAAAGGCCAATTATAGCCCAGAAGAGAACTGTTCCTAAGGACTTTGAAAACAAATAGGGAAACAGCTAATGTGGATTTCACTGAGGTCTGATATGGCATGCTTGAATTTATGCCAGTTGAATTTACTAGATGAAAAAAATATCAGATTTCTTTGAAGTAAAACACCTTTTATCTCTGGGGTTTAGTTGAAAGCTTAATAGAAAAGAATGTGCCAAACGTAGGGCTGGTAAGTCTTATTAAATTGGAAACTGGAGAATTATTGACTGCGTTAAATAATTCACCTTCATTAAGAGGAGAGGGGAAAACATCAGAAAAAGCTGTGTATCTTTTCACCCTTGAAATGCATGTGTTTGTTTTTTCCAGGTTAATATTTGTACTAAGGCACTTCTCCATCACTTCTGCAAATCATTCCTGACAAGTCTTTTCCTTCTTTCCACTGTTCTGAAGTGAACTGATAAGGGCACGGCAATGGAAACATCTCCAGCCTTCTTAGAGGGTGACTGGGCCTCCAGGAGCTCCAGATTCTCCTTCCTCTGCAAATTGTTGGCCATCCTACAAGACTTACTCCCAAGAGCATCTTCGCTACGTAACCTTTCCTGTCTCCTTGTGGATATACACACACAGGCAGAGTTAATGTCTCCCATATTTGTGTGCCTATAGACTTTTTGACATACCAACATTTACAGATGTGTTATATTTCATAATTTATACTGGGGCCCACCAGCTGAATCCAGCTTACAGCCTCCAAGTTTAACCTGATAAAACAGCTTCTAAGGAACTCCTACAACTCAGTAACAGAAAAAATAAATAAATACACAATTAAAAATGACAATTAAAAAATGGGCAAAGGACCTGAATAAATGTTTCTCCAAAGACGATATACAAATGGCCACCAGGTATATGAAAAGGTTCTCAACATCACTAAACACTAGGGAAAGAAAAGCAAATCAAAACCAAAATGAGATATCACCTCGCACCTGTTAGGCTGGCTATTATCAAAAAAACAAAGATAACAAGTGTTGGTGAGGAGGTGGAGAAATTGTAACCCTTGTGCTCTGTTGGTGGCAATGTCAAATGGTGTATCCACTATAGAAAACAGTGTGGAGGTTCCTCAAAAAATTAAAAATAGAGTTACTGTATGACCCAGCAATTCCACTTCTGGGTATATATTCAAAAGAACTGAAGGGGATCTCAAAGAGATATTTTACACCTATTTTCATTGCAGGATTATTCACAATAGTCAAGACATGGAAACGGCCCAAATGTCCATTGACAGATGAATGGGTAAAGAAAACATGATACATACATACAATGGAATATTATTCAGTATTTAAAAAGAAGGAAGTCCTGCCATATGTGACAACATGGGATGGACCTGGAGGACATTATTCTAAGTGAAATAAGCCAGACACAGAAGGACGAATACTGCATAATCCCATTTATATGATGTATCTAAAATAGACAAGCTCATAGATGGAGGTGGGGAGAGGGGAAGGAAAAATGGTGACTTATTGTCCAATGGGCATAAAGTCACAGTTATACAAGAGGAATACATTCTAGAAAGCTGCTGTACAATGTAGGTTCTATGGTTAACAATACTATGTTGTATACTTAAAATATTTTTAAGGGGGTAGATCTCATGCTAACACAAAACCAAACCAAACCAAATAAAAGGGACAAGAGGAAACTTTTGGAGATGATGGACATGTTTAATACCTTGATGGTGGTGATAGTATCATGGGTATATACAGTAAGTCTCCTACATACGAACAAGTTCTGTTCCGAGAGTGCATGTGGAGGTCCAGTTTGTTCGTAAGTCCAACAAAGTTAGCCTAGGTACCCAACTAACACAATCGGCTACATAGTACTGTACTATAATAGGTTTATAATACTTTTCACACAAATAATACACTGTACATAAAAACAAACACACAAAAATAAAGAAAACATTTTTAATCTTGCATTACAGTCCCTTGAAGAGTACAGTAGTCCAGTACAGCAGCTGGCATCCAGGGGCTGGCATCGAGTGAACAGGCAAGAAGAGTTACTGACTGGAGGAGGGAGAGGAGGTGGGAGATGGTAGAGCTGAAGGATCGTCAGCAATAGGGGACGGAGGGCAAGCTGCAATTTCACTCACGCCTGAATGCACGTTCGCATGTTTGAAAGTTCACAACTTGAAGGTTCATATGTAGGGGACTTACCGTACATATGTCCAAACTCATCAAATCATATGCGTGACTGATGCACAGCTTCTTTTGTGCATCAATTACACTCAAGAGTTCTGCATGTAAAGAAGTTGCCCCTCCCTCCTAACAAGTAAAAACGTGAACAGACTGAAAAATCAACAACTCTCCTTGAATCCATAAGAAAGGGGAGGACACAGGGCAAACCGCTGTGGCCATCAGGACCACAATGAGGCCATTGTCTTTCACACTGACAAGTGTTCACCACATTCTTGTTAAACATTTCAGTAGTGTTTCATCAATTACTCCAAAAGAGGGGGGGAAAAGATAGAAATGACAATCCCTATTAAAATATAAAATAAAACTTTTAAAATTCAACCCAGGGCTTCCCTGGTAGCGCAGTGGTTGGGAATCTGCCTGCCAATGCAGGGGACACGGGTTCGAGCCCCGGTCTGGGAAGATCCCACATGCCGCAGAGCAACTGGGCCTGTGCACCACAACTACCGAGCCTGCGCTCTAGAGCCCACGAGCCACAACTACTGAGCCCGCATGCCACAACTACGGAAGCCCGGGCACCTAGAGCCTGTGCTCCGCAACAAGAGAAGCCACCACAATAAGAAGCCCGCTCACCGCAACTAGAGAAAGCCCGCATGCAGCAATGAAGACCCAACGCAGCCAAAAATCAATAAATAAATAAATAAAATTCAACACAAGGAAATTAAGATTTGTAAATAGAAAATAATAAGCTGAAAATGTAACATCCAAGCACTTTATTCCACCGTATTTTATAGCAGAAAGGATTTCACTCTCTGGACTATGTCCCTGCTTGGTTACTTCAACTTGTGATGCAACTCTAAGAAAATTAGGAATTATACCAGAAGCACAAGAGAGTTTCCACTGTGAAAAAAAAATTCTAAAACCATGATTTACAACCTTGTTTGTGATAGTAAAGATTATTCAGCCATCCTTAATTCCGGATAATGTAATAAAAATGCCGGTGAGTTAACAATAAGTGAAGATGCCTATGTATAATTAAGTTCATTCGATTCAGATATGCATTGCAGCAACGCCTGTCTAGGGGAAGCAGGCCTATTTTCAAATTCTTATTCTTTAAGCCAGCTTCATGTAGGTACAAACTCTTAAAAAGCAGCGCACTATTTGCAATATTAAAATTAAATATGCCAAATAAGTAATTTTATACACAGTTTTCAAGAAAGCCCTTCACCCCGCATCTGATTGTAACCATGAATGCAAAATAGCATTTTACAATTTTATTGGCTGAATGAGCAGAACAGATTTAAATACATGCGTAATTCTTTTACATGGTACATATTGTAGCTCTGATTTCTCACACTGGATTTACTTAATTTTCTAACACAAAGTGTGGTTTCTGATAGAAATTGAATTTCCCCATATAACTACGTCTAGCCATATAAACATTTTTAAAAGTTGAGTACAAAGTACGTTGGAATCATTATATCGACTTCATGGGATGGAAGGGGAGCTTTAATCTAATGATACCATAGTCTCTAAAAGAAACTTCGGCTTTTTGAAAGAGTGAAAATATGGAGGTCAGAGATTGAAAACTGGCAATTTTCAGATAAACTATAGGTGCTCTATAAAGCACCCTTTAGATGCACTGTGTTTAAATTTGATCTTAATTAGTTCCCAGTTTTTTTTTAAGAGTGAGATTTCAGATAAACAACCATATTTCAGCCCTCTCTCCTTCTGTTAGGTTTCCTTAATCTTGGCCTAAATTCCTATGTGGCAACAATCAGCTGGATCTGGAAATAAGGACCCCCAGTTCACCCCAGTCCCGATGGTTTCCCACGCCTCCCACCCCTTGCTTCTCACTCAGGTATAAGTGTTCACTGCCCCAATAAGATTTTAAATTGTTTGTGGCAGTCTAGGAGTTAGGTGCACTTAGAATCAAACCCAATACAAAATTTGCCTGCAAACTGATGCCTATGTAAGCCTTAGAGAGTATCGGAAGGAGAAATTAAGAAAACAATCCTATTTACCATCACATCAAAAAGAATGAAATACTAGGAAGAAACCTACCTAAGGAGGCAAAAGACCTGGACTCTGAAAACTATAAGACAGGGATGAAAGAAATTGAAGACGATCAAATGCATATTTTAAAATAATAAATGAGCATGGTTCGTGCTGTCAGTACATTGGAAAACTAGTGGGAGAGACAAACTAAACAGATAAATGGGGACATTAACAAACTAAGAACAAACTGTGAAAACTTTAGGAAAGATATAAACGTGATCGCTCGGGAATAGTGGTGTGCTAGGTGGGAGGGCTTCCCTGAGGAGGTGACATTTGGATGGAGACCCGAATGGTAAGAGGGAGACACTAGTTGAAGGCTGAGAAGAACATTCCAGGAAAAAGATAGCACATTCAATTGGTTTTCAGTTTCCATCAAGAGCACCCATTCTTCTGCTCTTAACATGTCCTACCTAGGGCTCCATTTTTCTTTCAATGCAAATGTCCTTCTCTTGTTGACCAGGGAAGATGAAGGCAACAGTGACAGAAGATTCAAAGGAACCTGATAGGTCAGCATGGGAACACACCACTTCAAGCTTCAGAAGACCTTGATTTACTGCCAATTTGAGTCAAACATCTTCTTTTAGAATACAGCTGGTGCTTTTCCAAAAACTCACAATTCTTTTGGTTCTGGTCCTCACCTCCTGTTAATTATCTTCCCTTTAAGCCATTCTACTGAGCACAAAAATACCTCCACAAAACAAAGATAGATTGTTGACCTTCAAAAGCAAAAGTGTAGAAGTTACCATCTGATTGCAAAATAAACAGAGTTCATTCCAAAGAAGCATCCCATCATGTTGGGGTGAATGACGGCCTCTCTCAGAAAGCAGATTTTATTTAAATGCTGTAACACACTCAGGTCTCCACTGGATGGCAAACCATCATACCACTATTAGCTGTATTAGCTCTCCACACGTTATTCATTTATTTTTGAGTGGCGTTGAAGTGCTACATACCTAGTAATTAATGCCAGCAATTCTTTTTTCTATTTCTCTTTGGGCAGCGATTTCACATTTCGCAATCATTCTTCATTTTTGTCTTCTGATTGTCTTCTCCCCCCACACACTCATTTTAATGGATGTGTGCCTCCCAAAACAATCAATTGCTTTTGGTTAATGGAATGTTTATAAAGGAAACTGTCAAAATCGAGTTCCATCGGTATTCATGATCATTTCTAAGATAAGATGAAATCAAATTCACTGAAAGTAGAGATTAAACTTTTTGTTCACTCTTTCACGGTCCTGGGAGCATTCCTTATTTTGCTGTAGGACTCAGTTCAGTGGTAAACACTTTGAGCTGACCACCTTACAGCCATCCTGCTCCTTCCCTGCCGTTATTTACCACAGAGACCGGAAAGCAAAAATATTTTCTGGATTCTCTTGTAACTAGGTGTCATGTGACCCAGTTTGAATCAAGGTCACATACTTGAAATTTTTTAGGGAAAACAAACCTATTCAAATAAAAAGCAAAGACTTGTGAGAAGAAGTCTGTTGGCACCACCCACTTTTCTCTCCCTGGAATATAGATGTAAAGGATGGAGATATAGCAGTCATTTTGTGACCATGTGGCAGGAATCACCTGCTGAATTGGGGGGAAAATGAAGGAAGGATCTGGACTTTTGATGACAACATGAACGACTACTTCATCTATAAACTGCCCATATCCAGGCTTCTTATTACACGAAAACCTAAGTTCTTTATATATTTATACACTGTAACAGGAATTTATGTTACCCAGAGCTGAAAACATAATGTTACCATACCTCCCCCTCATTAAGAGCCTTGGACTTAATTTTCTATGTTCTCTCAATAAAGAATCTCCCCAAAGCATACCTTTTCTTATTATCCTTCTCCATGGTTACTAGAAAACTCCATTTCCTACCTATCAACACAGGTGCATGGGGTACAGTGGAAAGAGGACGATAAGCGAAGGCTGAAGTTTCTTATCTGTGTCTCTCTTGCAGTATCTGCCAAGTTTGTGCGAATTGCTTTATTTCTTGGTTGTTCTGTGTCTGTGAAGTCTTATGCAGTGTACAGATCATGGATAATTAAAATATTCCAGTTCTCTAAGCATTCAGTGTTGCCCTTCTAATCTGCAGGCATTCAAGAAGGAGAAGCATTTTTTTATGTGATTTAGCTCAGAAAACATGAGCTTTCATGTTGGGGGGACACATCCCAGGAAGCCCTGTGGTCAGTTCCCCATGTCGTGGCTTTTTGTTCTCTTCCTACTCAGAGGATCCTAGTGGAAATTAAGGATTATTACGTGGGAGATAGTAACACACCATGACTGCATGTCAATTACTGGCTTGTGACAACTGCCTCACAGAGGGTCTATGCTTAAGAAATTAAGAAAACACCCATGTGAACTTGGCTTATCTAAGCTCCTGCAAAACGAGAGTTTTGGAAAACAGTATTAAATTGTCATGGGCCAATTGTTCCCACAATTTCATAAAATAATGGTTTCTATATTAGCCTGAGTTAATAAAAATAGTCTCCTGATGAAAAATGTATGTGATGAATAAAAGATGAGCATTTTTAAATCAGTTCTTGCTCTTCCCAGTCCTAATTACAATTATTTTTTGTATTCACGCAAGGATTTTTATTTTCAGAAAAGTAATCATGGTTTAGTCAATTCAACAATGTTGACTAGTGATGCAGATCATTTTTTTTTCAGTTTTGGTTTGCAAGCATTTCATTAAAATGCCTTTTGCTCCAGGTTTCACCCACTGAATGGAATCTGTGAAAACAGAATAAATGTGACACCTCCTCATCACCTATTTTAAAAAGTGTCCTTGCATAGCTTCTAGGTGATCATTAAGCTACTTTCTGACTCTGTAGATTCACCTGTTCTAGACATTTCACACAAATGAAATCATACAATATGTGAACTTCTGTGAATAGCTTATTTCGCTTGGCATCACATTTTTAAGTTCCATCCATGGTGTAGCACGTACTTCTTTCCTTTTAATAGCTGAATATTATTCCATTGTATTTTCATTATCTATTCATCACTGGTGGACATTGAGTTGTTTCCATTTTTGGCTATTATTAATAATACTATTATAAGCATTAAGGCCCACGTCTTTGTGTGCATGTGTCTTCACTTCTCTTGGGCAAATACTAGGTCATATTGTAATGCTATACTTATTATTTTGAAGAATTGCCAAACTATTTTCCAAAGCAGCCGTACCACTTTGCATTCCTATCAACGGTGAACCAGTGTTGAAATTTTACCAATTGCTCATCAGCACTTGCTGTTATCGGTCTTCTATTCCATTTATCTGTAATTTCGTCCCTTGCTTCTGTCCTGTTGTTTTGTATTAAGTCTTGAAATTCAGAAATGTGAATCCTCCAACTTTGTTCTCCTATTTTCAAGATTGTTTGGCTATTCTGGGTCCTTTGTGTTTCTATCTGAAATTTACAGTGAGCTTGTCAATTTCCACAAAGAAGTCAGCTAAAATTTTGGTTGTGTTTAATCTTTAGATCAATTTGGGAGTATTATCATTTTAACAGTATTAAGTCGTTTGATCCAGAAACATGGGCTATCTTTCTGTTTATTTAGATCATCCTTAATTTCTTTTTTTTTTTTAAACATCTTTATTGAAGTATAATTGCCTTACAATGGTGTGTTAGCTTCTGCTCATCCTTAATTTCTTTCAACCATGTTTTTAGTTTTGAGTATATATTTGTACTTCTTGTTAAAATGTATTTGTATTTCATATTTTTCCTGCCATTATAAATAGGTTTTTTTGGAATTTTATTCTCAGTTTGCTCATTGCTACTGTCTAGAAATACAACTGATTTGAAACCTTGCTGAACTCATTTACTATTTCTAAGAGTTTTTATATGGATTTCTTAGGATTTTCTATGTATAAGATTATGACATCTGCATGTAGGTATAGTTTTACTTTTTCTTTTCCAATTTTGATGTCTTGTGTTGTATTTTTTTGACTGTATGCCGGAGCTAGAAAATTAATTTCTTTCAACACTTTTTTTTTCAACATCTTTATTGGAGTATAATTGCTCTACAGTGGTGCATTAGTGTCTGCTTTATAACAAAGTAAATCAGCCATACGTATACATATATCCCCATATCCCCACCCTCTTGTGTCTCCCTCCCACCCTCCCTATCCCACCCCTCTAGGTGGTCACCAAGCACAGAGCTGATCTCCCTGTGCTATGGGGCTGCTTCCCACTAGCTATCTACTTTATATTTGGTAGTGTATATATGTCAGTACCACTCTCTCACTTCGTCCCAGCTTACCCTTCCCCCTCCCTGTGTCCTCAAGTCCATTCTCTACATCTGTGTCTTTATTCCTGTCCTGCCCCTAGGTTCTTCAGAACCTTTCTTTTTTTTCTTAGATTCCATTTATATGTGTTAGCATACGGTATTTGTTTTTCTCTTTCTGACTTACTACACTCTGTATGACAGACTCTAGGTCCATCCACCTCACTACAAATAATTCAGTTTTGTTCCTTTTTATGGCTGAGTAATATTCCAGTGTATATATGTGCCACATCTTCTTTATCCATTCATCTGTCGATGGACACTTAGGTTGTTTCCACATCCTGGCTATTGTAAATAGAGCTGCAATGAACATTGTGGTACATGACTCTTTTTGAATTATGGTTTTCTCAGGGTATATGCCCAGTAGTGGTATTGCTGGGTCATATGGTAGTTCTATTTTTAGTTTTTTAAGGAACCTCCCTACTGTTCTCCATAGTGGCTGTATCAATTTACATTCCCACCAACAGTGCAAGAGGGTTCCTTTTTCTCCACACCCTCTCCAGCATTTATTGTTTCAACACTGTTTTATAGCTTTCAGAGTACAAGTTCCGTGATTCTTTTGTCACATTTTCTTAAGCATTTTTTTTTCTTACGAAGCTGTTGCAAATTGAATTGTTCGCTTGATTTAATTTATATTATTCATTCCTAGTGTATAGAAATAGTCGAATTTTTTGTATATGTATCTTATCTCCTGCAAGCTTGCTGCATTACTGAACTCTTTCATTAGTTCTAAAAGGTTTTTAAAAATGAATTTCTAAGCAGTTTCTAAATACAAAATCATGCCATCTGCAAATTGCACCGTTTCATGCCTTCCTTTTTAATCTGGATACCTTACATTTTTATTTTCTTGCCTAATTGCCTTGGCTAAAACCTCCAGTACAGTGTTGAAAGGAACCTGCAGGAGGAAACATCTGTGTCTTTCATGATTAAGAAGAAACATTCAGAACCATCAAGTTTGATGTTAACTGTGGAATGTTTGTAGATGATATTTTCAGTTTCAAGGAAACTCTGTTACATTCTTATTTTGTTAAGCTTTTTATTATGATAGGGTACTGAATTTCACAGAATGTTTTCTGAGTCTATTGAGATAATCATTGGGTCACTGACATTTATTCTATTGGTAGAGTGTACTACATTAATTGGTTTCCAGATGTTAAAATGACTTTCCATTGCTGAGATAAATCCCAATTGGCCATGGTACATATTATTTTCTATATGTCCCTGGATTAGTTTACCACTACTTTGTTGAGGATTTTTGCATCTATACTGAAGAGATATTGGTCTGTAGTTTTCTTTTCTGGTGAGGTGTTTGCAGGATTTGGTATCAGTAATCTGGGCCTCAAGAATAAACAGAGAAGTGTTCCTTCCGCTTTAAATTTTGGGAAAGATTTTGTGAAGAATTAGTATTAATTTTTCTGAAATGTTTGGAATTCACCAGTGAAGCTCTGTGTCTGGGCCTGGGCTTTACTTTATGAGAAGGTTTTAAATGTATAATTCAATCTACGTAATCTATGCTCTTCCCGGATCTGCCCTCTCTGCTCAAGCTCTGTGTCCTGGTGACTCAGCGCCCTCTCTGGGCTCAGCCATTGCCTTTTCCCAGTGCAGAGTAGGAAGGAGATCATTCTAAAAGTTCCCTTTACCTCTGACAGCGTATGTTTTTAATGACACCACCTTCCTTTTTAATCTGGATACCTTACGTTTTTACTTTCTTGCATTATTGCCTTGTCTAAAACCTCCAGCCCCTGAACCAACCGGCCATGGAACCCTTTGCCTGTTGTACAGTGGACTCATTATTATGTGAAAAGACAAATTTCCTTCTTGCTTCAGGCAGTTTGAATTCAAATCTCTGTTATTTCAATTTTTTTTATATGTGAAATAACCTAAACGTATAAAAGCCAGCATTCTTCCACATACATAGGAAACAAAACAAAACAATAGTTATGTGTCTAGTACAACAGAGTAGATCTAGGAATTGAACTTAGTTCTGCAGGTGAAATCAGATCAGATGGAATACCCTTATATAAAATGGTTGACCGTATGGTGTCAAATGTGCATTATATGCTGGTAGAATGGTCAGAAAATGCAGTAATTTCAGGCTCATGTTTCTCCACGGCAACAATTGCCTAGAACTGGGCCCAGCCCCCTTTCAGAAAGGAGCAAATACCTTTAGTTCAACATGGTGTCCACGATTCCCTAATTATGGATAATAACCCCATTTCCCTTCCTTGCATTGTCTTCCCTGGAACCTACTGGCATTTGAGTTTCCACAAGTAGGAGCTATTTCAAGTCAGCATCCTAATCTCTTTCCCTGCTTGGTGGGATAACTAAATCCCCGATGTCCTGGATGGGCTCTTCCTCACTGTGAGCCTGGGATGCCAGCACACCACACAAGGCAAGGCCGAGGTGAAGGCCAGACAGATTGCAGTGATAAAGACACAGAAGCTGCATTTAGATTCAGACGGTGTATCACTCACATAGATGGAGAAGGACAAATAGATACAGTGAAACAAAGCAGGACCCTATGGTCCTTCCCCCCGATGTCCTCTGCCTGCTTTTTGTCTGTGGAAAAATGCTAGCCAAAGAATAAGTTTAATCAGAGAAGTAAGAAAATGTGGAAACAAAGGAAAACAGTCAAAGGAGACCAAATAATAATAGTTTGGTCATTAAGCAAAGTCAAGGACCTTTAGTTCCTCCTCAAGGGCTAGAGATCATATTCTGAGCCGTGTCCTGTGAGCTGTGTTGTAGATACTGAAACCCGCACCAGGTGGAGAAGTTAACTACACGATGACCAGACTGTAGCCATGACATGAGCTGCCACAGTTCCAGAACTGGCCTCAAAGGAATGGGAACAAACCGACCAACTGTGCCTAAAACAATCAAGATGACACTGGTCAGACCACCGATGCTCAAGCTCAAGAAGCCTGCCAGAGCTGCCTGTGCTGGTCCTGCATGAAGCCCCCTCCCTCCGTCTATAAAAGCTCTTGCCCCCGATTGTCAGTTGGGGGGAGTCGGCTTTTGGACGGGCGTCCCCCTCCCCAGGTTGCCGGCATCCAAAATAAAGCAAACTTTCCTTTCCACCAGCCTGGCCTCTTCAGTAGCTTTCGAGCAGCGAGTAGCTGGATCCCATTTCCGGTGACAGTAAGAGCTAGTTGCTCACAAGCCTTGTCCTGCGCCTCAAGGGGCCAGGTGACTGCCACCTTGTTCCTGAGGCCTCGTCTCCATTTTCACGGAGGTGGGACAAAATGCCACGGGGGGTGGTCTCAGAGCAGACCCTACAGGCGTCCCACCCCCTTATGTTCTGGGGGAATCATCGGGGGTCCTCCCAAGCTCCTCCTTATGTGGCCTCTGGGGATAAGTTCACAGATATTCACCACTATGGGGCTGTCCCCCTACCGTAGGCCTGTTTGGGAATATGGTCAAAATATCCATGAGGGTCAAATTAAACTATGATCATGAGAAGAGTCAGAAATGTTCTTTCACTGTTTCACTCTAATAGAAAATTTAGGGAACTAAATTCAATAGTTGCCTGTCACTTCTGTGAACGGACATTTTTCACCAAACTGATGGTTGAAAAAAATATTAATATTTGGGCAGGAATATACAGGTTTCCTTATAATGTTTAATCATCTTTAGCTTTTCGTTCTCTGAAAATATCTGGTATGCGTGATGCCAAGGTTTTGTTTCTTAAAGAGTTGAATTAGGTTTTTGCAAAACTTTTCAAGGGTCACGTATGGATTTTTTTTTCCTCCTTAATACATACATTTATGGAAGCAAAGAACATTGATTTGCAATTGAGAGCCCTTAGGGAAAGCTGTCAATTATTGAACCCTCCTTATTATCCAGACTAATCTTTAAAACCCAGTCTCAACACTGTCTACACAGTAACTTGGAGCTTTTGATTACAAGTCCCTGTACAAGTCGGTCAGCCACTGCTAATTCTTGCTGCCAAGAAGGTGCTGAGAATTTAAACTCTTTACAAAGAGGAACACTTCACCTTTCTCTCTGGGAATGAACAGAAATTTGGTCGTTGTCTCCTGAGAGGACTTGGAGCAGCAATGACCACTGACAAGAACGTGTTTTTAAAATAGTTTTCACCTCATGGAAAGAGAGTGGCTTCCTGATTCTCACATGGTCATGTCTCCCTCAAGTGAAAAATCTCTAACATTTAGACCGTTCAGGGTTTCCCAACGTGAGCAATGGACCCTGGGCCAGATGGTTCTCTGTTGGGGGCCGTCCTGTACATTGTAGGATGTTGTCAGCGTCCCTGCGCTCTACCCTCTACTCCAAACCCCACATGGGCACGACCAAAAATGTCTTCAAGTTGCCAGATTTTCTCAAGGGGACCAACTTTCCAGCCCCCAGGTGAGAAGCACTGGATTAGATGCTTAGTGGTATGTAAGGCCACTGATTTTTTTTCCCATTAAATAACAGTGTTGTTGAACCAAACTTGGGTCCACTCACCCGTGCACAGGAAAGCCAATCTACTGACACCAGATTGTGGTGAAGGAAACTGCAGCGTTTATTGCAGGTGCCAAGAAAGGAGGCCGGGGCCACTAGTGCTCAAAAGACCCGAACTCCCCAGTGGGTTTCAGCAAAGCATTTTTAAAGGCCGGGTGAAGGAGGCGGGTCCCAGTGTGTGTGATCAGCTCATGCACAATTCTCTGATTGGCTGATGGTGAGGTAACAGGGTGGTGTCACAGGGGTTCGCGTTATCAATCCTCAGGCTCCAGTAGATCTGGGGGCTACGTGCTCGTGGTCATCAAGTGGTTAACGTCTTCCATTTGGTGGGGGGTTTTAGCAACTGTAAGACAACTCAGGAATGTGCATCAGATACTATTATCTGGGTCCTTCAGAGAGGAGTTAAAGCCCAGGATATGGGGGAGGGTCTGTCCCGGGAAGATCCCAGAGGGTCCTGCTCAGGTACAATAGCAGATACAGATTTGGGGTTCTGGTCATTGTAAAGTTTAGAGACAGACAATGAGCAAGGTTCACCTTTTTTTCAGGCGGCAAGTCCCTCTGGTTTAGCAATTGGAATATCAAAGTGAAGCAGTCAGGGTTTTTCTGCAAATAAATAGTACTTCTCACCGAACTGTGAAAGAAAAAGGGAAAACAAAAGTTCTCAGTATTATTTACCGGAAACGGAGAGTTTAAAGGTGAAGCTGAAAGGTGGAGACGCAATAATGGTGAACAGTTTGTGCATGCTTTAAATTAGGAAAGTGAGGGAGATTTATGAGCCACAGACTTAGAACACAGTGAGTATGAGAGTTAGAGTTGCATATACTAATAACATAGAACAGGAGAGGCTTAAATTAAATAAGACAGACCTGTTTTTTCCTCCTCTTATCTAACATAGAATCCTGCAGTGGGGAGTCCAGAGCTAGTGCAGAGGAACTTCATTGCCATTATTTTTTAGACTCATTCTATCTTTCCACTTTGCCATCTTTATCACCTGCTTTTATCCCCACAGTTGTCTCATTGTGGCAACAGGCTTCTGTTGCACCAGCCATTGCATCAGCATCCCGAGGAATGGGAAAACTATAAAAGGCTAAGTGCCAAACGGAGTCAGCATTCTTTTATTGAGCTTTCCTAGAAGTCCTACTCAATAGCTTCCGTTTAAATCTCACTGTCCAAAAATAGTCACCTGGCCATTTCTGTCTGTAAGCAAGACTGTGAATACTAGTCTTTATTTTTACCTTGGCCTATGGCTACCCCAACCTGTCAGAGCACCTTAACTATGACACCCAGGATGAATGGGCATTGCTTAGGTAACATTGGAGCGTTGGCCTCAAAAAGACTGAATGTTAAGGTAAGACTGGGAGGAATATTAGAGTTAATTTTAATATTTCACAAGCATGTTAATTATGCACGACTTACAGATTTTTGATATTTTTTGAGTACCACGTCTATCTTCCTTTTCTTAGTGTTTGCCTTTGAATGTACTCATTTGTTTAACTTGATTTTGCTTGCAAAAAGAACTTTATATTACACAGTAAATGGAAAACCGCTTTGCCCCTAGGGCAGAGACACAGCCCTTTACAGGTGTTTCCACACTTTCCCAGCTACTCTCACAACTCTATCAGGCATAGTTTTCCTGACAGTACTATCGATATTTGGGAGCAGATATTCTTTGTTGTGGTGATCTGTCCTGGACAAGGTAGGATGTCTAGCAGCACCCCTGGTCTCCACCATGAGATGCTAAATGCCAGTACCACAAGCAAAAATGTGTCCTGGGGGAGCAGCCGACGTTTCCCTGATGGAAACACTGGTATCGACTCTTATTCCTATAATTGATTCTTATTCTACAACACTCATTTTAGCTATGCTTCTCTGATGGGATTCTGATGGATACAGAAGATGATTGTAAAATACAATAAAATTATGCAACAATATAAAATTCTTGCGGGACTCTTACATAGAAAAGATTCCAAGCCTGAAGTTGCGTCTCTCTTGGCTAAATAGGGAGATTAAAAAGTGTAAAAATCCTGCCAGGACCAAAGAGACTCTCCTCTTAATGGAACCAAAATCAAAAGGTAATTGAAATGGAGATAATTTCTCTCTAAGTGATTTAATGTTATTTTATGCCATGCCTAGTGCCACCTAACACTAGCTTGTATGGTGACTGAGCCACGCTCCTCCGTGCTAGGCAACACTGATCTGCTCTAACAGGTGGAAAGGAAGCCCAGGAAGGGAAGGAGATTTATCCAAGATTTGGGTGGAGGCGTAACACATTTCCATAATTTCTGTATTTTCTAAATCTCGGACATCTCTAAATTCACGAACATCCCAATATGTGTTTGAGAGTGTCAAGGTGTTCAGGTATGCGTGACTCTTGGACCCTAGAACAGGAGCTAAGAGGCCCCAAGCAACTACAGCATGACATCACTTGAGTTTGCAAACCAGCTACATTCCTAGCATTCTGCAAGGTGATTTGCATTAGACTTTGGTTTATCAAATGGTTTGTGGTACCAACCCTTGTGGAATGTAAAACCTAATGGTTGATTTGTTTAAAAAGTACAGTGAAACAAGATTAATAGTAACATAGCAACCACACAACACAAATTCTTATTCCACATCAAAGTAAAAGCACATAGTTCACTTCAAATAAAAAAAAAATTGCACTGACATTTTTTTTTTCTTTTTGTGGGTATTTATTGATGGATTTCAGTCCCTAAAAAAAAGACCATGACCCTCGATTCGACTCAGTCTTTCACTGAGATACGGAATCATTTTTCTTCTTTGGACATTCAATTGGAACTGGCAGAGAACAGTACTTCTTTGAGTTAAAAAAAAACACGAAATTTCTTTCTTTCCACAGGAAAAAAAATCAATAGATTTTCAAGTCAAACTTGATTTTCTTTTCAATGCTTTGCTAAAACATATGCCATGGTTCTATTTAGGATTACAAGAGAGCAGGTGAAAGGTTAAATGGGGACAAGCTGAGATCAGTGGCCTCATAGAAGGGCAGCATCAGACTTTTGGACCTCATTTGTTTATGGACCTCATTCGCTTATGGACCTCATTCGCATATGGACCTCAGTGGCACTTGCAACTCTTACTCATTTAACAGGAACTATGCCCACTCATAGGCAAGGAAGCTTGCCCTGAATCTGACCCAGGAGAAATTTGTGTACTTACTTAAACTTACTTTTCCCCTATCATTGGTATTCTTATTAAATTTTTAATTCAAAGCTGAGGTTTAAATTCCTCGCAGAGCTGAGACATTAGTGGAGGATGGAAAGACATCCATCCATCTTCAACTGATAATGCCCTTAATATGCTGGGAGGCTTTGTGCTCTGTGGCTAATGATCAATTATGCAAGTTCATTCTTCCACGCCTCTGGGCTCAGATGTGAAGTTCATGTCTTAAACAGCTGGAGCCCTCTCTATGGCTTTGAGTCAAGAGGATGACCAAAAACACTCAGAACCCACAGCCCCTGGGCCCATCCGGCTGTGCTCACAGCATACAGACCACTCGTCTGAAACTATTCCCTGCAGCTCACATCCCAAACCAGACACCGAATCTGGAGGTTTTAAACTGATCTCTGCAGGCCGTAATTTCTCTAAGGGCTGCTTTCTCTCTCTCATAACCCCTTCAGTGTTAACCTGTGCAATGTTAAAAACCAAGAGAGAGTTGGATAGTCTGAATTTGAAACTGGGAGATTTCACATTCAACTCTGCTTCTCTTGGAGAAACGATTTTATCTGGTAACCCTGGGACTTCATATCTGCAGAGCAACAATCCTGAGAAGTAAAGAGACAGTGTCTGTGTCTAGACGGCTGTGGAATGTGCATCCCCAGGGGCCTTACTGCTTTGTCTTTCGTCTGGTCAATTTACTTTTACTTGGCTTGTCCTAGCAAGCATGTGGGTTCAAAGTTCTTAATTCTCTATATACCACCCAGATGCAGAGTTTCATATTCACCTGTCTTACTTGAGTCCTGTTGGGGAGGAAGAAATTTTCCTCTCCCCTTCTAGGTTTTTCTGACTGGTCTAAGAATTAAATTGACATGAGACAGATGAACAGGAGAAAAATCAAACACAAGTTTAATCCCATGTATACATGGGAGAGACCCAGGAAAACTCAGTAAGTTGCCAACATGGCCGAGACCCTCCCCTTAAATACCATCTTCAGCTAAAGACCAAAGAAGATGTTGAGGGTAGGGGTTTGGGACCTCCAAGGGGAGGAAGGCAATTCACATGGAGATAAAAGAGCAAATGTTTGGTAAATAGATGTTTGCTGAGCCAAGCAGGGACAGTGGGACACAGAGGAATTTTAACAAACAGACTGCTGGGTTCCCCCCTGTCTCCACACCTAGTTCACACTGTGGTTACCTATGGTGACGCTCCCTTCCTGGAACAGGTCCTCAATCTATAGTCTTTTAAGAAGTTAGGGGGAAGGTCAAAGTTTCTTCCTGAGTCTTTTGGGCCTTGATTGTTTTCGGTTGGAAATCATCCACATGCCAAAACATTTCAGGGTGGCAAATTCTGTTCCCCTGCAGCCCGATCACGTATTCAATGATGTGATGTACGACCCTCTATTTTAAAAAGCAACTGCTGTTCATGGTTAAGAGCAGTTGCTTCACCTTAGCTCAGGATGGTATATAGGCCCCAATTTCCTTACAGCCAGGGAGTTTCACATTTTTATGGGGCACCTATACATACAAAATTTGTTTTTCTCCTGTTACCATCTTATGTCAATTTAACTATTAGACCAGCCATAGAACCTAGAAGAAGGGACATTTTTTCCCACCCTACCTGGTTATCCTGGAGCCTTTGCATTTCTGCATGAATGTTAGACTTGGTATAGTGGTATCCATTGCCGCCTAGCACATTACCAGAGATGTGCAACTCAAAACAGTTCATCTATGGTCGGACAGGTTCTGTGGGTCAGGAATCTGGCACAGGTTCCTGGATCCTCAGCTTAGGGTCTCACCAGACCACGATTGAAGGCAGCTGCCAGCGGCGGGTCCTCATCTGGAAGCTTGACTGGTAAAGGGTCCACGTCCCTGATCCCTCAGATTGTTCGCAGATTCATTTCCTTGCAGAAATTCACAGAAGCTTGCTCTTCCGAAGCCAGCAAAGGAGAGACAGATTGTAGAGCTAATCTAGGAACTACTACTAGCGAGTAGCAGTAATCTAGCAATGTCTACTAGCAAGATGGAGTCCTACCTAATATGCCATTCAGAGTGGCATCCATCACTTTTGTTAGAATCAAGTCACAGATTCAATCCACGCTCAAGGAGAGAGGGCACACAGAGGCATGAATATGTGGAGGACACAATCATGGGGGTGTCTTGAATCCTGACACCACACTCAGCGTGCAAAAGCCTTCCAGGACTGTGATTGGATTTCATTGAATGTATACATCAATTTGGGGAAAAATGGCATCTTAACAATATTGAGTCTTCTGATCTCCATAGCACTATGTTTATCGTTTCTCTTAGGGATTATTGTAGCTTTCCTTTTGGATCATAAGCTATAAAGATGTCGGTAATGATGATCTGTAACCAACTGCATAGGACTTTTTGAACTTAAGATGATGGGGTTTTTTAAAAATTTTATTTATTTTATTTTATTTATGGCTGTGTTGGGTCTTCGTTTCTCTGCGAGGGCTTTCTCTAGCTGTGGCAAGCGGGGGCCACTCTTCATCGCGGTGCGCAGGCCTCTCACTATCGCAGCCTCTCCTGTTGCGGAGCACAGGCTCCAGACGCACAGGCTCAGTAGTTGTGGCTCACGGGCCCAGTTGCTCCGCGGCATGTGGGATCTTCCCAGACCAGGGCTCGAACCCCTGTCCCTTGCATTGGCAGGCAGACTCTCAACCACTGCGCCACCAGGGAAGCCCAAGATGATATTTTTTTAAATACACTTTTTATCTCTTTTGGATCAGAAGCTATGAAGATGAAGGTTGAAATTCTCTGAAGACGTCATTGCCACTAATTTGAAGGAACTTCATAGATTTGATTACATGAGACAATTTGCAGTTACAGGAGACAATTTGCCTTTTTTGATGTTAAAATTTAATAATATAGTTTCAGTACTAAATAGGATCTTAGAGACCTCTCACTTCACGTACAAGGAAACTGAGGTCCAGCAAGCTGAATTGGCTGGATTAGAAACTCACTCAGCTGGTCCCCTAACTTGCCGTCCCATAGTATTTCTGGTACCGCAGGATATTCTTGAACTATCCCGAGGGAGTAATTCAGGGGCAGTGAATTTAGCCCTCCCTGTTTCTGCAGTATTTGACACGCCACATGAGATATACTTGAAATTCAGGGTCTCTGCCAGTGGCTGCTTCCCGTTACACCTGAGCTGTGTCAAGGAAGAGAGAGAAGAACTTTTACAAGTAGCTTCAGAGGCAAAATGCGTGACTAACGTTGTCCCATTCTGCCTCCCCCTTCCCAATGTGAATTCCCAAAGGCTCAGATTTCTCTCTGTTTTAACCTAGAGTCTTTCTGGAAGACAGAAACTATATGATGAACGTGAATTTCCATAGAGTTTGAAGAAGTGGGTAATGAGGCAAAAAGAACAGACAAGTCCCTTTAGCTAAGAGTGGAAATATATTATTTCAAGGACTGAGTCTCCAGATCCTTCCAGGGTGTTCACAGTTCATGTTTCCACAGTGGGAGAAATCACAAAAAGGAAGATAGTCCATTCGTAGTAAGGTCTGCCAAAAAAGACACAAACCGGTCAACTATTGTGGTCGCCTCCATTTATTTTGCTAAAATAGTCAGGCATATCCCATTGGCTTGTGTCCTGAGCTCTGCGAAGGCCGCCATATTGCCACCAGGGCTTGGACAGGCTGATTGGAAAATCAGTCATCCCAGTTTAAACACGATTTAACACGACCAGTTCAAGAGCTCTTCCTCACACCAGCCTACATCACCGCCCTGTTCAATGGTCCTTCTGCTACTTTCCAGCATTCTCTTTGATGCCGTATTCAAATGTACTCTGATCTCTATGATAGCTGTCTGCTTCTTGTAAAATCTCCAAAACTGAGGTGTCTTTTGTCCATTTAAACCCATGACTACATTTTCAGCATGAGTTCTGCCTTTGAACATGTAGTAAAAAAAAATCCTTCCATAGCTATCCATTTCCATAGTGTTTCTGCAGAATTTAAGTATTCTCTACACTCCAAGTGACAATACCCGTGTTTGTGTGTGTACATAGATACACGTGTGTGTATGCACACACATACATATACGCATATACATATGCACACACACATACAGAGGAAGCGTGGAGAGGCAGGAAGGCAGAGTAGGAGGGTTTAAGCCTGTTCACATTGGTTTTTCTTTCCTTATTTAGCCATGAATGGCATTGGCTGAAAGCGCATTAAAGAATATCCTCTCTCAGTATCCTCCTAATCTCATTTATTTCCTTCAACAGAACTTGAGGTACAATGGAAGCCTCATCTATTGCTTAATTTTTCAAAAGAATTTCTATGGTAGCATGGTAAAATAGAAAAAAAAAACCCACAGCCTTTTCATAAATATGCTACTATAAACACACAGTTTTGAGATTTAAAAACATATTATAAATCTGCCCAAAGTGAAACTCTATGGTTGATTGCTTCATTTTTTTAAAAAAAATTAAAACGAATGTGTTTTTTAAAGTTTTTCAAAGGTCACCGATCTGCATAGCAGTTGCCAAGCAGTAGCTGATATTCTACTCTCCCTAATTTTAAGAATAATGGAGATATAAAGTAAATAAGTGATTAAAATGTGTTGAATGTTTATATCTATGTATACACACAAATGTGGAATTATTTCATTAAATTGTGAAAATAATCCTGAGAGATAGGTGCTTTATCCCTATTTTAAAATTAGAAGTTGTAAAGCAACCATACTCTAATAAAAATTAATAAAAAAATAAATAAAATTAGAAGACTGAGGCAATCAAAGGCCGTAAATGCTGTCACGTGTTACAAAATTCTGATATTGATTCAAATGACCTGAAATTGGCAAGTCTAATTGTCCCACTGGCACCTTCACTTGGAAACTTTCTGCTACATTGACACTGATTTTATGTAGCATGTTTTTAAAGAGTATATGATGTAAACATGGTAAGAACTAATGACCTGTGGTATAAAACCCCAGTAGGATAGCAGATTAAATTTACGCAGGAAGTGAAAGTATACCTTGTTTATCCTACCTTTAATACATATAGTTCTATTTTATGGTCATTGAAATGTACACGTGTGCATCTCAGTCAAAAGACTGCAAACAAGAAGAGAGTGCTGATTTCTATCAGTTGCTTATCATGTAGGCAATTCACCGTTTTGTTCTGATGAAATAAAAATTCATCAAAAGCAAGAGAAAAAAAATTAAACAAAATTTTTTCTCTGCCCGATTTGGCCTCCTCCCTCCCCTCCAGTGTGCCTTGTGCATCTGCAGTATGCATTAACCAGACCTCCCCAATGGCAGAAATACCTGCTCAACCATAAAGATCAATTTTTCTCCTTCTGGCATCAGCCATGTAACTGGTTAGAAGATAAGATTCCTCTTTCAATCCTATAAAGGCTCATGATGACCCACCATTCGCCTTGTACGTGCAGACATCTTTGGTGAGCTTTATGTACAAGGCCAATGTATCATTTCCCTTAAAGATAAAGATTGGTGCAAAGCAGGCTGGTCAGACGACCTGGGGAGATACTGGGCCACACCTAATGGAAGTTCTTAGCTTAAATACTTACTTATGACATTATTAGTGTCACTAGCGATATTTCTTGTATTCTGCCTATTTTACAGGATCATTGTTTCTGGCATTTAGCCTCCAATAAAAATAATGATGACTATGCAGCTTGGAACAATTGACCAATTATATATTTCTATGAGATCAATGATTGTAATAGTGTAACTCTAAATATGGGAAGAAGCAACAAAAGGGAACCATTTCCTGGACCATAACAGACCAGTATGACAGGTGGCTCAGCGGCCTTTCATTACTGTTAACAGGGGCCTAGTACAGTAAGAGCACACTGAATGGCCGATCAACGAAATCCTCACCTGAACTGGGAATGAGCATTCCTAGCACCGTGAGACAAATAGGTCCTGAAATGCCTCCCAAACCTTGGTTGAAATTAAGACCAAAAGGGAGGGGATTGTAAAATAAAGACTGTTGCCCACCATCCAGTTCGACAAGAATCAAGTCATTAGTCACTGTGTTTGCTGACGTACATACAATACACCCTGAAAGGAATTCAGGGTGAAGGTCAGTATGAGACATTTTGTGCTCTGGGAAAATGCAGAACTGGCCATAAGACAGTTAGATATTTCCAAGAGAAAATGTTATGAACACAGTTTCTTGCATCTTCCCATAGTTGGAAAAGCACTAAAACCATGAACTAAAATATCTGTTCCTCATGAACATAGTAACCTTTTACCAAGATGTGATTACACATACCCCTTGATTAGAGGTACCCCTTTGCCAAAATCACATCTATACTGATCTCCCCCCACCCCTTACCTCTTTGGAAATATCCTCAGAGCTTTCTAAAAGGCTGTCTCCCAGGTTATAATCTTCAGGTTGGCTCAAATAAAGTTTTCAATTTCTTTCTTAGATTGGCTCTTGATTAATTTTTTGGTCTACATTTTTCATGCCAGATGTTCACCAAGTTCAGTCATTGTTTTTCCCGAGCGCAGGAAGACTATATTCTGTAGCTCCTGTGATTCTTTAAGGTCCATATGACTAAATGCTAGTCAATGAAATATGGGCTGAAGTGATACACGTCACTTTCAGGCTTCAAAAATGCATGGGCTGCTGTCCTGTGCTGTCCTGTGCTGTCCTGTGCTGCCCTGTCTCTCCTGCACGCAGGGTTGGACTAAAGGCTGGTGAGATGGCAGAACCACAGAATAGAAAGAGCCTTATCTCTGAGTCACCACCTGGAAGGGAGAGCACGGAACAGTCCCCAACAGTGTTACACCCAACCGTGTGCCTGGCATAGTTCCAAGGTGTCTGCCTCCTTTTGCAAGGGCCACAGCTCCCGACGGGCGTCTCATTGCGTTCTGGGAATAACGTTTTCCTCTTGCCCTTTAAGCTTTGGAGGAGTAACTGCTTCCCACTTTTGCTAGGTCTTGGGGGCTTCATCATACTTCATTGGTTACCTTAATCCTATCCACACCTGTTTAAGGGGTCCTGCGTATTAATATTTGATCACCCACTTGAGTGTGACATATGGTCTTTCTAGGGTCATGACTGGTACATTTCATGTACAGTTGCAATACGGAGGAACAAATCTGACTCCATAATGGATCTGTTCCTTTTACTTTAACCTTTGTGTTCTATTGCTTTCGTTACAAGTTAACCACTAAAGAGATGTTGCGTATTGCTTAAGGTATACATAATGGCCCATCTCCAGTCCCCTGCCTCCCATGCCTGAGTGCTAAGCTAAAATATCTTCGTTTAAGCTCACAGGAAACATCCTGACCAGGCCCACCTGTGAATGGCTGCAGGAAAGAAGAAATTAATGCATCCCCTCCGGAGTCTGATGAGAACCAGGCAATATTTGCAGCAACGTATTGCCTTTTTTACTTTACTTCCTTCCTCACTTCCACCTTTTTGTTCTATAAAAGAAACTAGCATCCAAACCTGGGCAAGATGGTTCTTTGGGACACGAGTCCACCATCTCCTAGGTCTGAGGGCTTTCTGAATAAAGTCGCTATTCCTTGCCCCAGCACCTCCTTTCTTGATTGATTGGCCTGTCATGCAGAGAGCAGGATGAGCTTGGACCCAGTAACACAATGATAATTACAGCTGGCACTTACATGTTGCTTACTTCATGCCATGCTGTCATAAATGCTTGGGAACTATTGATACTACACCCATTTTACAGATGAGGAGACTAAGGCAGATAGATTGTAATTTGCCTAAAGTCTAGCAAGTAAGTAAGTAGCATATCTGGGATTTGACCTGGGACAATTTGGCTTCAGGAAATTGCAGTTTTCTACTTCTAAAATCCGAAATGGGGACTTCTCAGGCTAGCGATTTTTCCAATTGCAATGCCAGTGGTGGAATTTATTACACAATTTACTTTTCATTATCACCATTCACTGTGAGAAGTGCTTGTTCAAAGTCATTTGCTGAGTTCTCCAAGCACCCAATGATATTTCAATGAATCCATTAGAAAAGCTTTTGCTGTGCACCAACCAATCTGCTCTTATGAATGAATAATTAGTGTGCAGCATCTAACTTTCTCTTATCCAGACAATGCAAAACCAGGCAGGAACAGGGATGATTTATATATAATGAAAGAGGATTATGTAAACCCCTTCACAAATTGATGGAGGTAATAAAAAAATTCACAGCCATTTTTACACCTAAGTCTCCCCATATTTCAAAATAAAGGCAACTTAGTTGGTAAGAGTGATGTGCTGAAAGCCAGGTCATGCCAGCTTGCAAGAGCTGATTCCCAAGCATTCTGTGAGCTTGTCGTAAATACAACCATTATCAACTAATTTAAAACCAAACAATGATCCAATCCCCCGCAACTATTCCAAAGGCAATAGAGATAGCACTACTGCAATGAGCAGTGCTGAAGCTGAAAGAGGTTTCAGTCTAATGAATCTAAATCATTTGAAGGTGAAAAATCATTTTGTGTAGATCACAGATCAGATACAGTGACAATATGCTTAATGGGAAGAACAGAGTGAGATGCTCCGCCATCAGTCAAGTCATGGTTAAGCTGCAACGAAGTTCTGTCTACTGAGACACGAGACCCACAAAAATCAACAAAAACATGAACTGAGTATCAATTAGCTCTATGGAATTTACAGTAAATAACATCATATTTTTATTATTAATTGTAAATGGTGTTTTACACGTATTTTACATCAGAACAACTCATAATAAACTTATATAGGAATACACATATATAGGTGTAACAATTATGTGTATTTTGTCACTACTCCATAAAAACCCAAAGCATGTTCACTTTATTTTAAAAAAATGGCCATGTAGATAACAATATAAGAAAATTAGAAAAGTCGTCATATCATCACCTGTTCTACTTTACTGTATCTCTGTAACAGTCCACCAAAACTTTGTGATCTGATTGTTTACTACAACTCACAGTGAAAAACACATACAGTCACTCCTCCATATCCATATCTACAGCTTCCATATCTGTGGATTCTACCAACCATGGATCAAAAATATTTGAGGAAAAATATCAGCAAGTTCCAAAAAGCAAAACTTGAATTTGTCGTTCCATTTACATTGTATTAGGTATTATAAGTAACCTGGAGGTGATTTAAAGTATAAGGAGAATGTGCATAGGTTATGTGCAAATACTACGCTATTTTATATAAGGAACTCCAGCATCCATTGTATTTGTTATCTGCGGAGGTGGGTCCTGGAATCAATCCCCCAGATACACAGATCCACAGACAACTGTGGTAAGAAATGTACTTCATGTCTCACTACCCATGCAAACACACACTCTTGTACAACGGAAGCAAAATTTTACAAATCTTTAATTTCTTTGTTACATGCAATGAGCTTCAATATTTTCTTCTTTCTTTTCTGTTCTATTTTGTTCTGTCCTGTTCTATACTTCATGTAAAATGTTGGTTTCAATAAATAAAGAAATACACATACGTACATAAAATGTTGGTTTCAACTCTTATTGAATGGCAGAAAGCCATTATGACCTGTAAGAGATCCATGGAAGAGTGTTCCCCAACAAATAGGTGACAAGAAAAAGTCAGATTTTCATTAAAAAAAAAAATACATGTACTATTGCAATAATCATTTCACAGTATATGCAAATCAAACCATCACACTGTACACCTTAAACTTAGTGATGTATGTCAATTATTTCTCAATAAAACTGGAAAAAATACTCATAGACTAGAATAGAGATTTAAAAAGAAATGTGCTACAGAGCTATGGCGAGACATGGAAGGACCTTAGACTGTTATGTGAAAGAAGCCAATCTGAAAAGCTACATACTGTATGATTCCAACCCCTGTCATTCTGGGAAAAGCAAAGCTATGGCGACAGTAAGAAGATCGGTAGTGGCCAGGAGTTGGGGGGAGAGTGATGAAGAGGTAGAGCACAGAGGATTTTGGGGGCAGTGCAACTTACACGTGTGACACTGTCATGGTGGATACAGGGCATTTTGCATTTGTCAAAACCGCAGAAATGTACAACACAAAAAGTGAACCCTAATGTAAGCTACGGACTACAGTTAATAATGACACGTTGATACGAGTTCATCCTTTGTGAGAAATGCATCACACTAGTAGTAGAAGAAGCTGTGTAGAGAAAAGGAGCATATGGAAACTTGCTGTATTCTCTGCACAATTTTTCTATAAACCAAAGGCTGTCTTAAAAAATAAAATGTATTTTAAATGTAGACTAAGATGGAGATTAAGTGTAGTATTTCCTACGGCATTGGTGGAAACCTTTTTTTTGCAGGACTGGCAAACTCCATCTTTACTAGTGGTGACACTTTAATATGCTCTCCCCGGTCCTAACTGTGCTGAAAGGCTTTATCTTGACTAGGATGTCTTTCTAGCCATACTTTTAGGTGACACTTTTATATACTGCACAGAGAGATCAAACCTCATTAATGGCTTTCAAACCATCCTCCAGTTTTCTGTGCCTCTGTGCATTTCCTCCTGATCCTCTATCTGTTTATGTTTTGATGGCTTGTTTGGGGAAAGTTCCAGAACATGAGAAGGCTTCATCTCAGATATCTATGAAAAGGAGATTGGATGACAGAAAACAATGGCACGGAGAAGGAAGTTGAGCCGAACCTTTAGTAAAAGCAAAAAAAAAACTGATTTTGGCTAATGTAACAAAAAGTGGGGAGGGACTCTAGGAAAGACAGTTTTGTTGCCGTAGCAGAGTTAAAAACCCAGTGTCCAATGGCACCTAATTTAGCACAGAACACTAACTTGGCTATTTTCTGACAATATCATGGATCTTTCTTTCTTGTTCTGCAAAGAGTGCCGTGGTTTCTCGATGCTTTGCCACTTGAATAAGTTTCGCGATAGAGAAGGGGGGTCCAATTTAGAAAAATGAACATCCAGAAAAATGAAAATTAGTGAACAGATGACTGTGCCTCGAACAAGATGGCACGAGGAAAACAAATTCTCCTTGGTTGTAAAAACACCATTATTTACTTGTACTTGAAAATGGGCTTTCCGAGTGTCGAATTTAAAACAAAGGAGCTCATTTTTAATGGTTTCTGTCCTAGACAGTTTGACATGAGGTGCGTGTAATGAATTCATCACAGAACAGCAACTACACTTGTAAACATTAGGCGGAGAGGCATGGGACCTGGCAGCCAGGGTGTGGGAAGGTTAGGGTGGATATTGAAACAAAGGCTCTTAATTTTTCTCTCTAACCTCTAATCCCTCAGGACCCATCAGATTGTCTCTTTGATCAGGAGGAGGTGCCCTCCCATCATTTTCCCAAGAATATTTGCAAGAGGAAGTGAAACGGTCTATTTATATTGTCTCCTTAAAACTGACTCTTACTTCATTCATTAAGAATGTCTTACTAGGGGCAAACGGTTCATTCCAAGGCTTTTTTGTACCTGTGATTTTGAATAAGCCATGAGAGGATTACCCATCGCATATACAAACACAAAGCTTTAAACTCAACATTGGCATGCTAGGGAAGGGACATTCAAATGTTCCAAGATTACACAAAACTGCTCCAGAATCCAACACTGGCAAATTGCTTGAGCTCCAAATATCAAAATGGTTAGCTCACCATTCTCATCTTAAGGATGGGATGGGAAATGTGAAGGCAAAATGTTAGCAGGTGTTTGCTAGCATTTTTTTTTTTTTGGCCGCGCAGCATGCGGGATCTTAGTTCCCCGACCAGGGATCGAACCCGTGCCCCCTGCAGTGGAACCGCGAGGTCTTAACTACTGGACCGCCAGGGAAATCCAGACGTTTGCTAGCTTTGAAAGTCCCTTCTGATGTATTTTTTGTTGTCCATATCATCCACAAATATGTACTAGGCTACCATGTGTATTTCAGGCTCTAGGCAACATTCTTTTACAAAAGGTGCAGAGCCAGCGTGACTCAGCACAGGGAACAGAGCACAAGGGTTAGAGGTAAAGGAATAGATCCAACACAGAGTCACGTTTGCTCTTCTCTGTTTCACTTATAATTGAAAGAGGAAATAGAAGAGGGGTCAATGTCACAGAGGAATTTGAAATGCTACAGTACTTGTTTTCGAGATGGAGGAGAGGCCATGAGCCAAGGAACGCAGGCAGCCTCTAGATTCTGGAAAAGGTGAGACACAGATTCTCCCCTGGAGCCTCTGGGAGAAACTAGCCTTGCCCGACACCTTGATTTTACCCACAAAATGCCCCTTTCATATTTCTGATTTCCAGAACTGTTAGACAATAAATTTGTTGTTTTAAACCACTAAGTGTGTTATAATTTGTTACAGCACCAAGGGACATCTAATGAACTATGCGTACTGGGGAAAATCACAGGGACCTGAGTTAGTCTAACTGCTCTAATTAGCTGTGGGTAGTCTGGAGCAAGCCACATACATTTCCATGGTCAGGGTCGGTTCAGGCCTTAGAGACCATCGAAAACAGGGTCAGCAACTACGGCCTGTGGGCAACCCCTAGTCCTGCAAAGCCCACATGCTAAAAATGTTTTTACCTTTTAAATGAATACAGAAATAATTATATAGTGTTCTCGATTTTGCCTTTTTTGGCCCGCCAATAGATTTCCTATTTGGCCCTTTACGGGAAAAAAAATGTGCTGACCCTTGATCTAGAACAAGCAAACAACAACAACAAAACAAAGCAAAAACAATGCATCCCTTTGGGCTCTTTGCATTGTTTAATCGGTGGCAAAAGCTACACTGAAAAATAGGTCTTCCCATATTTAATTCCAAACACTTCTCGGGAGTCCACCTGAAGACACTTATGTGTGGGGAAGATGATAGACTGTAATTTTCGTAATTGATTTTTCGAAAGGAATAACAACCTAGAAACCACAGACCCAGGATCATCTTGGAATGTGCCGCGGATCTTGAAACTGTGGCGTATGCAATTAAAGATCCCTCAGCAGGCCGTTTGGCCATGAAGTTAACGGCACATTTTGCTCTCAAAATTTGCTTTCTGCTCCTGCAATATTTAGAATCCAATTTCCACCAGCACAGATGAATAATGACCCACCCCAACCTATATACTCTATGTGGAGAAGAATGATGATCAGACATATTGATTTTCCTTCCTCCTTCTTCTTGCTTCTAGAGATTGGAGGAAAGATAACCTTGTTTTCCTTGGACCCTGCTGTGCTTCAGATGAAGTAAATAACGTGCAACTCCAAGGAGCAGCCGTTAAGTTCCAAAATTAGTAAATATATTTGGGCAACAGTGTACAGCTCTAGGTTTGGGGAGAGAAACTTGGGAGTTTTCAACTAACAAAATGATGTTCAGGACAGCCCTCTTCTGCATTTACAGAAAATTGGAAAGAATGTTACCCAGCGTAGAAAAGATGTTTTGTGTAACTTGGAGATCCTTTCATTTACTAGTTGCCAAGAATCTTTATGTGTTTTCTCCATTACCTGTTTTAAATCAACTTTGGGGAGTGTAATTAATAGACAATAAGATGCACCCATGTTAAGTACAGTCGGATGAGTTTTGACACCCTTGGGCCTGGGTCTTGGGGTGCAGAGCCCCCCTTGCCCCCTCCCCTCCCACTGTAGACTGTAAACGCCCACCTTTATGAGAAAACACAAGGATAACAGAGAGAAACCCCTAAAGCTATAGGTGGTACCTGAGTTCTCTACTGGCCAGACAGTGGGAGCCCCTGAGCCTTGGTTTAATAACTTGAGTTTGAATTTAATAAAGCTTCAACCAGTGACATGAAAGAGCACACAGTTTCTGGAGAGTGATGTTGATTAATGTGGATAAAGCCATTGTACTAATCAAACTTCTTCTAGCACTTAGAGTAATTAGTTTCAAATACGTTCCATTGAGGGGTACAGCACAACAGACACTTTAATATATATTTTCCTTTAAAGACCATAAATTAAAATGTTGACTTGTGTTTGCTTTGGTGGTCAACCTGCAGTGCAATCCAGCGGGATAAAATTGGCCGTTAGAAGCGCAGTGAATCCAGTCTGGATACCTGAACTCAATGACAAACAACCATAAATTATTTTAGAAAGTTCTTCAATATTCCATTACCTGATTTCTTTTTTTTTCTTTTTTCCCCTCTTTTTAGTCAGAAATATTAGTTTTCAGAGCATTTCTTTTTGCCGTGACATAGCTACAAAGTTGGATTGTTACATGTTTGTGCATATAATTTTATATATAACTAAAATATTATCAGTAGGGATGGTATACTTAATACGTTTTGTTACTGGAAAGGTCAAAGTTTATTTTTCAATTCTTTTTCTTCTTGGTAATATTTTCTATCTATATCTTTGTTTTTTCCTTTTCCATTTGTTAGAGTTCTTTATCTATTAGACATCAACCAAGGGTTTATAGTCTATACCATATTTGGAAACACATAAAATTCCATCTTAACACAGATTTTGTATTTAACAATATGGACATAATATTTCTTACAATGATTTTCTCCTCATTGTAAATGCTCCACAGTTTGAAATATATGACATTACATTCCAAAACACAAGGGCACTATTTGAGAATCGGGCCATCTGTGTACGATCAGGGATGCTTTATTCACATATGATCTTGCTACTTGCACAGGGTGAATGTATCATGTCTCAGTGATAAGAAAAAGCTAGATGAGAAGCATAAAAACAAAGCACTAGTAAAGTACAAAATCAGATTACGGTCTTTCTTACGCCATGAAACGGCGCAATAGTCTTTATCCTGAAATTAGCATGTGCATCCTGATGGCGGCACACACGCGTTCCCGGGCTGTGATGTTCTTCACAGAACAGCTGTTAGCAAGTTGTCTAAAGTCTGGGATACATTCTTCCATCAGGGCTTCTCCGTCTAAGGGAGGAGGTTCAGCTTTCTCTTCCTCTGCCCCCTTATCCTTTCGTGTCCTTGGTTAATAGCTCTGACTCCCCGTGTGATTTGAGGAGACCTGGTGCGAGTGTTCTAACCTCACAGGCTCAGTTCAGCTCATGTGTTAACTACCCAGCCCATTCCCGTAGGAATCCACTCTTTCTCTTTAGCTGAAATGCTTCCCAGACTCTACCCCAGTCCTTCTCCCAAAGGGGAGCCTGCAACATCATTGCAGCACTGATTTCTGTTTGTGTCACCAGCTTGGTTTTGGTGCATGACGTCATCAGCATGAAGAGGAGCTCTTTTATCTGGGGCCCCTCTAGAGAGATGCTTCCCTTCTAGCCAAGACGTCTGCATTCACCAGATTCAAGTCCAATTACCTATTCGAATCACTTAACTTTTTTGTCATTAGAAGAATGCAGCTTCCACAC